>NC_090271.1:156923708-157554708 GCF_040414725.1 Anabrus simplex
GATGCAGATTGGTATTTCAGACCAAGAAATTCATGACAGGAGCACATTCAGAAGATTGGTAAACAACTATCAAGGTTTCCAAAGGGCATCAACTTTCAGAAGACGGAAAGGACCTTTGTCTGATGAGCATAAACAGGCACTCGTCGCTGGGCTCAGAAGATACTGGCAGGAAGTCAAAGCCGGAACAAGAACAAGACCTAGACACTGAAATGAAGTTGGTTGTTACCACGCAGTCCATAGAGGCTCAACTCGATGTATTAAATATATATATATATTATTATTATTATTATTATTATTATTATTATTAACAATACCTGGTAAAAGGTTTATATAATAATATATTTCACACGTGCCGATTTTTGAATTTATGTAATTGAAATAAATATTGTGATTATTGAGTACAATGTGCATTGACTCAATAAAGAGAAGTGCAAGAAGAAGAAACTTTGACCAGGACAAAATGATGGAAGAGGAATGCTGGACGGAGAGAGGAAATTGAAGAAATGTCATATGTCCCGATGTGGCAAAAACTGGATAAAAGGAAAGGAGGAGGAGCATGTAACAATAACTGGTAAAAAATGGTTGTAGTATTATACGAAGGGCGTACTACATTGTTTTACACTATTTTTGTATGTCTGGGTATGGTTCACATTTCATTTTTGAAGGTGGTGACGTGTAACTAGTCTCTTGTTCCACCGTTTTGTAGTAGCACACGCACAGGGGCCAATGAATGCACTTGTCATAGCCATTTTATAACAATACTGTCAGCGTAGAAGCAGACAACATGGAAAGCAACCGTCAGGGACAGCGCTATACAACTTGGTTCCTATGGAAAGAAGGCGTGACCACTGCAGAAATTCATCGGCGCTTGGTGGCAGTCTGTGGAGAACATGCACCATCACGGAAAACAGTTTACAACCGGATGGAAGGTTGGAAAACAGTCAGTCAGTCAGTCAGTCAGTCAGTCAGTCAGTCAGTCAAGTGGTCGGTCTTTCCCTAAAAGGGATAGAGTTTCCTGGCCGGATTGCCAGGGGCCCTTCGAGTGACTCCACATGGACCTGTTCGAATTACAAGGTATAAAGTTTCTTATACTATTCGATTCATACCCTAAATAGATCAAATGCTTTTGATTAAAGTCTACGGCAGTACAGCTGGTACTAGAAAAATTAGAGGAGGTATTTGCTAGGTTCGCATACCCCCATACAGAAGTAAGCGACAATGGTCCTTTTAGTAGTCAAGAACTTGCTATATAACTGTGGAGATGGAGGAATAAAATTAATGTTCAGTCCGCCCTATAACCCTAAAAGCAAGGCTGAACGATCTATCCAAACTTTTAAGAAAATGTTTGTCAAGTCCATTATATCCCCTAAAAATAAAACCTTATCCACCGACCAATGTCTGGTGGACTGCTTATTCTACTACAGATCTACACCATCAGTCACAGAAGTATCACCTATGGCTAGAGTCTTGCTGTAAAAGCAATGGAATCCTCTGACTATCATGAACCCAGTCATGAATAAGTCTTCTCATGAAGTATCGTTTGGAAGTTCGAAGAGATGAGATATCTATTAGGTTTGACCTATTCAATACTCATTACGTGTTGATGTTACTAATAACTTTCATTCAACTTGAGACCGGTTTCAACATATAAAATGTCATCAGCCATAAAATGAATCACAAATATTTAAGCGAAGACATAATTAAAACTAAAACGCTTCATAAGTAAAGAGTCATTTAAAACATTCACACATGCTATGCGTCAACCAGAGCATCAAAAACTTATGTGAATCACTTGGTATGTAATTTATACCTGATAAAAAATTTTAACACTGATGAATATGGAATCAATCAGTGGTAAAAGACATTAGTCTTGTGAGAAGGAGATATAGTTTTAATTATTATGTCTTTGCTTATATATTTGTGATTCATTTTATGTGTCGAAACCGGTCCCAAGTTGAATAAAAGTTATTAGTAACATCAACACGTAATTAGTATTGAATAGCTGGAACCTAATAGATATCTCATCTCTGCAATCTCAGTTCAATACGGAAACATCAATGAAGCTCATATCTTTGAAATTGGAAGTTCGAAGTCAAAAGACTAAGAGGATGATCGTTTTCGCTGGAGGGGTTTCGAGGTTCATGAGAAGGTTTAGGCGGAAACAAAAAATTTAAAAGGCTATGAGAAATGGGTTCCAGGAAGAATACTCTGTAGGTTGGGTTCGAGAGTTTACTCTGTTGCGGTGGATTTGTCCGGTCGGGAGGTGACACATACAGTGCATGTTAGCCAGTTAAAGCGAAATGCTCATAAAATCTCTAGTCCTGCTATTTCTGATTTGTCAGAAGAGTCTTTTTTGGGGCCTATGAGCACACAAGAGGTACAGAATCCGCACATGGAGTCCATCAATGCTAACCGTGATCAGCAACTTAGTGGTGATGGGGAAGACTTCGCACTCTGACCTAGATTCTTAGCCTAAGTAACTAGAAAAATGTTTGTTTATTGTATACACTTAAAGTAAAATAAGTAGTCTTAGATTTTAGGTAATCTAATATACTTTTGTGAAATTGTATGTATCCCTTACTAGTGGAGGGGAAATGATATGTATGCTCTTTGATATGTATACTCTTTGGGCCTTTCTGTGTGCTTTTTAAAAAAAATATTCTTTGGGGACTGGCTGTTCTTGTCCTTGCATATATTAACAAAATATTGAAAATTGCTTATCATCATGTTTGGCATTCAGGATTGATGATTATTTGGTGGACATATACGTCATACTTTTTTTTTTCTTTTACAGAAAAGTACTAAGAGGAAAAGGAAACAAACAATTTCAGGAACTGCACAGTGTCGAGACAAGGAAAATTTGAAAGCATGTGTGGCACCCATTGACTTTCTGTGGGCAAATGTTTATCTAGGTTGTTCGAACAGTGGCAGCCTTTGTCCAGCCTGCTCAATTATGAAGTGAAGTTTGGTAACACAGGCCAGCTTGGAAGTCTTAAAACTAACCATATTCCAAAGAACTGTTACTACATGCTGTTACTACTGTAAATAACACAGTGCTTTTTCTATTTTTCTTCTTTATTTAAATTAGGATGGGGTTTATTTTATATTTTACTAGCTGATGTTGAGCGACCTGCATAAGCAGGAAAGTACCATGAAGAAGAAGACGACTAGCTGATGTATCTATGCTTCGCTACATAATTCTCAGAACGACCGTCTTAGTGGTTCCCCCAACTGAAGTCAACATAGGTCATTATTACGGCCCGGATTTTAACAAAATGCATATACGCATATGCAAGTGCATATTTTGAGCATTAGTGCATACACAGACATATTTATCTCTTATGTGTGATCGATTATCTAAGATTTCTGAACGAAATGAAAAATATAATGAACTCTGTATGTTGTACATCTCTTGGCAACATGAGAAGCCTTCCCTGATCAAGGAAAAAGCTTTCAGTGTCGCAATACAAGCAGGTAGGCGGATGGCGCTTTTCACAATAGCTATTTCCTTCTTTCTGACATTCCTCTTTCCTTCTCCTTACAATAACCTCCCGAAGTTAGCTCAAAAGAAGTGCGTTCATCTGTTAACTTGCTCTTCATCTACTGCAGTGTCTCACTCCATTTAACTGAAAAAATGCCTAAAGATTTTGCCAGAAAAATGTTCCGAGCAGTAAGTCCCAGTGTTCAAGTATTACCCACTTACATCCATTGACGTATAAGGATCATTTTCAGCGTATAAATTAATTCTGGCCAACAATAGAAAGTTATTGGCTCCTGAAAACTTTGAAAAACTGTTGAAACCTACTGAGATACATAATTTTGCAAGGAATTAAACATGTTTACCAGTTTAACACCAAGTTAAAATTAAATAATGCGTCTGGTAAGTGTATTTTGTTTTAATTTTAATGCATATTTTCATGCATATTTACAACATTTTTAGTGCATATAAGCGTGCATATTTTCGGAGTTTTTAGTTCATATGTATCCGGTCCCTAGTTATTACAATGACGTCAGTGGGAATGCAGTGATTAAAAGCAATGTTACCATGTAAAACACTCAATCAAATGAAAAACCACACATTTTCTCACTTTCAACGAACAGTACTATGGTGCTGATCTAACAGTCCAAAGTTCCAGTGTTGGAATGACCAGGCCACAGACAGCTGTGAACACTCCTCTGTCATTATTCAGTTAAATGTGCACATTGCTCATTCTAATCGGTGCCTCAGAGTATGGATGGAATAGCTCGAATGCTATGATGAACTAGTGTGTTACGTACCAGTAGTATTAGAAAATGTATGAACCAGAGGAATGGCATGCTAAAGAAGAGAGAGACCGACTTCGATAGCTGCAGTTGCTTAAATGCGGTTAGCATACAGTATTCGAGAGATAGTGGGTTCGAGCCCCACCGTCGGCAGCAATGAAGATGGTTTTCTGTGGTTTCCCATTTTCACACCTTTTCACACCTTCACGTCAACCAAAGCCACGTCCACTTCCTTCACACTCCTATCATTTTCCTGTCTCTTCACTGCCATAAGACCTATTTTTGTCGGTGTGAAGTAAAGCAAACTGAAAAGAAAAAAAAAATGAGAGAGGGAGAGAGAGAGATGTCTAACTCCAGCTATTTTCCATAAATATTAAGGCAGGCTGTTATACTCGGTACACAGCGATAACACCATCTATTAGAGAAAAGTGGCAGCAGAAGACACAAAGCACATCACAACAAACAATGGTCAATGTAATGTTATTGTTGATTGATTTTATGAGCTATCTTTGCTGTGGGCCTTCACATTTAGTTTTTTCCGACTCTGTGATAATTAGGGCATCTTATAAAATTATTTATACCGTAGACTGTAGTTCCTTATTCCCCAACTTTACATACTGTACAAATTTTCATTAAATTCTGTTTACCCATTTTCTTGTGACTTGGCGCTGATATGGACTTGGCAACAAAACTCCAAATTCATGAATATCTCTGTTATTATAGCCGGTACAGTAAAAGCACGTAAGACATAAATGATTGGAAATTTAGTAATATTATATAACTATAGTTATGTAGTATTTATCAATAGCAGCACTAATAACATAAACATTGTAGAATTAAATTTTAGGCCTTCCCCTAAACTACCATTTCACTCAACGTGAATAAAATTATTTATGGCCTAGATTGCAGCGACTTATTCCCCAACTTTACATACAGATTTTAATTAAATTATCTTCAGCCGTTTTCTCATCATGCGCGTACGTACGTACATACAGACAGACAGAAATTGCGGAGAATTAAAAAGGGCATTTTCTTATTACTGTGCACACAACCGATACAGAAATACCATTATTTTTAAATTCTGAGCAATGTACAGACAAAAATCTTATTTTATATATATAGATTTGTAATCTGTGGATATAATTCTTGCTATGCTATAACAATTCTTTTCCACTAAACAAACAACTAATCTCTCAAAAGGTAGCATAGTGAGGTTGTTTGTTTTACGGTTTGCAACCTCGTGCGATTATAAGGCCTATACAAAAGAGAGAAGAACACTAAGCACATGATCAGGAAGTTAAAGGCCCACGGGAAGGTAACGTGGATCAGGAACAGGAAATGGAATATGATCAAACACATGATATTTGTATCACACTGCAAGCTACGTAAGGCAAACTGCTACACTGAATCAAATAAAGCTTTCTGATTAACATGGGATGGGAATGATAAAGCATATCCCAAGAAATCTTTTACTATACATATATTTTCTTTCTCAATGGTAAATAAAACCCATTATAATAAAGTAGAAGGAATATATGAAATTAGAACCGAAATGGTGAAATGTTGCAAGAGACTATTCTCATTTTAGATCCCGTATTGAAAATCAATTGAAAGGAGAATAATACTAGGTGTAAAACAAAGTTTTTATTATTCTCCTTTCAATGATGACATGTAGTAGAAAGACAGGAAACGAATGGCTTCACAGATTTGCATGGAATGTTAGTAAGTTACCTTCCGATTGGACAAAAGCAGTAACTGCACCCATCTACAAGCAAGGGAACAGGAAGGACTGCAGCAACTATCAAGGTATTTCATTAATCAGTATACCAGGCAAGGTGTATCTTGGTATTTTAGAAGGATGGGTGCGGTCATTCGTTGAGAGTAAGCTTGATGAAAACCAGAGTGTGGTTTCCGGCCACAGAGTGGCTGTCAGGTTCAGATTTTCAGGACGCATCAGGTAATTTTAAAATGTTATGAGAGGAATAGAGAGTTATCGTGCCGTAACTACGTTACGATCATACTTATTGGAGTTTAAATTTTCTATGGATACTCCCGTATTCTGTTTGTGTGTCTGGACGGCATATCTACATTTATTGCATTTCAAGATGTATTTGGACATTGATTCCATTTCTTTCCGCTCGCATAAAGATTACCTCTACGTCTGGTATTACCTTGCTGAAGCATTATTGGTGAGCGGCCCATTCATTCGTGGCTTGTAACTGCCACATGTGACTTGTTGTGGACTCTCACGCCATCTGGTAATGAAAAAGCATATTCGTTCCTAGTGCGAACTCTTCCGCCAGAGTGCATGGATTTTGCCCCGTACAAATGTTCTGCGGACACTGACTTGAAGCGGTAACTGTCTGCCACTGGACTTGGTTGAGAACAGACGCATCAAGCTATGTCTCAGCGCCCGACTGTAAAAATGAAGCTCAAACTGACAGGGGTCGGTTAGAACCTACACTAATATCCCTATAAGGGACAGTGCTCTTCAGAAATTTGTTTTCTTTTAATCATGTAGTTTGAGTTAATTTCTTGTTTATTAAGCTAGTGTTGGTTTCTCAGTGCATGCGTCTACATGTGGTAAGTTACTAAAGAATCTTGTAAGTACTCGTGTTTTTAATATTTTTGGTCATGCAATTTTATCTTATTGTGCCTCATTTCATTTCATTTTCCTATAATCTTTGTGAAATTATGATTTTGGTTCCTCTCTCTGTAACGCCGTTGGAGCGCGATTTTGTTGATTTTAAATTCCTATGTTCATTGTTGTGGTCTGAGATTTGAAATTTATTCCACTTATCTAAATTTTACTTTCTCCCTTTTTATCAATTCACTTGTTTATCCATGATTTCTTTGATATATGTAATTTGCGCTCAGGTTTCTCAATTATTTAATGTATGTATATTTTTGGATATGTTATCCCTCGCCCTCATACATTTGCGTTTTTATCTTTTCTTCCTTCCCGTTCTGGTTTATTGATTATTATTATTATTATTATTATTATTATTATAATATTTTGATACCGTAATTTGCCTCGTGTTGTCTACATGCGCTGTGTAAATCACATTTGCTTCTTCATTCTTAAGTATAAAATTTATTATCGTTATCATTATTATTATTATTTCATTTGATAAATGTTTATTTCCCTAGGATGGTTATAACATTCATTTTTCTTAAATTATGGTTACATAACCAATTATTAATACTATTATTAAATATGAGAAGTCGTATAATTCAAGATATTATTCCCTAATCTTTTGGGACATTTTAACTATTAAAATATTGTCATTCTACATGAATATTTTAAACATATATTATAACTATAACATTCAAAAGGATGATATTTTCTTTAATACTTGTAATGATGTGGGAATTTATCATGGTTCTAGTGGAGTGCTTCACGCGTTCAATTTCTTTCTTTGATCCCGCTCCTCCATTTTGCTTGATTGCGTAATTCTTTAATTGTTACCTGACCTTGATCTTTTATTCTCACATGGAGACGCTGATTTGTTTTTGTTTTTTCTTCTTGGGATTGGTTGTTGTTGATGCTCTGTGGTATGGATGGATGGATGGATGGATGGATGGATTGCTGAGTTGGTACTTGGATAACTGCTAATTATTTCTCCATCCATATGATTTTATTTTGCCTGTTTTCTGATCCTTCTGATTTAATATTTTGTGTTTCTTTTTTGATCTGTGATTGATCTTTCTTCAGCCGTTTTCGTGAATTGATATTTTATCTTCAGGGTGGTCCTTACGCTCGTAATTTATTGTGCCACTTCATTTGATCTACACTAATGTTTTTCCTCGTGTTTTTATCCCTCCACTGGAAACTACGATAAATTTTTACTTTGATTCACTGAAGATTTTTCTTAGAGACTTAAATTTATGAAATTACATAATATTCAAAATTTAAAAAAAAATTAAATTAAATTAAGTATGCTGGTGCACCAATTCTCATTGTGGTAAATCTCTAAATATATTTTTAACTTTCCAAATTTCATTTTGTTAAACAAGTTTCATTTAATTTACTGAAGTAATTCTTATATTCACACAAAGTAAATTTCTTGTATTCATTTTACTAAGATTAATTATAATTTTAAAATGTACATGCATAATCATTCAGTAATTAGCTCTGCATCATCCTGGTATCCCGTTCAAGTTTATTGTCTGTGTTTGGCACATGTCCTCATATTTTGTTTGTTTAACCTGTCCTTCCTTCTAGTAATCCCTATGGTGTTTGGTGAGCATTGCGCTATGGTTGAAATGTGGGGTTACGTTGCATTATGTTTGTTTTACAAATCTAGAGAAGGCATATAACAGAGTATCGAGGGAAAAGATGTTGGCCATACAGAAGGATTATGGGATTACAGGTAGATTATTAAAAGCATTCAAAGACACTTATGTTGACAAATTGGGCTACAGTGACAACTGATGGCAGAATGAATTCCTGGTTCAAGGTACTAAAAGGGGTTAGACAAGGCTGTAATTTTTCACCTTTGTTGTTCATAGTTAACATGGATCATATACTGGAAGGTATTAAGTGGCAGCCATTCATTTCCTGTCTTTCCACTACATTTCACCATTTTGGTTCTAATTTCATCTATTCCTTCTGCTTTAATACAAGGGATTTTATTTACCATTGAGAATGTTCTGGGCCTACATGGGTATGGTGATAGAAATGAAGATGGAGAGAAACTGTTGGACTTTTGGAATAGGAAAACTTAAAACGGTCCACCTTTTCAATACAAAAATGTTATAGTTTATTTATAACGTGTATTTGCACTTGGAACTAGTTTCAACGCTGTTTTGCGTCATCATCAGCCAAAATGTGGGAAATAGGCCAGCATGTAGGCATTTATATTACACAAGGCGTTACATTAAACAATACACATCTTATAAGGAGATAAAAACAGGGACGAATATAGAAACAAATGAATCGTTGAGAGAGCAAAAGTTATACATAATAAAAATAACCTTAACCACACATCTTGCAGTGTGAAAGTGTTCTTCTTGAATGATTCCTGAATATAAAACATCCGCGCACACATTTCTGAAGAGCCAGCAGGCAGGACAAAGTAAAGTGAAACCTTAAACCTTTACTTTGTCCTGCCTGTTGGCTCTTCAGAAATGTGTGCGCGGGTGTTTTATATTCAGGAATCATTCAAGAAGAACACTTTCGCACTGCAAGATGTGTGGTTAAGGTTATTTTTATTATGTATAACTTTTGCTCTCTCAACGATTCATTTGTTTCTATATTCGTCCCTGTTTTTATCTCCTTATAAGATGTGTATTGTTTAATGTAACGCCTTGTGTAATATAAATGCCTACATGCTGGCCTATTTCCCACATTTTGGCTGATGATGACGCAAAACAGCGTTGAAACTAGTTCCAAGTGCAAATACATGTTATAAATAAACTATAACATTTTTGTATTGAAAAGGTGGACCGTTTTAAGTTTTCCTATTCCATTCTCAGTTCAATACGGACAAAAATGAAATTCCTAGGTTTAAATGTTGGACTTTTGTATCAGAAATAACCTGATAATAAAGAAAACAGGGTTTATGAAGAGGAATAGCCATAAGATCAGCCGATACAGTTGGGATGGACAGTATGAAACACTCATAGATTTTATAATAACAGACTGAAAATGGAGAAAATACGTCATGGATACAAAGATAATCCCCAGTGAAAGTATGGAAGGTGAACATAGATTATTAATTGTAGAATTAAAACAAGTTAAAATCCCTAAAATTGTATTGAAGAACAAACCAAAGATCAGGATTTGGGAATTGGAGGAGGAGGATAAAAGAATGGCATTCCAAGACTGTATAAAAAGGAAGTTGCCTAACACGGAAATACGAAGTGGAGAAGAAGAGCGGGACAGTTTAAGACAGACATTTGTGGAAGGAGCAATTGAGGTATACAGGAAAACAACAGCAAAGGTTAACCCTTTGACCTACCATTACTTGTGAAAGGAAATATTCCCTTACATAACATTTATTTTCCAGTCACTTTAACATAAATTTGACTGATCACATAAGGAAACTTGAAGACACACACTATAATTTTTTTCAAGTTTTATCATGTTTTTATGGTTTGGAGAAGTGAGTTTTTCTATAGTACACCAAGAAACAGCTATCAACATGGAGGGCAAGCACGCAATTGACGCATTGAAATGAGTTTTCATTCCGTAGACCCTGCGCGTAACACACCTTGCATCGGTTGGATGGCACTAATTTCTCTTTAGGGGCAATTTTGGATGGAAAGTGCCCAGAATGTTGACTCTGAAGTCTCAATGGGGTGGTACCAGTGTGGGGATGGCCTCTGCTGGGGTACTGGGGTATTTGGGCACCTTCTAAGTACTGTCCTGCAATGCTGATGCGGAATGCTGTGAAGTGTTTATTCTTCATTGTTGGGTTGAGAATTTGCCAAATCAGAAAAGAATTCAATAATGCCATATCAAGGAGGTAGAATTACATCTTTTTATAGCCTTTCACATGAGTGGGAAAGACGACGGTCGCCGATCATGAGAGTCGACCCCATCCAATCCACCATTATAATCTACCACTGGGTTGGGTTTCAGCTTCTTCTTCCCTTGTTTTGATTGGACTGTAACAAAATCTGGTCTATCGTGCTGAGCTGAAAAAAAGTGTACAGGCCTTTTGTCAATCCATTTTATGGCTAGGATTTTGTTCGCTGAAGCGAAGGTAAGTTCACCCTTCTTCAGCTGTGCTTCCTTGAACTTAGAAAGCATACGTTTCCTGTTTGCCCTAACTGTGCCAATAGCATGTGTGTTATGTTCCAGGAGAATCTTGTACAAAGACGGTGAACTGTACCAGTTATCCATGTACAAAGTTCTCCAGACACCCAGAAGATCCTTACACATACCAATAACAATCCTCTATTAACTAATAAATCATTGTAGGGAGATTCTCCCTCATAATCCTTCGCAGTATATATTTTGAAATTCCAGCAATACCTGGTCTGTGAAGAGTAAACTTTGTACACCTTGATACCGAATCTTGCTCTCTTGGATGGATTATATTGAACGAACGACAGTCTACCTTTGAATTTCATCAGCAATTCATCAATGCAAATATTTTCTCCTGGAGTATACACAAACATGAATCTGTCCAAAAGTAAATCTATAACAGGTCTAACCTTTCTTAGTTTGTCATGCTTTGATTCGGAGAAGTCCGTACTAAAATGCAAGAATTTGTTTATAGGAACAAAGGGTTTCAATGGCATGGTTTCACTCAATATGGGAGTTTCTATAACTCTACATTTCGACCAGTTATCTTGCATTGCAGGCTTTTTTGTCTGAGACATAAGAATACACAAAGCAAAGTGAGCTTTTAGCTCAAATATAGTAACATGAAACCAATGTTTTTGTTCGTATTACTGGCTTCAAGGGGAGCAGATAAATTAGCAAGAAATATAGAAGCATAAGCATTGGTCTCCTTTGTAATGTGATCCCAGAACTGTGGGGTTAGAAATTCATTCACTATCTCAATTTCTTTTGGATTATTCCCCAACCTCCTCCTCACTATAGAATGAATTTCAGCAACTGGTTTGCATGTTACAGAAACAGGCTTATTGTCAACAAGATCCCAATTCCAGAGCTCTCACCCACTCTTGTTGCAATCTGGTTTTGTCCTGTAGTTTCGATTGGCAGTATCACCTCGGAACTGAAGTCGGAATCACTTTCATCACTGTCAGTTGGAGAAGAAGACGTATTTTCACTCTCCAGAGAATCATTTCCACTTTCAACATCACTATTTTCAAGCCAGTTACGAATAACCTCATCCGTGCCGCGCTTGGACGTCGCCATGATTGTTTACGAATAGCGGCAAACTGGGGTGCTTTTTATTTTCTGTATTTCAGCTCAGAGTTACTATTTACACAGAGAAAATAGCTTCAGGTATCATCTGAAATCTATCGGGTAGGCTGCAAAACAAACAGAATAAACCTTTCTGACCAGCTAATCACGATAATGAACTTATAAATGTTCCGTGCACCAGGAGGGAAGTGTCCGTCAAAGTATGTTACCACCTTACAATCGCAGGACGGAAGGTTCCGTCGAAGTATGGCAATGGGTTAAGGGAAAGGAGACATGGTGGTGGAAAGACAAAATTAAAAAAATAAAAAATAAAAGGAACAAGGTGAAGAAAGAAATGGAAAAGGAAAAGCAAAAAACGTATCAGAGGGATGAGAATAAGATAGATTACATGTGGAACACAAAAGAGTGAAACTACAAATAAAGAGGAGTATCAAGGAAGAAAAGGAGAAATGTTGGGGAGAGTTTACCAACAAAAAAACGATGGTCGAGGAAATCAGAAACTATTATACAGAGTAATAAAATCGAAAAGAATAAATCAAGAAAAAATTAATGCATTAGAGAGAGAAGATGGATCCATAGTATATGACGAAAAGGGTCTTCAGAGAGTGATAGCAAAGTATTTTGAAACACTTTATAATGAGGATGACTGCTCGGAGGAAGAAGGAGATAAGAAAATGGAAATAATAGATGGAGAAAAAGAAGAGAACCCGATAACATGGTTGGAACGTGAAAGGGCAGTGAAAGCAATGACCAAAGGTAAAGTAAGTGGAAAAAACGAATTCAATGCTGATATGATTAAGGCAGCAAGAAGCATTGGGCTACAGTGGCTATTCCATATGGAAGGATGAAATATACCTGAAGATTGGCAACAAGGAAGCATTGTACCATTGTTCAAAAAAGGAAATAGGAAGAAGTGAAAATTATAGAGGTATAACCCTATGAATACATGGCCTAAAAATAATGGAGAAAGTCATAGACAAAAGACTGAGGGATATAATAGAAACACAGAGGAAGAACAATATGGCTTTAGACCGAATAGATCAACAATAGACTTGATATTTACAGTGCAAACGATAATGGAAAAACATCTGGAAAGGAACAGGGAAAACATATTCGTATTTTTGGATTTGGAAAAAGCTTATGATTCAGTTAAGAGAAAACATGTATGGGAATGCCTACTGAAAAGGAATGTACCAAAAGCATTAATTAACAAGACAAAAATGTTGTATCATGAGAGTAAAAGCAGAGTACAAGTGGGGAGTGGTGACTGTGAAACATTTTATATATATATAAAAAGGGCTCAAGCAAGGAAGTGCACTGTTTCCATTATTATTATATTGATGGATGAAATCATAAAACATGTAAAAAAAAAAAGAGCATCAGTAGTGATGAAGTGAATGCTTTGGTATTTGCAGATGATGTGGTGATTTGGGGAAAGAGAGAAAAGGATGTACAAAGGAGACTGGAAATTTGGAATGAAAATCTGAAGGAGTTTGGAATGGTAATTAGTAAAAAACATATCTGGATAGCATTATTAATGGAAGTAATGAAATCAACCCTGAAATTAATAACAGACTAAGTAAGGAACAACATTTTATCATCAAGTTAGAGAGCTTTTATGGGATGACAAAGTACCAAGAGAACGAAACTAACATTATATAAACAGTATTTCATACCAATTGTAACATACGGACTAGAAACGCTGGTAACTAATAAGAGACAAGATAGTAAGATCCAAGCAGTAGAAATGAAATTTTTAAGAACATCGGTTAAAAAGACAAGAAGATAATAATAATAATAATAATAATAATAATGTTATTTTGCTTTACGTCCCACTAACTACTTTTTAAGGTCTTCGGAGACGCCAAGGTGCCAGAATTTAGTCCCGCAGGAGTTCTTTTACGTGCCAGTAAAATCTACCGATACGGGGCTGTCGTATTTGAGCACCTTCAAATACCACCGGACTGAGCCAGGATCGAACGTGCCAAGTTGGGGTTAGAAGGCCAGCGCCTTAACCGTCTGAGCCACTCAGCCCGGCAAGACAAGAAGTGATAGAATTCAAAATATTAAAATCAGAGAAGAGCTAAATATAGAACCGTTAGTACAGAACATACAGAAAGCAAGACTGAGATGGTTCGGACATATAAAAAGAATGGGAAAGGAACGGGTAGCAAGAAGGGAATTGGAAAGAGAAGTTAAGGGAAAGAGACCAGTTGGAAGACCGAGAAGAAGGTGGATGGATCAGATTTGGAAGGACATTAGATAAGCTGGATTGGATGTGGCGGAAGTAATGGAGCAGGAAAAGTGGAAGGACAAAAAGGAGTGGAAGAGGCTTGTTAACTACACCTGGGTGACTGGAGTGGGACATTGATATTGATGATGATGATGATGATCAGTATAGTATAGTAAAAGTGGCAAGAACGATTGCTGGTACAAGCAGGTTGGAACAAGAGCAGGAGGGTACTTTGAGGAGTTAAAGGCTAAGTTAGGAATGAACAAAGGATGAAGCAGTAGGCATACACTGGCTACCATGGTGGGGTCATGTGAGGTGAATGGAGGACATGTTACCTAGAAGAATGATGGACTCTGTCATGGAGAGTAAGAGAAGTACAAGCAGATCAAGGGAGTGATGGTTAGACCTAGTTACAAATAGAAGATTATGGAGGCCTTTAGTAAATTCATAGAGGCTTGCAGAATGAACGCCTAAAGGCATGACAGTCTATAATGAAGATGTATGTACGTATATTAAATCACAGTCAAGAATGATATATCAATCTCCTATTTAGAAAATAAATAAAATATGTACTATGACTCTAGAAGTACCTGGAGAGAAGATTGACAGAATAACTTGGTCGGACATCTGCAGAATTGATGCTCACTTTAGTGTGTCTCAACTTTGGCACAGTTTCTTTAAAACAGTGTGGGGCAGTAAAATAACCACCCTGCATGTGCAACACAATGGTGTTCAGACACAGGGAAGAAGGGTCAGGGCACAACTTAGGTCCTATGTAGATAAGTCCACTGAAGTAAACTCCCCATACAGTCACCATCTGGTCCTGCTCAGTACTGCGATGAACCCAGAGACGGATAACTATTCCTGAAACAGCATACACCAACTACACTTCAAATATCAAATGTATATTTTTGAGAAAGAAACACACAACTTGTAGAATTATTTGGGAACTGCCAATTTTCAAGCTTACCAGCTGTCAGCCCATGAGATCACTGACATTGCTTTGGATTGAATTAACCTCTTGATAAAAATGAGGATGCTCATTTCCTTGAAAGCCTTTATACATATCAGAAATAGGGAAACTGAATTTCAATTGTTCTACATAATATTCCTAGTGGAAATATTGATATCTATGCAATCATAAACCATGGAACCTACTGAGTGTGTAGACTTTGGGCAGATACTTGGCAGAAATCCACAAAAAGATAAAATAATATATTCTACATAATCCTGAAACATTACCATTCTGAACTGATATATAAAAGAGAGAAAAGATAATTACCTTGTCCAAATTTACTCTTTATACAAGTTCTGAAATTCATTACTGCAACACATTAACTGATCCAAATAAAATATTTTATTGATCTTTTATTTAAAACAACTAGCTGCTGAACCAATCTGACAGGTAAATTTTAATACAATTATAGCAGTAATGACATCTAGCAGAGGTGATTGGTAGTAGAAGAGGAAAAGCACACCTTAGTTATCAATGGTCAGTGTAATGTTATATTGATCAGTTTTATAGGTTTACAACATTGTAGGTTATCACATTTAGTTCCCTTCTACCTTAGCAATATTAGGACGTCTGAGATCAAGGAAGTCTCAATTTTCCCTCCCTATTCTTATTATTCTTCAAGCTATCCTCATTTGAATGTCATCTTTATCATAATCCAGAACATTATGAGTTGATGTGATTTTGCATAATATGGACACATTCACAACAACAATAACCACCATCACAAGTAAACTCATTACCATGACATCATCATCAGTCGTATTACTCATTACTGAGTGTGGTGACTCCATATTTTTGTCTCTAGAGAGTTACATGTTTCACAAATTGTCGCCATCCAACCCGATCTTCAGCTTTACTTAGGATGTTCTGAAGAGGAACGCCAGTTATCTTCCTAGCCTGATCTAGCCACCTGCTTGCTGTCCTTCCACATGGTCTTCTGCCTTCTATGATAAGACTTTTCCAGGTTGTCTCCATCCCTCCTTAAGATATGTCCAAGGAACTGAAGAATTCTTTCACTGACACGTGTAGAGAGATGTTTCACTATCTTCAGCTCTTTAATGATGGACTCATTTGTTCTCCTTTCAGTCCGAGCTACAAGTAGCATTCTACGCTAACACCCCATCTCAAAGCCATCGATGTGGTCTTTGTCCTTAGCCTTGATGGTCCATATCTCACAACCGTAAAAGAACACGGGAAATACTAGTGCTTCAACCAATCGAATCTTCATGATTTTGGATATTGCCCTGGTCTGACAGATCTTAGTTTACTCATGACTGCACACCCAGGACAATACGCCTCTTTTTTTCTCTTTCTCGCAATCTGTGTGTCACTTATACATGACCCAAGGTTTACAAGGTCATTAACCAACTCCAGTCCCTTTAATCCACCTGTGAGGTGCGCTTGATTTCCACGATCAATGATCATGAGTTTGGTCTTCTTCAAATTGATTTCTAATCCGTAAATGAGACTTGCATCCTTTACTGTTGCAAGTAAATCAGCAAGCTCACCTTCACTACTAGCAATGAGTGTGGTGTCTTCAGCAAAACATAAGTTGCTGATTTTTCGTCCAGCAATTGAGATACCACCAGCGCTCTCCTCATGATGTGCTCGGCATAGATACTGTATACCTGAGGAGACAATACACAGCCTTTTCTTACGCCTTTGGATACATTGAAAAAGTCTGAGGTATCACCATCCACCCTTACAGTTGCCAAGTTACTGTCATAAAGGCCTTTCAGCAGTGATATGAGATGTGATGGAACACCAAATTCATCTAATACCTTCTATAGTTTGTCCCACTCAACACAGTCAAAAGCCTTTTTATAATCTTGATGCAAATGCAATAGACTGAAATAACTTGAAAGAAATATTCTTTAACCTATAGGTAAATAATGCAAGTATAGAGCTCAAATTATTATTATTATTATTATTATTATTATTATTATTATTATTATTATTATTATTATTATTATGACTTGTGAGGTATGGCTATGAAGTATTTACATCTACTTAGTATGATTATTTACGTAGTCAGATGATAGTATTATTTGTGAGGTTACGTCATGAAACATGTGCTGTATATATATATATAGATTTATATGAGTTTAGTTAATGTAAGAACCTGTAATTAATAGTATATAATTTATTATAACCTGTATATATAATGTATAATCCACATTAACATTGTGTAACACAATGTAACATCCAGAATAACATATCTTTGACACTAAATGGTTGTAGAATGTTCTTTAACTATACTATTAGGCACTCTAGAATTTACGAATAAGATATGCTGTGTAACATCCTTCTAGAAGCCTGGCCATGCAACATATATATGAGGCAGTCTTGATGGTAGAGTTGAGTTATTGTTTAACAGGAGTTGTTTGATGGTGGAGAATAGTGAAGAATGAGGCCCTTCCTATACATCAAGATATAAAGCAGCACACTACAACTAGGCTGAAATCAAGAAAACCAGTGTGGAAGACAGCTTTGGACCTGTCATGTCCTCAGTTCAATCCCAGGAACGCCTGGAGAGAAGAGTAGAGGATGTTTTCTCCTAGTGGCTTATGTGATATCTCCAATCCCAGCTTGAAACTGGTTGGCTTCAGTTTGCCCCATGCTGTTTGGTCAACCCTGAACAGGATCCGATGTTGTGTTGGGAGGACTGGCGCAGCCATACATGTATGGGGATGGGTAGATTCTCCCTGCTGTGACTGTGGTGCTCAAGTTATCAAGCACATAGTTCAAGAGTGCCCCCTACATGCATTTTCTGGTTCTGTGGAGGAATTTTTTGAAGTAACACCAGAAGTGATTACATGGATTAAAAATTTGGATATTAAAATATAAAAGTGAAGTCCTGATGCTGCCACTAACCTGTATATTTGTATATTTTGTATTATGTTTATATATTTTGATTGTCATGTACATATCATACGATAATAATAATAATAATAATAATAATAATAATAATAATAATAATAATAATAATAATAATAATAATAATAATAATAATAATAATATGAGTTGTTTTGATGAATTGTGTGTAGACACCGTGTCTGAAGTATGTGAATTGGTTTTGTAAAGTTGGTAGTTGACATGCAGTGGTTGCAGTATCCTTGTGCTTTGTGATAAGCAGTTAAAAAATGGTGGTTTGTTGATGTGTGTGTTTAATGTGAAGTTAAGTTGTAAATAAATTAATGTGTGCATTTTTGTGAATACATCAATCTACAAAGCAGATAAAAACAGGAACATAAAACTCACAACATTTTTCAATTATTTGCCTCATGTTCAGAATTTGCTCTCGTATACGTTTACTTTCCACAAAACCTGCTTGTTCCAGGGATATCTGAGGTTGTAAGAAGGACTTCAAGCATTGATTGATTCAACAGAACAATATTTGCATGTCTGTGATGCTTACCACAGATGGACTTGCCAATAAAAATCTATAATCATTAATAACTCTGTTTTAGGTCATACAATAACCATGTACAAGACAAAAAAGGATTGAAAATTGTTTCCACCAGTTTTGTTAAAGAGTTTTCAAATCTGCACGTTATTTTGAAGTCTGTGAAAAACATAATAATCATGAATATGAGAAGGAGTGGAAATTTTATTTTTTACAATTTTTTTAAAATGTAAAGCTCTTCACTAATGCTAATATTAATGGAGAAATTAGGTATTTCCAGTTTAGCCCCTTCATATTGCTGTGCCACTGTATACTAATCAAATATATATAGCCTAGTACACAACCTGGCTATGCACAAACTTAAATACCGTATTTCAAGAAATTCCTTATAGCAGTTTTTCTACTCATGTATACACAAACATACACAAAAACTGAAATGAACCTACTTGCAAATTCTGTATACGTTTCCCCTCTCTCTTCATCCAGACCTACTGTAGGAGGTGTGGTGGTCACAGTGATTTTATTTTTCCTTCCATCATGATTCCCTGTCATGACTTGCTTAATTAGATCATTATAGCGGCAAAGAAGTCACAACATACAACACAGAAATTATGTGTTGTGAGAAAAATCATACAAATCATATAGATGAGTATCAAAGTTCAACATTTTGAAGAATGTCCAGCTCCATGGCTAAATAGTTAGCATGCTGGCCTTTGGTCATAAGGGTCCTGGGTTGGATTCCCGGCAGGGTCGGGAACTTTAACCATCATTGGTTAATTCCGCTGGCATGGGGATCGGGTGTGTGTGTCATCTTCAGCATCATTTCATCCTCCTCATGACACACAGGTCTCGCCTATGGATGTCAAATAAAAATACCTGCACCTGATGAGCCGAACCTGTCCTTGGGCACTCCCAGCATTAAAAGCCATATAACATTTCATTTTTCCATTTTGAAGAATAAAACTGTCAGTAAAAGAATGGGAAGGACCATCAATGTCTTGAGAAAGATAAGCTCTACGTCTGTCAGTGTCAGAAGAGAACAAGAGCTGGCTAAAGGGCAATCAGACATAAAAGATAAATGTTTCAAGCCTGGCACAAGTAGGTGGAAGCAACACCAGACCCATACCTGCAACTGATGTTTGAGAATTCATAACATATGCCTTTTGCGTCATCATATTAGGCAGCTCAATCTCAATCACTAAGGATCTGCATTTAGGGCAGTCGCCCAGGTGGCAGATTACGTATCTGGTGTTTTCGTAGCCTTTTCTTGAATGATTTCACAAAAATTGGAAATTTATTGAACATCTCCCTTGGTAAGTTATTCCAATCCCTAACTCCCCTTCTTATAAACGAATATTTGCCCCAATTTGTCGTCTTGAATTCCAACTTTATCTTCATATTGTGATCTTTCCTACTTTTATAAACGCCATTCAAACCTATTCGTCTACTAATGTCATTCCACGCCATCTCTCCGCTGACAGCTCGGAACATACCACTTAGTCGAGCAGCTCTTCTTCTTTCTCTCAATTCTTCCCAACCCAAACATTGCAACATTTTTGTAACGCTACTCTTTTGTCGGAAATCACCCAGAACAAATCGAGCTGCTTTTCATTGGATTTTTTCCAGTTCCTGAAACAAGTAATCCTGGTGAGGGTCCCATGCACTGGAACCACTCTATTTGGGGTCTTGTCATTGTGACAAGAATTACAGCTACCCTCATTTATTGGATATATGTATTTGTGTATGGAGAATTTATCTCCATCGTCATCCATCATTGAATTGCTGTTAATTTGTGTGACTGAACTATGCCTATTTAAATGTGTAATCTGCAATTATTATTATGTCAATAGCTTTGATCTTTCTTATTTGCTCAATAAGCGAGTTTATTGTGCGCACGTGCGCAGATCTCTCTTCAACTGTGCAGTGTGCTGCTCTTTGCTCGCAGCGAGAGAGTCGTGAAGAAGCTGAGCTCCACGATGGACGCAACTACTCGCGTTTGTTGGAAGACTTTGTGGAATAGCCATGTAAATGAAGGCTTTTGCCTGAATTCCAGTGTGATTTGTATTTTAATATTTTACTATTTACCATTCATTTGTGTAAGTTAGACCTCTGAATTCATGAGAGCATGTGCTTCATTTCAAAAATGACCTAAGAACGTAAGCTATGGAATTATATTAAATTGGACACTGAATGATGTAAGTACAAATATCCTTTTGTTTCAAAACTGTTCTACTGCCGGATTATATGGAGAAGAAGAATCTGAGTAACACGCTATCATTGACAATAATATTGTAGGAAATTTCGGCAACGCTGTCAGAATTGTATCAAGCCAACCTCGCAAGTGTAATTTGAAATTACGCTTACATTTTCATGGACCTGTTGACGACAGTTTATTCATTAATTTGAACTGGGATTTCTTCTGCATCCGACATTTTAACAATATAATTTGAATCCTAAAGATTTTTAAGATGTAATAAGATTTTTGTAAGATTCAACATTCCAATTGTAACTGATAATGGGGTAATTCTGGAACTCTGTATATGCGCCTATGAGAAGTAAATTATTCCATTTGTTTTATTTAATTGAGATTATCGTTGTGTTAACTTTTCCGTTTCTTAATGTTGTTAGGATTATTATTATTATTATTATTATTAATTTTGGTTGGTGCATTTCTTTCTAGTTTTCCTGGTTCATTTTCTGTCTCATTTGCACATTACCATACTTCCAGACCCTCCTAAAATTTAAATTCTATAACCGGCATTTTGGTCCCCTATTAATATTTTGTTAGATTTGCCAAATTCAAAATTTGTATTATTATTGTAACATTGTGGTTGTAGGGAACTGAAATTCGTTTCTCCCATTCCTTAAAGATACTTCCGTTTACCAGGAAAGAGGTGAAGAGTCATAGATAATGATCGGTGTGGAGCAATACAGGGCGATAATAGGAAGATGTCAGGGAAGAAAAAAGAAGTGAAACCAGGAGGGTGTAGAATGGAAATGGGAATGAAAGGTTGATGATGATGCTTGTTGTTTAAAGGGGCCTAACATCGAGATCATCGGCCCCTAATGGTACGAAATGAAATGACAAAGTAAAAGTTCAAAAACATCCACTGACCAAAATAAAAAAGGTCATGAAGAATGAATGGATGTACATGAATTTAAAACAATCAGTGGATCCGACTTAAAAAAAACTCGTAACAACCGTTATGATTGTTTTTACTTTTCAGATTATTAATATTTATTGTATTTTATGAAAAATCTTTGATGCTAATCTGTATAATATGTTACAGTTTAATTTTAATACTATACAACCACTTTTATTACAACTTTACCATTCTTTTAATATAACGACATTTTTAATCATTTTAATAAACTCAGGGCCCTGACCTTAAGCTTTGTGTATTTATAGCTGATGATGTTCGCAAAGACGAATGAAACATGTCCTATTAACCAATGTACCTCATGAATATTTTATAAATAATTGAGTGCATTATTTTTGTATTGAATAGGTGGTAATAAAAAGTTTTTAACTTTAATAACTTTAATTTAAAAAAACTCTCATAAATAATAGTATTACTGACCAAGGGACCACTTCTAAACCACAATCCTGAATCGAGGATGCTTGATGTCTAAAGGGGTACAAAATCCATGTCAAAGGCCCCTCAAAATGGTACGTAACGCTAGTAAAGTAGAACCATGGTATGTGTCATGTTGGGGTACTAATCAAAAGGAGCGAAGACTCACGTGTTCCACACATAATGGTACTACTCACAAGTATTGGACGTCGTACAGGTAACGCAGACCTATGGTGTTCCTCACATAATGGCGCCACACGTAGGCAACGCAAACTGGTGTTCCTCACCTAGGTGTACTAATCACGGGCGAGGGTAATCCCGTGGTGTTCCTCACATAGTGGATACTAAGCGCAGGCAACGCTGACCCACGGTGCCGCTCATATAATGGTACTAATCACAGGCAACACCCAGACCCGTGGTGTTGCTCACAAGGGTACGACTCATGGGTACTGGAAACCCACAGGGACACACTCTCTGCTGCTAATATCACAAACCTATTTTGTACCTAATATAGTGGTACTACTCGCAACTACAGGCAAACCATGGTGTTCCCCGTGTGATGGTACTAATCAAAATAGTTTCATGGTTCTAATTCAATCATCCCTTGGTTGCCCCTTTTAGTCGCCTCTTACGACAGGCAGCAGATACTGTGGGTGTATTCTTCGTCTGAGTCCCCTACCCACAGGGGGTGGGAATGAAAGGAGAGATTATGCTGACAGCGGCGGTAATTATAGTAATGCTATGGATTTGGGGAGTTGAACTGAACCCCGGTCCGACTTCCAGTGGAAACGTGAGTTGGGAAGACGTGGAAATAATCAGAAGGGTAGTAAAAGAGGTGGTTGAAGAAGTCTGCCCTTTTGAGCAACTCAAAAAAATATGATTCAAGAACAAATGTGGATGTTTGACAAAATGAAGAAATGGTTCCAAGAAAGGGCAGACGTCACAACATCCCAAGTGAGGAACAATGCTGAAGAAGTTGCAGCATTGAAGGAGAAAACAGGACGATTAGAAGAGGAGACACGGAAGCTCAAAGCAGAAGTGGAAGCCAGTACTCAAAATCGCAGGAAGAAATGCCTATTTATATATGGTGTGCCTGAGGAGAAGAGGGAGGACACAGTGCTCACAATTTGTAAAGTGGTGGACTTAATCCAGGGGAAAATGAAATCAATTTTAGCGAAGTTGACATAGGCAATGTGCAGAGAATAGGGAAAAGTTAGAGGTAACATGCCTATTAAAGTTCAACTGATTTCCAAGTTGATGGCCGATATTGTGACTGGAAATGCGGGCAACATACAGAGGGAAAAAAATATGGATTAAGAGGGACATGGGAAGTGAAGGGATCAGGAATTCTAAATTCTCAAGAAACATATGATACGAGCTAGACACCAAGGATTGAGAGCAGTTATCGGGGACAGGAACTAGTAGTGACAAATGCCAGCTGGAGCAAAAATTGGCTTGTGACTAAATTGATGGACAAAGAAGAAAAGATGAAACAAGAGGAGGTAACGGAGAGAAGTATAGTGATTAGTGGGGAAGATGGGCAAGTTATAGACAGTAATATTGGAGAAGTCGGGGAAGGCGGTAAGGAAAGCTCCATGGGGAAAAAGAGTGGAAGAAGGGCAAGCTATAAAAGGTAATGAAGGGGAAGACGGGCAAGGTGACAAGAAAAATACCAAGGGAAAGAGGAAGCTGAAAGAAGAAAGCCAGGGAGAGGAGCATAGTGAAAGTGTGAACATTAAAAAAAAGTGCTGTAGACAATGGAGTGAGAACAGGAAGATCTAGGGATCTAGCTAGCGGCACAGCCAGAGAAGAGGAAAGGCAGAGAAGTGAATGCAGTGAAGTAATGGAAGCGCGGGGTAAAAAGGCAAGGTCTGAGGCAACCTGGCAGAGACTCGAAATGGGTGTGAGCAGAGGGAGGAGTAGGAGCTTAAGGGACCTGTGGGGAGTTTAAAAAAAATGATGAGAGTATTGTAACAAGAAGCAAAAACTCTAATAAAGTAAGTAAGTAAGTAAGTAAGTAAGTAAGTAAGTAAGTAAGTAAGTAAGGGTATGGTTGTCGAGGACAAGGTGATTAAATAAGGAAAAGAGTGGTGTCTTTATGTTATTCATATTGGTGAAGTGTGTGTTGGAGGTGTGTTTATGAGGTGGAGTTGGAGGTAGGTGTCTATAGTAAATTTGAAGTGTAAGTGAATGATGTGGAGTGGGATGGAGTTTCTGGTAGGTAATGAAGTATGTGTTTGTATAGTGAAGTTAATGGTAAAATGTGTTTGGAGGTGTATGGTATACATAATGGCAGAATTTATTGTTTGAGTGTTAACACATTGGAGACAGTGTCTTAAGGTGGCATATGGGCAGGCAGACCACCATATTTTGAACGTTTTTAAAAAATTGTAGAAAATAGTGGGTAGGTTGCAATATAATAATAGTTTTATTACAGCCATGGGGCCATGTAAGTACATTAATTTTAACATTTCCAAGCCACATAGGTCTCATTCTTCTGAACAGAACTTCATCAACGATTTCCCTCTGTTAGGACATGTTAAGACGTGGTATCTATCACATTCACGATCGCACAATTTACGCATGCATCCGAATTCAGGTTCATGAAATGTTTGGTTTTGCAAAGCTTAAAGTGAAAACCATGAACAGCCAATCTCATTACAATAGTTCTTAATTTGTAGTTCGCTTCCATCCATCCCCGCGTTGTCATAGCATCCGTTGCATAGAAATCTAACCAAATGCCTTCTCTTTTCTGCTTCAGTTCCGTAAGTAGTCGATCGTAATTTGTCGTGGATGGTAGTGACATCTTGAAGCGTAGCTCTTCGATCAGAAAAGATTCCCTCGTCAGAACATACACAAGTCGAGATAGTGTATACTTCGAAAGCCTCAGAGCTCTCTTTAAGTATGCGGCTTTGACTTTCTCTATTCGTCGTAGACAATGTTTAGGTATTCCCAGACGAGTTGTAGACCATAGGTGATTATAGGCACAACTTTAATATCGAAGAGCTGTATCGCTGCTTTAACTGACATCTTACGTAAATCTTTGATTTCGTTCACTGCTTAAAGTGCCAAGATTGTCCTATTCTCTATGTGTTTTGTGAAAACATCACCTCTGGTTTGAATATGACTCCCAGATAGTTGAAGTGACTAACCCTTGTTAGTTCTTTACCATTGTAATGGACTCTGTCAGTCATTGCTGGTCTTCCCCCTTTTCTGAAAATCATGTAGACAGTCTTTTGGTCATTTATGCTGAGATCAATTTCATGTGCCCATGCTGCCAGAAGATCAAAAGACTCTTTCAGGTCCACTAGCCGTTCTGCAGCGAGAACCATATCATCTGCATATACATACAACTTTACACCATCTTTGATGCATCGTGTCACATCCGAAGTGATTATTGAGAACAGAAGAGGACTTAGAGGATCTCCTTGTAGTACATCATTGGTCTGTGCTATTGCATCTGATATTGATATGTTATCCTGTATAAATACTGTATTGTTGGAGAGAATGTCTTTGATTTTGACCGTCAAGTAGTGACTCTTACCAATTAATTGTTCAAACTTTGACAGGAGTATGTTTCTATTGAGCATATCGAAAGCTTTAGAGAAGTCAACAAAGATTGCGTGGAGCTTCCCACCTGGAACTCTTAGTGCTTCATCGATATCTTGTTTTAAACACTCCACTGCTTGCAGGGTAGATCTACCTCTTCTGAAACCAAACTGCTGCTCTGGTATATATTGATCCACAAGTATTGTTAGCCTATCAGTGAGAATTTTGGTCATTACCTTTAAAAGAGTGCATTCGAGTGCAATACCTCTGTACGAGTTTGGATCTCCCATGTCCCCTTTGCCTTTGTATACCATTTTGATGTAGGATCTTCTCCAACTATCTGGTATTCTACCTCGCCTAAAACATTCGTTCATCAAATAAGACCACGTTTCCTTCAAAATTGGAGTCACCATTTTTGAATGTTTGTAGTAAATCTGATCAGGTCCACAAGCCTTTCCATTTCCCATGCTGTGTATAGCGTCCTTGATATTCATTAATGTTATAGGCAAAAACTCAGTTACATCTTCTGATTGTGTCTGTAGTGGTCGAGTATCTTTAACCTGAAGCACATATGCTTTTCCCAGGTTTCTATTGGTATGTCCCTAGGGAATTTTGGTTTTCTTGGGTTCAGTATTTTATAAGGATGTCGTTCAGCAACTTCTATCTTCTTTATATCTAGCATTTCTTGGTACTCTTTCTTCTTATGTTTTATTAGCTGCTTATAGAGCCTACGAGAAAGTGTGTATATTTCAAGGTTTTCTGGAGACAGAGAATTCAAGGTAATGTGTAATTTATTCAGCATTTCTTTCCTAGCAACATAGCAGCCTGAGTCGAACCAGGGCTTTTATTTCCATTTGTATGGATCTGTATACTGTATAGCCTCCTGCATCTGGCGGTCTAATTCTAGAACAGCTTTGTCCAACATACTGTCCCTGATCAGTTCCTGTACTATTTCAAAATTTGCTTCTCGTATTTTGGCAAAGTCAAGTGTCCTTGTGGGGTAGAGTGCTGGCATATTTTTTTTTGCCATCTTGCCATAAAAGATTGAAGTTAGTTACTACTGGCAAATGTTTTCTAATAGCAATAGGGATGACCTATTGGTGCGTTGGATGGATGTTTTGCATGTTCGTAAATACAAGATCTATTGTACTCCTCCCGTTATATGTTATGTATGTAAATTGATTTCGCTGGTTGATTAATTTTAAGCCTTCTTCTTCCAAATATTCCATCACACACGTAGTTTTAAAATCTGGCTTGTCAATTCTACAATTCATCTCACCAGCAAGTAACAATGGTTCGTCTGGGCCCAACTTGTTTAAGATAGTACCTAATCCTTCTATTATGTCATTCACTGGTGAGTGTGGTTGGTAGTATAGGCATGCTATAGAACATCTTTTAGTTCTTATAAACAAGATGTGCTCTGAAGAGTGTATTACTTGAAAAGGTGAGAAATCGCATTTTAATAGGCATATGATTCCACCTTTTGGTCTGCCTACATGCTCCTGGGAGGCGAAATTATGGATTGTATACATGCCTTTGGTGGACCATTCATAAGTTAGCATTGTCTCAGTTAAAATAACAATATCGTAAGTCATGAAGAAGTTATCAGGGAGCATATTGGTTGCATTTGTCAGGCCTTCTATATTCCAAAGTAACGTCCTAACTTGTATCTGTGTGGTGCATCCTGTGCATTGGCTTCCAATATTTGCAACATAATTACTGCTAGTCAAGTTTGATTCCCTCAGTTCTCCTACTCCGAAACCGATACTGTCTTACGAGCACACCTTTAGGCCAGAATGCGGGTGAGCTTGTTCGTTTTAGTTCATCGAACTGTATTCCAATTTTAAAAGCTTTAAAGTAGCCTTTACTTTGCAGCTCATCACACTGTACTTCACCTGTTATACCCTGTTTCTGCATATGTCTTAAGTTTATCAGTTGTGGTATCCCGATGTAACTTTCCCACGTAAATCCAGGTACGTCTTTCTCCTGCTTGTAATTCTGTACTTGAAGGGTAGGTTGCAATAGTAACACATATATATCATAAAAAAATTAAAAGGGTCTATTCTACAGATTAAAAAGTTGCATTAAAGTATACTGAATACTTTTCACATTACACATTTTCCAATGGTATGCCTTTTGTAACAACAAAAAAAGTCTGACAACAAAGTCTTACACATAATAAGCTTTAGTGTGGAATGGTTTGAAGCATCCAGGGACACAAAGTGGTACAGAACACATTGGAGACCACCAGCATGTCTCTTTTCTCATTACTTTCCCATTTTACGCTTTTCCTTTATCTGCACAGACTTTGCAAGTGCATCCAAATCACCAAAAGTACCCGGCGAATGTGAATCAGTCCCTGCCTTTGAATTATCACTGCTTGGGTCACTTTGTTCTAAATGAATCTCCAGTCATACGAAAATCATGAAACTTTAGCTAAATAAACTACAAAGTGCAAAATCACACTTGGGTGGAATATGATAGAATAGGTTATAAATACCTTCATCACTAACATGAAGTTCGAAATCATGGTCTAGAACTGAATCATCTACCTCTTCTTCTGAATCACTGTCATCAAAAATCTCTTCTAAAATCTCAATGATACAATCAAGATAGCAGAAACAAAACACAGTCTAAACACTTTGCACGATGTAAACAAAACTCTGAAAGCACGCGCCTTGATCAGCTGGAAGCAAGGCTGGAAGCATGGAGTGTAGAAGGCAAATTAAATAATTGAAAAGGAGGTTCAACCTATTCAATACTTAAAAGAAAGAAATGCAGTAATCACATTCCTATTTAAATGGGACCGGTTTCGACCTTAGTCCAGGTCATCATCAGCCGTAAAAACATGTACAATGTTTATGAATATTGGAGGTCAGTTTCACACTTTGATAGGCATAAAGACACGACACCACATTCTGTCATGCACAAAGTCACAACACTATCAACTAATATATGAAGATCAAAAATAACTTGAAGTCGCAGACGAATAGATTTGTAGTAGAAAGCCGCCAGCTCCTGGTGATCAGCGCGGCACATTCAAGGTCATGCGCTGCGGTCGAACGCCAAAGTAGAGTGGAGAATGTTTTGAAGGTCTAGAATTTGTCACGGTTGCGGGAAGTTAAGTACGTATATAAAAATATACGACGCAAATCAGTATAATTGAATGAGTACTTGTACTCCTGCTAAGTTCTTGGAAAACAGTTGATTTGAAAAAACAATTGTACTCATCCAATTATACTGATTTGCGTCATATATTTTTATATACGTACTTAACTTCCCGCAACCGTGACAAATTCTAGACCTTCAAAACATTCTCCACTCTACTTTAGCGTTCGACCGCAGCGCATGACCTTGAATGTGCCGCGCTGATCACCAGGAGCTGGCGGCTTTCTACTACAAATCTATTCGTCTGCGACTTCAAGTTATTTTTGATCTTCATATATTAGTTGATAGTGTCGTGACTTTGTGCATGACAGAATGTGGTGTCGTGTCTTTATGCCTATCAAAGTGTGAAACTGACCTCCAATATTCATAAACATTGTACATGTTTTTACAGCTGATGATGACCTGGACTAAGGTCGAAACCGGTCCCATTTAAATAGGAATGTGATTACTGCATTTCTTTCTTTTAAGTATTGAATAGGTTGAACCTCCTTTTCAATTATTTAATTTTTAACATCAATAATTTCAATACGGAACAATGAAGTTTTTATCTTTAAATGTAGAAGGCAACTCGTGCAAAAATAACCTTCCATAAGTTCGAGAAAACAACAGGACATAAACGCACGGTATAGCTCTTATAGAAGTTCTTTAATGTGGTATGTATAGTTTCCGCTCAATTCTCGTCCTGGCTGTGTTGACAATATAAGAAATACACGGGCCCGAGTTAGCCTCAGGCGCGGTCAGCCTGCGCTGTTACCCAACCCTGATAGACACTCGGGCTCGCTCTCCAATGTGTTAAGTGTAAGTGGTGAAATGGTATGTGGAAGGATATACATTTTGAGTATGTGTTTATGAGGTGCAGTTAGAGGTAGGTGTCTATACTGAATTTGATGGTGATGGTGGTATGTGTTGGTATAATAGGTATAGTGAATTAATGGAGTAAGTTGTAATTGGTATGTAGTAAGGTAATTTGGAATTGATTTGGAGTGTTAAGTGTAAGTGAATGATTGTGGAGATGGATGGAGTTTTTGGTAGGTGTGTTTATTTATTGCTGAAGTGTGGAGATGGAGAAGTGGTGGAATATGTAATGGCAGAATTTAAGTGTTGAGAGGGATGAGAATTGAAAAGTGGTGTTTGTTTGGGTGTTGAATGTAAGTAGTGAAATGGTATGTGGAGGGATGTATGTAATTTGTAATGTCTTGGAAGTGTGTTTATAAGGTGGAGTTGTAGGTAGGTGCTGTATAGTGAATTTGATGGTGATGGTGGTATGTGTTGGTATAGTGAATTAATGGAGTAAGTTGTAATTAGTATGTAGCAAGGTTTATGAGGTGGAGTTGGAGGCAGGTGTCTGTATAGTGAATTTGATGGTGATGGTGGTATGTGCTGGTATAGTAGGTATAGTGAATTAATAGAGTAAGTTGTAATTGGTATGCAGTAAGGTAATTTGAATTGATTTGGAGTGTTAAGTATAAGTGAATGATTGTGGAGTTGGATGGAGTTTTTGGTAAGTAATGAAGTGTGTTTATTTATTGCTGATGTAACTGAAATGTATGAGTAAGAGATGGAGTTGATGGTATATGAACGTATGTGTTTGTATAGTGAAGTTAATGGTAAAAGGTGTTTCGAAGGTGTATGGTATACATAATGGCAGAATTTAAGTGTGGAGATGGAGAAGTGGTGGAATACGTAATGGCAGAATTTGTTAATTTAATGTGGAGTTTGATTATATGACTGGGAAGTTGGATGGTAATTTTACGCTATTTGTATGAAGAAGAGATTGAGGTGGCCGTATGAGATTGATGAAGAAGAGATTGAAGTGGTGGTACGAGATCGGCAAGTTGATGTATGGTGGTATATGAAGAGTGATAGTGTTTATTAAATAGGCAGGGTTGGTAAATTTTGGTTTCGTGGATGTGATGGCAAAATTTAATGTGGAGAATGGCTTGGTATTTAAATTAGATTAAGCATGATTAAATTTGATGAGTAGGAACAGAGAAGTAGTACAAGGATAAAGTTGCAACGTGAGCAGTATGAGGTACACATAAACAGCTGGTGATGTAACATTAGTCTTGACTCAGCTAGCCAGAGTGGGTCGAGTAGAAGGATGGTACGACGAATGAAATATGCAAGGTTTGCGTGACTAGACAAGAGGGACAAGAAAGTCATTGACATTCACAATGCCTTTATTTTATTTCAACATTAGGTCTTTTAATTCTATTTTATTTAAATTGCATATTCTGAAAAGGCAATATGAATATATAGGGAGGACATTGGACGTGGCATGCAGGGACTGACGATGACTACTGTGGTGTCCCGCACCTTGGGAGTCACGTTTCCGGAGTATCCGATGGACCTCATGGCATGTCCAAGGAGAATTGTGTTTTCCTTCACTTTATTATTATTATTATTATTATTATTATTATTATTATTATTATTATTATTATTATTTTGTTTTTTCATTTATTCTGCTTATTTGTCCGTTTATCCCCTCTGCATGCCAAGGCCTATGGATCACCAACAAGGGTTGATCATGGGCCATATGGCAGTGCATATGGGGATTGATTGCCTTTTGATTTCATACATACATACATACATACATACATACATACATACATTCATACATACATTATCATTATAGACTGTTATGCCTTTCAGCGTTCAGTCTGCAAGCCCCTGAGAATTTACTAAACGTCGCCACAATCCTCGATTTGCAACTAGTGTTGTGGCCTCATTTAGTTCTATACCTCTTATCTTTAAATCGTTAGAAACCGAGTCTAACCATCGTCGTCTTGGTCTCCCTCTACTTCTCTTACCCTCCATAACAGAGTCCATTATTCTCCTAGGTAACCTATCCTCCTCCATTCGCCTCACATGACCCCACCACCGAAGCCGGTTTATGCGTACAGCTTCATCCATCGAGTTCATTCCTAAATTAGCCTTTATCTCCTCATTCCGAGTACCCTCCTGCCATTGTTCCCACCTGTTTGTACCAGCAATCATTCTCGCTACTTTCATGTCTGTTACTTCTAACTTATGAATAAGATATCCTGAGTCCACCCAGCTTTCGCTCCCGTAAAGCAAAGTTGGTCTGAAAACAGACCGATGTAAAGATAGTTTCGTCTGGGAGCTGACTTCCTTCTTACAGAATACTGCTGATCGCAACTGCGAGCTCACTGGATTAGCTTTACTACACCTTGATTCAATCTCACTATATTACCATCCTGGGAGAACACACAACCTAAATACTTGAAATTATCGACCTGTTCTAGCTTTGTATCACCAATCTGACATTCAATTCTGTTGAATTTCTTACCCACTGACATCAATTTAGTCTTCAAGAGGCTAATTTTCATACCATACTCATTGCACCTATTTTCAAGTTCCAAGATATTAGACTGTAGACTTTCGGCACAGTCTGCCATTAAGACCAAGTCGTCAGCATAGGCCAAACTGCTTACTACATTTCCACCTAACTGAATCCCTCCCTGCCATTTTATACCTTTCAGCAGATGATCCATGTAAACTACGAATAGCAAAGGCGAAAGATTACAGCCTTGTCTAACCCCTGTACGTACCCTGAACCAAGAACTCATTCTACCATCAATTCTCACTGAAGCCCAATTGTCAACATAAATGCCTTTGATTGATTTTAATAATCTACCTTTAATTCCATAGTCCCCCAGTATGGCGAACATCTTTTCCCTCGGTACCCTGTCATATGCTTTCTCTAGATCTACGAAACATAAACACAACTGCCTATTCCTCTCGTAGCATTTTTCAATTACCTGGCGCATACTGAAAATCTGATCCTGACAGCCTCTCTGTGGTCTGAAACCACACTGGTTTTCATCCAACTTTCTCTCAATGACTGATCGCACCCTCCCTTCCAGGATGCCAGTGAATACTTTGCCTGGTATACTAATCAATGAGATACCTCGATAGTTGTTGCAATCCTTCCTGTTCCCTTGCTTATAGATAGGTGCAATTACTGCTTTTGTCCAATCTGAAGGTAACTCACCAACACTCCACGCCAATTTTACTACTCTATGAAGCCATTTCATCCCTGCCTTCCCACTATACTTCACCATTTCAGGTCTAATTTCATCTATTCCTGCTGCCTTATGACAATGGAATTTATTTACCATCCTTTCCACTTCCTCAAGCATAATTTCACCAACATCATTTTCCTCCTCCCCATGAGCTTGGCTGCTTGCAACACCACCATGATGATTTCTTTTTACATTGAGAAGATGTTCAAAATATTCCCTCCACCTCTCCAGTGATTCCCTGGGATCTATTATGAGTTCACCTGAATTACTCAAAACACTGTTCATTTCCTTTTTCCCACCCTTCCTAAGATTCTTTATTACTGTCCAGAAAGGTTTCCCTGCTGCTTGACCTAGCCTTTCCAGGTTATTACCAAAATCTTCCCATGACTTCTTTTTGGATTCAACAACTATTTGTTTCGCTCTGTTTCTTTCATCTACGTACCAATCCCTGTCTGCCTTGGCCCTTGTTTGGAGCCATTTCTGATAAGCCTTCTTTTTACGTTTACAGGCTGCTCTCACTTCATCATTCCACCAAGATGTTCGCCTTTCCCATCTTTACACACAGTTGTTCCTAGGCATTCCCTTGCTGTTTCTATTACAGCATCCCTGTATGCCACCCATTCACTTTCTATATCCTGAACCTGCTTACTGTCTACTGTTTGAAACTTCTCACTAATCATATCCATGTACTTCTGTCTAATTTCCTCGTCCTGGAGACTTTCTACCCGTATTCGTTTGCAGACAGATTTCACTTTCTCTACCCTAGGCCTAGAGATACTTAGTTCACTACAGATCAGATAGTGGTCTGTATCATCGAAAAATCCACGAAAAACTCGTACATTCCTAACAGATTTCCTGAATTCAAAGTCTGTTAAGATATAGTCTAATATGGATCTGGTACCCCTAGCCTCCCATGTGTAGCGGTGAATAGCCTTATGCTTGAAGAATGTATTCGTAACAGCTAAACCCATACTAGCACAGAAGTCCAGCAAACGCTTCCCATTCCCATTAGCTTCCATATCTTCCCCACATTTACCAATCACCCTTTTGTATCCTTCAGTTCTATTTCCAACTCTCGCATTGTAATCGCCCATTAGCATTATTCTATCCTTGCTGTTGACCCTGACCACGATGTCACTCAATGCTTCATAAAACTTGTCAACTTAATCCTCATCTGCACCCTCACATGGTGAATACACGGACACAATTCTCGTCCTAATTCCTCCCACTGACAAATCTACCCACATCAGTCGCTCATTTACGTGCCTAACAGAAACTATGTTGCGTGCAATGGTATTCCTGATAAAAAGCCCTACCCCAGACTCTGCCCTTCCCTTTCTAACACCCGTCAAGTACACTTTATAATCTCCTATCTCTTCCTCGTTATCTCCCCTTACCCGAATATCACTTACTCCTAGCACATCCAGATGCATCCTCTTTGCTGACTTTGATTTCATTGTATTTTATTTTGCTGGCTTTTTATTTCATGTCACTTTACTAAATTCTAAATTACTGTTCTTTTGCATCCTGTAATTGGCTTAGGCTATTCCAAATTTGAACCATGTATTGGGTGGAAACCTGTGAGGTTCAATAAAACTATAACTACTACTACTACTACTACTACTACTACTACTACTACTACTACTGTTTACGCTTCTCAGTCTATTCATGTCCGTGTTTTCTTTTCCTTTTTCTTTCTTTATTGTGTCACTTTTATTTTGTCTTATCTCTCATGTACGCTATATTTAGTAGGCTTTGCCAGTTGTTAATGAATTATGTTAGCTTGGGTTTGAAGCTGTGGGCTTCATTGTGTGTATTGTTGTTCAGTTAATTATGGAATATTAATATTATTTTCCCTTCATAATCTGTAACTTATTTGGTGAATATTATTTTTTGGTTTCCTGCAATTCTCTTGTCTGTTCATTTAGTTATTTTTGCGTGTAAAACTTTATTTGCTGTCATTGCATTTTAAATTTTGTGTGTTACCATGTTTCTGGGATGATTGAAATGTTTATGTAGAGGGACTGGAAACAAATTTCAGTTTAGTCAGTAGAATTGTAGTCTACCTAGTTAAACTTACTGGCCAGTGGTGTGATTAACTCTTAACGTATGGATCCGTTTAACATTTATTGGTTCTGATGCGAGCTGCAGACTTCGCTTATTTTTCGATACATTGTAAGAATTACAGTAGCTTGTTATCTGAGTGTGTGTTCATAATTTTAATTATCTTAAACATTTGTCTCTTATTTGAATGAATTAATCTAAGAAGAAATATTTTATTTTTATTACATTGTAAGAATTACTTTAGGTTGGTATCTGAGTGTACACTTATAATTTTAATAATAATAAAAAAAGATATTTAAAGCCTATTTCAATGAATTAATTTTAACATTAAATTATTTGTTTTTGATTTTGTTTATTTTTCAACATATTGCAAGAAATTTTAAATCTTATTTAGTATCATTCATGAATTATTTCTCTTTCCTAAATTTTTAAGTAAAGTTTGATTTATTGATTTTTAATTTTGTATCTTATTTGGTAGTTAGCGTTATTGACCTGGCAACCCCTCAAGTAGCATTTAAGATACAGTTCTTTATTCCTTAATCTTCTGGGCCCTCCACGTTGAATGTTTTATACTGATGCCACCAAGGTAAGTAATTTTGTGCCTTGTGCTCACATTGCCATTTCATGTGTGTTCAATGTTGTCTGTGTACCCTTGGGCGTTGTAGTCATTTCTAGAGGGAACTGTTTAATTTTGTGCTGCAACAGGATGGTTCAATGTAAGATTTTTGAAGGAACTAAGTTCAAAGAAAACAGACTCAATCGGTAAAGGTTACATATCACTGGACTTGATCTCACCAAATAATATTTTGCAAAAAGGTAATAACTGCTTTTTCATGTAAGTGGTAAGGTCTCAGATATCATCAATTGCATATAATTATTCGGTGCATTTCAGTGTACTTCCTACACTGTAACTGGTATACAGAGTTTTCCAAAACATGTTGAGCAATGATCAAATGCAATGAGTTTGCTTAGGTGGATGATAAAAGCAGGCTACTATTACCAAGACATGAACTAAAAAGTGATGATGACAGCTTTGTAACTGCAAGTATTAAGGAAAGAAACAACTCCGAACATCAACATGGAGAAAAGAAGGAAATGAAAAGGCATAAGTCATTAAAAGTATTTTTCACATCAGCAAAAACTTGCTAATTTCTGGAGCAGCAAGACCATTCTTTTCTGTGATATCCTAGCTTGTAGAGACATAAAAAAGGAACATTAAAATAATATTAAAATGATGATGTTTGTTGTTTAAATGGGCCTAACATTAAAGGTCATTGGCCCCTAAAAAATATTAAACAAATCAATAGTTCAAGAAAAAGATCTTTCTTACACCACAGAAGTAATGAGAAAGTGTTCAACTGATGAAATAATTCTAATATTGCCTAATCTTTTGCTACTTATTTGAGTAAATGGCATTATAACATAATTACTTATTTCAGTTCATGGCATTACATCATAACAAGCCAACACAGCATGAGAACAAAGGCTGAGAGGGTGAGGGTTTGGCAGTCAGTAAAATATTGTATTCTTGAGGCTCGCAATAAGGAAGCTTAGAAGATGCTGGAACCAGGCAGCAATGGAGAAGCCGCCAGTATGATCTGAAAATGGAAACGACAAGAATTTCCTGTGAGAGATTCTTCAGTCAATCTTGAGTGAGTTATGAGAGAGTGATGAGTCATTCACTGAGCAGTGAGTCCATCAGACAGCTATAGGAAATGCAGCAAGTTGTGAAAACAACTGCTCTGGGAAAGACACTGTGCTGTGAGAGCTATATTGGAGAGCAGGAGTTTGACATGCCAGAGAATTATGTATTCAATCATGTTCATGAGCACAAACAGCGTGGAAAATTCAGATGTAAGTGCACTTGTAAATAACTAAATAGTTGTTTAATACATTTTGTCAAGAGAAAAATACTACCTCTCCAAGTAGTCATTTCAGTTTTAAGGATCCTGACAACTTGCCACAATATATAATTGTGTTGCATGTAATATGAAGATGCAGGAACTTCAAAATTCAACACTACAAATACTAAGCATTTGACATTAGAACCGCCGGAATATATTATATACCTAGAACTGCCGATGTGATAATTTTGATCGCTATTGAAATTATTATATTTTTGTTCTCGATTCGCACAGTTACTCATTATAGTCGTTTTATCTCTGTTTCTGTACATTGCTTTATATGTTTCTGTATTGATTCAGCAATAAAAAGACTCCACATATTCTTTACACTGTCGTCAGTAACATGCTGTTTTGAAAATGGAGTAGGTCCTAGATTTTCTTTCGAGGTGTTATGGTGAGCAAGCCTACCAGGTGTAGTCTTCCCAAAGTCCGCTACAGTTCATTCCATGATGCCATCAGTACCTAGTAACGTATTATCTGGCAATGGGATGCTGTTATCTTGGTTGTTGTGTCCCCAATGATATCGTGCTTTTTAGGTTACTGTTTCTACGGCTGTAATAGAATTGAAAAACTTGTCAGTACCCAGCCTACATGAGGCATGGTTATTATTTGAATATGGTATACATCAAGGAATTTCAGCAAAGTTGTTATGATGATAGTTATACTAATATTATTAACAAACCTTCAGCCTGAACTATCTGGCTTGAAGCATGATCTGAATCACTGCTTTTCAAGTAATCGTTAAAAGTTAGAAACTTCATTATGTTCCGTATTGAACTGGGATTGCAGTAAACTGAAAATGTTAAGGATCCACCTTTTCAATACAATGACAGTTTATTGATGCAAGTTAGATCACATGTTTATACAAGATTGGTACTAGTTTCAACACTCAGTGCGCGTCATCATCAGTCAATGAATCAACTGAGCAAATGATAATTAATCACAAAACAATATAAAACACATGACAGCATCTACAATGACAAATGCTAAATTGTAACAAGTCAAAATGATGAGAGTATGATGTGCCTAACATAAAGTAAAATTCTATAAAATTTGTGAAGGTAACCCAGTTGTTAAGTCTTATTAAGTCTTGATACACAAGGAAATAGTCCAGCTTGAGGTGAGTTCGCCTCCTTTCCCTTGACTTTCTTTTCGTCTATGTAAATTTTTATCACGCCTAATTTGGCTTTCAATCTTCTCATCAGGTCTCCACGATTCCATATCGAACTGGGAATCATAAAACTGGTTCAAAATAAGATCTTCACATGACCACATTGTTTGCTTTGGAACCACCTGAGTTAAGTCTGTTGATTACCACAGATTAAAAGAACAAGATTTATTTTTCCCATGGATAACACATGTTTTACAGTTTCTTTTTAACAAGACTAAAGATACACCTCATGATCCATACGCCTCAAGCTGGACTATTTCCTTGTGCCTCAAGACTTAACAACTGGGTTACCTTCTCAGGTTTTATACAATTTTACTTTATGTCAGATGCACCATACTCTCATCATTTTAACTTGGTTACAAATTAACATTTGTCATTGTAGGTGCTGTAAAGTTTTTTATAAGATACACCTTATGATCTATACGCCTCAAGCTGGACTTTTTTCTTGTGTATCAAGACTTAACAACTGTGTTACCTTCTCAGATATTATAGAATTTTACTATAGGGTCAGACGCACCTTACTCTCATCATTTTAACTTGTTATTTTACAATTTAACATTTGCCATTGTAGGTGCTGTGATGTGTTTTATATTGTTTTTTGATTAGTTATGTTTTGCTCAATTGATTCATTGGCTGATGACAACGTGCAAAGAGCATCGAAACTAGTACCAATCTTATATAAACATGTGATCTAACTCACATCAATAAACTGTCATTGTATTGAAAAGATGGATCCTTAACATTTTTAATTTACTGTTTCGAGTGATCACCTGATTGGTGGTAATCTTCGTCTGCAGCTTCTCCTTTCAGGTCCTTTGTATCTGAACATCAGACATATCTTCAGGTATTTAATGCAATAGACTCAGCAACTCTTCATCGGTGAGAGGTGGTGGTATACGAGATATGTTTACTGTACTGTGACAAGCTGACAAATGACAACATTACCAGACACTCAGAGGAAATAATGCTCGTACATTTCATAATATATCAGAGTTCCATTGTTGTGTTTTTTGAGCATTACCACTGTTGATAGTATAATTATGAGCAGATGATTATATCTCAATGAATGAGGGAAATGTGTTATAATACATTTTATTATGAAAATTACCATAATACAGCAGTCAAAATTACCGCTCTGGTGTAGGTAGGTATAGTCATTACTATTGCCCTATACAATGATGCAAAATTAATTATATTTGTTACTAGCTGATGTGAAGAGCCTCCGTGGCTCAGACTGCAGTGCGTCGGCCTCTCACCGCTGCATAGCATGGTTCAAATCCCGGTCACTCCACGTGAGATTTGTGCTGGACAAAGCGGAGGCGGGACAGGTTTTTCTCCGGGTACTCCGGTTTTGCCTGTCATATTTCATTCCAACAACACTCTCCATTATCATTTCATAGCATTTATCACTCATTAATAAATCACCTTGGGAGTGGCGACCACATTTTAATAACAGCCTACATATGTTTCATTCATTACATCCCTGACCCGGTTAATGACTGGAAAACAGGTTGTAGGTTTTCATTTTCACTAGCTGATGTGAAGCCTCCGTCGCTCAGCCGGCAGTGCGCCGGTCTCTCACCACTGGATACTCCCTGTGAGATTTGTGCTGGACAAAGCAGAGGCACGACAGGTTTTTCTCCGGGTACTCCGGTTTTCCCTGTCATCTTTTCTTTTTTTTGCGAGTGGCTTTATGTCGCACCGACACAGTTAGGTCTTATGGTGATGATGGGATACAAAAGGCCTAGGAATTGGAAGGAAGCGGCCGTAGCCTTAATTAAGGTACAGCCCCAGCAGTTGCCTGGTGTGAAAATGGGAAATCATCTTCAGGGCTGCTGACAGTGGGAATTGAACCCACTATCTCCCGGATGCAAGCTCACAGCCACGCGCCCCTAACCGCACGGCCAACTCGCCCGGTTTGTCATCTTTAATTCCAGCAATACTCTCCATTAACATTTCATTTCATCTGCCAGTCACTTATCATTGCCCCAGAGGAGTGCAACAGGCTTCGGCAGCCGGCACATTTCCTATCTTCGCCGCTAGATGGAGGCTTCAATCATTCCATTTCCGACCTGGTCAAATGACTGGAAACAGGCTGTGGAATTTCAATTTTTATTCACTAGCTGATATACCTGTGCTTCGCTATGGAATTCTACACTGTATACAGAATTCCAGGTTAAGTAATGTACACATTGTGAGTAAGATTATATTAAATTGCACTGCTCTTAACGTTACCCCAGAATGTGACGGGAAGTCACCATACGTCTTTTCTCATGTGAAGACTGGGTTAGGGAATTTTTCAGTGTAATGGCAGGCCCTCTTGCCTACTAACAGTAACAAATAAGTTGGGGAGTTTTCAATATGATGGTAGGCCCACTTGCCTACTGCCAGTCAGAATCGAGTTGGCAGATACTCACTCCCCACCTGCCTTTTTACAACCTCAGAAAGACTGTATTTGTGGTTTTCCCAACCGAAGTAAACATAGGTCATTACAATGACATCAGCAGGAATGTTGCGATTAAAAGCAATGGTATCATATTAAATACTCGATCAAATGGAAAACCACATGTTTTCTCACTTTTAACGAACAGTACTACACTGCTGATCTAACAGCCCAAAGTTCCAGAGCTGGAATTACCAGACCGCAGAAGCTGTGAACTCTCCTCTTCCTTTATTCCATTAAGTGCGCACACTGCTCATTCCAATCAGTGCCGCAGAGTAGGGATCAAATAGCTGGAATACTATGATGAAACAGTGTGTTACGTACCAATAGTTATCAGCAAATTTATGAACCAGAGGAATGGCATGCTAAAGAAGAGAGTTATATAACTCCCCAGCTACTTTCCACCAATATTCAGGCAGGCTGTTATACTCTGTACGCAGCAGTAATCCCATCTATCGAAGATGAGTGGCAGAAGAAAGCACAAAGCTCATCAGAACAAACAATGGTCAATGTAATATTATTGTTGATCAATTTTATGACTTATCTATATTATAGGCCTTCAAATTTAGCAGTCTTCTGCCTCTGTGATATTAGGGCATCTGATGTAAAGAGGGTCCTCCTTTCTTTTGAAGTGCTGGACCCCTTCCATTTTTTTCTCTGATTAGTGTTGTATAGTGGATAGTTGCCTAGTTGTACTTCCTCTTCAGATGGGTAGTGGTGGTGGTTATTGTTTTTTTAATAGTCAGAACGGTAAAACTGAATAAGACATAAATAATCGGAAATTATATTCTCTATGATATATGTTATGTAGTACTTTTTAGAAGGCCATCTGTAATGTGAACCTTGAACTGTGTAACAGAAGAAGTTTCAAACTTTATCTTCAGATGTCTCTACTATCGACTTATGTGCCCACTCTGTTGGAAGGATGAAAATTAAATTTCAAAGAAATTTGTAGTTTCTAGGTTCACAAAACTGAAATGTTGCTATATTGTTTTTATATGTTCTAAGGTTACTAGAACCACTATCTCTTTCTTCGTCATGAAATTATCAACCAATCAGAAATTTTGGATAGTAATTCAATTAACCAATCAAAATTAAGGCGTGTACAGGTCTTTGGCCTAGAGAGTTCTGGAACCTTCCCTTCTGCTATAAAGGCTGGGAGCTTTTGGGCCATGTTGTCTTTTCCATTGCTCCAGTCAAGAGGTATAAAGTGTGTACGTGGTGGAGGCAGGGGACAAATCTTGTCCGCCGTCGGAAGGACCACCAGCTCAAGGTAATGGAAGACATCTTTTAATTATGTGATAGTTTCAGAAAGCCGACTCGAGGGGAAGGTTTCAAAATTCATTCTTAATGTAAAATTAGGTTGTTTAACATCATCTTCAAAATATAAAGTTTTAAGTATGTCTAAGGACTTTATTCTAATTCAGGGAATAAAGAGTGTTCACCCTCTTTCAATTCGCATTCAACTTTGTATTTGGGGTGACTATGATTTTGTAAAACTTTACATTTTATCTCTTCCTTAATGTTTTTCTCCATCTAGTCACCCTCTGTAGTATGGGCTTAGCCTCTGTGGCTTAGGGCCATAAGCTTATTAAGGGTTTTAAGGTGTATTTCCAAAGGAGTGCAAGTGTTCGCCTCCTAGCATTTTGTTTACGGCCGATATCTTGAAACTATTCTTTTTGATCACTAAGGCCATGTAGAATGGGCACTCATTGCCTCTGTTAAATTTTAACTATTCGTAGTCAAGTGTAAATCAGACTGTCTAGTGGGTAAGACAGTAAACTATTTTGTAATGATCTAAAGTATAATTTACATTATAAAATTGTGCCTTGGGGAGGCTAGATTGTATTAAGTTTTGGAGTGCAGTCTCCTAGAGTATTGACTGAAGGGAGCAATACTGTTAACTTTGGAGCTACAAGCTCTTTCTACAAATTATTGTGTATCTGAACTTTGAACTTTCTTATGATTTGAGCCAACGAGCTCCCTATTTGTTGTTGTTGTTTACCAAAGTTTAAAATCGGGAAGGAAAAAAAATTTTCAATTTTAGTGATTGAAATTATGCTTCAATCATTTCTCTGTCCACCCATTCACGTCCATACCTTCTTATACTTCTGCAACCTACCAAAACACAGGAACAGGACCAATAACATAGGTAATTAAAAATTAATGTTTAGGCGCTTTCCCCTGATGTGTTTTTGAACATTTCAACCGGGTAGATTAAATTATTTATAGCATACACTGTAGTTCCTTATTTCCTGACTTAATATACCGATTATCATCAAATTCCGTTTACCCAATTTTTCGTGGCTCGGCGTTGATACGGATTTAGCATTCATGAATATCTCTGTTATCATAGCTGGTACAGTAACAATGTATTACATAAATGATTGGAAATTTAATAGTACATAACTTTAGTTATGTAGTATGTATCAAGAGGACCACTAATAACATAAATATTTGAGAATTACATTTTAGGCTTTCCCCTAAACTACCATTTCACTCAGCATGAATAAAATTCTTTATGGCCTAGATTGTAACATCTTATGCCCCGACTTTACATACCCATTTTCGTTAAATTCTCTTAAGCCATTTTCTTGTGATGCATGTACGTACGTACAGACAAAAATTATGGAACCAAGCTCAATAGCTGCAGTCGCTCAAGTACGGCCAGGATCCAGTATTCGGGAGGTAGTAGGTTCGAACCCCACTGTTGGCAGCCCTGAAGATGGTTTACCATTATTTCCCATTTTCACACCGGGCAAATGCTGGGGCTATACCTTAATTAAGGCCACGGTCGCTTCCTTCCCACTCCTAGTCCTTTCTTGTCCTATCATCGCCATAAGACCTATCTGTGTTGATGTGACGAAAATGAACTTTAAAAAAAAAGGAAAATAAGAGAGTTAGTTACTGTTGACATGGCCTACGTATATAGAAATACCATTCTTTTTAAATTCTGAGCAATGTACGTAGGGTTGGGCACTATGTCCCTGTTTCGGCACACTGTGCTGGTGCACAGTTATGTCCTGCTGTTCCGGAACATGGAGTGTCAATTGTTCCGAAACATTCTCAAGCGAGGCCGAGATAGTGACTTGCTATCCCGTCAGAAGCACCACTACGCACTGCCTTTCCCCTTCACCTACTAGCTGCCTGTTGATACCGGCAGTCTGCCGCCGCCAGTCCTGCCACGTGCTGCTCGTGTTGGAGTGGTCCGTGCTCTGTCATATCCTCTTTGTTCTCTGAGTTCCGTTGCACGGGCCACTGGCCTTCGGTACATGGGAATAACTTAATGTGTTGTGTGTTGTGTTCAACTGTTCTACAAGATTGTTTTCATTGAAGCCTAGGAATATATACCATACAAAAAACGGGAAACTGTCCATAATGTCGCACAGGAGTCCTGTTTGGGACATTTTTAATAGAATAAACCCGACAGAATGAAATGCAATATATGTTTTTCTATTTTGTGTACAAAGGGATCTTCAACCGGTACAATGACGAGACATTTCAAACTTAAACATACCACAACACACATTTATCAAAGGAGGTTCGTATCAGTGCATCATGATGCAGAAGATGAAAAGGCAACTGAAGCTTCAAGTCCTGTGCCTGCCACATCTGTTCAAGTAATAACTGGACAAACCTATCTTCCTGTGTCACTAATGGAAGCTGTTTCATCAATATCTACTACTACTACTACTACTACTACTACTACTACTACTACTACTACTACTACAGGTACGTCCGATCATAACCTCTTATCCTAAAAACAACATTTTAGACATGATATTTCTGGGTGCGTATTTCAGATTTCCAACTGGTTTTTCACGTAATACCAATATAAATGGTCCGTTATTGGACATTATAAATTTTCTAGCTAACTCATTCCTGGTTGCCAGCGTTGTCCACACAACCTTATTCGTCTACTGATATCATTCCACGCCATCTCTCCACTGACAGCTCGGAACAAATCGCTTACATGTTATAAACCTCATTTTAGGTCCGTATTGAAAATTTATCAGTTCAACAATGATAAAGGTGTTTTAATTTATTCCACCTATTCAATACTTATATTATCACGTATAGTTGTTACATAATTAAATTCTTAGTTACATGGGACATGTTTCGCCCTCAATTAAGGGCATCTTCAGCCTAAATACAATAATCAAAAATACAACTAAATTAAAAGTGGAAGTTAAATACAATCATCAAAAATACAACTAAAATAAAAAGTGGAAGTTAAAAGTTTAGTCTGTTCTTAAAATTCAGAACAATAAAATTGTGAAAAATGATAAAATAAAAAGATGCTAATGGAAAACTGTCTTATGATTAAACTATAATCTTGTCGGAGACTAAAACTTCTATTAAAATTCGAATTAAAACAGTTCATATAAAATATTGGAAAATCAAAGTGGTAGTAATAAAAAGCCAACGACATGAGGGCGTGTACACAAGCATAAACTTGATTGTCATGAATACAATCTTTTCAAGGCCGCTGATGAAATTCGTAGTAAGTAAGGCAGAAGCATCTATTGAAAAATTGTAAGAGGCCGTTAGCACCGGTAGGTAATAAAATGGCTGAATCCTTGCCAGAAAATGTCAACAGATGCAGAAATAAGTTTTATGTAAGTGGAAGTTGTTATTTCTTAACTACTGTTGAGTTGGTTGCTGCCCGTCTGTTGGCTCTAAGTCTGGTGTTATAACTGGTTTTTTTTTTTTTTTTTTTTTCCTGATGAAATTCGTAGTAAGTAAGGCAGAAGCGTCTATTGAAAAATTGTAAGAGGCCGTTAGCACCGGTAGGTAATAAAATGGCTGAATCCTTGCCAGAAAATGTCAACAGATGCAGAAATAAGTTTTCTGTAAGAGAAGGAAAAGAAGAAATAAGAAATTGAACGTAAGGAGAGAATTCAGTCTTACATAATTTTGAAACAGATGAGGACTTACATGTAAGTGGAAGTTGTTATTTCTTAACTACTGTTGAGTTGGTTGCTGCCCGTCTGTTGGCTCTAAGTCTGGTGTTATAACTGTGCTGCAGAGGCGGTAGCGAACTCGGAGGGGAAGGAATAGGGGAGTGCGGAAGGGAGGAGAGGATGGGTGGAGTCAAATGTGACGAGGCTGACAAAGGGGCGGAGTCAACTGCATTGCTGGAAGTAGGCCTAATATCTGTAGGTATGGGAGGAGTATTAGGGTTTGAAGAATTAAATATATTAGGTATCCTAAATTTATTCGAACTAACTGACTTTAATAATTTCGGCATTAATTCATGTAACATACTTTTATTGTCCGTGGTTTCACTGAGATTCTTTTGCTTATTGTACGTCTGATCTAAATAGATGTATAAACTTTCTAATTCATTCAGCATTCTTCCTTTTTGTATGTTTCTAATTATCGTTAAGTCTTTCTCTATGGATTCAAATCTGTGGCCAGTCTCCCTCATATGCAAACTCATCGCTGAGTATTTCCTATGTTTTTCCGCGTTAACATGTTCCATGTATCTTGTCATAAAATTTCTCCCAGTCTGTCCAACATATGAAAAATTACACTGAGTACATTTAAGTCTGTATACTCCCGATCCTAAATAACGATTCTTATCATAATTAACTTTTTTATGATTAAAGAATATGGACTGGTTAGTATTAGTAGTTTTAAAAGCTATATTAAAATTATGTTTCTTGAATACGCTAGTAATCTGGTGTATAGCTGGATTATTAAAAGTGAATGTAGCATACTCAGTTTTTTTGGTCTTTTCTGGTATCAGATTCGTAGATAATTTGTTCTTAATTTTATTGATTAATTTGTTGATCATTTCTATTTTGAAACCATTTTGTTTAGCGAGATATCTAATATAATTTAATTCTTTCTTCAAATTCATGGGAGATAGAGGGATTCTAAATGCTCTATAAATTAGACTGTGAAAAGATGCTTGTTTATGTGAACTTGGGTGTAAAGAGGAATTGTTTATAGTTGTAGATGATTGTGTCGGTTTTCTAAATATTTGGAAATCAAAAGTGTTAAACTTACGCGTAACTGTTATATCTAGAAAATTCAATGAGTTATCGACTCCGTCCTCTTTCGTGAATTTCAAATTAGGTTCGATTTCATTTAATTTATTTAAGATTTCTTGACTATTAGTGACATCTTTGTTTATGATTACAAATGTATCATCTACATATCTCAACCATAAATCTATTCCTTTAATTTTTGCTATTAATTCATTGTGTTCGACTGAATCCATAAATATGTCGGCAAGGATGCCCGATATCGGGTCACCCATTGCTAATCCATTCTGTTTATAAATATTATTGTTAAATGTGAAGTAGTTATTGTCTAATACGAACTTTAACAATCTAGTGAATTCTTCTACTTCCATTTTACTAAGATTACTGTGTTTACAAATATTATCATGAATGATATTAACAGTTTTATCTGTCGGAATATTCGGGAACATATTCACTACGTCATACGAACACGTCATCTGGTTTGGAAGTACGCCAAATCCAAGCAAAATGTCACACAAGTCAATGGAATTTCTTAATGGTTGTTTATTATTAAAAGTGTAATGTCTTTTCAAAAAATTGTGAATGTATTTGGAGACTTTATACGTGGGAGAATTACGACAATTGATAATCGGACGAATCGGAATATCTTTTTTATGTATTTTGGGCATAGCTCTAGTTTCCGGGAGCCTAGGATTCATATTGACAAGTTTTAATTGTTCTTGTTCAGTAAAGAGAGATGTGGATCTTTTAAGTAAGGCTTTTAAGTTGTGTTGAATTTTAGTTAGCGGATTTTTTGTTACTAATGTGTATTTATTATTATCAAAAAAATCTTCAGTTTTTTTGATATATGTATCTTTATCCATCAAAACGATCGCACCCCCCTTGTCAGCCTTGGTTACTATAATATTGTTATCTTCAATTTTCGATTTCATGTTTTTTATTGTTTTCTGTTGTTTGGGATCAAAATTGGAATAAATTTCTTTAGCCAGTCTGGGTAATTTCTTCTTTAACTCCAATCTTACTTCATCTTGTACATCGCGTGGGAGTTTTGATATGTTCGCCTCCGCTTCTGCAACTGTGTTAATGATATCTATTTCTCTATCTTTATTAGGCCAATTGTATTTTGGACCCCTTTTAAGTAGGTCATTCTCTCCTTCCGTAAATTTTACCTTGGTCAAGTTAACTACCGTGGGAGTGACATTGTCCGATGGGCCCTTAATTTGTTCTTGTTTCGTTTGTTTACTACGACGTATTTGTGTGTCTATTAAATGATTCAATTTCTTATTCAATGTATCCTGTTTCTTACTAAGTGCGTATGTAAATTTGTGTTCCATGTGTTGATAAAAAGACTGCCATTCTAATGGGGCTAAATCCTGTGTCACCGCTAAGTGAACGTTATATAATTGCAAATTCAATTTGGGCTTCTTCCTGTAATATGCCTTGATTTCATTTTTAAGCCATAATTCATTTACCTTATTTTGGGTTACATTATGGCTTGGATTGCTTATGTTCTTACGTTGTGTTGATTTTAGAAAAGTAGGTACAAGTTTTAGTCTCAGACATTGTTTAAGAAAAGCTAAATCTTTTCCTAACTTACAAATCTTCATTTTCAGATTGAGAAACTTATTTAATCTACATTTTGCCTGGTTGGCTGTCACATTACATGTTATAAACCTCATTTTAGGTCCGTATTGAAAATTTATCAGTTCAACAATGATAAAGGTGTTTTAATTTATTCCACCTATTCAATACTTATATTATCACGTATAGTTGTTACATAATTAAATTCTTAGTTACATGGGACATGTTTCGCCCTCAATTAAGGGCATCTTCAGCCTAAATACAATAATCAAAAATACAACTAAATTAAAAGTGGAAGTTAAATACAATCATCAAAAATACAACTAAAATAAAAAGTGGAAGTTAAAAGTTTAGTCTGTTCTTAAAATTCAGAACAATAAAATTGTGAAAAATGATAAAATAAAAAGATGCTAATGGAAAACTGTCTTATGATTAAACTATAATCTTGTCGGAGACTAAAACTTCTATTAAAATTCGAATTAAAACAGTTCATATAAAATATTGGAAAATCAAAGTGGTAGTAATAAAAAGCCAACGACATGAGGGCGTGTACACAAGCATAAACTTGATTGTCATGAATACAATCTTTTCAAGGCCGCTGATGAAATTCGTAGTAAGTAAGGCAGAAGCGCCTATTGAAAAATTGTAAGAGGCCGTTAGCACCGGTAGGTAATAAAATGGCTGAATCCTTGCCAGAAAATGTCAACAGATGCAGAAATAAGTTTTATGTAAGTGGAAGTTGTTACTTCTTAACTACTGTTGAGTTGGTTGCTGCCCGTCTGTTGGCTCTAAGTCTGGTGTTATAAGAATCTCAATCACAGTTATAACACCAGACTTAGAGCCAACAGACGGGCAGCAACCAACTCAACAGTAGTTAAGAAATAACAACTTCCACTTACATAAAACTTATTTCTGCATCTGTTGACATTTTCTGGCAAGGATTCAGCCATTTTATTACCTACCGGTGCTAACGGCCTCTTACAATTTTTCAATAGACGCTTCTGCCTTACTTACTACGAATTTCATCAGCGGCCTTGAAAAGATTGTATTCATGACAATCAAGTTTATGCTTGTGTACACGCCCTCATGTCGTTGGCTTTTTATTACTACCACTTTGATTTTCCAATATTTTATATGAACTGTTTTAATTCGAATTTTAATAGAAGTTTTAGTCTCCGACAAGATTATAGTTTAATCATAAGACAGTTTTCCATTAGCATCTTTTTATTTTATCATTTTTCACAATTTTATTGTTCTGAATTTTAAGAACAGACTAAACTTTTAACTTCCACTTTTTATTTTAGTTGTATTTTTGATGATTGTATTTAACTTCCACTTTTAATTTAGTTGTATTTTTGATTATTGTATTTAGGCTGAAGATGCCCTTAATTGAGGGCGAAACATGTCCCATGTAACTAAGAATTTAATTATGTAACAACTATACGTGATAATATAAGTATTGAATACGTGGAATAAATTAAAACACCTTTATCATTGTTGAACAAATCGCTTAGTCGAGCTCCTCGTCTCCTTGCTTCCAAGTTTTCTCAGCCCAATGTTTACATCAATTTCGTAACACTGCTCCTTTGTAGGAAATCGCCCATAACAAATCGTACTGTTTTTCTGTGGTTTTTATTTCAGTTCTCGAACCCAGTAATCCTGGCATGGGTCCCATGCACAGGGACCATACACTGGTTGGGGTTTTACCAGTGACTCATATGGCCTCTCCTTTAAATCCTTAGTGCAACAACTAAATACCCTCATAACTATATGAAGTGATCTGTAACTTTTATTTACAACATCGTTTATGTGATTATACCGATGAAGATCTTTCCCTATATTTACACCTAGGTACTTACAGTGATCCTTCTGAACTGCATTCACCCCATCAACCCAGTACTTAAAACTGAGAGGACTTCTCCTCTTGGTGAAAGAAACATCCAGATTTTTCATCCCATTTACTGACATACAGTTGTCTACTGTCCATCTCACAACATTGTCGAGGTCTTTTTCCAGTCTCTCACAATCCTGCAACTTATTTACTACTCTTTAGAGTATAACATCATCCGCAGAAAGCCTGATTCCAGTTCTTTACTCATATTATATATAATGTCCGGCTCCATGGCTAAATGGTAACGTGCTGCCCTTTGGTCACAGAGGTCCCGGGTTCGATTCCCGGCAGGGTTGGGAATTTTAACCAACATTGGTTAATTTCACTGGCACTGGGGCTGGGTGTACGTGTCGTCTTCATCATCATTTCATCCTCATCACGACGCGCAGGTCACCTACGGGTGTCAAATCGAAAGACCTGCACCTGGCGAGCCGAACATGTCCTCGGACACTCCCAGCACTAAAAGCCATACGCCATTTCATTTCATTATATATAATAATACTGCCTCGCGTAGCTATCAGCTTGCATTCGGGAGATAGTGGGTTCGAACCCCACTTTCGACAGCCCTGAAGATGGTTGTCCGTGGTTTCCCATTTTCACACCAGACAAGTGCTGGGGGTTTACCTTAATTAAGTCCACGGTCGCCTCCTTCCTACTCCTAGTCCTTTTCTGTTCCAACGTCGCCATAAGATCTATCTGTGTCTGAGCAACGTAAAGCAAGATTATAAATAATAATAATAATAATAACAATAATAATAATAATAATAATAATAATAATAATAATAATAATAATAATAATAATGTGTGGCTATTACTAGCCGAATGCAGCCCTTGTAAGGCATACCCTCCGATGAGGGTGGGCAGCATCTGCCATGTGTAGGTAACTGCGTGTTATTGTGGTGGAGGATAGTGTTATGTGTGGTGTGTGAGTTGCAGGGATGTTGGGGACATCACAAACACCCAGCCCCCGGGCCATTGGAATTAACCAATTAAGGTTAAAATCCCCGACCCGGCTGGGAATCGAACCCGGGACCCTCTGAACCGAAGGCCAGTACGCTGACCATTCAGCCAACGAGTCGGACGTAATAATAATAATAATAATAATAATAATAATAATAATAATAATAATAATAATAATAATAATAATAATAATAATAATAACGATGAGGCTTGCGTGTCCCAATGATGCAGATAGGCGAGCCGCAGGTGCAACCATATCGGATGGGTATCTGTTGAGAGACCAGACTAACGAATGGTTCATCGAAAGGGCGGTAGCAGCCTTTCGGTAGTTGCAAGGGCGGCAGTCTGGATGATTGACTGATATGGCCTTGTAATAATACTCAACATGGCTTAGCTGTGTTGATACTGCTACACGGCTGAAAGCAACGGGAAACTACAGCCGTAACTAACTCCCGAGGACATGCAGCTCTCTCTGTATGAATGATGTACTGATGATGGCTTCCTCCCGGGTAAAATATTCCGGACGTAAACTAGTCCCCCATTCGGATCTCCGGGTGGGGACTACACGAGAGGGGGCGATCATCAGGAAGATGGATACTGACATTCTGCGAGTCGGAGCGTGGAATGTTAGAAGTTTGAATCATTGTGGTAGGTTAGAGAATCTGAAAAGGGAGATGGATAGGCTAAAGTTAGATGTAGTTGGCATAAGTGAAGTACGTTGGCAGGAAGTTCAAGATTTTTGGTCAGGCGACTACCGAATTATCAACACGAAATCAAACAGAGGAAATGCAGGAGTTGGTTTAATAATGAATACGAAAATAGGGCAGCGGGTAAGCTACTACGACCAGCATAGTGAAAGAATTATTGTCGTCAAGATAGACACCAAACCAATGCCCACCACAATAGTGCAGGTCTATATGCCTACTAGTTCAGCGGATGATGAAGAAATCGAAAGAATATATGAGGAGATAGAAGATTTAATACAATATGTAAAAGGTGACGAGAATCTAATTGTGATGGGAGACTGGAATGCAGTGGTAGGCCAAGGAAGAGAAGGTAGTACAGTAGTAGAATTTGGATTGGGACAAAGGAACGAAAGAGGAAGTCGGCTGGTTGAATTCTGCACTGATCATAATTTAGTCCTTGCCAATACTTGGTTCAAACACCACAAACGACGGCTGTATACGTGGACGAGACCTGGAGTCACTGGAAGGTATCAAATAGACTTCATTATGATTAGGCAGAGATTCAGAAACCAGGTGTTGAATTGCAAAACTTTCCCAGGAGCAGACGTGGACTCTGACCACAACTTGTTGGTCATGAAATGCCATCTGAAGTTGAAGAAATTGAAGAAAGGAAAGAATGCAAAAAGATGGGATCTAGACAAGTTGAAAGAAAAGAATGTGAGGGATTGTTTCAAGGAACATGTTGCACAAGGACTAAATGAAAAGGCTGAAGGAAACACTATAGAGGAAGAGTGGAGAGTCATGAAAAATGAAGTCAGTAGGGCTGCTGAAGAAATGTTAGGAAGGAAGAAAAGATCAACTAAGAATCAGTGGATAACTCAGGAGATACTAGACCTGATTGATGAACGACGAAAATACAAGAATGCTAGAAATGAAGAGGGCAGAAAAGAATACAGGCGATTAAAGAATGAAGTGGATAGAAAGTGCAAGGTAGGTAAGGAGGAATGGCTGAAGGAGAAATGCAAGGATGTCGAAAGCTGTATGGTCCTGGGAAAGGTAGATGCTGCATACAGGAAAATCAAGGAAACCTTTGGAGAAAGGAAATCTAGGTGTATGAATATTAAGAGCTCAGATGGAAAACCACTTCTAGGGAAAGACGACAAGGCAGAAAGATGGCAGGAGCATATCCAACAGTTGTATCAAGGTAAAGATATAGATAATTTGGTTCTGGAACACGAAGAGACTGTTGATGCGGATGAAATGGGAGACCCAATTTTGAGGTCAGAGTTTGACAGAGCTGTGAGTGACCTCAATAGGAACAAGGCACCTGGAATTGATGATATTCCCTCTGAATTACTGACTGCCTTAGGAGAAACCAGCATGGCAAGGTTATTTCATTTAGTGTGCAAGATGTATGAGACAGGAGAAGTCCCATCCGATTTTCGGAAGAATGTTGTTATACCTATTCCCAAGAAAGCCGGTGCTGACAGGTGAGAAAACTACCGCACCATTACTTTAGTATCTCATGACTGCAAAATTTTAACACGTATTATTTACAGAAGAATGGAAAAACAAGTTGAAGCTGAGTTGGGAGAAGATCAATTTGGCTTCAGAAGAAATGTAGGAACACGTGAAGCTATCCTGACTTTACGTCTGATCTTAGAGGATCGAATCAAGAAGGACAAGCCCACGTACATGGCATTTGTAGATCTAGAAAAGGCATTCGATAATGTTGATTGGACCAAGCTATTTATGATTCTGAAGATGATAGGGATCAGATACCGAGAACGAAGAATTATCTACAATCTGTATAAAAATCAGTCTGCAGTGATAAGAATCGAGGGCTTTGAAAAAGAAGCAGCAATGCAGAAAGGAGTGAGGCAAGGCTGCAGTTTGTCCCCTCTCCTTTTCAATGTTTACATAGAACAGGCAGTAAAGGAAATCAAAGAGAAATTTGGAAAGGGAATCACAGTCCAAGGAGAAGAAATCAAAACCTTGAGATTTGCCGATGATATTGTTATTTTATCTGAGACTGCAGAAGATCTCGAGAAGTTGCTGAATGGTATGGATGAAGTCTTGGGTAAGGAGTACAAGATGAAAGTAAATAAGTCCAAAACAAAAGTAATGGAGTGCAGTCGAACGAAGGCAGGTGATGTAGGAAATATTAGATTAGGAAATGAAGTCTTAAAGGAAGTAAATGAATATTGTTACTAGGGTAGTAAAATAACTAATGATGGCAGAAGTAAGGAGGACATAAAATGCAGACTAGCACAAGCAAGGAAGAAAAGAAATTTGCTCACTTCAAACATTGATATTGGAATTAGAAAGATGTTTTTGAAGACTTTCGTGTGGAGCGTGGCATTGTATGGAAGTGAAACATGGACGATAACTGGCTCAGAAAGAAAGAGAATAGAAGCTTTTGAAATGTGGTGTTACAGAAGAATGCTGAAGGTGAGATGGATAGATCGAATCACGAATGAAGAGATACTGAATCGAATTGGTGAGAGGAGATCAATTTGGCTAAATTTGACGAGAAGAAGAGATAGAATGATAGGACACATCTTAAGACACCCAGGACTTGTTCAGTTGGTTTTTGAAGGAAGTGTAGGGGGTAAGAACGGTAGGGGTAGACCAAGGTATGAATATGACAAGCAGATTAGAGCAGATGTAGGATGCAATAGTTACGTAGAAATGAAAAGGTTAGCACAGGATAGGGTGGCATGGAGAGCTGCATCAAACCAGTCTATGGACTGATGACTCAAACAATAACAACAACCAGCCGATACATTCAACTGGTGAAAATATCCTTGTATTAGTTACTTTTAAACACCTGTACTGCCATTGTAACGTGTTATCTGTATTTCATATTGACCAAAAAATTCTTAACCTAAACGCAACCTTCAAACGTGATTATTGGGCGCGAATTACAGTGTTCCGACTGTTCGTTCATGTTCCGTGCAGCTTTATGCTGGCCATGGCCATAACTACACACTGCACGTTCGGTACGGGCACATTTCCGCTGGCGCGGAGCACGTCATGTTGCCTCTCGAAGTTCTCTCTACTGCACAGTTACAGTCCCGTGTGCCCACTGCACACATCCAAGGTCAACTAGTCTATGTAGTGCGGCCTTGACACAGTACGTTCGGTACAGGCACATTCCAGCTGATGCGGAGCATGTCATGTTGCCTCTCGAAGTTCTCTACTACGCAGTTGCAGTCCCGTGTCGCGGCACTCTGTACGGAAACACTCCGCCTCAAGCTCCTAACGTTGCGGAACAACTGAATGTTCCGGTCTGTCCAACCCTAATGTACAGACAAAACTCTTATTTTATATATATATATATATATATATATATATACACAGTAGAGTCTCGTTAATCCAAACTAACTGGGACCGGAGTCTGTTTGGATTACGCAATTTTCGGATTAACCGGAGAATGTTTTCTAATAATAATGTTATTGTTTTTTACGTCCCACTAACTACTTCTACAGTTTATGGAGACGCTTAGGTGTTGGGATTTTCTCTCGCAGGAGTTTTTACGTGCCAATAAATCTACTTACACGAGGCTGACATATTTGACCACCTTCAATTAACACTGGACTGAGCCAGGATCGAATCTGTCAAGTTGGGGTCAGAAGGCCAGCGCCTTAACCGTCTAAGGAAAATAGTTTCTACAATACAATACAGTACATACTGTAATTTTAAATGTCCATTCTTTAGCAATTACATTAATAAAATACTGTATAATATTACAGTAGGGTAGTTAAGAACCCGTAGAGGAGAAAACAGCAATGAAAATGGCATTAGCGAGTGGATGGAAGCTGACTGTCATGAATTACAAACAGACCAAGAAATTGTAGCTATGGTGGAGAAAGAATCTGGAGTTGATGAGAAACAGAGTGACGACGAAGAAGACCACAATGAACAACTAGTGTCACATTCAGATGCCACAGCCGCCTTAGAACTTGCTGTACACTATGTCGAGCAACACTCCGCTGCTACGCCCACTGATGTGATGTTTATGAGCCGCTGGTTTAACACTGCATCTTCGAGTGGGTTCCGATCACTACGGCAAAAGAAACTAACGACTTTGTAAAGATAAACGACCAGCGATTGTTGGTTTATGATGTGTAATTATACTAATTATGTTTACATTAAGTTATTCTAGTAAAATATGACTAATAAAATGCAAGTAAATCTTCATTCTATAATATGTTCTTTCATTTCAATTAGGAGATTTTTTTAAATTGAATATTTAAGTTCAGATTAACCAGACTTTCGGATTAACGAGACTCTACTGTATATGTATATATGGATAATCCTGATCACTAATCAGGAAAAGTCACTGCAGCATAATATTCTACAGTAAAAACTGTAGTCAAAATGGAACTTGGAAAATGTGTAGCAGCCAGAATAACCGCTCCGGCGGTTTTAGTGTTAACCTTCAACACTTCTATGTCGTCAACATGCCGAGAGTACAGACTGCAGTACGAACAATGATGATGACATATTGATGGTTCTGTGTTTTACTGAAGTATGTTGTCATCCGTTGGGTTGCTTATGAACTCTGTGATACCTGAACACTTGTTAAATATAATTCTTCTTGGATAGGAATGTTCTACTTTCCTTTTAACTCCTAATCCAAGACAGAGAATACATAACACTGAAGTAAACAGAGATGGAGATTAATAATTGAGTCCCTGTTCCAGAAGATTTTATTTATTCTCTTGAATGCATTGCTTGCCTGTTCAATCTGGGACCTAAATTCAACAGTACTGTTGCAGTTGTGATGAAGTACACAGCCAAGATACTTAGAACATTAAACATGCTCTAGTGATGTACCAGCTGTCAAGTTAATATGTTGAATTAAATGTTTACTTACAAGCATTACTTTGGTCTATTTTGTGCTGCAGCACTGTGTTCGACCAAACAGTTTAGTAATACAAATGTTTAAATGAATGCTTCCAGATGTAAACAATAGCAGCGAAGATAAAAGTTCCCACAGTTACAGTGGGACAATAATACAGAAATGAACAATGTTCTTTCTAATAGTGATCGGTGGAGGTGATCATGCAGCTACAGGGTACACGTACTGATGGACGAATTATACAAATCCAAGTATTGGATATTTTAGCACTTGTGTTCAAACTGTTGGTGAGAAAGGACCTTCACACTGTATTGCTCCTATAGACTACTTCACACTGTATTTTTCTCCAGAACTTTAGTTCTTTCAAGATGTTTTCAGGCAGGCAGGATTCTTTCAGATATTTTGAATGTTGTACTTGCAGCATCCAACCTAAAATGACAGTCCTCTTAGAACAAGAATTCATAGTCAGCCACTATCTACATATGAAATGTAGAGAATACTATGTTCCTCGACAAGAAATTTCTATTGATGAGTCTGTGGTGTCCTTCAATGGAAGAATAAGTTCCATTACCTACAATCCAAAGAAGCCCAATCTGATTGTATATCCTTGCTGATTCAAAGACAAATTGTGTATATGTTTGTTCCTCATTCTGGCAAACTAACTATTAAATCTTTAGTGAATCCAGATTTGCCCTTCACTACAAGAACTGTACTTCATCTCTATGACAAATTGCATCAGTCAGTCCAAGGTGCTGAATTGTACCATATTTATTCCAATTAGTTTTTCACAAGTCCAATCCATGTCAAAGAACTTCTAGAAGCAAAATGCCATCTAACAAACAGAACATGCCACCATGGATTAAGGAGCAAAATCTGAAGCAAGGACAGTATAGTGCATTATGAAACATTGGTGCTCACTTGGCAAGATAAGAGTGTCATCACAATGCTTCCCACCTATGATTTTGCAGGATCAGTGCCAACAGACAGGAAACTAAGGAGTGAGGGAAATGAACAAATTGAAAAACCCCAAATCATTGCCAAATAAACCAAATCTGAGTGACAAGTGGACACAGCCAACCTGTTTTCCTTTGAAAACTCTCAGATGGTGGCAGAAACTGCCTCCTGGGAATGAGTCAGTATTATAAACCACTTGTACAATGTGAATGCTTCCAGAAGAGGAGATTAAGTAATGAAACAAAAAAAAAAATTGGGGTAAATTCATATATTACAAATTCAAAAATGACAAATGCCCTGAAATAAATCAAAATAGACTATAAGCAATACTGAAAAAAAGAAAAAAGAAAAAAACCACCCTTGTGCAAAGTGTTAAATGTATGAAAATCGGCTTTGATTGATAGATTAGTACATCCCACCCATAATGAATGACATGGTTCTATTATATCATTTTCAAGGGAATATTAACAAAAACAATAAATATAATGAAAACTGAAATTAATAAATTCAACTATAAAGGTGACGTTTTAAGAAATAAAAAATATATACCCTGCCTAAACTGTGAATGCTGAAAAATCAAGCATGAATATTAATAAATAATTACTACAGATTTAAATACAGCTGTCTGTTATTAACCACACCTATCTACTAATATTTATTAATTTGTTTACTTGAAAGACTCTTTTACCAGGTTCTTACCTGTAACAGATGCACTCACATGGCTCAAAAGATCACTGATCTCAATCTCATTCCACTTTGGATTATCACTCTCAAGTTTCTCACTAGTATAAAATGGTGCAGACATAGTAGTGAGATGGAGAGTATAATAGAATGAAGCCTTCATCTTCTCTGTCCTAGCCTTCTTAACTCTGGTATCCTGAATTCTAGGAGTTTGTTTGTCATAAAAGTTTACATTATAGGCTATAACTTGAATTAGATTTCGCAAACGCAGCTGAAACATAAAAAAATTCCAAGCATTATGGAAATTCTGGTTATTTATTGGAAAATGATACTCTTGTGTCAAAGGAGCAGAAGAATGGATAAAGGATTCATTTGATAAAAGGTAGAAATGCTGATAATCACAGTCAAATCCTAGTCAATCTGATCTCCCTTACATTCAGTTCTTGATAAAACACCTTTTGAGAATTGATTAATTCCTGCAATATGAATACTGACTTGTCAAACTATATTTTTTATAGCCAATAACTCTTAGATGAAATCGGGCATGTAGGTTAATGGGTAATATTTATTTATTTATTTATTTATTTATTTATTTATTTATTTATTTATTTATTTATTTATTTATTTATTTACTGACTTTAGCAGTGGCGAAGTTAGGGCTCATGGCCCTCTCTTACACTTAACCACATAATTAATTTACAGATAATACATACATAAAAGAAATGTACTATTTTATCATAAAATCAGAGATAAGTTAAAAATTACAGATTTGGACAACATATAATGAAGAAAGGAAGAGTTCAACACATAAAATAGAATAAAATTTGGAGCGTAAAGATAATGAGAAAGAGACAAAGTCATAATGAAAAAGATACAAGCTGAAAAAATAAACAATGCATAAAGAGAGCACAACAAGTAATAAAGTAAATGGAAATATAAGTATGGCCATAAAAGTGATCTATGTACATGAGTAAGAAGCTAAATATTATGTACATTACACCATAATAATAATAATAATAATAATAATAATAATAATAATAATAATAATAATAGCCACAATCACACAACCTATCATACGTCATCATACACACGAAACAATCAGCGGAATTCAACAGGTAATTACTACATGTAGTCTTAAATTTCGATATTGAGTTTGAGTTCCTGACAGCAGCCGGGAGTGAATTCCAAAGTCATAACCCAGCCACAACGAAGGATCTGTTATATACTGAAGAGTGGTTGATGGGAATAGCGAGGGACGTGCCAGATCTAGTGTTACAATTATGGAATGAGGATAATAAATGGAATTTTGAAGATGTGCATTTGGGTAGATTTTCCTTCTGAGTTCGATATATCAACGTAAATACGTCGAATTTCCGTTGCCTCTCGGGTTTCAGCCATGAAAGAAATGTGTAGCTAGGGGTTATGTGAGCATCGTAACTCAAGTTAAAAACAAATCGAAGACCAGAGTTCATTGCTCGTTGAAGTTTCATAGTTTGTTCCCGGGTCGCTTCAAAGAGGACAATGTCGCAGTAGTCAAGTATTGGTAGTATCAAAGTTTGGAGTAGTTTTGTCTTTATGTCTTGCGGCAAAATGTCCTTATGTTGTTTCAGAGGGTGTAGCACCGCGTACATCTTTCTACATGTATTTCTTACGTGTGCAGACCAGTCAAGAGTTTCAGTCAGGGTCATACCTAGGTTATTCACTTCCTTACTGAACAGGATTACGGTGGCATTTAATGTCACCGGAGGAATAGCATAATTTTTATACATGATGTTGTCCGACTTGTTGGCTGAATGGTCATCGTACTGGCCTTCGGTTCAGAGGGTCCTGGGTTCGATTCCCGGCCAGGTCGGGGATTTTAACCTTCATTGGTTAATTCCAGTGGCTCAGGGGCTGGGTGTTTGTGCTGTCCCCAACATCCCTGCAACTCACACACCACACATAACACTATCCTCCACCACAATAACACGCAGTTACCTACACATGGCAGATGCCGCCCACCCTCATCGGAGGGTCTGCCTTACAAGGGCTGCACTCGGCTAGAAATAGCCAAACGAAATATATATACATGATGTTTAATAATTTCTGAGAACCGATAATGATTGTTTGAGTTTTTTGGGGGGTTGAGGAGGAGAGAGTTTTCACTGGCGTACACACTGAGTTGTTGAAGGTCGGAGTTAATATCTCTTATTGCATTCGATATATCATTTATGTTAACGTGGCAGTAAATTTGGAGGTCGCCGGCAAAGAGGTGGTATCTATTATACTTTATTTTAGAGGAGATGTCATTTATATAGAGGACAAACAAAAGGGGACCAAGAACAGAACCTTGGGGGGTGCCTGCCTTCCGGAGTCGCCACTGAGAAGCAGTATCTTGTACTGTAACACGCTGCATACGATCTGTAAGATATGCGGTGAAAAATTTTAAAGCAACATTACCGAAAAACTATTTGAGCTTCATCAGCAATCTCTGGATGTTTATCGTCTCAAATGCACTGATGAAGTCAAGAAGTGTGAGTACTGTCACTTGTCTTTCGTCCATTGCTTGTCCGATGCCCTCAGTCATTTTGAGTAAGGCAGTTGCTGTGCTATCACACTTCTTGAAGCCAGATTGAAGCGGGTCAAGAAGAGAGTGAGCCTGAAGGTATTCCAGTATTTGCGCATGTACCAACCGTTCTAACGCTTTGGAGAGACAGGGAGAATCGAAATGGGACAGTAATCGGATAGGAGTTTCGAACCTGGGTTTTTAGGAAGTGGAATTACATTGGCGTACTTCGAAATTGTCGGTAATGTGTAGTTTTTGAGACAGTAATTAAAAATATGGGTGAGAATGAGTAGAATAGCACCACTAATATTATGTATGAAAGTAATAGGAATTTCATCGACACCGCTTGCTTTCAATTTAATAGAATACAAGACTTTCTTAACTTCATTAGTGCTGACGATACGAAAAGCAAAGCAGGGGCTATTTTGTGGGACAGGTGCTGGGACGTTATTTACATGTGGTCTGTTAAGCGGACTAGACTGAGCTCTCTCTTCCGTGAAATACTCATTTAAATTGTCGAGTGGAATGTCAGGTACCTGAAGCTGTTCATGTGTTTTTCCTATGCCCATGGTTCGGAGATGCCTCCAGGCACTAGCCGTATTTAGGTTACTTACTGATTCATGAACATATTTAAATTTAAGATTACGGATTACTTGCTTAGTTTTATTCCTAATTATTCTATACTGTTCATAGTCATTTGGGTCCTGAGTATGTTTGTAATGTCAGTAAAGAGTATCATGTTGAGACATATTTTTAACTGCAGAGATTAGCCATGGATTAGGTTTGCGGGATATTCCAATCTGTCTTTTCGGTGCATGTTTGTTGTATAGATTGTGTATTAACGAATTAAATGTATTTATTTTTGCATCAATGTCTGTCAGATTCCACGGAAGACTGTAGGCATCGTGTCTGAATTCATACATGTAAATATCTTTCACATTCCTGCACGTTATATACCTAGGTTTATATTTTGGAACGTGAAGTGAGTACGCAAGAAATATAAGATCGTGGGTGGACACGGCTGGTACTGAAATTTGTCTGTGGGTTACCACTTTCTAAGGGTTGTTAGTCACTTTGAGATCTATTAAGGTGTGGGAAATGATGTTGGCAGTACATACATGGTTAGTAGGGTCAGAGGGAAGGATAGTCAAGTCACTGCATACAGGATCTTATCATCCATGGTTTAAAGGAAGAAAGAGCACATCTCCATGAGAGATAAACAATATTGTCTTATAAAACAATATAGAAGACAATAAACAAACTAATAGTATTGAATAGGTGGACCCTTCTTACCCTTTGATAGGGATAAACAATATAAAATGCCATATCAGAATATGGAGGAATAAGATAGAAATGTACAATTACTCTCTACACTAATCTCATACTGATGAGCCATTGCATCATGACTGGCTCAACCTGGGAATATTTTTTGCACCTGGAGCACAGAGAAGTGTATGCGACACACTGGCAGCAGGGTGTGTATATTATATGGCAGATTTACAGACTTTCTGTTAGTTGTGTCTCTGGCATCAGAATGGCTCTTCAAATTTGACAAGGGTCAAATTGTGATGGTACGGCACCTTGCAACCAGCATTTCTGAAACAGTGAAGCATGTTGCCTGCTCTCGTGTCACTGTTTTGAGCATGTATTGAGAGTGGTGCAATAGTGGGCAAACAACACCACGTCATCCAGCCATGTGTTGACGGGCTCACTGATGCCAGAGGCCAGATAAGGCTGTCACATATTGTTTAGAGTGACTTCAGGGCCACAGTTCGGGAAATTACTGAGAAGTACAATCATGATGATGTTTCACAATACGCGGTTCAGTGAACACTGCTGTGCATGAAACTGCTGAGTCTGACAACCAGTCTTATCCCAATTATGACCACATTCCACTAATTGCAGTGCATAAGGTTCGCACAAAAACGACACTAGACTGTGGATGATAGGAAATAGATTCCCTGCTCTGAAGAACCAAGATTCCTGGTTCACCACATCAACAGCCAGGCACACGAATGCTGATTACAATGTGAAGCTTTAGCAACTGGTTGTACTGCTAAATGGAGACAGACCATTGGAGGAGGTGTGATGGTCTGGACAATGTTTTCATAGAACATTCTGGAGCCCATTTTTCGGTCCACCAATCTCTGACAGCTGTCTGGTATCAGGACGCTACTGGACACCAAGTTCATCCGTTCATGTCAACAGTGTTCCCTTCTTGTGATGGCCACTTCCAACAGGATAAAGCACCATGAAACTCTGCCTGGACTGTGAAGGACTGGTTTGAGAAAACATGACAGTGAATTTACTTTAATGCCGGGGCCTTCAAATAGCCCGGATATGAAGAAATTGAACATTTCTGATTTAACCCTGCTGTTCTGTTCACTTTTACTTGATGAATATACTGTTCAGGTCAATACGACCCGACATATCAAAACACTGTACAAATCTTCTACAAACATACATTTTTGTACAGTTGTTAGCTATCGACTTTGTTGATTTTTCTAATACCTTATTGATATAATAATAATAATAATAATAATAATAATAATAATAAAAAAATAATAATAATAAAATCAAACATACAACTTTATTAAGGAACATTTCTTATTTAAATAATCATAAAAAATTTGAAACAACAGACCAGTTTTCAATAGAGGAATTCAACTTACAATGCACTACAGTTTTTTTGTACTTTCCTTACTGTTTGCAGTTTAGACAAAAGTATTCACATAAATCTGAAACAACAGACAGTTTTCAACACAGGCATTCATCTTAGAAAACACTAGTTCTTTTTTTATTTTTTTTAACTTTTCTTCTTAGCTATTGCACTTTGGACACAAGTAGGTGACGTGTTTTGCAAATACATTTACTACACTTTCCACACAACATGTTTGTTTTATTGTCATTGGCTGATGGGTAGAACTTACAGTGTGCATGTTTTGAGATTTTCTTGTTGTTAGTGATTCTGACACACCAGCCACATTTTTAGGGTTTTAGATGTTTCTGATCATTCTCAAAGAATCTTCTGTTGTTGGGAAAAGCATTCTTGATGCAATATGTTCTCTGTCAGCGACTTTCCAATTTCCTCCAAGAATATTCTCCTTCTAGTCAACTTACTTGCATTCCAATTAGGGTCAGTTGAAGTCCACAAGACGTATGCATTCTAAGCAGAAACATTAAAAAATATTGCAGAAAACTATCATTGGCCACCTACCGGTTTTTCGTTTGCATGTATATGTAACTGATAATCGATTGTGTCTATAGCCCCTTTGGTTGAATTATAGTCCAAAATCATTTTTGGCTTCTTGTTAATTCTGTCACTAATTTCCTCATCATGGTGCAGATTAGAAGTACAACATTTTTATTTCTCTTAGGAATATAATTGACCACAGTAGTGTCTTTTGTGAAGTAAAATGAAGAGCTGTGTACCTCGTTGTTGGTCATTTTATGTGGAAGCTCCAGCTTGTTTTTCCATATAGTTCCCAACATACTCAATTCCTTTTCAGAAACAGCTGTCCCAAATTGTATGACATAAGAACGTTGTCACAAGTGATATTCTGACCACATAACTCAGAAGTGAGATCAGTTACTACCCTCATTTCCTGATTTCTTTCTGGTGCTGCTCCTCTCCCCTTTCCTGTATAAATATGGGCTTTCAGTATGCATGAAGATTTGATGTCACACAGAGTCTGTATTTTGATCCCATATTTTGCCGGTTCACTTAGGATATACTACTTGAATGGACAGTGGTCTCTACATGCTACTAACTGTTCGTCAACAGTAACATTTTCTCCTGGGTTATACAGTTTATGAAGGACTTCTACCCGCCTCTCCCAAATACTACGAATTGCGGCAAGTTCATCAGTGCATCATCTTTCCTCTCTAATAGATTTCTTCTCAAATCGCAGAACACACAATATCTTACAGAATGTTTCAAGGGACATGGTTGCCCGAAATTTGTTTCGCCCAGTATCCTTATCCCACAAACGTTTTGTAGACTCCCCATGAGATAGATATACACCCGCAAGAAATAATCCTAACTATGCACAAAAGACAGAATCATCAATATTTGTCCATTGTTGACCATAAACTGCCTGTCAATATTTGTCATTTTTATTATTTTCTTTTGAAGCGCTGTTGAAATACTGCTTCAAATGAACATTTTACGTCAGATATTCTGCTGACTGTATACTGGTAACTCCTGGGGTACTCATGATGATATTTGAAGCTGGTACGCAGCCATGTTATGCTGGTGGGTGCAACTGCCATTCGATATTCCCATCTTTAGAAAGAAGTCACTACACTATTTTGTACAGGCTGTGGACTCTCTGTCATAACAGTCATCAGAACACTCACTTTCAGATGCATTACTGACACGATCTTTGAATTACATAAAATCACAGTGTTATGTGGCTGAAGATGTTGATAAAATACGAAACATGTACCACTTTTAACCATTAAATTGCCTTAAACAATCACTGTATCGACTAGGTGGAAAATAATAAATACTTAATTGTGAATCTATGATCTTTGAACTCGGAAAGTGATTCTTCATCTGCTGAGGCATTTACTAATTCCTCCAACTCATCATCAGTCAATGGTCTAATCGCCATGGTGTCACAATATTCAAACTGAGTAGAAACAAAGCACTCAAACTGTTGAGAACTGCTAATTATGATTTCCCAGGAAAAGCAAGAAAAAAGCCCATTGTTGTAAATGCATGGAGGCTTAGTTAATTGTTGAGAGTAAGTTGTAATGATAAAAATCACTATTTTCATAAAATATAAAAAAAATAAAGTTCAACATTTCCATTTAAAAAATAAATACGAATTACAGTAATCATATTTGTGTCGAGTCACAATGACCCAAACGTTACAGTTTATACCCAAACTACTGAAACTATTTTAAAACTTTTTTAAACACTGTTCTATTTTCAAAGTCACAAAGCTTCATAAACTTACACAATTTAAAACATGAAAAACGACGTGTAAATTAATTTCGGGTCATATAGACCAGAACAGAACAGAACAGCAGGGTTAACTAGAAGAAGCAGGTTTGTGCTACATCACCACCACCCTGCAATGTACACCAACTGGAAGACCTGCTGTCATGCTAGTGGTATGAGATACCCCAGGATACCTTCCGCCTCCTCAGTGAATCTATGTCTCAATGAATAGTTGTGGTTTTGCAGGATACAGATAGTCCTACACTGTGTTAGATAGGTCATCATAACCTGTATAAGACAATATTTGGTATACACAGTCACTCAAAAGAGAGAATGAATGCATGGAAATATATAAAATCCTTGCATGTATACTTATCTCAAACATTTGAACCTATAGACACAATTTTTATTCTGGCTATCCAGAGGACTTATATCTACATGGGAGAATTATATTTTGATAATTAAATAATTCAGATAAAATATTAAATGTGTTTGTTCATTTTTAGATCAATTATACAACACAATTAAAAATGAACGAAATGTGTAGAAGTTTGTTCATTGAGTTAACTGATCTCTCTGCATCGTAGAGGGTTAAAGTAATTTGAACATCAGTCCATACGCAGTGAAAATAAAAATAATTCTATAAAATACTGACAAATGGGGTGAAGATGAATGATTTTATATTTCAAATGTAAATATTTCTGAAACTAAGAAAGTTATGAAATTGGGTTTGCATGTATAATATGGGTCTACAGATTGAGGATAGACTTTGAAGGTCTTTGAAAATGTCATAAATAGAGCCTGGATTAAAAAAAGAAAATGCATATGCAAATGCATATGTTGAATGTTAGTGCATATACAAATATATTTTTCTCTTACGTGCGATCGATTATTATCTAAGATTTGTGAATGAAATTAAAAATCTAATGAACTATACATATGTTGTGCATCCCTCGCAACACGAGAAGACTTCCCTGATCAAGGGAAGTGCTTTCAGTGTCGCAGGTGGATAACGACCCTTTCCATAATGGCTATTTCCTTCTTTCGGACATTCAATCCATAAGCAACTACAGAGGTGGAATCAGGCAGTCTTTGCCAGAAGAACGTTCTAAGCAATCACTGACAGTCCGTCGACGTAAAACGATCTTTTTCAGTGTATGAATTAATTCTGTCCAACGACAGAAAGTCATTGACCCCTGAAAACATTGAAAATCTGTTAATAACCTTCTGCCATGCATAATTCTTTTGCAAAGATGAAACATGTTTATCAATTTAACATAATGTGTTTGGTAAGTATATTTTGTTTTACTTTTAGTGAATACTTTTAACATTTTTAGTGCATTTGTGCATGCATAATTTTGGAGTTTTTAGTGCACACGAATCTGGGCCCTAGTCATGAGTAATAAATAAACAATGAAGGATAAGTAGTTTTACGTTGCAAGCACATTCGTGCCAATCTACTTCTAATGGACAGAAATATATATATTTATTGATAAACAAGTTTTGTACCCAATTCATTTAGTACAAAATCTTGAAAACTAAAAAAACTTACATTTATGATCACCATATTTTCTGAAGAACAAGAAATTAAACTCCCGAACTGTACGTTTTGATAAAATAATGTCATTGGCTTTACGCCCCACTAACTATGTTTATAGTTTTTGGAGATGACAAGGTGCCAGAATTTAGTTCCACAGGAATTCTTTTACTTCCCAGCAAATCTACAGACACGAAACCAACGTATTTGACCACCTTAAAAAAACCACCGGATTGAGCAAGGATTGAACCTTGCAAGTCGGGGTCAGAAGGCCAGCGCCTCAACTATTTGAGCTACTCAGGCCGGCAACTGCACTTTTTATTGCACACTGAATATAGGCGAACTCAAAAAATAAATCCCTTCTTCTTCCAATTTATGGGCTTGGCAGGTTTTATATCACATTGGTAGTCTTGATAGTGTCTTTATTTTCCACGAAAGCCCACACAGAGAGTCATTTTTGCAGAGCAACAATGAGCCGTCTCTTATGTTCATTCAAATCTTTTTCCACATAGTGTTTCACAATCTTCTCATTCTTTCGTTTTTTCTTCTTTCCATGCATTTTTTTACTATTTGTTTTATGTCGCATTGACACAGATAGGTCTTATGATGACAATGGGATAGGAAAGAGTTAGGACTGGGAAGGAAGCCTGCAGTGAAAATGGGAAACCACGTAAAATCATTATTAGGGCTGCCAACAGTTGGCTTTTAGCCAGTGCAATTTTTAACTACTGTAGCACCCACTCATGATGGAAATTTGGAGTTTCACCCCACAAAAGGATAGATTACAAGTTAAAGAAAATTCTGGTTTGACTGGAATAATCAGTGACAACATGAATTTATCTTATCTTACCTCAATCCCAGTCTCCCCAGTTTCATCATATTGATCATTACTTGAAGAACTGGAAGAGCTTCCTCATACAAGGTCCTGCTTACTCTCTGAACCAATGAATTGCTGTCTGTTGTGCTACAGAGACCATCTTTAAATGGGATGTCTTAAGTTGCAACAGATCCCCTGGAACAACATTTAATTTCCTTCCTTTTGTTGACATACTGGTAAGTTTGTGCCCTTCACCTTGGTCAGTCTCAATTCTTTGAGATATTCATTCAGTGGTAAGTTTACCACATCCCTTTTATTGGCATTTTCACTAAGATTTTTCAATGCAATTTGACAGTAGCAAATTGTCTAAAAGTTTTTGTTTACCGTGTCTGTAGATACAACATGCAGAAAATCCACTGACTGAGACAATCATTAATAAATTTTGACTGAACACTTTTCCTGTCAAGAAATGCCTTTACTATGTACCTAAGATCCATTGCAGAAAGCATGAAACCCCAGTCTGCTCAATCTGTGATTTCTTCTTCTATCATAACCAAAATCTGTCTTAGCTCGATGATTCTTACTATGACTACCATGAATTCTGCTACTCCTGCTGAACAACAAAAGCTAACCTTTCGGACATCTCATCATCAACATTCTTCTCTGTCCTCAGTTCCTCTTTACATTTCATGATAAGAACCATAATGAAGACTGTGCCAAGTCTTGAAGGAATTTTTTCCTCAGTCGGCCTCAGCCTTTCTTCCTTATGATTTTCCCTTCCACCAGATTGGTAAGAAAGGTATTATGTCGCAAGAAGTGGCCAGTAAATTTAGTTCTTCTTCTCTGTATTGTTAGCATCAGTTCTCTCTTTCCTTAAATTTCTTGCAGAACGCTTTTGTTTGTTCTCTTTTCAATCCACTTCATCCTAGTACATCTAAAAGAAGAAAATCCACTTTCATTATAACTATGCGAGACTCCTTGGATACAATTTATCCTGTGAAATGATAAAATTGGATGATATGAATAATGCTGATACCGCCAATCAATTGATCAAATCCACCACTGATATGCATTTTGGGCTGTTGCACAGGTGGCAGATTCACCTATCAGTGGTTTACCTAGTCTTTTCTTAAATGATTTCAAAGAAATCAGAGATTTATCGAACACTTCCCTCGGTAAATTATTCCAATTCCTATTTCATCTTCCTGTAAACAAATATTTGTCCCAATTCATCCTCTTGAATTCCAACTTTGTCTTCATATTATGATCTTTCCTACTTTTAAAAACTCCATTCAAGCTTATTTGTCTACTAATGTCAATCCACTCTATCTCTCCGCTGACAGCTCAGAACATTCTGCTTAGTCGAGCAACTAGTCTCTTTATTCCCAGATCTTCCCATCCTCAAGTATGCAACACATTCATAATACTACTCTCTTGTCAGAAACCACGCAGAATAAATCTTACTGCTCTTCTTAGGATCTCTTCCAGGTCTTGCATCAAGTAATCCTGGCAAGAGTGTGCAAGACTGGAACTGTACTCTAATTAGGCTCTTATCAGTGACTTTTCAAGTGAAGTACAAAGCATGCTCCTTCCTTCTCGATAATGACACCCCTTTTGCCCTTCCCTCTAGCAATCTATTTGAAAGTATATCATATTACACAATAACATTTGCACACAACCTGTTAGTTCTGTGATAAAACATTCCTTTAGCTTGTTTCTCATGCAGAAGCTGCTTTTCAGTGTAGTTTTTCTTGAAGCATCCATCCCACTGTGATAGTTTCATCTTCTGAAACATAAGCAATTCCAATGCAGATGTGCTTAATGTAGACCTCACTTCTTTCTCAATCTTTCTGTCAACTGTCGGGTACACTTAACACAGCAAATACAACATTACTGAAGGATTTATAATGGAGAAGAGCAGCGCCTGAGCTCTTTCATTCACAATTAATTTTACAATGCTTATGGGTAGCAAAAGGAAGTAACGATCGAATAAGTATCGTTGCCACCTCACAAGCATTGAAACGAGGATGATTTAGGAGAAAGGCCCAAAAGGATTGAACATTTTGCCTTCGTTTCTATTTTTCTGTAGAAATTTTTTTTTTTTTGTGATAATGTCAGCTTTTCTGTAATAATCTCCCCTTTGACCGTACTTCTGTAATCGTGAGGTAAAATCCGTAATAATTACGGACAATCCGTAATAGTTGGCATCTCTACTTATATGACCACTTCTTCACATCCTTGCTCCTCTTCCCTCCATCATCAGTGTTTCCCTCACCCAGCTCCTGCCAGGTTGGGATGTTTGTGGCACTTCTCCATCTTTCTCTATCTGACCACCATTGTTTCTCGTTAACTGTGTCTCAATCCAAGTTTCTTCTAATTATACTATCCTTGACCTTTTGCAACCACCTTAGTCTGGATCTTCCTCCTATCTGGGTCTCCATCATCCACTTCGGCATACTTCCCCCTTCCATCCTTCTTAATTCCATCAAAAAGCTTTTCCACTCCAATTTCCTTCCTGATGTCCTCATTTTTATTCTGTCCTTTCGTCTTTCCTATCCTACTTTGTAAAAATTTCATTTCACTGGCCTGGATTTTCTTCTCCTGTCTTTTAGTTAGTATCAAGGTCTCCACTGCATATGTCAGTATTGTACAGTCGTCAAGGCCAAACCCAAGAATTCTTTTTGAGCAGGGGCTCTAAAAACAAAATATAGGAATAATAAAAGAACCCTGTAGATTAGGGCAGCAGAATGCACCGCACGGTATCCTCCGCCTGTCATACGAGGTGACTAAAAGCAGGACCTAGGGCTCTGAATTTGGGAGCAATAGTTTGCAACCATGGTTTCCCCTCAATGAGTCTAGCATTGCTTCCACTTACTGTGTTAGGCTCCTCACTTTCATCCTTCCCTTCCCTTTGGTCAACACTTGTTCTCTTCTGACCCCGATGTTATCAGATTTGCAAGGTCTAGGGAGTGTCTTATTTTCTCCAGCTTCGTGGACCTACTCGTCCTTCATTCTTTGAGGGTCGGGCATCTTTTACATTCCCTCTGATTAGTGTTAACAGACCTGGTTGCACAATAAATAATAATAATAATAATAATAATAATAATAATAATAATAATAATCAAATGGCATATGGTCTCCAGAGAGGCCTGGTCCAGGTCTTTTGAGGTGACGCCCTGTAGGTGACCTGTGCATCTGTGAGGAAGGGTCCCTACCCAAGATAAATTTTTATGCAAAGACGGCAGGCACAAACACCCGACACCACCCGAAACAGCAGAATTAAAGCTACACACACACATGGAGGTGAGCTACATGTGTCTTAATCTCATACCAGTCGTCCTGCCATTCTTAAATCTCCGACAGTACTGGAAATATAATCCGGGCCTCCGATGATGACAGCTGACATTGCTAAGTGATGGCCAATGTTGCAATGTTGGACTATCACATTATACTCCCTTAAAATACACAGAATGGCTCTCTTTGCAAAACTCCATAACTCTGGAGGTAAATCTCCCCCTCATTCAGATCTCTGGGAGGGAACTGCATTAAGATCAGATGGAGTTAAGGAGGAAAAACAGTGAATAAGGAATAGGAAGAAAGAAGATAAATTAAGAATACGAACATGGAATGTCCTTACACTTCCACATGCTGGAAAACTTGAAAATGCCAAGCAAGAGATGAAGAAGAATAGATTGGATATATTGAGAATGTGTGAGGTGAGGAGGAAGTGGACAGATGGAAAGTAGAGATTATACGATGTTCTACTCAGGAGAAGAGAAGAGTGGAAGTACAGGAGTGGGTATAATAAAAAACTAGCAGAAAAGTAAGACTGTGAAGGAGGATTCTATTGACAACAGCTTGATAATGTTGAGATTAAATGGTTTAAAAAAAGATACGGTTCTAATCCAAGTGTACATGCCAACTAGTCAACACAGAGATGATGAAGTAGAGGAGATCTATGAAAAGACTGACGAACTTATGGAGAAGGAAAAGCGAGTTGCATGTATCACTGTCATGGGAGACTGAAATGCTGTAATGGGTGAAGGTATTTTTTGTTGGCATCACACCAACACAGATAGGTCTTATGGCGACGATGGGATAGGAAAGGCCTAGGAATGGGAAGGAAGCGTCCGTGGCCTTAATTAAGGTACAGCCCCAGCATTTGCCTGGTGTGAAAATGGGAAACAATGGAAAACCACCTTCAGGGCTGCAGACAGTGGGGCTCGAACCCACTATCTCCCAATTACTGGATACTGGCCGCACTTAAGTGACTGCAGCTATCGAGCTCGGTGATGGGCGAAGGAAGAGATGGCGAGTCAGTGGGTAGTTTTGGACCCGGAAAAAGGAATAATAGAGGTGAAAGACTGGTCAGCTTTTTAAAAAAAACTTTAAAAAATGCAACATATCCTCGAGCAGATACTGACTCAGATCATAACCTGGTGGTGGGTGACATACGTGTCAAGTTTAAGAGAATGTGGAGAGGTAAACAAAGGGAGGAATATGACCTAGAAGCGCTAAAGGGGAAAGACACGGCTAAGGACTTGGAAGATAGCATTACGGCTAATTGGGACAGAGGAGACAATAAAGAAAATGTAAATGAAAAATGGAAGAAATGAGCAAAAGCCTTAAGAAAGCTGCAGGGGAAGTACTAGGGACTGAGAAGTTGAAACATTTAAGAAAAGAATGGGTAACGAAGAACACGATGAGTAAGACGGAAGAAAGAAGGTAATGGAAAACTGTGGAGACAGAAGAAGGGAAACAGATGTACGGAAGACCGAATAATGAAGCAAAGAGAGAAACAAAACAGACAAGATAATTGTGACTGAAAGAGAAAACTGAAGAAATAGAGAAGCTGGAAAACGGAAAGTATGAAATGATGTATTGAGTGTCCATGGAGCTGGTATTTGCTTTTGCTACTTGCTTTACGTTGCACCGACACAGACAGGTCATATGGCGACGATGGGACAGGAAAGACCTAGGAATGGGAAGAAAGCGGCCTTGGCCTTAATTAAGGTACAGCCCCAGCATTTGCCTGGTGTGAAAATGGGAAACCATGTAAAACTATCTTCAGGGTTGCTGACAGTGGGGTTCGAACCCACTATCTCCTGGATGCGAGCTCACAGCAGTGTTCTCCTAACCGCACGACCAACTCGCCCGGTAGAGTATTTGATGGTAAGAGGAGAAGAACTGGAATGGAAATACAAGGTATGGGTGGTATGTTACTAGGTGAACCTAATGACATTCTGAAAAGGTACGGGTCTGATAAAATACCAAAAGACATTGAGATTGAAGGCGAGTACGAGTACTGGAAGATGAAAAAGGATATTGTATTTTGGAAAGCAAGGTGGAAAGGGCATTGAAGGACATGAAATATCACAAGGCAAGCAGGATTGGTAGATTGCTGGCAAAGATACTAAAGTGTCTTGGAAACAGAGGTGCGAAGGAAATAACATACCTTGTAATAAGATATACAACAAAAGTGAATGGCCAGAAGACTTTCTCTCAACAATCCTGATACCAATTCCAAAGAAGAAGAATTCCCAGAAATGCAAGTACTACAGCACCATTAGCCTGATATCCAAAGCAGCAAAAGTATGACTTAACTCGTCAACGCCCAGTGTCATCTACAGGTGCACTGCATTTAAAAGGCAACAGTCACAAACTGAAAGGTATTATTGAGCTTGTTTCTGCTCATGAGTCATTGTTGAAACTTACACAAGATAATGTGTGAGAATGTTATTTTATTGAACGTTGGAATTGGTTGTGAGGATTAGTTTTCTATGATGTCTACAAGTACTTGTGATGGAGAACCTACCACTTCTCATTCTGCGTCAAAAAACTGGAAGAAACGGCGAGTCTAAACCTTAGAGTGTATTATGACTCAAATAATAGGCTAGTATTGATATTTGTTTACATTTTCTTGTGGTAGAATTGGTTTTAGAGGGGTGGGGTATGTTCGAAATCAGAGTGTCACCTACAGGTGACACCAGGCATTATACTTTCTATATGTGATTCTTTGTGGCAGTATTAGAGTTACGGCACATTGTTTGTTTCTTCTCTAGGTTGGAGGTTCATGAGATTATAGAAGCTTTAGATGAACTGGACAGTATTACTGACTTTACACTAATTCCTCCTGATGACGGATGACAGACAGAAGAAGAAAGTGGTGACGAGGCAGATACGGATATGAATCATTTAGGTGGCCGTATGTTGACAGCAATTGTTGAGACGATCATTACATCAGAAGTAGGTCCTGATTCTGATTCTGAATCCACCACAAACAGGGAAGAAAAAGAATTGCCACCAAGTTAACCTTACGGTAAGAGAAGCAAATTACAGAAACGGGTGCAACCTAAGATGAGAAATTGGTCAAATAATGAGGAATATTTTTCCAAGAAATCGGGACAAGGTGATACTGAAGAATGGACAGATACTGACAGAAATCTAACCCTTACTCCTGTTGAATGTTTTGAGTTGTTTAGTGGCAAGATCACTGAATATATCACAACAATGTCTAATTTATATGCTCTTCAAAGAAACCACAATTTGAATTTTGAACTGAATGAAGTTAGGGTCTATACTGCAATTTTGCTGCTGACAGGGTACTTGACTCCACAATACATACACATGTTTTGGGAAGTGAAACACGATACCCATAATGAGATGATTTCTCAAAGTATTCGAAGAAATAGGTTTCTTGAAATTCACCGTTATCTACAAGTTTGTGACTACACCAGCTTACCCCAAAATGATAAGTTTGCTAAGGTGAGACAATATTTTGACATGCTCAGTGACAATTTCATTCTGAACTTTGACAAAGTTTTCTCGAGTCACGTAGCTGTTGATGAGACAATAGTTCCGTACTATGGCAGACATAGTGCTAAGCAACATATCCATCGGAAACCATTGAGATTTGGATATAAACTGTGGTTTGCTGCAACACGAAAAGGTTATTTGGTAACATTTAAACCTTATCAGGGTTCAAAGTCAGCAAAGCTGCCTGAGCAAGAAGTGTTTGGCCTCGGTCCGGCAGTGGTGTTGGAAATGTTATCATGTCTACCTCAAGAGAAGGGACCGTATAACTTGTATTTTGACAACTTCTTTACCACTTTTGCACTGCTAGATGCACTATCTGAAAAGAATTGCAGAGGAACGGGTACACTCCGTGAAAATAGTCTTCAAAAATGTCCACTCACAAGTACACCTATGCTCAGAAAGCAAAAATGGGGTGCATTATCGTATAAAGCAGATAAGGACATAATGGTTGTAAAGTGGCATGACAACAGTGTAGTCACTGTTGCTTCAAACTGTCATGGAGTTAGTCCAATGCTGAAGGTCGATCGAGTTGGAGTAATTGAAGGAAAACGAACATGAATTCAAGTCGAGTATCCGTCAATGATTCAAAAATACAACAAATACATGGGAGGCGTCGACCGATCAGATGAAAATGTTGACGACCTTAGGGTTGGATTTAGAGGAAAGAAATGGTGGTTTCCTCTATTTGCATTCGGTCTAGATGCGGCTTGCCAAAATGGGTGGCAGATAGCAAAAATGTGTGAGAATGGGAAGGATTTGACTTACTGCCAGTTCCGAAGAATTACTGTCCAGGCATACTGTAGGCTTTAAGGAAAACCACCAGAGAAAACCCACGTCGGTGGAGCTCCTACAAATATTAGAGTTCCACATGAAGTCAGATTGAATCCTGATGCTGGGTAGCATGAAAGAACTCAATGTTCCCAAAGAAGATGCGGCCTCTGCCATAAAAGAACAAGAATTATGTGCAAGACGTGCCAAGTAGGACTTCATATTCAGTGCTGGTACAGCTTTCACACAAGCAGTCAGTAGGACTACAGCGTCTCGTACCAAGCGGGACATGATATTGAAAGTGAATTCACTGTATTAGTATTTATTTGCTATTATAATATATTAGTAATTTTTTCTATTTGCTACTATAATAAAAGTGAATATTTGATCAAATTTATCTTGTTTTTCTTATGTTTTAATGATTTTATTTCTAATAACAATAATAAAGCCATTGTTCTAAAATGTGTGTGTTCTGTTAACAGCATCTGCAATGCCCAGTGTCACCTGTAGGTGACACCTCATTTCTATCATTTCTGTTACCAAATTTGGAAGTTTGACTTTAGATTCCTTCATTAGACAGGAGAAGGACCTTAAGTTATGAAAATCAGCAAAAATTACCTCCTAGCCAAGCAACGGGCGTTGACGGGTTAAGTGTATTAGCTAGAAGACTGTATGAAAAGTCAGATATATTGCAAAAGAACAGTATGGTTTTCACCGAGGTAAAAGGACAAGAGATACAATTGGAGTTTTGAGAATTACCGGTAAAGATACATGGAGAATGGAAGGGAAGTTTATGCTGCTTTCATCGATTTAGAAAAGGGCTTCAAAAGAGTGCAATGGTGGTGGTGGTGGCGATTTTAATTTTAAGAGGAAGTACAACTAGGTAATCATCCTCTCTGAACAAATTAAGTGGAGAAGAAATTTAAAATAAAACAAAATTATTTATTCAATGAAGGAATTTGGAAACGAAGTACAAAATAAAACAAAACATTGAATTAAGCCAAAAAAATCACTAATGAATCAAAAGGGAACGTGAGTTCCCTGAGTAACAGAACACTTGCAATTTACATACCCTTGATTAATTCACCGTCGCACATAAAGCGGATGACGAGATCAGCAGTAGTTGCGTGATCGACTAATATGCGTTGCAGTGTTTCCTGCAGGCCGAGGTTCCGCCTTAGGCCAGAGAGATCGGCACACTCTGTGAGGATGTGGGCCACAGCGAAGTCGACACCAAAAGAACACACAAGGGGAGGTCTTCAATCTTTAGGAGATAAGAGTGCGTAGATTGTCCATGATCTATCCTCAGCCTACACAATACTATGGCCTCTCTCCGGGAAGGCCGGAAAGAGGACCGCCACATGGTAGCTGTTTTAATTGCTCTCAGCTTATTGACAGTTCAGATAGCTAGCCACTCCGATTCCCAGGACACCAAGATGGTTCGACATAGGTGAGAACTAATATCTTTAGCAGGTACATTCATAGGTCTTGGAGATAAAAGTACCGCTTCCTTTGCAACTTCATCCGCAAGTTCGTTTCTCACAATCCCAACGTAGCTTGAGAGCCACGAGAAAGTGATTCTGGTGCCAACATCATATAACCTGGCTAGAAGGTCATGAATCTGCTGCACCAGTAGGTGTTGCGAGAAGCAGGTGTCAACAGACTGCCGAGAACTTGAGTCGGTACACGTAAGAAAATGGTTTCTTTCATTACACAGTGCCAACTGCAGAGCTTCTAAGATGGCGTAAAGCTCCGCAGTATAGACGCTACATACACCAGGAAGCGAGATCTTCATGCTCATATCATCGGTGACAAAAGAGCAACCAACATTATCTCTGATTTTAGAAGATGTGCCTCACAGCTGGATACCAGTGAATGAAGTCCTGGAAATACCTCTGATAAACGGAGGAACCTCTGGTGGTATTGGGTACTAAAGATGCATTGATAGTTTGGATGTAGCTGCATTTCACAAATTTTGGCAGCATACGTGACGAGTAAGGGCTGCCTCCTTAATCGTAAAGATGGAACTCCTGCAGCTGATTGACAGTACTGCAAAAAGCACAGCTAGGCACTAAAGCGTGAATAAAGGGACACATTCATCCACAAATGTTGCAGTAAAAACAATACATTTACCGAGCTCGATAGCTGCAGTCGCTTAAGTGCGGCCAGTATCCAGTATTCGGGAGATAGTGGGTTCGAGCCCCACTCTCAGCAGCCCTGAAGATGGTTTTCCGTAGTTTCCCATTTTCACACCAGGCAAATGTTTGGCCTGTACCTTAATTAGGGCCACAGCCAATTCCTTCCTACTCCTAGCCCTTTCCTGTCCCATCGTTGCCGTAAGACCTATCTGCGTCGGTGCGACGTAAAGCAAGTTGTAAAAAAAAAAAAACAATACATCAGGAACTAAGCATCATTTATTGGTGTCCCTTTTAACCATGCTTCAATAACAAACAGATCAGTGTTAAAATAGGCTGACTCAAACCAAGTGAAGAACGGGGAGGACTACTAGTATGATGATTCCAAAGGACCACAAACCTTCAATGCACAATCTTTTAATAATGTAGTGGTATCTGAACTAAATTGAAAGTACAACAAAGGAGTAAAACATTCCAAATTTAATCCTAACATCATTGATTTCAAATAAGACATTTAAACTTACAAAAACAACTTAGCACTAAATAATGTTAGTAAAAACTGGGAACTAACGAGATTTTTAGCTACATCTTACAGATGTTTAGAACATTGCTATAACTTGGACATCAGCAAGTTGTGATCAATGTCTAGTCCATCACAGCTATATTTTAATTTGTTAATTCGTTTTAATTATTGTTAATTAGTGGTAATATCTTTTTGTTGTAAAATTATTTTAATGATCAAATTGTTTATATGAAAGTTCAATGTAAAGACTTAACCTTGAGATATTTGTTCAAATGAGACTGAAGATGCTCGATATAACGAGCGAAACATGTCCCTGATAGTGTTGTATTGTAATAAAATGTCCTCCTAGACAATAAACATTTTTATGTATTGTATTAGGTGGAAAATAAAACAAGAATTGTAACAATTAATAACTATGCCATTGATAGCGACTGCGAACAGCGTGACATTCAGTACAGATCCCAGTAGTACTCCATTTTTTAAACATAATATTGAGAAAATGCATTCTCTACTCAAACATGAAAGAGCCGGAACGACATGAAGTTCTCAATAAACGTTGGCAGATTTCCCCGAAATCCCCACTGGCGTATTGTGGAGAGAGTCTGTTGAATAGGGTGAGGATATCCTTGAGACATTGGTTACTCAAATGCTTAAGCATTTGATTGTGAATTTTGTCTGGTCCAGGAACTGTGTCCCTGCATAGTGCTAGTGTTCTCCGCAACTCCCACTCCGTGAAAGGCACGTTATAGGAATGCGAAGCATTAGAGGCGAAAGAGAGATGGTGTACCTCTACTTCGCGCTTAATTGGTAGAAATGCAGAGTCGATTCACCCAGAGCTGGATGTAACTGCGAGATTTGGCGTGACGTGGTCTGCAATGACTGAAGGAATCATAATTATATCTCCATTAATGGAGATTCAGGGCAGTGAGGGCAAGTTCTGTACTCCGACAATATGGCAGAGTTTTGTCCACACTTGTGATGACGGAGTATGTGCCGTCATGGAAGGGACATACTTTTCCCACATAGATTTCTTACTTTCTCGAATCAAAAAACGGGCCTTCGTGCGCAGATGCTTAAATGTGCTATGTTTGGCCATCATAGGATTCCGATGATAATGCTTAAAAGCCCGCCGGCAATCACGTAGGCTGCTGCAATTTTATTACATGTAACTAATCTCATGATTAGACCCGTATTGAACTATGCTATGATATACTAACAATTCGTTGGTTGTTTTGATCCACCTTTTCAATACAAATTAGTTTGTGTTGTCAGGTCGTAATGTTACAACACTAATTTACCGGGACATGTTTCGCTTCATTCACAAGCATCATCAGCCTATACAATTTTAACATTGCAAACAATTTTTAGCCAAATTTTCAAATTGTAAAAACTGTGTTTTGGATGTCAATGTGTTTTAGATTAAGAGTTACTCCATTTTAACATTGCAAATCATATTGTCATAATTTTTAATGTGTATATTATTCCTATGTTTTAAATATTATCACTGAAATTAGATTTACATTCAATGTAATGAAATTTGTAACAACAATCCAAATATGACAAACCTTGAGACAATTGTATAGGCTGATGATGCTTGTGAATAAAGTGAAACATGTCCCGGTAAATTAGTGTTGTAACATTACGACCTAACAACACAAACTAATTTGTATTGAAAAGGTGGATCAAAACAATCAACAAATTGTTAGTATATCATGCTGCAATTTTGTCGGTCCACCATGCGACCTGTTTCCGGGGAGGAATATCAGACGAGAAAGGAATTTTTTCCTCAGCGGCAGCCAGAATTTGGAAGAAGTGTTGTCGTTAACAGACTCCAGCATATCATCGGCCATCACTGCACATTTGCAAAATTCTGGCCAATTTGCTGCATAAGTAACCAGTGCTTGGGTACTTCGGACTGTCTTTGATACACGAGAGAGAGAATTATCGGGAAGTGGTCACTATCACAGAAGTTATTGTGTACGTGACACTGTAGCAGGGGAACTAGCACATGGCTGCACAAAGTGACATCCAGGTGTAAGAATGTGCCATATGCGCTGCTGAAATGTGTCAGTTCCCCTGTGTTAAGCAAGAAAGATCGAACTGGCTGAACAGATTACATAAAATCAGCTTCATGGTCCGTATCGCACTTCAATAGATTCACAATGAAGTATTTATTTATTTTCCACCTAGTCGATACAATGATTGCCTAAGGCAATTTTATTGGTCAAAAGTGGTACATGTTTCGTATATTATCAACATCTTCAGCCACATAACACTGTTTAGATGAAAAATATATAAAATTGACAAAGTAATGCTTTAGAGGAAGTGTCCTTGAAATTAACATAAGATTGACAAGATTAAGTTATTTGTTTGTTTTAATCTTGTCAATCTTATGTTAATTTCAAGGACACTTCCTCTAAAGCATTACTTTGTCAATTTTATATATTTTTCATCTAAACAGTGTTATGTGGCTGAAGATGTTGATAATATACGAAACATGTACCACTTTTGACCAATAAAATTGCCTTAGGCAATCATTGTATCGACTAGGTGGAAAATAAATAAATACTTCATTGTGAATCTGGCTGAACAGCTCGAGCATCCTCCCTCTAGCACAGGGAGACTGAAAACCACAGAGTGTGGTTTATGGGCGTTCACGTCTCCTAATATGAGAAAAGGAAGAGGTAAGTGAGTGATCAAATCCAATGGAATGTACACGTTGCAAACCATTGTCATTACTGGCAATGGAGCATGAACTGCAACTGCATCTAGCTGAATACGGAGCAGTAATTTGTCGCTGAAGAAGTCTGAGTGGACTAGGGTACAAACGTCCCCAGTCACAGTGCCAGCTACAGCTAGTCTGTCTTTAGAATAAAGACAATATCCTCTTATAGTCATGTCGTGTCCAGGTCTCAAACGAGATTCCTGTACACAGAATATGGAGGCCGCAGAGACGGATATCAATTGAAGTAACTCAGCTAGGCGACAGTGATAACTTAATACTGCCATTATGTGGACAGGCAGCGCAACAAAATTAGGATAATTGCTTGCCCTTTGTTTGGTTAACTACCTGCCAGTTGCCACCGACCACGATGATGAGCGTTTCAATCTCCATCGTCTCCTCAGGAGAAGGAGATGCGGTGGCTGAGCACTCCGCTGACAGTGATCTCATTGATCGCGAGCGGTGGATGTTCATTCTGGGAGAACTTCATTCCCAAAAAGTGATCGATTAGAGGGACATCGAGTTCACTCATTCTTGCCCACCATTTTCAAACATTTTGGATAAAGGCTGGCAGATTATTTGCCATGCTTTTTTGGGGATCCCAGGACCCCCAATCTCATTGGAGAAGGTTTCCTCATATCAGATGTAAGACTTTTCAGGCATTTGCTCTATTAACCAGTGTTTCGTCTTAGGTCTGACACTAGACTCGTCAGAGTGGGATGTGTCAGACCCTACCCACTGACGCTGAATGTATGCAGGTGAGCTTATCAGAAGCCTATATGAGGCGCAGTCTGATAACTGCATACAGGAGATAAATCTCCAAAATGGAATTATTGCACACGGGAGATAAATCTCCAAAATGGAATTATTGCCCGCGGGCAATAATGCAGTTATCAGACTGTGCCTCATATATAGGCTTCTAATAAGCTCACCTACATACACCCAGCGTCAGTGGGTAGGGTCTGACACATCCCACTCTGACAAGTCTAGTGTCAGACCTAAGACGAAACGCTGGTTAATAGAGCAAATGCCTGAAAAGCCTTACATCTGATACGTTCTTGACATGCTCTATTAGTGAAAAATATCTAATTCCCTCCATGGGAATTTAGAATTTTCCAAAACGTTTCCTCTCCAAACGTGTAGGGGACGATTTAGGCTTCCTGTCCTCTGCCCTTTTGGGGCCAGTTAAAGGATGCAATGGAAGAAGCTAATGTACATACTCATAAGGAAAGGAGTGGACTGGAAGGACAGAAGGTCTTTACGTACATACGTGTGGACTTGAGGTTAAGGAAAGCAGAATTGGAAGGCGTGTTAGACATGGATGGTGTCTATCTCCCATACTATTCACCGTTTACCTGGAAGATATTGTTGCGAAATGCCTGGATGGAAGAAGAGTACATACTTGTGGCAGGAAACTAGTGTGTACTCGATTTGTGGATAACGGGGTGTTGTTAGCAAAGAATGAGAGGGTTCTGAATGGAACGCTAGAAAACCTGACTAAAAGCTATGAGCAATATGGATTGAAAATTAATAAAAACAAGACAAAGGGTATGGTAATAAATGCACGAGGGAACAAGGCAACAATATGAGAAGCAGTATGCAGATAAGAACTCGCATTGCCATCGCTAAAGAAGCCTTCCAGACAAAGAAGAGACTCCCATGTGGACGCATGGACTTGACGTTAAGGAGTAAGCTGGCAAAATGTTTTGCTTGGAGTGTGGCACTATTTGGAACAGAGACCTGAACACTAAGGAAGGTAGATGAAAAGAGCCTAGAAGCACTTGAGATGTGCTTAGTGTTTTTAATAAAGTTGAGGAAGTAACAGGGATTAATATTAGATACGTTGATAGGTTGAGAAGGAGAGGATTGGTATGGTGGTTATTGGGACTACATAAAAATACGGGGTGGCTAAGAGGTAGGGATAAGGCAGTATGTATACTCTGTGGGGTGGAGAACGGTTATTTTTACTTATTAGGTGAGTGTGAAGAAACAAATAAGATTAGAAATAGTTTACTGAGTGCCAAACATTGGAAAATTGTAGGTAAAGGGGATGAGCAGGCTATTATAAGGTGGATTATTAAAGAATGGGAAAACAGAGGAGAACTGAACAGGTATTTATGTGCGGTCAAAAATTCCTGTGTGAAAAAAATGGAAGAGGAAGGGGCATAGGACGATATGTCAGGATGTAAAGGAGAAGTGGTTAAGAGTAGGAGGATATTTAGTCGTTAGAGTTTGTGGAAAATTTAGAAGTTAGTGAAGTGTGAGTGATGTGGCTATAGTGAAGTAGTTTGAATTCGAGTATGGACGCTAAGTAAGACCAAGTGATAACAAAGGTTGTTGAGGTGGCTAGGTAGTGAGTGAGTAAATGTTTTGGTATTTTGGAATGTAGATGCTTACCGATTGCGAATATGGAAGATGGTATACAATTGTTGTCATTTGGTTTACTTGAATCCAGAGGGTTTAGGTCATCAAACAAATAATGCAGAGTAAGCAGTAGCGATTACAAGGGCATGAGCCGAAACTGTTGTAATGTACAGTCAGCGGTTCTTGCAGCACAATCTGTTGTGAAAGTCATGTGGAGTGTACAGTCATGTGGTGAATGCAAGGTCAGGGTAGGGCCAGATTAGTTGTTTTGAGTTAGTTTTTTTGTTTACTATTATTATTATTTTCTGATTATTATTATTATTATTGGTACTGGGTTGTATATTATTATTATTATTATTGGTACTTGGTTGTATTATTTCTTGATTTATTTTATTATCCTTTATTGTTCATTTTATTTTGTGTCTTAATGAGCTGTCCAGGTGAACATGTATCGGGGCAAATTTGCCTGTTATGTTCAATAAATATCTGATCTGCATTTGAGATGTGGTTATGGAGAAGGATGGAAGGATATCCTGGGAGGAAAAGGCACAGAATTTTAAAGCAATTACTTTGCTTCATTTCTCCATTTATTTACTACAAAGGTAAGCCTTCAGGTGGGGAAAACAAAAATACTAAAATATGTATAATATGAAAAAGGTGCCCCACAGCTGTTGGGTAATTCCTCCAATTTCCGTAACTCTGAATCTGTATTACAACTGGTTTTTACAGGCTAGAGTATCCCTTTGCAGCATTTGTTTTCCCACTTCTGAGTCAGGCATTGGCCTTTTGTTAATTGACTGACGCAAGAAAGGGTTTTACAAAATGGAAAGGAAGGAAAATTGAAAATGATGAGTTTGCTTAGTGACTACCATAAAGTGTTCAAACAATAATTCATTTTCGTATATGAGCAACAACTGCATATATACATCTTTACTATAGACTGTTATGCCTTTCAGCATTCAGTCTGTAAACCTCTGTGATTATTCTACACTCTGACACAATCCTCTATTTGTAACTAGTTCTGTGACCTCATTTAGTTCTATAAATTTTTAAATCATTACAAACCGAGTCTAGCCATAGTCGTCTTGGTCTCCCTCCACTTCTCCCAACCTCCATGATCGAAGGCATTAATCTCCTAGGTAACCTATCTACCGCCACTCGCCTCACACGACGCCACCATCAAAGCCGGTTTATGTGTACAGCTTCATCTATCAAGTTAATTCCCAACTAGGCCTTTAGCTAATCATTCAGAGTACACTTTTGTCATTGATCCCACCTGTTTGTACCAGCAATCATTCTCACTACTTTCATGCCTGTTACTTCTAACTTATGAATCAGATATCCCGAGTCCACCCAGCTTTCACTCCTGTAAAGCAAAGTTGTTCTGAACACAGACCAGTGTAAAGATAGTTTTGTTTGGGAGCTGACTTCCTTCTTACAGAATACTGTTGATTGCATCTGCGAGCTCACTGTATTAGCTTTGCTGTATCTTGATTCAATCACACTTATTAAACTAACATCCAGGAAGAATACACAACTTAAATACTTACAAGGATCTACCTGTTCCAACTTTGAATGCCCAACCTGACATTCAATTCTCTTAGGTTTCTTACCTACTGACATCACTTTAGTCTAAATGGAGAAGAATTTGTTTTAGGTCCCACCAACACAAGATAGGTCTTAAGACGACGATAGGATAGGATAGGAAAGGCCTAGGAGTTGGGAAGGAAGCAGCCATGGCCTTAATTAAGGTACAGCCCCAACATTTGCCTGGTATGAAAGTGGGAAACCATGGAAAACCATCTTCAGGGCTGCCGACTGTGGGGTTCAAACCCACCATCTCCTGGATACAAACTCACACCTGCGCGCCCTAAATGTCTGCATAGACCAAACTGCTTACTAAATTTCTACATAACTGAATTACTAAAGTTTGGGCCTATGTGGACAACTAGATCTTAATGGCAGATTGTGCTGAAAGCCTGCAACTTGAAACTAGTTGCAATGAGTATGATATGAAAATTAGCTTTTCAAGGACTTAAAAGTGAATCAGGTGAGTTGGCCGTGCAGTTAGGAGCGCACAGGTGTGAGCTTGCATCTGCTTATTACATTTCCATCTAACCGAGTTTCTCCCTGCCATGTTATACCTTTCAGTACATGATCCACGCAATATATGAACTACAAAACTGAAAGATTACAGTCTTGTGTAACCTCTGTAAGTACCCACTGTACCCAGAACTCATTCAACCATCAATTCTCACTGCAGCTCAATTGCTAACATAAATAACTTTGATTGATTTTAATAATATATCCTTAATCACATAGACTTCCCGTATGGCTAACATTTTTTTTTTTTCCTTTGGAACTCTTATCATAGCCATCTCTAGATCTATGAAACATAAACCTAACTCTCAATTCCTCACATAGCATTTTCAGTTAACTATTGTATACTGAACATCTGATCCTGACAGCCCCTCAGTTGTCTAGGATCACACTGGTTTTCATCCAACTTACTCTCAACCATGAACAGCACCCTGCCTTTCGAAATGCCAGTGAACACCATGCCTGGTTCACTGCTCAATGAAATAACTCTCTAGTTGTTGCAACCCTTCCTGGTCCGTTTCTTATAGAAGGGTGCAATTAGTGCTTTTGTCCGATCAGAACGTACCTAACATTCCATGCCAATCTTACTACTCTATGAAGCCATTTTATCCCTGCCTTCCCGATCACCATTTCAGGTCTAATGTCATCCATTCTTTTCACTTCCTCAAGCGTAATTTCACGAACATCATTGACCTCTACTCCACGACTTTGGTTGTTCGCAACGTCATCAGGAAGATTTCCTTTTAAATTCAGAAGATTTTCAAAATATTCCTTCCACATCTCCAGTGATTCTCTGGGATCTATTATGAGTTCACCTGATTTACCAAAAACACTGTTCATTTCCTTTTTCCCTCCCATTCTAAGATCCTTTATTACGATACAGAAAGGTTTCCCCTGCTGCTTGACTTTGCCTTTCTAGGTTATTACCAAATCTTCTCAACACCTCTTGGAATTTACACTCATTGTGTTTTAAATTGTTTTAGTCCACAGTGAGATCAATTTTTCACAAGAGAAAATCACTGTTATATATCTAAATCAGCCTGGTCAATACTATTAATTTTTTTAAATGTTTATTTATTTCAATCACTAAACACCGTACATGTTTTGAGAACTTTATACATTCTCTTCTTTGGCAGCCCAAAAACCAAGGAACACAACCTTTTTTCTGTTGCTAGTTGCTTTATGTCGCACAACACAGATAGGTCTTATGGCGACGATGGGATAGGAAAGGCTTAGGAGTTGGAAGGAAGCAGCCGTGGCCTTTATTAAGGTTCAGCCCCAGCATTTGCCTGGTGTGAAAATGGGAAACCACAGAAAACCATCTTCAGGCTGCCAACAGTGGGATTCTAACCCACTATCACCCGGATGCAAACTCACAGCCGCGTGCCCCTGATCGCATGGCCAACTCGCCCGGTACTGACCATTTCTTGGGCTTGACCTATCATTACTTCATATTTAACATCAATTAAGCTATTATTATAAGACTCACCCTCTGTATAACATATTGAAACTTTTGTACTAAACAATTTAAAATTAAAATATTAGGTATTGTCCCCTTCAAATTTGGCCTACAATAAGCATTTATTGTATTTGCGTGTGTAAGATTTTATTTCATTAGCGCGAGCAATATTCTCCAGCCCTGCATTACAGAGACAGCTTCAACAGTTCAAAACCGGTCTTATTGGTAGGCAAGAGATGTATTTATTTTTTTCTATGGAGCTATCAGCTAGCCCACGTGACACACTGAGGAGCGGGCCAAGGTCGCCTCGACACGCGGACAGCACATGTCAAATCTCGGGCAGAAGTACTTTCGAGAATTGAACGCTAGACGTCGACCAATTACGGACGATTATAGTGCCACACCCCTTTCCCTGGATATGCATAAAAACCGGTGTTTCCAGAAGAAACACTCTCTTTCTGGCTGTGCTCTTCTTTGCCGGTTGTGCTGCGAACTTCAATGTGTTCTTGTGCTGCGAACTTCGACGTGCTATTTGCTGTCTACTCCAAGATTGTCACTTTTTGAAATAATTATTTGGCAGTAAAATCAGTCACCATTCACTAATAGTTGGATCAATGAGCCTGGCAGATTTCTTAACAACAAGTTACGTATTTTTCCAAATTCATCGCGCATGTGTGTGGAACACATCTTAAAATTGTTTGTCAGTTTCTGCTTCTACTCCACAAGAAGAAGAAAGAAAATCGCCACGTGTTGGAACGAGTGTCTCAAGATGCTGTTACATTGTGAAGAGGAAGCTTGCCGCAACTTTACTTGGAACATCGAGGCTACAATGCTCTGCTAAAATGTAGGCAATCTCCAGCATGGGGAGATAGTGACCACGGGCAGATAACTTACCACATGTTCCAGACCATCGGCGAAGATCTAGTTCCATCATTCATTTACACTTTATTAACGTTTATCTGTTGATCTTTGTAGAAATGCTTTCTTATTCATTAGTGGTAATATTTCTTCTAGTCTTGCAGTAGATTTGAATATTTTCACTCTTCTTTCATATGGGAGATGGTAGTTTTGTCGTTTGTGTGTGAATGATTATTGATCTCTATTAGTCTAGATAGAATGTGTGTGTGTCTTCTACGATTATTCTAGCTGTCCCATTTAATAGCCTAGTGTGTTTAAAAATCATTGTCCTCACGGATAATTAACAATTTAATTTTGAAAAAAAAAATTTCGGAAGATTTATGACATGTTGTGTTACGCCAGATTTCTATGTAAGAGTTTCTTCATGTGTGATTTAAGGCGTGTTAGTGTCATCTGGCATATTGATGTAGATGTTGATTCCCGTAGGGAACCCAAAATATTTGTCCTGAATGAGTAAATTTATAATACCAATATAATGGTCCATTATTGGACATTATGGACCATTATATTGGTATTATCTGGCATATTGTCGAATCCCAGTTTCCACGAATTTGAGATCTCGCACGTCTAATAATAATAATAATAATAATAATAATAATAATAATAATAATAATAATAATAATAATGAATTTTCATCTTGGGTTAAATAAATGAATAAGGGTCATGAGTTTAAATATTGCTTGATCTTGTGTGTATGATGTTAATGTGTGCTCAATTAGGGTGAATATGAGCCTGGAATATGGCAGATTCTCGTTGGATCTTTTTTGTATTTTACTGACTTGAGGATGGATTATTTACTGTGTGTTATTGACTTGTGAATCCATTTATTGAGTCTTATTTTGGAGAATACGTGTTGTTGAACGTAATTTCTTCAAGTGGAGCACGTGTTAATTGATAGACGTGGAGTTGAGTAATAATAATGTTGTGACTCATGAATCTAGAAGGTGAATGCTTATATTTGACCTGTTCTATGTGCGTTTTTGTAGTCGACATTTTCTTCAGACATCAACCGCCAATATTATCGTGAACAATGTTGTTAATTTCATCTTCTTTAATTAAGTGATTATCCAGATTTCATCACATTCCTGAGAGACGAAAATATTTTTTCTTTGCCCGATACCGTCAGAGAAATTCCAAATATTTAGGATTAAAAATCAAAAATTAATATTCAAAGGCTAGAATTCGTTGTAAATAGTGTAAATAATTCTTGTGTATCTTAGTGTGTGATTGAGATTATTTCAGTGCATTGTGATATTTTCTTTGACCATGATTTTGACCCGACCACGTGTTCGTTACGTTGAGACCTGATTGTCAGCGTCGTTTGTGTTGGCATAACTTTTTGAAATTTAAACCTTTAGTGAATTTTATTTAGTATTTAAGCAAAGAAAGGTTCAGAGAATCACACGGTAATGAATAAGAAAGGATCATTTCCGTGGACTCGGTTCACCATTTAATTTTGTAACGCCTACGACGTTAAAATTTTCCTTAGAAATGTCAAATACCAAAGATTGACTTTACGTTTGTCAGACAAAATATTAGAGGAAGACTAAGAGGAATGGTGTAAAATGGTGTAAAATTTAAGTCCAATGGAGACATTTTTTAGTAATATTTTGATAAGATTTTGGTTTCATTAATTTTCAATATAATTGAGGTAACGCTTTATTCAGCACATTAAAGAAGGAAGGATTTACTTAAAATAAATGTTGAAATGAATAAATATGGTAATTCGACGTTCAAGATAAATAAGAATCAGACAATTTTCACTTTCTTTTTAACTTATAAAGAATAATATTATTGAGAGGAGGTCCTCCCACAAAATTTTTATTTTTGTTATTATTTCGTTGAGCCCGAAGTAGGCTAATAAACGTGTGTATATTTCCAGAAATATTGTCGACCAAGCTAGTGGAGATTATGTGCAGTTAAAAGGAACTGGCAGAGAAGTAAAATAACTTTCTCATCAAGATCGTTAATTAAATTTGTTATTGTTAAATGTGTTAGTTTATAATAAATGTCAGAACCTGTTGTTTTATATTTTTGTGTTATTGTCGCTTGTCCTTGTCTCTTTTCCTGCCTTCGAAAATAAGTAAAGCAAGACAACGAACGGTCCACCCTCGGAACTCTCGTTCTCCGGCTGAGCTATGCCCGGTAAGAAGGGGGCAGTATGTCAATCAAATAAACTCTGAACTTATAATCTTCTACACAAAATTGAATACCTGCCAGCAAAAACGTTGTAACCCTCAAAATGCAAATTTTTCAGGAGAGAAGAAAAACAAATTAACAAGTGAATTGTTTGTGAATGCTTATTCTGCCATTGAAAATTAGTTTAAATGAGTTCACTAGTTATTAATGCATAATAATTTTGACAATGTGCAACTTTAAAATCAAGATATACGAGATGATCATTGGACATCCATGCAAAAAGGTTGTAACTGTAACGGAAGTAGCACATTTTTGAGGGTTACAACGTTTATACTATCGAAAATATTTATAGCTCTTAATTTTTTTTTATTCTGTATAAAAATAATGAAACATAAACCACGCTTCTACTTTGCAGTACCCATTGTTTAACAGAATTCACTGAACACCAGCAATATTGTTGCGAGAATGTTTTGCAATGATGAATAAACATTACATTGTCACTTCACTTTGTCTTTAGGTTCTCATAAAAACCTCGTATTTTTCACGAATGTATCGACACATGTCTAGCAGATTAGCTTTCTTTTCCGCAGATACAGGCAATACCTCGTTTAATGAATACAATGAGCAATCTGTAAAGAGAAAAAGACATATTTATATGCATATACAGTATATATAATACATTATATACGTATATAATTCAATCGAGAATAAAAACTCTGATTACGCATTAAAATATAGGCTAAGACATATGAATTTCCCATTAAAGATGTTGACTTTCTTACATTAGCTTACGTTTTTCCACCTGCCTGTCCAGCAAGGATTTTCCCAGGCACTGATTTGTTATTCTGGGCCAAATATGGTTGCCCCGAATTCTGCTTGTATGTCTTTTCATTCCTCTTCCATTTACTACATTTAATTTTGCGTTTTCATCCCCTATTTATATCATTGCGCACACTCGGACTCAGCGACACGACTTTCCTCCGTTATTGATATAATGTTTCTGCACCCGCACGACCCGTGGCAAAATTTAAACAAAAAGAAAAAAGGCGCTTAACGTACATGTTTGCCAACATAATTTCCTACATGCCTCACTCTGACCGCATACATCGTTTATGCACGGAAAGCCAGCATTCTAGAAGTGAGGGTTACAACGTTTTTGCCGGCAGGTATTCAATTCTTTTAAAATACAACAGACTTGTCCCATAACTAAAACATTTAAAAGTATATATAAATCAAATTATCATAAAATAAGTGTCTCTTCCTGCAAAAATCTCTTACGGGTATTACAATAATTGAAATTAATTAATAGGGGTCCTCCTATTCAATATACAAACATTTATTAATGTGAATCAATCACATGTCGTTCACAAAAGGTACTAGTTTCGGCACTAAACTTGTGCCATCATCAGCCACCGAGTCAAATCAAGCAAACACAATAATTAGAAACAACTTTAAAACACACTCTAACACCTACATAGATTAATATTAAATAACATATCGTACATGATGTATATGTCTTTGATCTTGTTGAAATTACGCTGCAGAGTTTAAAGTCATATGAAGTTAACGCTTTGTTAGATCCAAACAAACACAACAACTAGAAACAACTTTGAAACACACTGTAACACCTACATAGATTAATTTTAAATAAAATAAAATATGGTACATGATAAGTTGCACTTCAGTATAAAATCATCTTAAAATGATGATGACACCGTTGTTTTGTACAAATGTTGGTTTGTCCAGCTTGTATATGTCTTCAGTTCTTTGATCTTGTTGAAATTACGTTGCAGAGTTTAAAGTCATATGAAGTTAACGCTTTGTTAGAACCAAACAATCACAACTAGCAACAACTTTAAAACACACTGTAACACCTACATAGATTAATTTTAAATAAAATAAAATATGGTACATGATAAGTTGCACTTTAGTACCAAATCCTCTTAAAATGATGATGACACCGTTGTTTTGTACAAATGTTGGTTTGTCCAGCTTGTATATGTCTTCAGTTCTTTGATCTTGTTGAAATTACGCTGCAGAGTTTAAAGTCATATGAAGTTAACACTTTGTTTGATCTGTGGTTTGGTTCCAAAAATAAACGTGCATATGATGAACTTGGTTATACCCAAAGAATTAGTTCTCACTTCAATATGGTATTTTTGGAACAAAGGATGGACTTGCCGTGCCTTCATGCCAGAAAGTTTCCTCCTTGATCTCTATTTTTTGGTCCATTTCACAGCACAAAGTATTTGATGTTTCCTCAAAGCAGACTGGTTCTTCTTTGGTCTTTACATCCATGTCCATTTTAAATAGCGTGTGAAGGTATAGACGGTTTTGGGATGTAGATTACTTCCACAGATCATGCAATTATTTCCTATCACGTGCCATACGATATTAAGTTCCTTAATGGAGATGTACAAGATTGAGACTCCAACTTTATTAGCAGTATGTCCAAAAATGTGGACACAGTGTAAAACATTATAAACTGCAGTTACCTGATTAAGAAAATCTTACAAAACAGCACAATCCTAGATAAACCATCATATGTACAAAACAACGGTGTCATCGTCATTTTAAAAGGATTTTATACTGAAGTACAATATTATCATGTACCATATTTAATTTAATATTAATCTATGTAGGTGTTACAGTGTGTTTTAAAGTTGTTTCTAGTTATTGTATTTGCTTGATTTGCCTCGGTGGCTGATGACGGCACACGTTTAGTGCCGAAACTAGTACCTTTTGTCAACGACATGTGATTGATTCACATCAATAAATGTTTGTGTATTGAATAGGAGGACCCCTATTAATTAATTTCAATTATTGTAATCCCACTTCAATACGGATCATGAAATTTCTAAATATCAATCCTACTGGTATGTCAGCCTTTGTTTTCACTACACTATAAAGTAAAAAGACAAGCCTGTCTTATAATCCAAAAACCAAGAAAATACTCAAATTTAATCTGAAAACTTAAAGAATCACTGAATATACTGTATCACTCTGTTTGTTATCCTCTATGTAATTCCCTGTCTGCATCAGTCCTTGTTTGGAGCCATTGTTGATACACTTTAGTTTTTAAGTTTACAAGCTGCTCTCACTATCATTCGACCAAGATGTTTGCTTTTTGCCATCTTTACACACAGCTGTTCCTAGACATTTCCTTGCCATTTCTATTACAGCAACTTTGTATGCCACCCATTCTCTTTCTATGTCCTGAATCTGCTTACTGTCCTTGGAACTTCTCACTAACCATATCCATGCACTTCTAATTACCTCGTCCTGGAAATTTTCTACCCTTATTCATCTGCAGACATTTTACTTTCTCTATCCTACGCTTAGAGATACTTAGTTCAATACAGATCAGATAGGGTTCTGTATCATTAAGATATCCCTGAAATACCCACTCATTCCTAACAGATTTCCTGAATTCAAAATTTATAATAATATAATAAATTTATTTGAACTCAACCTATTCAATACAGTACAAGATGTTAACATATTACTTAAACATCGTTGAAAATAGTTGAGACATGTTTCGCCCCTTCTGTGGGGCATCATCAGACATATCAAATATCAAATACCTCAAAATTCTACCAGACGTCTGGTTGGAAATTATAAAAATATGTAGCATGACTGAATATATTTTTAAAAAATTTACAAGATCTTATCATTAACAAAATGTCAAAATGATTAAAGAATGTTACACTAGTGAACATGGTGAATTTTCACTCAAAACAAGGCCGTCATATGTACAGCATTGACAATAATGGTAGTTAAAGTCTTATTTGATGCTAAGTTCGATGACAGTTTAAAATTTATATACAAAATATTAGGAATGAATGCAGAATACATATAATTACAATTTACTGTACGCGTATTTTACATTGTAAAATAATATGGAAAAACATTCCAAATATGTATTCATTTCCAAAAAAAGAAAAAACTTTTTTTTTGGACCTCAATATTACGGTCTTTGTGCAGTCTAATCAGAAATGGCTTCAAGATGTGAAATTTTGTATGTGATTTATGACCAGCTCATGTAAAAATATTGCATTACGTCGTAATTCAACTTGGATGTCTGTGTTGACAAATTATATTTTAGACTCCAACAAAATAGTTCGTCTTAGTATCCATCGGCTAATCACCTCCGTTGGACACTCCCTTCGAAGACGGAGTGCCTAGTGCATGTAAACAACAGTTGATATTAGATTCAAAATGAACCATGTTGAAAAAAATTTAAATAATGGCTTGAAATAGGGCGGTTGAAATGTTGTTAAATCTTCCTAGTTGACTAGTGTTTTTAAGTTTTTCCGTGTGTTTATGTTTTTGAAGTATGGGATTTCAGTTTTATTGGTTGAAGGGGCGACAGTCGAAAACGTTGTGCAATGTAATTAATGTTGAGCTGTCTTACGTATGTGAGAACCTTGAGTGTTGTTGGGTTGTTACCTTTAATTACATTGCACAACGTTTTCGACTGTCGCCCCTTCAACCAATAAAACTGAAATCCCATACTTCAAAAACATAAACACACGGAAAAACTTAAAAACACTAGTCAACTAGGAAGATTTAACGACATTTCAACCGCCCTATTTCAAGCCATTATTTAAATTTTTTTCAACATGGTTCATTTTGAATCTAATATCAACTGTTGTTTACATGCACTAGAGAGTGCCCAACGGAGGTGATTATCCGATTGATACTAAGACTTTTTTTTTTTTGCTAGGGGCTTTACGTCACACCAACACAGATAGGTCTTATGGCGACGATGGGATAGGAAAGGCCTAGGAGTTGGAAGGAAGCGACAATGGCCTTAATTAAGGTACAGCCCCAGCATTTGCCTGGTGTGAAAATGGGAAACCACGGAAAACCATTTTCAGGGCTGCCGATAGTTTGATTCAAACCTACTACCTCCCAGATGCAAGCTCACAGCCGCGCGCCTCTACGCCCGGTACGAACTATTTTGTTTGAGTCTAAAATATAATTTGTCAACACAGACATCCAACTTGAATTACGACGTAATGCAATATTTTTACATGAGCTGGTCATAAATCACATACAAAATTTCACATCTTGAAGCCATTTCTGATTAGACTGCACAAGGACCGTAATATTGAGGTCAAAAAAAAAAAAAAAAAGTTTTTTCTTTTTTTGGAAATGAATACATATTTGGAATGCTTTTCCATATTATTTTACAATGTAAAATACGCGTACAGTAAATTGTAATTATATGTATTCTGCAATCATTCCTAATATTTTGTACATAAATTTTAAACTGTCATCGAACTTAGCATCAAATAAGACTTTAACTACTATTATTGTCAATACTGTACATATGACGGCCTTGTTTTGAGTGAAAATTCACCAACGTGGTCACTAGTGTAACATTCTTTAATCATTTTGACATTTTGTTAATGATAAGATCTTGTAAATATTTTTAATATATTCACTCATGCTACTTATTTTTATAATTTCCAACCAGATGTCTGGTAGAATTTTGAGGTATTTGATATGACTGATGATGCCCCACAGAAGGGGCGAAACATGTCTCAACTATTTTTAATGGTGTTTAACTAATATGTTAACATCTTGTACTGTATTGAATAGGTTGAGTTCAAATAAATTTCTTATATTATTATAAATTAGATTCTTTCAATACGGAGAAAATGATTTTCATTACTTCCTGAATTGAGTCGGTTACTCCTTGCGAGTGGGGTTAACTTCCAATAAGTAACCAGGGGAACCTGACCCCTACAAAGCGCATCCCCAGGTGGCGGATAGGGGGCCCCCTAAAGTATGTAGGGCTGGTTTGAAATAACCAATACAACCCGCGGACCAACAGGTAGCTTTAGAATATTGAGACACCCTCTCTCCAGGGGTCATAAATATGGAAGGCCCTTGCCCTGGGTTAAGGGTGAAGACCTCAACGGCATCTACGGCGGAGAAGATGGACTTTGGTATGGTGGAGATGGCGGAAGAGGCAAACCCATCCTTCTGGGGGTGTACAGATGGAACCTACTGCCTTGTAGGACGAGGAAGGCATCCTCAAAGGCTAAGGGAGTAAACCCTGAAAGAAAATCCTCTTATGTGTTAGGCCTAGCAAGTCAGCAGGAGAGTACTGAGTACAGTCACTTTCAATAAGAAGAAGAGCCTTGGAAAAACAGATTATAGACAGGACTGACACGTCCTCTCAGACAATTGTAAAGTATGATGACCATAAGGCTGATGATATACAGTGTTCTGAAAGGAAACCCAAAATAAATAAGAGATTCAAATACCGAATTGGAACTATGAACATTCTATCATTAACTGGAAAGGTAGAAACACTCCTAGACATGATGAAGAGAAGAAAAATACCAATATTGGGATTAAGTAAGACCAAATGGAAAGGGATTGGAAGTAAAACACTTCGTGGAGGATACAAATTATACTGGAGTGGACAGGAAAAGGTAGCGAAAAATGGTGTTGGATTCTTAATTAACGAAGGGACTGATGCTACAGCTGAAGTTATCCGCAGAAGTGATAGAATCATTAAAATGTTCATGAAACTGGAGAACACTAAGTACACCATCATACAAGTGTATGCCTTACAGACAGGCTGCAGTGAGGAAGACAAAGAGAAATTTCGGCAAGACCTGGAAGATACAGTTAATGAGGAAAACATTATTATTGGAGATCTAAACGCGCAAGTTGGGGTAGACAGACTGAGGTACGAGAACATCATTGGTCCACATGGATTTGGACAAAGGAACCCAGAAGGAGAACAACTATTAGATCTGTGCAGAAGAAATGATCTTATAATCAAAAATACACTCTTCAAAAAAAGAGACAGTCACAGAGTAACAAGGTACATTTGGGATGGCCAGTATAGCAGTGATTGACTACATAATTACGAATAAAGATGGTGGTAGAAACATCACAGATGTAAAGGTCATCCCTAGTGAAAGCATGAACAAGGACCACAGATTGCTGGTAGTAGACTTCAAACATAAGACTAATGTAAATGCAAAAAATTATTATGAAAAAAACCAAGGGTTAAAACTTCGAAGATGCAAGAAGTCCAAATAAAGGAAGAATACAAACTAAGGATTTAACAGAGCCTGCCAAAGGGTGAAATAACCAATGTTAATGAAGAGTGGAAAGCCTTCAAAGGCACCTTTGTGTGAGAAGCCAAAAACGTATGTGGAGTTTCAAGTTCCTTAAAAAAAAGGAGGAGACACCATGGTGGAATGATAGACTGAAAACAGCGGTGCAAGAAAGAAACCAAATAAAGAGGGCACTGGACAAGATAAAACAAAAACAGGGACAAGAATGAAATGAACAAGAAATACAAAGATTCCAAAGACTACAGGAACAAGAAACTTGCTGTAAAAAACATTGCAAGGGAAGGAAAAGAGAAGAAATGGAATTAGTTTACAGACAAACTGGAAGAGGACAGTAGCGGAAATATGAAATTACTATACAGAGTAGTGAAAAACAAGCGAAGGGATCAAGGGACCATAAAAGCAATAGAACGTGATGATGGAACTCTGGCACAAGAAGAGGGAGAAATTAAACAGGAACTCAAGGTCTCTTTCGAAAAGTTGTTGAATGGAGATACAGAAAACATAACAACGGATAGAGGAGAGCGAAGTCGAGGAACCACAACTGAACCACCAATTACATGGCTGGAGGTTGAAAATGCGCTCAAGAGCATGAAGAAAGGAAAGGCCGTGGGCATAGACGAACTAAGTGCAGATATGCTGAAAACAGCGGGAATACCAGGAATCCAATGACTCTACGAACTGCTCAACAAGATATGGGAGAAAATACTATTCCTGAGGACTGGAAGATGGGCATCATCGTACCTCTGTTCAAGAAAGGAAATCGACGAAAATGTACTAATTATCATGGTATAACACTACTGTCTCATGTCCTGAAAATATTGGAAAAAATAATAGAGACCAGAATCAGAGATACTGTTGAACCAATTTTGGAAGAAGAGCAGTATGGTTTCATACCAGGAAGGTCAACTACAGACCTTATATTTGCAATTAGGATGCTAATGGAAAAATACTGGGAGAAGAACAAGCCTTCATATTTTGGACATTGAGAAAGCCTACAACAGTGTACCAATGAAAAGAATTTGGCAATGCATGAAAGAACTTCAAGTGCGAGACAGCCTCATAGACAAAGTGAAAATGTTGTATAGTGGGAATAGAAGTTGTATTCCAGTAGGACATAGTTTGTCGGACTGGTTTAAAACAAAGAGAGGAGTGCAGCAGGGCAGCTCATTGTCACCACTTCTATTTATTCTTGTGATGGATGTAGTAACGAAATCTATTAAAAGGAAAGAACATGGAGATATCAAAGCCTTCACATTACAGATGATGTTGCAGTCTGGAGTGACTAAGAAGAGGAAATGGGAGAGAGAATGCAAAGCTGGAATGAGGAGTTTAAGGAATATGGTTTAAACATCAGTAAGACTAAGATGGTGGTGATGAAAGTGTATGGGGAAGGAGCATAACCAACAGTACTGTTAGATGAAACCCAACTTGACAGCATTCCAGTTTCCAGTTTTTAAATACTTGGGTACCGTTCTATGAAATGACAACCTAGCAAAACTTGAAGTGAACAATCAAATCAATAAGGCAACACAATTTTACCACCAGGTAAGACACCTGCTGTGGGATGAGCAAATACCTATGAAAACAAAAATGAGATTGAACAAGTCCTATTACACACCAATTCTTACATACAGTCTCAAAACCACAACACTGACCAATAGAGAATTCCAAACTCCAGGCAGCTGAAATGAAATTCCTACGCACTATGATCCAGAAAACCAGGAAAGACATGATTAGGAATTAAAAAATTAGAGAAGAAGTAGGAATAGATGATTCTCTCCTCAATAAGATTCAGATATCAAGACTGAAGTGGTTTGGTCATATGAAGAGGATAGCAGTAACATAAATGCAAGGAAGAAATTTGACAGACAAGTAGAAGGAAGACAACACATGGGAAGGCCACGAAGGAAATGGATAGATTAGTTAAGAACATGTACTACTGAGAGGTTATGATTGGGACAAGTTGGTGGAGGAGGAATGGTACAAGGACAGGATGAGATGGACGAGGCTCATATACCACACCCGGGAAACTGGAGTTGGTTTAGGATGACGACGACGACGACAATGACGAGTTAGTCTTAGGATCTTTTGCCCCTACCCTCTAATGTGTAGCAGTGAAGAGCTTTATGCTTTAAGAATGTAGTCGTAACTGCTAATCCCATACTAGCACAGAAGTCCTGCAAACTCTTCCCATTCCTATTTGCTTCCACATCTTCCCCACATTTACCAATCACCCTTTCTTATCCTTCAGTTTGATTTCCAATTCTCGCATTGAAATCGCCCATTAGCACTATCCTATCCTTGCTGTTGTCCCTGACTACAATGTCACCAAATGCTTCATAAAACTCGTCAATTCAGCCTCATCTGTGCCCTCACATAGTGAGACAATCCTCATCCGAACTCCTCCAACCACCAAATCTACCCACGTCATTTCTTCATTTACATGCCTAACAGACTATGTTATGTGCAATAGTATTCCTGATGAACAGTCGTACCAAGCACTCTGCCTTTCCCTTTCTTTCACTCGTCAAATACACTTCATAATCTCCTATCTCGTCCTCGTTAACCCCCGTTAACCAAATATCATTAACTTCTAACACATCCAGATGCATCCTCTTTGCTGACTCAGTCAGTTCTACTTTCTTTCTTCCATAAGCCCCATTAATATTGATAGCTCCCCATCAAATTCCATTTCGCTCGCCTAGGTCTGAGGCACATGGTGCTCGGTGAGAATTCTGTCAAGCAGGATGCTACCCTTACTTATAGTCCAAGTGAGGATCTCTCCTCTAATAGGTTAGAGACCATCGGTGGATTGTATAGTACTAGATGCCTGCTCATAAGGAGGGCCAAAACTCAAAATATGTCCGAAATGCCCACTCCCATTCTATAACAACTGGTATCCCAACTCTCAGGACCACTTACTAGGCCACTCAGCCATTGCCCATGGTTCATGAACTAGGATGTAACTACAGTATCCACATCACTGATTTACTTCTAAATGAAATAGAAAGCAGCATACTGAGTAAAGGCAGGCAAGTATTTCAAACTTCCATAAAATTAACACAATTAACTCGCCATCAACAGTTTACCTACAGGTAAACAAGATGAGATAAGATTCAAAATCAGAAGAAAATTACTGATGTCTCTTAAAGTGCAATACCTCACAAAATGCAATTACAGAAGTCTCTTAAAGTACAACACCCCACAAAACCTACCATCTCATGGTTGTAAGCACTCTCCAATGCTGTCTGTCCAAAAACGTTTTATTGTTCTTGACAAATTTCCAACTCCGTCCTCTGCTCTCAGCTGGTCTATCCATCTTTTTCTTGGTCTTCTGTATAGTAGTTTTCTTTGCATTTGAGCATGTGGTATTCTTGTGCTATTCATTCTTTGAACATACCCAAACAGTTTAGATTTCACATTCAGTTAATCCTAGGGTTGTTCGGATAGCTTTGTTCTTTATATGAACAAGTCAGGTCTTTTGGAGGGAAGTTCTAAGAAATTTCATCTTACAAGCTTGAAGCTTGCGTATGTTCTTTGATGTGCACTTGTAGGCTGTACTCAGATTTCTCTGCTCATTTTCATTGCCACAGTTTTTGTTGTGCTGAATTTCATTCCATAACTACGAATTTAATTTTCCGCAGATTAAGTTTGCTTCGTACTCCCTCCGCTGTGCCGTCCCATATTGCTAGATAACCCATACACACCAAGGCGTGTAGTTCTCCATTTCCTACACCCTTTAGGTCTTTCAGAATGGAATCCATAACTGCTATGAATAGAAGAGGTGTGTCTGTACAAAGCCATCCAGAGTATCCATCTCCAATATGGATACAACTTTTGCAATTGGTATAAAATATTTGAATTTCGCTGATGAGGTAGATATTCCAAGTTTCCTGATATTCTTCCAGATGACTGATCTAGGGACATCACTGTATGTCTTTTCAAGGTCTGTAAACTCAATAAATAGCTCTTTTCATCTTTCCAAATATTTTTCTGCCAGCATCCTCAAGGCAAATATCAAACCTATTGTAATCCTGCCAGCCCTAAACCCATGTTGTGCTAAGATGGGCTCTAGAATTGTTTGCACTCTGGCTTCAATGATCTCTATAATTTTAAGGCTATGGGAGGGAAGAATTTTCACATTTCCTTCTTACTCCATACCTGCCAACTTTCGAAAAGAGAAATCCGAAAGATCCTTAAGCGGAAATTTTTTAACAAGCATCCGTAACAGTCTTGAGTCATAATGAAAAAGGACGGCAAGTTGAGGGGGGTTATAAACAATACTAATACAAGTCAAATATAGTAAAACCTTGATGCATCGTTCCCGGAACTGTCGTTTTCCCATATTCATCGTTGAATTTATTCGGTCCCAAAAATGTTCTATATAAACCAATGTTAAATATCCCTGCATCTATCGTTTCTCAAATTATCGTTTTTATCGCATCGATCGTCAAAAATTTATTTGTCCTCGGTTACAATTTTCCCGCATTGATCTATCGTACGTAAGAAAAATATACACAACATTTTTTTAAATTTAGAGGGACTGCTCAATACTCTTAGCATATAATAGCGGCAACCTGTTAAGTGAATGTACGAGCAATTCGAAGTTGCTAGTCTTGAACATGGATCTTGTAGGCTGGAGTGCTGTGCGCAGGTTATTCACGCGCAACCTCACTACGAGCCTTCTGGTGCCAACGATTCTCCTCGACCCACTAACCAACCCCTAGAAGTAATCATATATTACAGCGTAAAACTCAAATTTGCCACCATTTTCTGTGTCGGTATACAAAAAAGATAAAATCGTGCAGTGCACCAGATTAGTTTTAATTACTCATAGGGTGATTAATAGCATTGTACCTTGTGGAATGTGTGGGATGCTAGAGGCCTGTTGACCACTTTGTTGCCCTCTGCCCAATAGTCTTGTTAAAACCAAGCCAGACCAATAATTTTTTCTCATAACCTAGTCTTGTAACTAGTTCCTAAGTTGGCAGCTTCGCACAAGCCGCTGTGACATCATTCGAGACACGCCGCATTGAATTTCTAACCTCTGTGATATGGTCTGAGCTGAGCTGCGGGAGCCACGCCATGTTGGGTATCTAACCTATTGTTTGCAAAGGGTCTACGGAAACCTTTTTAAATACAGGTTATCGCCGTAAGATCCACGTGTATCTTTAATTTGCAATAAGAGAACTGAACTTAAATGTTTTCAATTATTACGAAATGTGTAAAGAAAAGTGAAACGAAACAGCGTAAAAGTCACGCTTTTTATTTTCACCTGGTAGACCTATATCATGGTTGCAATATTTTCATACCGTTATGTATAGTATGAGCTATATGGTTAGCACGTGTTTGCCTTTGGTTCTCGGAGTCTCGATTGGGTCGAGGATTTTAATTTTCCTTAGTTAATTCCAACGGTTCTGTTTTCCAATTAAACATTAGAATTCATCTTAGGTAGAGCCGCATTTTCATATGCGCGTGGATTGCCTATCACGCGACAACTCGAAAGACCTGCACCTGGCTCCGGAGGCCACACGCCATTATTGCCGTTCTTATAATATTAATAATAAATTTACATAACGAAAAATCTCCTAATACAGTACCGATGTTTTATTATTTTGCTTTCCCCCTATTTTTTACGTTGCCCGCATTTATAGTTTTCCCGCATCCGTCGTCATTTACGCCTTGCCCCCCTGAAAAATGATGCATCAAGGTTTTACTGTATATGTTATGGTCAACCCTGAAATTAAATACACGAAGTTACATCTTGATGAGTGCTCATCTGTTTTCAGTTAACACTGGGAACACTTTCCGTGATTGTATAAAACAAGGATATTAAGCAGAATATGTCTCATGAACAGACTGATAATATCGTTTCTTAGTAACTCATTACGAACACCACTAAAAATACTAGATCGCTTAGAAATTCGTCACACAATTTCACGAGTTTCAATACTACCGCCCATGTTACACACGTACACAAAGCCTTTCAGCTGCTACGAAGCACGACGCAGTTACTAAAGTTGTTTTATATAAATTCACAGCCTGCTACTTTTCATGGATTTCTTTTCTTCAAAATCACAGCCTGCTACTTGTTTGGGAACATCTCATTGAATGAAGTAGCAGTTGAGGTTAAACAGGTGACAAAAACATGGTGATAATCGATAATGTGATTATCGATACACTTACCAGTCAAATTTCAAACACTGCATCTCGTAACACCAGCTACTCTTGAAAATCAAACAAATCTGATTTGACCACAGAAAGCGAAACCAAGCGTGGATATTCAAAATCCGTACAATAATGTTCATCCATACAACCGTAAAACACACTCAAAATCTGTACATTTTACGGAAAAACTGGAATACTTGGCAGGTATGTTGCTCCCTTTCTTGAAGGAGGAACTATCACCCCTTTTATCCAATCTTCTGCCACTTGGTTATCATTCACTATTGCTCTAATAACTCTGTACAACCACTGTATCCCAGGTAAACCAGCAGCTTTAATCATGTCAGCTGTAATTTCATCTACTCCGGCTGACTTCCCACTTTTAATCTTGTGAATGGTTCACTCAACTTCTACCCATATAATCCGAATGTCCTTATCTGTTGCTCTTTCACTTTTCTCCCTATCACACAACTTGTAAGATCCATTAAGGAGCCTGTTAAAATACTGTTTTATTGTGTTCCTGATGTCTCTCATATTGTGAACAACAGGATGGTTACAATTGAACTTTCGCTACTTGAGCCCGTGTAGACTGAAAACTATGTACCGTATGGATACCCAACATTATAGGAATGATTCAGACCATGCGCTGCAGGATTTACATTGTTAGTATTGTTAGTGTCATGACTTACCATTAGGAACCAGTACTGATGATGTGACATATTGTGACATAAATTTGTGCAACTGTTTTATCATGTACTGAATAGGTGGAACCTCTTTATTTTTAACATTGTGATCAAACCACTCTCCAATAATTAAAGTTTGAATACACACATTAGCTCCCATTTCTTCTTTTTCCTCAGATATATCCACTTTTTGCGACTACTGTGCCATACAACCAAGGCCGTACCGTCCCTTAACATTTTACCTTCAACAACACCAACAACAACGACATTTTAAACATACATCAGCAGTTACAAAACAACGAAGGATTTTCCCCCAACTCCTCGGCAAATTGTCATAACATCAGCACTTTACAAGATCGTCAATTTTGATACATGTTTTTTATTCTTCCATGATTTGACTACGAATATATGAACATTTTTTAACATAGGCCTGTGTTTTTTATATCCACAGTAACAAATAAGAACTTCATAGTATTCCTCAACTTCAAGTTTTTATATATTATCTTAAAACTCAGCTCAACATTGTACAAACGCACTACAATTATCTGTGACCTGGATCCTAGGACATTCCTTAAATTTTAATGTGTTTTTATGTCATAGAACTCATGCCAACCATTTTAAGTGTGTTTAAAGGCAGATTTCATGTTGATTGTGTTAAGATCCTTTTATATTATTTATTTATCATCAATCAATCACTACTGATCTGCATTTAGGGCAGTCGCCCAGGTGACAGATTCCCTATCTGTTGCTTTTCTAGCCTTTCCTTAAATTATTGCAAAGAAATTGTAAATTTATTGAACATCTCCTTTGGTAAATTATACCAATACCTAACTCCCCTTTCTATAAACAAATATTTGCCCCAATTTGTCCTCTTGAATTCAAACTTTATCTTCACATTGTGAGCTTTCCTACTTTTAAAGACACCACTCAAACTTATTCGTCTACTATGTCGTTCCATGCCATCTCTCCACTGACAGCTCGGAACATACCACTTATTATTACATGTGATAAAATTCATTTTTGGGTCCGTATTCAAAATATTTGCATTAAATAACACTTGTATGTTTTATTATTCATCCACCTATTCAATACAATACAACTGATAAGGACAATGTCTTAATTTTTAAAATTTAAAATGGTATTGTATTGAATAGGTGGATGAATAATAAAACATACAAGTGTTATTTAATACATACCACTTAGTCGAGCAGCTCGTCTCCTTTCTCCCAAGTCTTCCCACCCAGAAAAAATCGAGCTGCTTTTCTTTGGATTTTTTCCAGTTCTTGAATCAAGTAATCCTGGTTGGTGAGGGTCCCATACACTGGAACCATACTCTAGTTGGGGTCTTTACTAATGATGATTCCACCGAGCTCGATAGCTGCAGTCGCTTAAGTGCGGCCAGTATCCAGTATTCGGGAGATAGTAGGTTCGAACCCCACTGTCGGCAGCCCTGAAAATGGTTTTCCGTGGTTTCCCATTTTCACACCAGGCAAATGCTGGGGCTGTACCTTAATTAAGGCCATGGCCGCTTCCTTCCCACTCCTAGCCCTTCTCTGTCCCACCGTCGCCATAAGACCTATCTGAGTCGGTGCGACGTAAAGCAACTAGCAAAAAAAATGATTCCAAGGGAATTGAAACCGGTTTTCAGTTAATAAATGTTAATATATTAAGTGTTGAATGATGAAACATTCCTCAATAGATTCCTATTATACAGGCCTACAAAAAAATTTTTAACAAATATTTCAGATATGATTCTTTTGAATTCCCATATCCTGCACCGAATTGTCAACGGGAAACAGGACATAACATTTAATGTTTTCAAAAAAATTAGAAGAAATTATTGGTGGTTAATTTCAAGAGGGGTTGTAGCTAGATGTTCTATCATACCTGGAGAGTTTCACCCACTACTGTATACTGTTTTAACTGAAAGCTTGCAACACCAAGGTTGCATACTAAAAAATTGGCAGATTCCTAGCTGCACATGGTGGGTGGATGCATATGGGTTAAGGTTAAAAAGTTCAAGGTTCCAATCAGAAGCCAATTTCTACGATTGGTTCTTCTCATGTTTCTTTGAGGATCTTCAGACATTATGTTGTCTTTAGTTCCAAGAGCACTGAAGCATTGTGTACATTTGGTATACATTTCTTTCCGAGGCTCATTTTAACTTTAATATCAACCCTTAAATTTCTATACTGTTGACTTGTTAGGCCTACCACAGAATTGGATTTTCTGTCGGGGTTTACTCCTCAAGCTTTTGAAGATTCCTCTTCACCACAAGGCAGTGGTTTCAAGAAGAAGAGCTGCCTCATCTGCCAGCTTTGCGGTACCTAAGAATTCCTCCTCTTCTGTTTCTGCCATTGAGGTTTTTTACTCCATTAAACCTGAGCATTGGGCTGCCTCCGCCATACCGAAATCCACCTTCTGTGCCGCAGATGCCGCTGAGGTCTTAACTCGTAACCCTGAGCTGAACGCATACCATATACCACACACTGAAGTAGAGCTGCCTCAAAGATGGGTCTCTACCCGCTACCTTAATCAGATTTAAAACAGGTAAAAATAACAACATAACAACCAAGGATGATAAAGGAAACTATTTTAATGACTAAAGACGAATACATCAAAAAATCTGAGGGATCTTTCTCAGATATTTTTTGAAAATAAATAAAGATCCCACTAGTAGAATAAAAATATTTTTTTGAATAGTTCCACATCTCTTTCCAATTAACATGAACTGTCAAAATACATCAGCATGAATCCCAGTCTTCCTACTGCTAAAGCACTACCTAAATTTCACAAGAAGCATATACCAACCAGAACGATCATTAATTTCAGAATAATCCCAACCTTTAATATTTTCCAGTTTATTCAAAGATTATTAACAAAACATTACATCTTTTAGAACAAAATATTAGTAAAACAATTCCATACGGTTCTGCAACAGTACCAAAAAAAAATTAGATTAAACTCACACCTTACCATCCATTCCTATGGCATTGCCAAAATCCCGGTAGAAGAAATCGTAAACCTAATCAAAAATATTTTAAATTATCAGAACAATTTTAGCATAGAGGAATTCCTAAACATATTTATTTTATTTACTAGTGCCTTGTTCAGTGGTGAAGTTAGGGCTCTAGGCCTCCCCTTACACTTTGGAACATTTTGATTACATCTAAAATAAAATATTGAAATAACTAAAATAGTCAAAATGAAATCAATTCATAGAATTAAAAATGAATATTTGAAGTTTGTCTTATACAATACCAATTTCATTTTCAATAACAGCACATATCAACAAAAATGAATACCAATGGGATTCCCAACTTCCACAATATTGATCAAAATTTTATTGACAACATACGGAAGGAAAATACTTCATTAAGGTAAGTTCCAAATTTCATGTTTTAAGGATTTAAACAGAAAAACCATGAATGTTTATACATTTCTAAATAGTTTTGAGGTGTGATTTGATAGAATCTGAGGATTTGTTGGGAACGAGCCATACTTCTGTGTTGACTTAGTTAAATGTAACAAAAACTTTTCAGTCTCTCAAAGGGTAGGAAGGGTCCACCTATTCAATACTATTAGTTTGTATATTGTCTTATAAAACTGGGACTAATTTCGACCCCATATATATTAGGTCATCTTCAGCCACACTCCAATCGGAAGACATAAGCAACATATATAACCAATAATGATATAATCGCTGATATGACAATTTATAGTCTTAATTTAAACTATTGATGAAGTCTGAAATAACATATCTACACTTTAAAATAATAACACATCAAAAATGTTGTGGTTGATGGCGAACTATTTTGTTGTTTCTACAGCAGCTATCGTTTTTGAGTTGATCTGGGAGTTGGTATCTTTTTCTGTGTAAACACTGATATAATTTAAACCATTGATGAAGTCCGAAGAACATATCCACACTTTAAACTAAATAATACATTAAGAATGTTGTGGTTGATGGCGAACTATTTTGTCGTTTCTACAACAGCCATTGTTTTTGAGTTGAGACATCAAATTTCCACTTTAAACAGAGAATCAGTAGACAAAAAAAAAAAAAACATATTCCTCCTTCACCAATAATATAAACATATACCAAATTACTAATATTTTCAAGAAGCATAACCAACAAATAGCTTTCAAAACAAATAATAACAATTTAAGCAATTTCTTTAATACAGCTACTGTCAATCAAACTAATAAACTTTCTCTATCAGGTGTCTGAAAACTGCAGTGTAATAGCTGTGAAAGTACATATATTGGGCAAACAGGACGTAATTTTTCAATAAGATTCATGGAACATGTCAATGCTTCAAGATACAATCGTTTTTCTGCCATGGCACAGCACATGACAGACTCAATTTTGCATCAATTGACCAAGATATAAGCATTTTAAAAGTAGATAAGAAGGGTACCATGCTCAACATATCGGAGAATTGTTACATACATTTAGAACAATACTTTAATATTCTAACCATAACATCAATGAAATAATGAAAAATCTAATATTCTATTCGATATTCTCATTCCTATATACACAAAGTATAAAAGGAAAAAAGACAGGTTAAGTCCACCAATTTCAAATCTGCCTACTCGCCCCCCACCCGCCCCTCCTCACACATCCCTCCTCCAATCCCTGCCATCAAAAGCTATACTCCTGCTCCCTCTCAACAATCACTCTGGTGTTGGTATCCGTACCAAGTGCACGTAACTTACGAACAACATAGGGGTGAGTCTCACACAGCTATACATACTTATCTTGATCTTCTTGCTTCCCTTATATTCTCAGTTATTTACTTCATATTATTTTCTTTTCAGACATTCACCTCCAAATTAATTAAACAATAGATCACTACACTGATAATAAGGAAAACCTATTCAAAAAATGAATGTTCCTCTTAAAGCTACATAAGCCTTGACCCATATTACTTTGAACAAACATGAATATCAATCAAGTTGCTCGTCTACACAGAAAAGGATACCAACTCCCAGATCAACTCAAAAACAATGGCTGTTATAGAAATAACAAAATAGTTCGCCAGCAACCACAACATTCTTGATGTGTTATTTAGTTTAAAGTGTGGATATGTTCTTCGGACTTCATCAATGGTTTAAATTATATCAGTGTTTACACAGAAAAAGGTACCAACTCCCAGATCAACAAAAACAATAGTGCTGTAGAAACAAGAAAATAGTTCACCATCAACCACAACATTTTTGATGTGTTATTATTTTAAAGTGTAGATATGTTATTTCAGACTTCATCAATAGTTTAAATTAAGACTATAAATTGTGTCATATCAGCGATTATATCATTACTGGTTATATATGCTGCTTATGTCTTCCAATTGAAGTGTGGCTGAAAATGACCCAATATATATGGGGTCAAAACTAGTCCCAGTTTTATAAGACAATATACAAACTAATAGCATTGAATAGCTGGACCCTTCCTACCCTTTGATAGTGATCAATCGTCAATACGAACCATAATGAAATTCATAACTTTTCAGTCTGTAAAATTACGGGTTGCCACAATGGACAATGTTAAGCATATCAGGATACAGAACGTTTCATCATATAGAAATATTTACAACTAAGTATTTTTTCTTTTCCACCTTGTGGACAAGGTGGAAAATAAAAAGTACTTAGTTGTGAATCTTTGTAAGTGTGATACGGACCATGAAGCTGATTTTATGTAATATAGAAATATAGCAGTGATACAAATTTTTTTAAATTATGGCGGTCCGAACAAATGAGATTTCAGGATGTGTACAGATCCAAGTATGGTGGTGGTAACTATTCCTTATGTGCTGTTCATAGGCAGGTCGAACTTCTTCCAGGATTCTATGAACAAGGCAGGTATGGTGCCACAAGCACCAACCATTAGGCCGATAATCTCTACTTAATTCAGCTGGTATTTATTTTTGTAGAACGGGATGGTAGGCGCGTAGATGTTCTACTTTTCAAGATGAACTTCAGTAGACTGGCCGACATGGTGCTTGAATCGGATGGTCGGATCGATAATGAAGCCTTTCTTGTCGTTATCTTTAAAGGGAGTTATGTCAATTTGTCTTGTACTCCCTGTCGTAGACAGTGATTGAGATGTTGATATTTTAGCCGAAGTTGTTGTGGGTTTAGCTTTTATGGGTATGTACTTAGGAACGAGCTTTAATTCTAGACATTTTTTATTAAATGTAATTGAGTTGTCAATGTTCATGATTTTGATTTTAAGTGATACGAGTGTTTTGGCTTCGTAATTTGCCTGACTGGTCGAATAATTTATTAGGAATGAAACCATACTTTTCAGTGTCAACTTAGTTAAATGTAACAAAAACTTTTCAGTCTGTCAAACACTCTGCAATTACAATATAAATTAAAACACTATAAACATACCTGTAAAAATACACACTATCATACAAAGAATGACACGTTTCATTCTACAAGAACATCCTCAGATTCTATCAAATCACTTAAAACATGCTTGTATACAGTATGTACAGCATCGTTTACGTTGCGTAAACTTGTCAATGATAGAGAAATTAGTGATAATATGAACCAGTATTGACAAGAAATAAATTTACAACTATTAATATAATGAAAAACTTTTGTACTTATCCAGACTGCCGAGCTGTACATATATAAGCACCGGGCCAGTTGGCTGTGCGGTTAGGAGCGTGCAGCTGTGACCTTGCCTGTGGGAGATAGTGGGTTCGAATCCCACTGTCGGCAGCCCCGAAGATGGTTTTCTGTGGTTTCCCATTTTCACACCAGGCAAATGCTGGGGCTGTACCTTAATTAAGGCCATGGCCGCTTCCTTCTAATTCCTAGGCCTTTCCTATTCCATCGTCGCCATAAGACCTATCTGTGTCGGTGTGACGTAAAGCCACTACCATATATAAGCTTGTTTTAAGTGGTTGTCTAGAAATAGAGCCGCCCATTCAGTCACTATTTTGTCCAGTCCAATTCCACTCATTTTTGCCAGTAGTCTCCCATGATCAAATGCCTTAGACAGGTCAATCGTGGCACTCCATTTGACCTCCCAAATCTAGGATATCTGCTATATCTTGATGGAATCCTACAAGTTGAGCTTCAGTGGAATAACCTTTCCTAAACCTAAAATGCCTGAATCAGACATGGTTGATACAAATCTAGAATTAATTAAAGCCCTTATTGGATAGATATATCTGCCTGGAGTGACGAAATCTTCCTACATAACCATGTTAGCTTTTTGGACAACACAAATGCGCCTGTCTGGTTGTGAGTTACAGACACATTTATTTATTGCTTAAAGTTCTTCGCTCTGATAATGAAACCATGCCACAAAGGAGGAAAGCACTTGACAAAGTGGTGACAATACAGAATATATATAATAGATTTAAACAAATATTCTTATGTCTGAATAACTATAGCTTAGGCGAATATGTGACAACGGACAAAATATTTGAATCTTTTCTAGGAAAATGTTCTTTTCAGCAATACATGCCAACAAGCTGGCAGGGTACGGTTTGAAGATGCTTGCTGTAGTAGATGCAAGAATGTTTTATACACTCAATATTGAAGTTTATCGTGAAAATCAACCAGAGGGACCTTTTCATATGGATAATACACCAAATGGTGAAAAGAAGACTACCAATTCAAGGATTTGGTCGGAGTGAGACAATGGTTAACTGGTTCTCCTCCATGCCCACTGCAAAAAAATTGGCTATTCAAAAGAATTTGACAGCCAAAGCAACTTGAAGAAAAAACAAAAGAAAATGTAAACAATAGACAAAGGTCTCCTTTCAGTAGTCTCTTTGCATTTGGTGAAAACACAATGGCCATGTCCTATACTCCTAAGAAATATCTGAACATCATCCTCTTATTGACGATGCATGATTCTGATGAGACTGATGAATCCTCTCGAGACCTATAAAATGCTGCTGTTGTGACATCCTATAACCTTACCAAAGGCAGATTGGATGTCGTTGATGGCATGAAGCCCGAGTACTCAGTTGCAAGAATCTCATTTCAGTGGCCTCTTAAAATAGTCTCTTCTTGACACTGGTGGAATAAATTCACAAATCATTCTGAATTGCAATACTGGAGAAATGTTTTCAAGAAGAAAATACCTGAAAGAACATAAGAGCCTCATACAACCGTCTGGAAAAAAATCTGAAACTTCAAAAAAAAAGTTAAAATAGTCTACAAATGTTAAGAAAACCTGACCAGGATGACAGACAAGTGCCACGCTCACCCTTGACCATCTGCGTCCGCCTGGAAGGCACAACCAACAGAGGGTTAAATAAGGCATACAGAAAGTCTACCCAAACAATCAATGTAATTCGGGAAATATTCCCTTCACCCAAGTGTACATACAGTAAAGAAGCTGCTTTCTAGAGCAAGATTTATGAACCTTTAATATTCTACTTTCAGAAAAAACCTGCACGAAAGAAAAAAATCACTGCAATTAACAATGGCTATAGTAAGGATTATGTCAGCAAGATTATTAATAATGTAAAGAACAAGCCATCCACTGCTATGAAGAATGAACCTAAAGAGAAAAAAGAATGAATGTGTCACCTTTACTTACAACAATAACAATCTTTATCAAATCATTAACATTTTCAAGAAACACAGGGGTGCATTCACATTTGCTACTACTGACATTGATACTCCATAATACAGCAACTTATATTTCAACATGAAGCTCTAGTATAAAATCAAGCATGTTTATCAACACAATAATATATTGAGAAATGAATATATGTACTTAGCAAGAACAGAACCCCATTATACCACCAAAATTTTGCTTCACAATTGCAAACCAGCAAATAACTATGTGCGCACTTTTTAGCGATAGATTTGTGTACGGGTTTGAGGCGTAAGGAGGGAGCACTTCCGGTTCTGTTAGCACTGCCAACTGAATGGAAATGAAATCTGAATTGAATCGATAATATGATCGATCGATATGAATTTTCTGAACCTTTGTTATTTTAAGCCAACAAATGTGTCACACACACATTATAACATTTCTCGATGCTAATCTTATTCCTAGAGTGAATTCTATAGTTTGGCTTTGCTGTGTAAATAACAACAGTACTAGTACGTAAAGTGTACGCCAGATGTCTCACAGCGATTCATAGTTTGTGTTTCAAAGATTGCCAGTACGAATCTCGAAGGTTGCCGAGGTCGACCGCTTCAAAACTAGGGTGTAAATCTAATCGCTAAAAAGTGCACAGATAGTACTTTAGAAAGCAACTAGTGGACATGATGTTATCAATACAACACATGATATTTTTAAACGTGTCATAAGGATGCCAAAGACTTTTTCGATTTTAAGAACTGTACCCTGAAGTATATTTTAACATTATCAGATAACATTTTAATGAAATTTGTGTCACTCAAGTTTAGAATAAGTAATGTTTTATACTGCACAATCGTTATGAATAAGCAGATTCATCAGCAGCTGATGATGACCTTGATATTGGGCCACAACCGGTACTGTGTTTTTTAATATGATCGGAATATTTTATACACCTTGTATAATAAAGTATTTATTAGGTGGAATATTCTGAACTTTATACTTTGGTACAATAGATATATGCAATCCGGTGTTAAAATGTGAACAATGTGAGGCCACCTACATAGGAGAGACTGGTAGGAATTTCAATATACGTCATAAAGAACACATAAATACTGGTAGGTACAAAATATTTTCTGCCATGAATGAACAAATAACAATATATGAGACAAAGCCTCTCGTAGTGCACTGGCATTGCCGGTGGCTCCAAGTAGCCTATGCAGTGGCCTCCACAGTATGCACTGGCCATGCGTCTTGGTAGATGTGCTATTTACCAACTGATGAGCCCCACTTAGCACAATGGGGCGAAACGCTGGCAACCAGGAATGAGTTAGCTGAAAAATTTATAATGTCCAATAACAGACCAACTATATTGGTAATATGAATTTACTCATTCGGAAAAATTATTGAAGGTTCCCTATGGGAATCAACATCTTTATCATAAGTGGTATGTTCCGAGCTGTCAGTGGAGAGATGGCCTGGAATGACATTAGTAGACGAATAAGTCTGAGTGATTACATACAATTTACAAAATATACATTTAATGTTAACCTAGTCAATACTTACAATACCACATTGTGGTTAAATAATTACAAAAAATAGAAAGGTTGTGAAGATGTTTCGCCCTTCTTAATGGGCATCATCAGCACAATGGATAACCTTAAAACAAATAAATACAATTAAGAACGTTTACAATTATTGGTCATATAAAACTGGAATGAGATGTTATGATGTTAAAAGTTATTTTTGATATCACGATTAGAAAGTTTGACACGAATGTTACAAACACAAGTTAAAACTATTGTAGTACAATTTTACAATATTGTCTAAAAAAATGTATATCAGCATTCGTCTGGAATTGAAATGGACCCTCTTCTTTTAATTTTTGGTGAAAGTCAATGTTATTGTCGTGTTCACCACCAAGTGGATTTGAAGAATAAGATATGTATAAAACATATGTTCCTATTGTAGAAATTAGGTCAGGAATGAACAATTGGTGTTATTTCTTGAGTTAAATTGGTTAAAACACTTTCAGGTGAAAATACGTTAAAATGGAATATACGTTGCAAGTCTGAGTGCGTCTTTCAAAGTAGGAAAGATCACAATATGAAGATGAAATTGGAATTCAAGAGGACAAATTGGGGCAAATAATCGTTTATAGGAAGGGGAATTAGGGATTGGAATAACTTACCATGGGAGATGTTCAATAAATTTCCAATTTCTTTGAAACCATTAAAGAAAAAGCTAGGAAAACAACAGATAGGGAATCTGCCACCTGGGCAACTGCCCTAAATGCAGATCAGTAGTGATTGATTGATTGAAGAGAACTGTTCAGTTCTAGAAACATATATGGCCACTAGTAACATAATAAAGACTTAATAGTACCTACTGACATGTTGGAACCATGTATTTAAATGTGTTTAAATAAAGGAATGTGCAATTAATTTTGAGTCGATATGGACCTAAGATAATTGGCCATTGTGGTTAAAATAAATAAAATTTCTGAAAATGTGTCTGGCCAACTCTGTATATCGGTGTCTAACTCCAGGTAGCTATTTAGCACTTACGCAGGGGTGGTAGCACGCAAGCCAAAGTACCAGGTGATTTAAAACCCTGTGTAGCTGCCATCTAGTTTACCTGCAGGGGGTTGAACCCAGCCTTAAACCGCAAGTGGTCGCTATATGAGATTTTCTCACGTTATGTTGTATTGTGAATTTACTTCTCAGCGATGCAAGGGAGGTGACTGTTCCCTTTTCTAGCCGAGTTTATAACTGTCGTGTGTAAGGCGAGTCACATTTGAAGGGTAAGCATCCCCGCCTCTAGTCGGAACAAAGATTTGTACGAGTTAGTGCGCCCTGCGTGAGAGGTCCTCTAATCGCGTGATGTTATGTTGAAGTCGAGAGGGAAACTTTCTCCTGTTATAGGCATTAGTATTTGACTTAAATCGTGCACATAACGTTCTCCATTTGCAATTACTGATAAACGAGTCTTCAAAAATTGAGTCGAGGAAGAATGCCGGGAAATAAACACTTTTACAAACTGCAGCTAACTCAAATGTTAGAGAGAAGACCAATTGTACTTTATTCTTGCTTTTGTATTGCGACTGTCAGAAAGTTCTGTATTAACAACAATATTATTGGTTTTACGTTCCAATAACTACTTTTTGCATTTTTCTCAGATGCCGAGGTGCCAAAAGTTTGTCACACTAGAGTTCCCTTATATGCCAGTAAAGCTACGGCTGATGTATCTGAGCACCTTCAAATATCTCAGGACTGAACCAGGTTCGAACCAGCCAACTAGGACTCAGACAGCCAGCGCCTTAATCGTCTGAGCCATTCAGCCTGGCACTCTTGTGAATATTATGTACTTACAGTTCATGTGACTGAACCAATGTTTAATTTCCATTAAGGAGTAATTTTTTTCTGCAATATACGCATAATCTTTTTTTAAATCCAAATTGTATGAAGCAGTCTTTACGTCTCATTGCTGTAATTTGAGTCACTCTTATGCAATGCAAAATTATAGAGAATATATTTTTAATAAAGTTTAACGTGAGAGAAAGTCTCATGTGCGACCACTCGTTTTACAATTCGGCTAGCGACCACTCGCGTGTTAAACAGTATAAGGTTTCTAACATTTTATGGAATGCAACAAACAATGCCACAAAGTTCCTAATGTTGAAATATATTAGAAGAAAATCTAATGTTTTTAATGTGCTTGGCTTAGTATAGAAAACTGAAATAATTTCAAGATAATCATGACAGAATGAGGGGATAGGCATCAATGTCTACTGGCAGGATATGATGCACTGGCACGCACATAGCACGGATGACGATGCTCTGCCGTTGCAAATGCCTTCCTCAGTTCCTCAAACAAATGCTACCAATTGTCGCTGAAGTACTCTTCCTTTATTGGTCCGTACACATCTTGGCTGCTGACAAAACCTATTGGTCTAACACATCAGAGCCTCCTGAAAGAAGTGCACCGCAATAGATTCGGGGACACCGATTCATGAAATACCATTAGTCTAACAGCAAAAGCACAGTTGAACCATGCCTAGTGGCATGGTCATTAATGTGACGTTTTCAAATATGTAAATGGCTTCCTATGGCCTCAATTCGAATAACTTATGCGTTTCTGATGAAGTAGTAGAGAGGGCAGCACTGTCTGATATAAACACGGTAGATCGTTCCTTTTGCGAGACAAGGAGTATTACCTCTTTAAAGGGGATCTTTGCTTTGTTTATGAGAGATTAATTAACAATGGAGCCCGCACAGAGCAGAGCTGCATTCCTATCTTATAAGTAGATGTTTAATATATTCAACCCGAGCTCATACTAACATGCATCTTAATACTTAGATTATTCATATTGGAGGTACGTTAATTCATGTTTCTTTGTAGTACTATTCGCCCTATTGAATATAGCTGATTGATATGCGTCTTCCGCCCCATGCAGCACGAATGGGACGTGTGTCTGTTAGTGTGTTTGTGACTATGCCATGTTAGTAACTGGGTCTCTAAATTTGGTTCTATTTACTGTCGGATTTTTTATTATGGACACTCGAGTTTAGGCTTTAATTACAAACGAACCAATAGGCCTATTGCAATGCGAGTTATACCAATATTTTCCTTGTTTAATTCTACATTGTCGTATATAAGACACACTGTTTTCGACTTTCATTAAATATTTTTTATTTGTGGTTGTAATAAATATTGCCCGGGTTTTTGGCTTCTTCTCTAGGAAGCGCTCACTTAGGAATATATACAAGGAAAACTACTTGTCTGATGGTAATGAAATTTTTATATGTTATAACCACATGTATTTGTAGTGTAATACTCAAGTTACAATTTTTTTCAATCATCCCGAAAAAAGTTCTTATCATTTTTCTAAAGCAACTCTTTCTCAGCCCAGGATAAACGTACAACAGCAAACATGGGCTTGTTTTGAAGCACTCAGTCATGGTTATCAGAAACTACAACAACTGTAACCGTACAGTTTGGTACCGAATTTATGAAGAGTAATATTGAAAGGAGGTTTTGTGTACGCCGGACCGTGCGATTAACAGCAGGCCGCGTGGTGAAAACGGGCGCAGTGTTGCCGCGTTCAGTAGTAATCACGCGCGCAACGAACACAGTACACTCGCCCCGGGCAGTTGTGGAACGGAATGCCCATGACCTTGGTTTATCCGCAAGCTATTTTCAGTTGTCCTATGTTCTGCATGTTAGCCACGTCACTTCAAGATGCCTCCAAGACCGCCGTTATCAGAGGGTGAACTTGCAATGATTTTGAGTGCTATTTGTTTCTTTCAATGTGAGGGAGAAAAAGTAGGGGACAAGAGGTTCCCTGTGTACAAGAAGGTGGCAGATTGTCTTGGATTATCGCTGTCGTCAGTGAAGAGAGTAGGAGCCGCTTCAAAGGAGAATGATGGAAATACGTCATCCAGGTCAAGAAAGAAGCAGTGTGTGAGACCGGGGCGTCCGAAAATCCATCTAGATGATTTTACTTTGGGCACAATACGAAGAAATATGCACGATTTTTATATGAATAAGATATTTCCCACAATTAAAAGCCTCTGCATGAAACTGTTAGAAAACATGCCGGATTTTCCCGATATGTCAATTTCTACGCTTTTGAAAGTAGTTCGAAGCTTGGGATTCCGATTCAAAAAACTAAACAGGAAACCAGTGCTAATGGAATCTGTGACAGTTGCTGCATCCCGACATACCTACCTTAGACGAATTAGAGACTTAAGAGCACAGGGCTACAAGATCATCTTTACAGACGAGACGTGGTGCGGACAGAACCATACTATGAAATATGGGTGGCAAGAAAACGTGATTGAAGCTTTAGAAAACAACTTTGACAACTATAATCTGTACAGAGGGTACATTCAGCAAATTTATGGATGGCGTGGAGGGTTCAAAACACCGTCTGGAGCTGGGAAACGCATCATAATTTTACACATCGGAAGTGAAGAAGGATTTCTTGACGGTGCAGAACTTTGTTTTATTGGCAAGAAAGGCAATGGTGATTACCACAATGAGATGAACTCGACTCATTATGAAGAATGGTTCACGAAAGTCCTGAGTTTATTGCCTCAAAAGTCGGCTGTCGTTATAGATCAAGCTCCATATCATACGATGGTCGATCCTTCATCTAAAAACCCGAACATGTCATGGCTGAAACCTGAAATTATATCCTGGATAACATCAAAGAATATTTCACTACCACCTGGAGTTGACGATTATAACAAATTAACGAAATCAGAGCTGATTGTCCTTGCCAGGCCTTATTTTCAAACACCGGTAAAGAAGCTGGAACAACTGACTAAACGACTTCGACCAGATGTACAGCTTGTTTGGTTACCAGTGGCCCATTGCGAGCTTAATCCAATCGAGCTCATTTGGGCTTACGTAAAAGGGAAAATAGCAAAAACAAATATGGCTAACACATTAGAAAATGGTAGAGGTATTGAAGCAATTAACGCTTTATGCCGAGAAGCCTTACGTACCGTCACCCCTGAACTCTGGAAACAATGCATTAAACACGCTAAGAAAATTGAAGACCACTACTGGGAAAAAGATGGACTGTCTGAAAACGTCCCTTATTTCGAGCCAGTCATAATCAACATGAATGACAGCAGCACCGATTCATCGCAATACAGTGATTTTTCAGACGAAGAAAATTGATAGAATTAAATATTGTAAATATATGTAAATAATAATGCAAATAACTCTTGTAAAAATTGTACAATGTGATGTTTCTAAATAAGTCAACCATTCTTAAACCTGCCTTTGAAGGTCCAAAGCCCTTATGAGAAAAGGTGATGGGAAGTGGAATTTATAAGAGGAAATAAAATTAAAGGTTGAAAGTAAACGAAAAGCTGTGTTCGTTGCGCGCGTGATTACTACTGAACGCGGCAACACTGCGCCCGATTTCACCACCCGGCCTGCTGTTAATCGCACGGTCCGGCGTACACAAAACCTCCTTTCAATATTACTCTTCATAAATTCGGTACCAAACTGTACTGTTACAGTTGTTGTAGTTTCTGATAACCATGACTGAGTGCTTCAAAACAAGCCCATGTTTGCTGTTGTACGTTTATCCTGGGCTGAAAAAGAGTTGCTTTAGAAAAATGATAAGAACTTTTTTCGGGGTGGTTGAAAAAAATTGCAACTGGAGTATTACACTACAAATACATGTGGTTATAACATATAAAAATTTCATTACCATCAGACAAGTAGTTTTCCTTGTATATATTCCTAAGTGAGCGCTTCCTAGAGAAGAAGCCAAAAACCCGGGCAATATTTATTATAACCACAAATAAAAAATATTTAATGCACGTCGAAAACAATGTGTCTTATATACACTAATGTAGAATTAAACAAGGAAAACATCGGTATAACTCGCATTGCAATAGGCCTATTGGTTCGTTTGTAATTAAAGCCTAAACTCGAGTGTCCATAATAAAAAATCCGACAGTATGTGTACTGCATCGTGTGGTATTTCGCCATCATATATGTCTATGCTCTCCGTGTCGACTGGAAGCTTCATTCTCGTCGTACGAGGCGCGTGACAAGATGGTTATGTGCACGGGATCCCTCCGACCACTTTGTATTATTGTTTGCGTCGTGCACACTGCTGTCTGGAGAATGCGAGACCTGTAGTTCGTGACCAGGTGAGTCACCCTATACGAACTGGTGTTCTGCTTTATTAATTGGAGCTACCGCTCCTATTGCCTGCCGTGCTGGCATGTGTGTGTGTGAACCTGGGTGCGTGTGTGTGAGTGAGGGGAGTGGAAAGACGATGTATCAGTCAGTTGTTATTTTTTGTTTGTGATTTTGTTTCTGTACCTTTTGTTTGTTCTTAGTACAGTATTGCTTATGCTGCCTTGGTCTCTGTCTCGGGCGCTTGCTTGCCCGTGAGGCAGCCATGATTGTTTACTTTTATTCAGTTGGGCTATGCACAAGCCTGTGTTTTCTCCTTTAGATTTAATTCATTTCTTTGGTCCAGAGACGTTTCTTTCTCTGGCGTGTTATTATCTAACGTTTTTGTTTTACCTTTTTCCCCTACATTATGTCTGGAGCCCTTTTTTTCGGATGAGCTATGACTGTTGTTGTGTGGATAATGAGTGCAAAGAGGGATATGCTGCCAATGAAGTAAATCTCGTAAAAAGAACGACCTAGTTGGGACGTGTGAGCTCTATAGTTAGCTGCACATGATGTAACCTGGTAATATGTGAGGCAGCAAGTTTGTGGTAATATTTATTTCTATCCTGGAGTGTAAAAACGCCGCACTCACGCTATAATGTTCAGACATCCATTGGATGAGGTATGCTTATGATACCATCTTTTGCCCTTTAATTTTATGTTATTGACATCACAATTTTACCTTTCTGCTTCAATCTTATTTTATCAATAAACCTCCATTTAAATTTTATTTTGATTTTATTGCTGTAGTTTAGACTGATATCCTTATTCACCAATAATGAGGATCGTTTCCAGCTCAAGGTTGTTCTCTGCTGGCCTTTCCTAGTCACATTTCACGCCTCGTTTTTCCCTACGTGTGCATGATTCTACGTCTTAGAATCCTGCTAGGGAAGGGACCGGTCGCACAGTTTAGGAGTTTTTATTGTTCGATAGTTGGTAATGACATCACCCTATGTTGAATACTGAAAGAGACACCATACTGAATAAATTTCAGCCAAAAGCAGCAGTAGTTGACACCGGAGGTATTGAAAATGTTGATTTACGGTGTTAGGTTGTAAATTAAATATGTTTCCAGAAGCAAGGTGGGGGGGGGGGGGGTGTCCTTGGCATCGAAAGTGACCTAAATCAGAACAGTTGCATAATAAACACATTATTTACAGACTAACCGTCTTACCAATAAATGGTGTATAACTTTTATACAAGGTTTATACACCGTTTATTTGAAATTCATTACTAATAAACTGTGTATAAGCCTCCTGTGTATACATCTGTTATAGTTATTCATTGAATTGCTTATACAGACCAGGACCCTTGTATAAGCACTGTATAGCAGCGAGTAGCGGAAAAAGAAACGAGTGAGCAGTTTATTTTCGTGGTATTTATTGTCTACAGTAATATAATCGTGGTGAAATATTTGACTTATACATTTAACATTGAACACACATTGAAAGAATGGACGATAACGTTGATGATCTTCACGATATTTTAAACATAGAAGACATACACCATTCAGAGGTTATGGAGGCTAGACATCATCGTAAAGTAAAACACTTTGAGTAACTATAAAAGAAATGATGGTTGGGTGTATTTTTGTGTAATAATGTGTTACAGCTTAATAGACTTTTGATATTGCGAGTTTATTATACATTATCTGCCCCTACAAAGATCTTTCTCAAATTTGAGTAGGCCTACCTATAAAATAGGACATATTCCTCGACATAAAAAATGGCACAACTTGAAAACCATACGTAATATGATTTCCATACTTTGTAGTTGAATACGCAGAAATATGATGTAGAAATGCCTAATAGAAACTTTTTTGATCAAACCTTTCTTTTAAGCTACAAAACAGTTTTTCCCTTTCTCCTGAAAAGTAAGGATTTTGGAATGTGTACCCATTCCAACTCGCCGATTCAATTACAATTGCTTACGCTTTCCGTACTACCCCAGTTAGGAGCTTTTGATCTTTTCTTAGCTTTTCCATTTCTCTTTTGGCATTCATTACACAAGCAAGCTGAAGAAATGTTGATATCAATGTAAGTCAATTTCCAGCTGTCTCACGGAATGACAATGAATAACTAAGTTTATCAGTATAAGCCAATTTCCAGCTGTCTCACTTAGTGTTGCCACTGCCTTTTTGATATGCCGTGCTACTGTACGACTTTCCAGAAAGTTTTGCTCGTAGATAACCAGCAGAAGCGATCATAAAGGCGGTGAACGTGCGAAATATGTCAGTGAACTGCAGGAAGAGATTCCTACGCCTTGGAACGAGTGTATACGTGCTGTATAGTAATACAATGCGTATACCTCGTTTATTAGTCAGAAAAATGTAAAACGCTCATCCCGTTACAATACGATATCTGTATTATTATTATTTCATCTGTGATATTATTAGTATTATTGTAACTATTATTATTGTTCAGTTCAATTCTGCAATGCTTGGTACTTGCGTGATTGTAGTTAAATGTATGCATATATACGTGTGTGTAGATTAACACTAAAACATGTACAGTAAGAGTTGCTATATATCAGAAGTGGATATGACATTGTTACATTGTGCAATACTGCTGGCGTTACTGCCAAGTCATCGCTACATCATCATGAGAATTTAGCGATGGGCTCACGTTCTTGGAGATACCTACTGGGTGCCGCAAGCGATTTCACCATTGTGTGTAATATTTGTCGCGAGGTGGGAGTAGATCAGTTATTTCTGGAGACTGCGTAGGTGTGTCAACCAACGTCTATTTTCTGGAGACTGCGTAGGTGTGTCAACCAACGTCTATAAAAGGTGGCTGCATATTGTAGCGTCAGTCATTATTCGACTGGAAGCAGAGGTCACAGTTGGTCGGAGAGTGAACGAGATGGAGAGGCCTCAGTCGGTCATTAGTCATTCATCAAACGGAAGGTGAAGAGAGAAGAAGTAAAGTGGAATGTGAACAGTGATGGAGTAAAGTGGAATGTGAGACCTCAGTCGGTCAGTTCAGTTAGAGGGATACACTTACCATGAAGGCATACAGCACAGACTTACAAAGAAGTCATCTCGATGGAGAAGAAGCAGTCACATGGATACTTAGTTGTCAGTGAAACAAAAAAGATACATCGCCAAATTAGGCTTGATACATCTACAGTAAACACCATATCAAAGGAATACGTCGTAATTACACTCAAAGTGTTGAAGGTACAGTCAAGTGAACCAGTGAAGGATTAATTTTTGTGTATAATTGTTAAATGTCCGGTCAAGAAGAATTCAAATTCATGACTAGTTTATTTCGGTTGCAATGTCATAATTTTATATTCTCTTCTGTTTTAATCGCAGCAGTTCTCACTATTTTATTGAAATTAGTTCAAGAATATATTTTGTTCAATCAAATTAATCTATCGCTTTATTTCTAGAGTAGAATTACTTAACCTCAAATTCAATGGGGAAACCGAACGTCAATCTCCTTTTCCCAGAACTTATGGGGTTTGTTGTCAAAAGTACGCTTATTATCCCACACCCTAGAGATATTCAAGATTTTCGTTCTATTATTGCTGCACTGAGTGGTAGCTGGTGCCCTTCAAATAACGTATGTGTAAGTAAGCAGGTAAGAACTAAGTGTGAGTACAAGGTCCAACGATTGTGTATTTTATTTAATGAAAATTAATTTTCATATTTTTCATTTTAAATGCAGTTTTATATATGTTCAAAAGTTAGTAAAAGAGTCACGAACATTTTCATTGTGGCTCCCAAAATGGGGCACGAATAAATTCAGAACTTGTTCTGAATGACAGCATATCATAGGTTCATTTTGGGAGGAGAATGCACAACTAAAGCCAGTGGAAGTATTACCGGTAAATGTCAGGAGTGTAATTTTGTGATATATATATTTATATTTTGGGGGTATGTGAAGGGGTTTGAAGAGGGAAATTAATTTGAGATCGCGTACTATTACTAGTAAACCAAAGATGGACAAGGAAGACAATAGCAAGTCACGTGATGACGAGGCTGTTGCTTCTAAGGATATCCAAGGTGAGGTTGAGAGTAGGGAGCAGGTGATACGATGGAAGCTTCTGAGGTAATTCAGGTAAGTGCAGAAATTGAGCAGCACACTGAAACTCAAAAGGAAGTCTCAGGGGAGATGAACCAAGATTTTCTAAATTTTCCGATGGCTAGATTTATCGAGTTCAGTAGTAGAATGGAGGAAAAGATTGATATTAATAACGAAAATAGTAATAAACGAATGGAAAAAATGACCAAGCTCAATAATTAAAACTGTAAGAAACTGATTGAAAATAATAAGAGATGAAAGAATTAATTGATAATAGTAATGAAAATTGTAATAAACAGATTAACTCTTTAAGTAGTAAAATAAAACAAATAATTAGTAGTAACTAAAATAGTAAGAAAGAGATAAGTAAGAAAATGGAACAAATGATTGGTATTAGTAATGAAAATAATAAGAAACAGATGGAAGAATTAATTGGCAGTAATAAAGAAAATTTTAATGTGATCAATGAAAAAATAGATGGGTTAAGTGAATCGCTAAATTCTAAAATAGATACTAAGATAGTAGAGGTAACTAATCAAATATCTAAGTTAGAAAATAAGTTAAACAAAGAGTGTGTTGACTTAAGATGAGAAATGTTGAGTAGGAGCGATCTTCATACTCAAATTGAGCATGTCAAAGGAACATGTACAGAGCATATCGTAGAGTTAAGTAATAAGATTTCTAATACCTGGGAAGAAATTCACGAGATCGTAGATAAAAGACTAGATAAGATCCATAAGGCAGTGGTGCAAGATACGAGGGAATGTGTCAATAAGGTAGAAACACTGGAAAAAGAGCTTGGACGAGTCAGTGAACTACAGAACAAACAAGAAACTTTGTCACAGAAGGTTACAGAGAAAGAGGAAAAATTACAGGAAGAATTGAGAATAATGAAAGAGAATGCGGAGAGAATGACGGAAGAAAAAGTTTTGAATTGCCACAGGGTACTACGGCAAGAAATGAGAGAAGGTCAGATTACAAGAGAAATAGTGGTGACGAGTTGTTTATACAATAGGGACCAAGATTTGTCCAAGTTTTCTGGAAAACAGTTTAATCCTAAGGAATTTGTAAAATTAGTCAAGAAAAGATTTGCAAGTAAGTTGAGGGATAATATTAGCGATGGGAATACGTGTTAGAGATCTTGTCTAATGCCTTCATCGGTGAAAGTGAAACCTGGTTTCAAGCGCACCATAATAATATGTCAAATTTAATAATAATAATAATAATAATAATAATAATAATGTTATTTGCTTTACGTCCCACTAACTACTTTTTAAGGTCTTTGGAGACGCCGAGGTGCCGGAATTTAGTCCCGCAGGAGTTCTTTTACGTGCCAGTAAATCTACCGACACGGGGCTGTTGTATTTGGGCACCTTCAAATACCACCAGACTGAGCCAGGATTGAACCTGCCAAGTTGGAGTTAGAAGGCCAACGCCTTAAACGTCTGAGCCACTCAGCCCGGCTATGACAAATTTAGGAGAATTTAAAGAGAAGTTCATTGACAAGTATTGGGATGAGAATGTACAAGGTCGTGAGAGAGAACGGATTATGCTTGGTAAATATAGGCACAATAGGGAGTGTCTATGACAGAATATTTTCTGACACACGTGCTCGTATGGAAAAATCTTAATAGTATTGGTTCAGAAGTTGATATCGTAAGGATTATGTTAAAGCATTATTCTGATAGAATTAGGGAAGCTGCCTGTATGCAGAAAGTCAGTACTATTAAAGAAATGGAGGTATTATTAGATAGTTTCGAGGCTCTGAATAGTAGCATAGGTGGTAATCTACCGCAAAGTAGAACAGTAGAGGAAGGGGGAAACAGGTCAGATAATTATCAGAATAGCTGGAGAGGGAATGATTATGATCAGCTGAGGAATGATAGAAATTTCAATAGTGATAGATGTCAGCAGAGTAATCAGAGAGAATCAGAAGATGGGAGGCGTGCAGATGTGAATTATGTGAAGAATTATGGACAGAATAGCTGGAGAGGGAATAATTATGATCAGCCCAGGAATGATAGATATTTCAATAGTGATAGAGGTCAGCAGAGCAACCAGAGAGAATAGAAAGATGGGAGGCATGCAGATGTGAATTATGTGAAGAATTATGGACACAATAGCTGGAGAGGGAATAATTATGATCAGCCCAGGAATGATAGACATTTCAATAGTGATAGGGTTCAGCAGAGTTACCAGGGGCAATCCGGAGAACGAAGGCGAGGAAACTTTGTAGGCCAAAGTGATGGAAGGCGTGAGGATTTAAGTCACCAGGGAGAGAGTAATAGGCCAAATACGAATGTTATTCAGGAACAGTCATTGAGCCAGAGTATTCCAAACGCACAGGGAATCGGGTAAGTTAAATGAACAGGCAGAAGGTAGAAGTTGAATAGGTATGTAGTATACGTAGTTATGTAGTGAAAGTAGATTTAAGAGTATAGTGTGATTGTGACCTAAGTAATGTTAAGTAAGATATTAAAGTAATGACGTAGTCATAGATAATGAAGTAATTAATGGTAGTAGTAAGTTAGACGTATGAAGTGATCTATTATGTGATGTAAGTACTTGTAATACTGAGAATATGATGTAAGTAGTGAGGTAGTTAAGTCCAACAATAGAAATTATGATATGGAGAAGGAAAGTTAAGGTACTATTAGATATTATAACAGCTGTAGGGTAAGTCACAGTGAGTAAATAAAATGATAGCAGTACCAATCACAATTGAAGATAATTGTAAGTTTCAGCCAAGTTGTTGTACCAAATCTTGTGTATTCAGTTATTTTAGGAGCTGACTTGGTTGCAAATCATGGAGGTAGAGTAGACTTTGATTTAGGTAGTGTGTGATTGTTCTGGGAGAAAACTAGCAAAGAAGTACATGTTAATTATGATGGTCTGAGGTAAGTGTTTGGTAACGTGTGTTCTTTAAAGATATATGAGAGGTAAGTGAAGGTGTTCCTAGTGAGAGGAAATTTTGTGATGTGTGTCACGTGTCTATACGACCAGGATCCGAGGGAGTCGGTATGAGGCAGTGAAGTGAGATAATTTGAGTGAATTACAGGAGGAGTACTTGTGTTCGATGTTAGGTAAGCATCAAGATGTATTTAGTGGTTAAGTAAGGAAGAACACGTATATGAACAGAAATTTGTAGTACATGACATTCATCATTTGTGAGAGGTAAGTACTCCATTCAACTTAAATATGCCAGTGACGTCTTAGAACAAATAAATATTATGCTGGATTATGGAATAATTGAACCATCTTGTATCCATAGTATTGAGCCTTCAATTATTGTTGCCAAGTAGGATGATTGAGATATGCAAGTTAATAAGGGCAAAATTGATTCAGTTTGAGTGACAAAGTGCTATTCAGAGTTTCATTCCCATAACCTGCAGAGGCGGGAAATAAGTCTAAATTCTTTCTTTTGTATCAGGGGTATTTCAGTATTGTGAACCGCATCGGAAAATGTGCATATTCCTTAAAAGATCAGAAAGAGAAGATTGTCGGTACTTATAACTAGGGCCCGGATTTTTAGATTTTAAACTATTCTATACCTTGCTAGTTAACTACAGTATTTTAACTTACTTATCCATTTCATTACCATTGGAGTAAATTATGCGAATCTTATAAAACCTAAAAATAACTAAATAAGACGTTAAAACCTAAAAAAATACTAAATGGGCTATTCAAGACAGTATTATGTTATTTTGAAATAGAAGTACCAAATATTAATGAAATTGTGTGGTTTTTTTAAAAATAAACATTATGCACGAGTTTTTGAAATGACTTCATGGTTTGAAACTGGAAGTGGTTTGTAATTATAACTAGTGCGAGCGAAACAACGTGATAAGATACTATTCCACTAGCGTACAGCACAAATCAAGAGACAACCCCCTGGCGTTCACTGACCTGTATCTAGCAGGTACAAGCCCGCCTAACTTGTCAGCTTCAGTGCATCTCTCATTGTGTACGGTCGACTACCGCCAGCTACGGCGCTGTTCACTGTTTAGCTCTATACACATTATTATGCGACAGACTAAAATTAATTTTCCCTATAAATCAATTTATTATTGAAGGCAGTTTAAGAAGCTTACGCATCTCAGAAGTAGCGATGCCTAAAGGAAACATCTCGAAGTTGGTTGATTCACCAGTGGATTGGTAATGATCCGGACTTTACTACAGATGGCAATATTATATTTGGTCAGGTCTGTTTTTTTTTTTTTTTTTTTTTTTTGCTTTACGTCACACCGACACAGATATGTCTTACATCGACGATGGGATAGGAAAAGCCCCGGCATTGGAAGGAACCGGCCGTCCCTTAATTAAGGTACAGCCCCGGCAATTGCCTGGTCTGAAAATGGGAAACCACGGAAAAACCATCTTCAGGGCTGCCGACATTGGGGTTTGAACCCACTATCCCCCGATTACTGGATATTGACCGCACTTAAGTGACTGCAGCTATCAAGCTCGGTAATATCCGTTTATGTGAAGCGCTGGTTTCCGCAAACGTGTCGTGGAATACGCTGACCGTAGCTTGCACCGTCCGAGATGCTCTTCGCATTCTTTGGCCAAGAGAAAAACAGGATGGCAAGTTTTTACTTCTTTTGAGTGATAGTGCATATATGATCAAAGCTGGTGAAGTATTGAAGAGTTTCTACCCTAACATGCTGCATGTAACTTTCATAGCCCATGACTTACACAGATTGGCTGAAGAGGTTAGAAATAATTTTCCATGAGTAAACAGTATTGTTTCTTCTGTGAGAAAGTTGTTTCTTAAAGCTCCTAGCTGCATTCTCACATTCAAGGAAATGTTGCCTCAACCTCCTCTTCCTCCCAAACCCATCATCACTCGTTGGGGGACATGGCTCAATGCAGCCCTATACTATGCCAATCACTTTGAAGATATTAAAAATGTTTATTTTGATGTCGATGATGCACTCTGCGTTGTGAAGGCTAAAACAGCTTTCACGAACAAGAATGCTGTTTCACTTGCCTCCATTAGGGCACACTTTGCTGATATTCCTACAGCTATTGAGCGTGTTGAGTAGGTATCGTTGCCATTAAAAGATTCAATAGAAGTTGTGGACTCTATTTCGAAGAAGGAAATACCAGGACCAGTGGGCGAAGCCTATTTCCTCAACCTCACCATAATTCTACAGTGGAACCCTGGATTTTCAACAATGAACAGTGTGTCTGCAATACAGTACTTCAAGGAGAAGAAATTACTGACAAGGTACCACGGGGACCGAGAGCTATTGCTTCAATGACGCTTGCTCCAATGACTTCTTGTTGTTTGGAGCGTACATTTTCCTGCTATGAGAATATTTTGAGAGGTAACAGAAAAAGTTTTACTCTGAAAAAATCTGGAAATGCATTTAGTTGTACAATGTAACATCAAGTGAAAACTGTGTTCTACGCTTCTGAAAATGTTTCTTGAATGTATCATATAACTATTTAAAAGAGTTTATTTAATCCGCCTTGATCAATACACTCATTAAATGAAAAAAAAAAAACTATTTATTAAACCAAACATGTTTCGGGAAATCTCAACCATTCCCTTCCTCAGTGGTAAAAATTCTAAATCTATTAAACAATTTCTTTGCCGGCTAGCATTTAGACTAGTCAATACGGACCAAACACAATATTAACCTATCATGGTTAACTTTATTAACAATGTTTCTTGATGCAATGGAAGTGACAAAAATTTAACCTACATGAACCATTTATTGCATTTGCGCATAAACATTCTTTGTTTTTTAATTTCAGTTGGTATGATGTGTTTGAAGTGCTTTCATTAAGCCATTCTGTCCCATATTTTGAAATGAGTGGTATAGTTTTGTACTAGAGAGGTGTGAAGGTTACCATAAAGTACAAAAAATTTGAATGAATAGTATAACTTTAGTAATGATTGAAATGATCATTAAAAACTATTTCAGGAGAATAAAAACTAAAAAAAAAACTATTTTGAGCTATTAAAAAACTAAAATGTGGTTTTTAAGAACCTAAAAATCCGGGCCCTACTTATAACATTAAAAATTTAAAGAAGTACTTCACGTGAGATTTGTTGAGATAAGATTAAGATGATTAATTTTTGTGAGAAACTGGCAAAATAAAACTAACATCTGTGAATTTGCGTGTGAACGAAGTGTCGTATTGGTACACGGAAAATTAAGTGCTACATTGTCATGTATTTTATGACAAAGCAGAGAATGAGACATTGAACAGTTATATGTGATTACAATATGCAAGAAAAGTTCTCATATAAGCGATTTTTCATAAAATGTTTTGATATGTTAAAAAAAAAAGAATGTTGTATGTTAATTTAAAATTATTTTTATGTGTTACACTAAGTGCTATCCTCTTGTGAACTGTATAAGAAGGAGAGAATGGGACACTGAACAGTTATCTACGATGACAATGTGCGAGAAAAATTCTCATATCTGTGATATTTTATAAAATGTATGGATGTTGAAAAAGAAAATTGTTGTATACTCATTTAAAGTGTTTATATGTGTCAGTGTTATATATATAATTTTGTTCATAAATCAATCGATTCTTTGTTCTTTGATTTATTTATGAGGAGGCGAATCACTCTCAAACAGATAAATATCATCTCTAACATATAAGTTACATATAACATCATAACGCGTTAGTTGTCACAGAGTTGGCTTGTGTCTTTATCACAACGAACTATAAAAGAAAGTAAAAAACTGAGGTACTTAAAAGTTATTGGTCTGTGCACAATATATATCTAGAATTATCATAAAGTTAGGTTAACAGACATTTAAACTTGGGAATTTCCGACCAGAGAACACACCACAACAAATAAAAACAAAGAAATAGAACAATTATCTCTATACCCCAAAATCAGTTTAACAACCTTATAATCTAAGCCTAAAGAGCTTAGATTTTTTTAACATTTGCAATCGATGAAATTAAATTATGGTTTCCTCCTAAGAACCTTACTTTTTATATACAGGCCACAGGCAGGCATTTATACAAGTGGAGGCATAAGCTTCCCCTAGTGCACCGCCACTGCATTGTCCTACATAAGAGGCTTGCAGTGGTGTCTCAATGGCGCACTAGCCGCCAGCGTCTTGAAAGGTGTAGCAATCCAACTGATGAGCCCACTGCTACACTGGGGCAAATCGGTGGCAATTTTACGATTGGAAAAGCCTAGAGATTAAATGTTTTTAAACTTATAATAATAATAATAATAATAATAATAATAATAATAATAATAATAATAATAACAACAACAACAATTGTACCGGGAGGTGCATCTCTACGCCGCACATTTAAATCTTGCACCTAAAAGAACTCCTCTACAGGAGAAACACTGAACTTGAAACTAGACCTATTTAAACCTTTCCTCAGAAGATGTAAATTTGTTATTGTGAAGTTCCCAGTACTGTGTGAATTTCAACTTGTTTTGTTTTCCGTTCATCACGAAGTTTGTATAGTCTCTCATAGATGTCACTGCTAGAAAACTATGATCATGCACCCTGGTGCGAAGTGAGAGAACTTTTTTGAAGAAGTTTTGTATTCATAAGGTTTTTTCTAACTGATGTTCATTTATTTTTGGGTTGGCAATATTTATCTTTTCTTTCCGCCAGTTTTGAATCCAGCCAATACCTAATTTTTTAATTATTTTCCAACCAATCCTGTATTTCTTCTTTGATTCTGAGGGCCACTTTTAAATATGACCAATAAAATTCTGTGAGTGTCTCTTGATTATTCATGAAAGGTCTCGAACTTTCCCCAAGGGTTTATAAACCGCGGATTTTCATGTCTCTGGGCCATTTGATCAACATCTAAGTGTGGGTGTCAAGCAGGAGGTGCCTCTTACATCAGGCAGCAGTATTCCAACAAGGTATGGAAACTTAACATCTTCACTTTTGCTAGCTCCGCAGTTTAACTCGAGGGATAGGTCCGAAATCTTAACTATGTAACCAACTGCTCTAATATGCAAGTTCTGCCGACTAAATGTAAAAAATTTCATAAAATCTCTAACTGAAATTCGGGGATAGAGAGTGATTTACCCTCTCGAGCTCCCCTTCTTATTGGTTTGAGGTGACTACGTTTTGTAACTGGTTTTCTTCCTTTCCGTAATGTCTTAAATTATTCTGATACGAGTCACCTCCATAGTTTGGGAATAGCCCCTGTTTCATCAGCCTAGTGCCTTTTAGGTTTTAAGAATGCATATTTAGGAGCGCAAGTACACGCCTGCATTCAATTTGAGTTTCAGGCCATTTACTTAACCTGTTATTTCTTTTACACGATGGCCCTATAGGTTGGGTATGATACACCCCTGTTTCAATTTGTAAGTTGGCCCATGGAAGGCCAAAAGGTGTAAGATATTTTTGGTGTTGCCTTGTATAAGCATGGAAAACTGAGAGCACGTCAGCTATTTTCTTTTGTTGTAAGAGTGCCTCTAGGAGGCTTGATATTATGAGTACGGAGCTAGTGCTTCATTGCAGTGAGGGATTTCTGCCCTTATCTAAACTTGTGCCTTCGTAAATTTTGAGCTGTGTGCTCACAAATTGTGAAGCGAGGGACTGGAGCCTGGATTACTAAACCGTCACTAAATTTTGGATGTTCTTGCCTTGTATAAAATTTGTCATGGTACCTGAGATGTCATTGTTATTTCACTAAGTGAAAAGTTGTCAAAATTTCGTTGTTGAGTTTTGAAATTCCAAAGAAATATAACCTTTGTTAAAGTTTTAAATCCATTCATGAATTTGTAGTTAGACCCATTCACCCCCGGTACCTTCTTTCACCTATGCTGGTCCACGGGTATCCCCGTAACAAGTGGTAGCAGAGCATGGTTGAATGGGTCTCAATTAAGCCCCTTTTGACGGCTAAACATAAGATTCCATTTATACTCTAACAATTTTCTCAGTCGCTGGAATTTTCCTTTCCTATTTTCTAAATTTGTAAACTTCTTTCATCATGTCCGGCCCTCGCGAAGTCCTCCATCCTGACTACTTGCGCAAGGAGGAATTGATTTATGAATTATCTATTAGAAATGTTCAATCTGGAGGCACGGATGCGGCAGGTACAACCAAATTGAAAGAGTCATTAGAGTTACCAATTAGTCTCTCAACTTTGGGAGAGAAGGACATTGATGAGGCTCTGTCCACTATCATGGACAACACCATCGAGCTTGCTTCTGTAGTAAGTTTCTTTGAAGTGAGTGATCCTTCTGCTAACCAACTTAAAAGAGTACAGGCTAGATTGTTTCCTTTTTACCACAGAGTTAGAGATCTATTCTCTTAATTTAAATGAAGTTCAGGGTAAGGAGGCAAGTAATCTTGTTGAACACCTGTCCAATATGTCCAGTCAAGTTAGTCAATTGTTAACTGGGACTGCTACTCCCAAAACCGACCAAGCCACTGTTGTAAACATCGTAAGGGAATAAGACCCCTCCAAGAGTACAGAAAGCGGAAAATCGGTAGCTACGCAACAATCTCCTGCCCTATTAGGAAATGAGTCTGATCGTCGTACCTCAATTTCACCTTCCTTTTTGAATAATGCTGTATCCGAAGCTTCTCCACCTCCTTGGCCATAACCCACTATGTCACCTGGGTATAGTAGTTTGCCTCACCCTTTGGCTATGTTGCTTAGGGGAATTTCCAAGTTTTCCATGAATTCTACCAATGATGTAATTGCATTTTTAAAGTTTTTAGTTGAATTCCAGGATCATGCTCTAGTGTTTTCTCTTTCCCCTTGTCAAATTCTTCAAATGATTTACCCTTACGCCACTGGTGTCCTCTCGGATAAAATAGTCAGAGCAATTGCCGAACAATCGTCTATTGAAGGCTTCCACGCCTATCTGCTAGCTAATTTCATTCCCCCTCGAGCAATGTCTTCATTAATTGAAAGGTACCATTACAGAGTACAGCGACTGGATGAAAATCTTGCCGACTTCATCCAGGACATTAAGTTCTACACTATGGTTTTGCTCTTCATTTCCCTGAAGATCAAATTGTGCAGGCCATTGTTGAAGGTATTTCCCCGCCTTATCGGTCATATCTGTGTTTCGTGTCGCGTCCTCAAACGTTTGCTGAATTTGAGGCTATGGCGGTCTCAGCCGAAGGAGTTAGGTATGCTGACACCTTAAGAGTTGCTAAGGAGCCCCCTCCGTCTTCAAACAACTTTCGGCCTCCACCTCGCTGAACCTTCACAACCCGTAAATGTTATGCTTGTGGGTCGGCAGATCATCTGCGTAATAAGTGCCTCTTGATTAAATCCAGTGGGACAAAGAACGGAGCAGGGTCATCCCAAGGCTGTTTCAAATGTGGCTCGTTTTTGCATATCGCCAAGAATTGCCCTAATGTTAAGCACCCCCTCCTGTTCAACTTCCGGTGCAACTTCCATCAACTCGAATAATAGGCAATGACTAGCGTCATCGGCTGAGTCGGCAGAGTCATCTTTTCCAGGCTCAGCCCCTGTTAAACCCAGCGAAAGCTCAGGTACAAATCAAGGTTCTTCTAATTTATAATTTGAAGCTCCCAAAGAATGTCTTAGGATTGCGGCGGAGGCTCCGGCACAGGTACCTTTTTCCAAAATTGAGTTGAACAATGAACCGGTCACCACCCTGTTAGACTCTGGGAGTGTTTGTTCTATTATTTCCGCTGAATGATACCCAAAATTAAAGTCAGCCTGTAAATTTCCTGATTATTGTTCGTCTTCGTTTCAATGCGTTTCTGCCAATTCTTCTCCATTAGAAATTTTAGGTTTCCTATATGCCAAAATTTGTATTTCTAAATTCACTTGGAAGGTAAAACTGTTTATGGCGAAGCACTTGTCTTATCCAATTATATTAGGAGCGGATTTCATGTCTCACACCGGTCTAGTGCTCGACATTCGGAGCAAGTCGTGCACTTTCACATTTGCTAACAATTGTAAAATTCCCTTGCTAAAATGTAATCCTGTGTCATGTTCATCTGTTTCGCCTACCCAGGATGAGATGTTGTTAGATCTTAGAAATCTACCTGAGGAGCAGGCTGATAGTATTCGTAAGTTATGTCAGTCGTTTCCTGATGTCTTTTCTGATACTCTTGGAGTTACTGACCTTATTGAATACAAGATTGAGGTTACGAATTCGATCCCCGTTAGGTTTCCACCTTATAGGCTACCTCCACCTAAAATGAAGGCTCTGAAGGAGATCATCGATCAGATGCTGAAGGATGGTATTATTCGACCTTCTAAGTCGGCGTATTCATTGCCCATTTTTCTGGTTCTGAAACCCCAAGGTGGTTTCAGGCCTGTGATTGACTATAGGGCTTTAAATAAGAAGGTGGTGTTACAATCTGTGACTCTTCCCGACCTTCACTCTTGTTTTTCATGGTTTCGGAAAGCTAAGTTCTTCACCATCTTAGACCTTAATCAGGTGTATAATCAGACCCCTCTAGCCGAGGAATCCAAACATCTAACAGCTTTTGCCACGGACTGGAACTTGCACGAGTACAACCGCATGCCTTTTGTGTTCCCCACAGGAGCAGCTGTGCTTACCAGACTGCTAGATAGGGTCTTCTCTGACATCAAGTTTGAATGCTTATACCATTATCTTGATGATGTCGCATTTTCTGAGACATTTGAAGAACAACTTGATCATCTGAAAGAGATCCTCAATCGCCTTCGTAAGGCAGGGTTAACGGTGAAGTTATCTAAGGTAGCCTTTGCTAAGCCTTCCATGTCATTTCTAGGACATATAGTGTCGACCGATGATATTTCCATTGATCACTCCAGAACTCAGGCTATCCGTGATTTCAAACCTCCTAAGGACATCAAAGGTATTGCCAGATTCATAGGCATGGTGAATTTCTTCAGGAAATTTATTCCTAACTTCGCTAACAGAGCGGCGCCCTTGAAATTACTTCGTAGGAAATGCGTCAAATTTGAGTGGGGGCCTTCTCAACAAGCTGCTTTCAAAGATCTGAAATTAGCTCTTTGTAACGCCCCTGTCCTTGCTAAGCCTGATTTCTCGAACAAATTCATCATTCAAACCGACGCATTGTCACCGGCGGTGGCTGCTGTGCTTCTTCAAGAAACTGAACTCAGAAGGCGACCCATCGGCTATGCTTCTAGGACACTATCGGCTCAAGAAGCCAAGTATTCCATCTATGAACTTGAAGGTTTGGCAGTCTTATTTGCACTAGAGAAGTTCCGCCTCTATCTGGAACACGTCAAGTTCGACTTGGAAACAGATAACCAAGCCTTAAGTTGGATTTTAGCTAGGCAGCGTCGTATGGGTCGTAGAGCCCAATGGGCCATCAGGATTTCTGACTTCGAATTTGACGTTAGGCACATTAGAGGATCTGAAAATGTTGTTGCGGATGGACTAAGCCACATGTTCGCTCATGATGTAGAGACCTCTAAATTGAAAGATAGTTCTTCTCTTCCCGAGCCCATACCTCCTGGTGTAAATGCCATTCTAACTGATGCCCCCATGTTGTTCAGGGATACTGAAAAATATCAACATGAAGATCTTGGGCTGGCCCCTATTATGGAAACCCTTCCTTCTGGGGAACATGTCGCCCTTTATATGCTGAGGAATGGTGTTTTACGTTGCCCGTCGAAGCATGGTTAAAAAATTAAAGTTGTGGTTCCAGCTGTTCTTGTACCTATGATCTTCAAGTACTACCATGAGACCCCATTAGGGGGGCATTTAGGCATCTTCGAAACGCAAGAAAAGATACGAGAGATGTTCATTTGGAAAGGTATGGACGGTGAAATTCGAGAATTAGTAAAAGCTTGTAAATCAAATCTTGTTGGCTTAGTAAGCCCACCTTGTCCACTAAGCTCGGTCTACTATCTTCTCATCAAGCGTCGCGCCCCATGGAACGCCTCTATATCGACTACGTAGGACCCTTCCGCCAATCAAAGGGAAATGCCAGCAAATTCATTCTTGTGTGTGTAGATGGTTTCACAAGATTTTCCTGGTTATTTCCGACTAAGCTGGCTACCGCTCAGTCCACCATTTCTTGTTTAAATACCATCTTTCCTTCTTTTGGTCCGTGTCAATACGTAGTTTCTGACAATGCTAAGGCATTTACATCCAACCTCTTCCGTAAATTCTGTTTTGACCTGTCTATATCACACGTAACTACTTCAGCGTATTATCCTCACCCATCTCTGGCTGAGTGGGTCAATCGTAATCCGAGATCAGCTCTTATTGCCTAAGATCATGATGATCATTCCAGGTGGGATACGTCTCTGCATTGTTGGCCTTTGCTTTGAATTCGGCTGTTCATGAGTCCCATAAGTTCACTCCTGCTTCTTTGTTGTTTAAATTTGTGCCTAACTCGCCGCTCTCTAACCTTTGGTCTCTTAGTGATATTCTACCCGAGACAATTGATCCTGATAATATTAGAGATCTTTGGAAGAAGGCTAAGGCCAATCTTAAAGTTTCTCATGAAAAGGTTAGGGAAAGATATGATCGTGGACGGAGGCCCACCAATTTAAAAGTAGATCAAGTTATGGTAAAAAACTTTGTTCCTGCGGGCAAGCTTGCCCCCACATTTCATGGGCGGTGCATCATTTTAGATTTCCTGACTCCAGTTACCTTATTAGTAAGCAATCCAGCCTCAGAAAGGATATTTAAAGTCCACATCCCGCAAATAAAACCTGTGTAACTTCGTTGTTAACTTACCAATCAATTTAGCAGGAGCTTTGAAGGTTATATTTCTTTTATTATTATTTTAAGGCCTTCTGCACTATGGTTTCCTTTCCTTATGTATATGATTTGAATGTACGATGTTTCCCTCAGGTTTTCCTGCTGTCAGTTCCAGAGAGGCCATTACCAAGCCCCCGTCTCCTGCAAATCCACACAAAAGGCTAAAAGAATAAAAATAGCCTTCCACGCCGCCTGCCCCTCAGCATTACCAATTAAGATCCTACCTTCTATTCTCAAGTCACCAACAACACTTTTATGTCACCAAGATCTTACTGTTTCAGTGTCCCCGCAGCCGTTCGTCGCCGTACCACCACTGCGGTGGGGTACGGGCCCACTCCACTCCCGTGACATCTATCTGTGTATGGCGCGGTGGAGTCCATCTCCCGCCAAAGGCTGAAGTGCGGCGCACCCATCGCCAGTTCATCTGGGGACTGGAGATATACTTCTGATCTGCGGCGTCCTTCACCACGACTACCCCTCTCATAGTAGCGAGAGAGTTGTATCTGAAGGTACTTGAGGGGTCCGGGCGACCTCAACTGGATATCGGCAGCGGTGGCAGGACTTGCTGTCTAAAGTATTCACATGTATTTACGGCAACAAAGACACTCTAAAGCTGAAGTTTAACAGGCTTCTACCCATCAACAAATAACTTTGAAATTTTTTTGTTTTCTCCAAAGTGAATTAAATTTTTTTTCAAAATTCTTCTGTGTCACCCCTTGGAAGGACATCTGGGGGGGGGGGGGGGGGGGGGGGGAGGGGGAAGGTCTGTACCAGAAGGTACACCTATACGCCGCACATTTAAATCTTGCGCCTAAAAGAACTCCTCTACAGGAGAAACACTGAACTTGAAACTAGACCTATTTAAACCTTTCCTCAGAAGATGTAAATTTGTTATTGTGAAGTTCCCAGTACTGTGTGAATTTCAACTTGTTTTGTTTTCCGTTCATCAAGAAGTTTGGACAGTCTCTCATAGATGTCACTGCTAGAAAACTATGATCATGCACCCTGGTGCGAAGTGAGAGAACTTTTTTGAAGAAGTTTTGTATTCATAAGTTTTTTTCTAATTGATGTTCATTTATTTTTGGGTTGGCAATATTTATCTTTTCTTTTCGCCAGTTTTGAATCCAGCCAATATCTAATTTTTTAATTATTTTCCAACCAATCCTGTATTTCTTCTTTGATTCTGAGGGCCACTTTTAAATTCGACCAATAAAATTCTGTGGGTGTCTCTTGATTATTCATGAAAGGTCTCGAACTTTCGACGAGGGTTTATAAACTGCGGATTTTCATGTCTCTGGGCCATTTGATAAACATCTACGAATGTGTGTATCAAGCAGGAGGCAGGAAGAGCCTCTTTCATCAGGCAGCAGTACTTCGATAACGTATGGCCACTTAACATCTTCACTTTTGCTAGCTTCGCAGTTTAACCCGAGGGATAGGTCCGAAATCTTAACTATGTAACCAACTGCTCTAAAATGTAAGTTCTGCCGGCTGAATGTGAAAAATTTCATAAAATCTCTAACTGTAATTCGGGGATAGAGAGTGATTTACCCTCATGAGCTCCCCTTCATATTGGTTTGAGGTGACTACGTTTTGTAACTGGTTTTCTTCCTTTCCGTAATGTCTTAAATTATTCTGATACGAATCACCTCCATAGTTTGGGAATAGCCCCTGTTTCATCCGCCTAGCGCCTTATAGGTTTTAAGAATGCATATTTAGGAGTGCAAGTACACGCCTGCATTCAATTTGAGTTTCGGGCCGTTTACTTAACCTGTTATTTCTTTTACACGAAGGTCCAATAGGTTGGGTATGATATACCCATTTCAATTTGTAAGTTGGGCCATGGAAGGCCAAAAGGTGTAAAATATTTGTGGTGTCGCCTTGTATAGGCATGGAAAACTGAGAGCACGTCAGCTATTTTCTCATGTCGTAAGGGTGCGTCCAGACAGGATCCGTTCCGCTGCGTGCAGCACGTCATGATGCGTTTTATACGACAGCGTCTTATCAGTCTTATACGGCGTGGCCACACAGGATCAGTCATCCGTTTTGTCAGTCTTCACATACCACTGGGAAGGATAGGACGGAGATTATTGCTCTCTGAAAATGTTGCACTGAAATAAAGTTTGTGTGAAGAGAGAAGTTGGTGTCATGAAATAAATAAAGATAGACGAAGTTATGGCAAATACCATGCGTTATTTCCGAAACTTTTGAAGCACGGTGAAAAATTTGCTGAGTACTTAAGGATGTCGAAATACTGCTTTCACATTATTCATGAGAGTACTCGAGACACTGTCAAAAATGAAATTAAATTACCGTGATCCAATTTCTACGGAGGAAAGGCTAGTAGTTAAATTAAGGTAAGACTTTTCTTTAGAGTTTCACTAACATTGACATTTTATTTTAAAAAATTAGGTACAGATAGATACAAAATAATGGCAATTCACTGTGAGTTATTCATTATTAATAAAAGGGAACTGTGCCTGGTAGTCACCCATACTAGTGTCAGTCTGTTCACTCCATGTTGATAATGTTGTACTTGGCGACGTGGAGTTTTGTTGTTGATTTAATCCGTCAGCTACTGAACCACCGGTAATTTCCTTGTACAGCATCTCTTGAAATTTAAGCTTTAGTAACATTCTTCTCTCTCTCGGAAGTGATTTGAAATCTTTTAACATGCTTTTAAAGAATAGTAAATCTTCATCTTCATCCTCAGTTAAGTCCCTCTCAAGAAGCTTAACTGTTTTAGCCTCAAACTCCAACATGGACTGCCAGTACAGATCGGTCCCTCTTTTCTTTAGGTCTTGCCTTTGAGTGTTTTTTTTTTTTCGATAGATAATGACTTAGGGTTTTGTGTGATGTTTTAACTGGGTCCTGCTATTTGACTGATTTCCATAACGGAGTCGTTACTAGCATTTTCAATAGTTTCTTGCGCTGGCTCCAGTGCATCTTCACTCCTTGTTGACTCAAGATTTGTTGTCCTGGACCGAGTAGATATTGAATCATTCAAAAATGATACCAGAGGTAAAAGAGGCCAGTTGGAGGTTGAATGACTATCAGCTCCGTCACCCGATCGGGGTTTCTCCAGTTTCTTCAGTTCCTTTCTGTAATATTCCCGTATTCCACGCCATTTCATCTTGAGGTTCTCTGAAAAAAAATGTTTGAGGTATCTGGCTACAGGCAGTTTGTTTCGGGCACTGGCATTCTCATTTCGCATGGGGAAAAGTACTGTCGCAGAAATAGTAAAGGAAACGTGTGATGTACTATCGGACCTGTTAAGTAGTATGTATATTGCAACAGCGACAGCTGATACGTGGCTTGCCATAGCAAAACAATATTGGGAAAAGTGGAATTTTCCCAACTGCCTAGGCAGCCCGGATGGCAAGCACGTAGCTATCAAGTGCCCCTTCCCCGATCTGGATCGAAATATTATAACTACAAGCAGTTCTATTCCATCAACATATTAGCCGTCAGTGATGCGGGCTATAAATTTACTGTGTTGGATATTGGTGCCTACGGTAGTGAAAGTGACGGTGGAGTGTTCAGAAGATCTGTTTTGTACGATCAGCTACAAAGTAATTGCCTGAATATTCCTGAAGATGAGTGTTTACCGGGAACAACATGTAAAACACCGTACATTTTTGTAGCCGACGAAGCTTATCCATTGATAGAACAGGTCATGAGGCCATATCCGAGAAAATCACTGGGGGATTCAGAAACAATTTTTAATTACAGACTGGCACGAGCCCGTCGAATGGTCGAATGCAGTTTCGGAATTCTTACAGCCAAATGGCGAGTGCTTAATACAGCTATAGAAACAAGTGTAGAAACATCTGTGTCAATAGTTAAAGCAGCATGCTTACTTCATAACAATGTGATGACTTATGACGGTGTAACATCAACAGATAATTTGCCCGATTGTGAGACAACATCTGTGGACCATATTCCAGTAACAAGAGCTCACAACCGTTATACCACTTCAGCGAAATTGATAAGGCAGAGATTCACACAGTACTTTTGTAGTCCCGAGGGAGAAATTCCATGGCAATGCCGTTTGTTATAGAAATAGAACGATAAACACCTTCCATGTGCTTGCATTTTGTAAAAATACATTCTGCTTCTGCTATACTGAAATATTACAATTTGAAATATTACTTACTATTAATTAAATACAGTATCAATATTAAATTAAATGCATTTTAATAACATTATTTGCATACCTTCGTCTGCTCCTAATTCTGTCGCTAAATCTCGCCAGATACGTAGGATTACATTGCGGTCCTTGTGATCTTTGTTGGATGAATCCCACAGCGGTAGATACTTGAACATCCGTGAAATAATGTCTTCTTTGGATGGCTCTCTACTCATTTTAGTCACTGCGTCTTGTCCGTTCTGCGTCTAGAAACAAACTGTTTTGAAATAAGACGGATGACGGACTCGGCGGAGAAGACTGATAAGCCGCGCACGCATTCTGTGCGGCCACCTCCATTAACACAGGTAGGTTTGTTCAAGACGCACATAGCGCAGTTGCCTGAAAAGACGGATTGCCGGACAAGACGGATCCTGTCTGGACGCACTCTAAGAGTGCCTCTGGGAGGCTTGATATTATGAGTACGGAGCTAGTGCTTCATTGCAGTGAGGGATTTCTGCCCTTGTCTAAATTTGTGCCTTTGTAAATTTTGAGCTGTTTGCTCACGAATTGTGAAGCGAGGGGCTGGAGCCCGGATTACTAAACCGTCACTAAATTTTGGATGTTCTTGCCTTGTATAAAGTTTGCCATGGTCTCTGAAATGTCATTGTTATTTCACTAACTGAAATGTTGTTAAAATTTAGTTGTTGACTTTTGAAATTCCAAAGAAATATAACCTTTGTTAAAGTTTTAAATCCATTCATGAATTTGTAGTTAGACCCATTCACCCCGGCACCTTCTTTCACCTCTGCTGGTCCATGGGTATCCACGTAACAATAATAGTAATAATAATAATAATAATAATAATAATAATAATAATACCCTTACATGTTATCAATTACAGTAGAGACAATACGCAACACTTCCAGATTTAGCCTTGTTAAAATGGGAGACAATTTGCAAGTGGCGCTCCTAGTGGCGTGACCTGGAAATTCGCACTAAATTCAAATATCAATGGAAAAGCATATACGGAAACAGATAAATAAATTACGCATAGCAAGAAAGTGTTATTAAGATATTAACTTCAAAGTTGGTAAAGCAATTCTGGATAAATGAATGAAGAATTATTTAACAGGTTATTATTTAAAGACTGAAATTAGACATATAATCAAGATGTGACATGGACTGCCGTGAAAGGGCCTGTCTTTCATTAATGCGTTACTTTTTTAGCTTTAGCAGTCCTGCCTGAACTTTCACGGCTAGATTTGTCATTTTCCTCATTTGAAAACATTGTATCATATTAAGACACTTGACAATTAAAAAATCAACATTCCTTACACACATAATTCAATTAATTAACATTTATGAGCTGGACAATTTTCCCCTTAACTTGAAACCTACTAATAAAGAAAATCTATAAATATGAAAAACATTCAAAATTTCCCTATAACAAATAGCCTACTTGCCATTACATTAGGGTAAAACAAATTTGCATCATAATTTTGATTCAACAAAACATGTATATTTCTTTTTTTTGCTAGGGGCTTTACGTTGTATATTTCTTAAGTCATTCATATTTTCTTCAGTGCTTGACAACGCATTACGGCATTCCAAATGGGGTAACTTGGAACACAACCAGCCACACACATATGCACATGCATTTTCCTGAATTAAATAAAAACCTATGGTTCATGTTTGTGGGTTACTGTAGTCACGTCCTAGTTCGTGAACCATGGGCAACGGCTGAGTGGCCTAGTAAGTGGTCCAGTATCCAGTATTCGGGAGGTAGTAGGTTCAAACCCCACTGTCGGCAGCCCTGAAAATGGTTTTTCATGGTTTCCCATTTTCACACCAGGCAAATGCTGGGGCTGTACCTTAATTAAGGCCCCGGCCGCTTCCTTCCCACTCCTAGCCCTTTCCTGTCCCATCATCGCCGTAAGACCTATCTCTGTCGGTGCAACGTAAAATAACTAGCAAAAAAAAAAAAAAAAAAAAAAAATGTAAGTGGTCCTGAGAGTCGGGATACCAGTTGCTATGGAATGGGAGTGGGCATCTCGGACGTATTCTGAATCCTGGCCGTCCTTATGCTCAAGCGGCTGGGGCTATACAATTCATCGGTGGTCCATAACCCGTTAGAGGACAGATCCTCACTTGGACTATGTGCAAGTAGGGTAGCATCATGCTTCATGAATTTACCAAGCTCAGAACATTTCAAGCAAGCCTCGGACCTATGGAAGTAATGGAGTCCCACTCCCATTTGACAGGCGAGGGACTCCTTGGAAACAACTTGGCGAACGAAATGGAATTCAATGGGGAGCTATCAATATTAATGGGGCTTATGGAAGAAAGAAGGTAAAACTGGCTAAGTCAGCAAAGAGGATGCATCTGGATGTGCTAGGAGTAAGTGATATTCGGCTAAGGGGAGATAACGAGGAAGAGATAGGAAAATATAAAGTGTAATTTAATGGTTTTAGAAAGGGAAGGGCAGAGTCTGGGGTAGGGCTCTTCATCAGGAATACCACTGCACGCAACATAGTTTCTGTTAGGCATGTAAATGAGCGAATGATGTGGGTAAATTTGTCAGTTGGAGGAATTAGGACAAGAATTGTGTCCGTGTATTCACCATGGGAGGGTGCAGATGAGGATGAAGTTGACAAGTTTTATGAAGCATTGAGTGACATCGTGGTCAGAGTCAACAGCAAGGATAGAATAGTGCTAATGGGCGATTTCAATGTGAGAGTTGGGAATAGAACTGAAGGATACGAAAGGGTGATTGGTAAATGTGGGGAAGATATGGAAGCTAACGGGAATGGGAAGCGTTTGCTGGATTTCTGTGGTAGTATGGGTTTAGCAGTTACAAATACATTCTTCAAGCATAAGGCTATTCACCGCTACACATGGGAGGCTAGAGGTACCAGATCCACAATAGACTATATCTTAACCGACTTTGAATTCAGGAAATCTGTTAGGAATGTACGAGTTTTCCGGAGATTTTTCGATGATACAAACCACTATCTGATCCGTAGTGAACTAAGTATCTTTAGGCCTAGGGTAGAAGAAGTGAAATATGTCTGCAAACGAATAAGGGTAGAAAATCTCCAGGACGAGGAAATTAGACTGAAATACATGGATATGATTAGTAAGAAATTTCGAACAGTGGACAGTAAGCAGGTTCAGGATATAGAAAGTGAATGGGTGGCATACAGGGATGCTGTAGTAGAAACAGCAAGGGAATGCCTAGGAACAATTGTGTGTAAAGATAGGAAAAACATCTTGGTGGAATGATGAAGTGAGAGCAGCTTGTGAACGTAAAAAAAGAAGGCTTATCAGCAATGGCTCCAAACAAGGGCCGAGGCAGGCAGGGATGTGTAAGTAGATGAAAGAAACAGAGTGAAACAAATAGTTGCTGAATCCAAAAAGAAGGCATGGGAAAATTTTGGTAATAACCTGGAAAGGCTAGGTCAAGCAGCAGGGAAACCTTTCTGGACAGTAATAAAGAATCTTAGGAAGGGAGGGAAAAAGGAAATGAACAGTGTTTTGGGTAATTCAGGTGAACTCATAATAGATCCCAGGGAATCACTGGAGAGGTGGAGGGAATATTTTGAACATCTTCTCTATGTAAAAAGAAATCATTCTGGTGGTGTTTCAAAGAAGCCAAACTCATGGGGAGGAGGAAAATGATGTTGGTGAAATTATGCTTAAGTGGAAAGGATGGTAAATAAACTCCGTTGTCATAAGGCAGCAGAAATAGATGAAATTAGACCTGAAATTGTGAAGTATAGTGAGAAGGTAGGGATGAAATGGCTTCATAGAATAGTAAAACTAGCATGGAGTGTTGGTAAGGTACCTTCAGATTGGACAAAAGCAGTAATTGCACATATCTATAAGCAAGGGAACAGGAAGGATTGCAACAACTATCGAGGTATCTCATTGATTAGTATACCAGGCAAAGTATTCACTGGCATCTTGGAAGGGAGGGTGCGATCAGTCGTTGGGAAGTTGGATGAAAACCAGTGTGGTTTCAGACCACAGAGAGGCTGTCAGGATCAGATTTTCAGTATGCGCCAGGTAATTGAAAAGTGCTACGAGAGGAATAGGCAGTTGTGTTTATGTTTCGTAGATCTAGAGAAAGCATAAGACAGGGTATCGAGGGAAAAGATATTCACTATACTGGGGGACTATGGATTTAAGGTAGATTATTAAAATCAATCAAAGGCATTTATGTTGACAATTGGGCTTCAGTGAGAATTGATGGTAGAATGAGTTCTTGGTTCAGGGTACTTACAGGGGTTAGACAAGGCTGTAATCTTTCACCTTTGCTGTTCGTAGTTTACATGGATCATCTGCTGAAAGGTATAAAATGACAGGGAGGGATTCAGTTAGTTGGAAAGGTAGTAAGCAGTCTGGCCTATGCTGACGACTTGGTCTTAATGGCAGATTGTGCCGATAGCCTGCAGTCTATATTTTGGAACTTGAAAGTAGGTGCAATGAGTATGGTATGAATATTAGCTTCTCAAAGACTAAATTGATGTCAGTAGGTAAGAAATTCAACAGAATTGAATGTCAGATTGGTGATACAAAGCTAGAACAGGTCAATAATTTCAAGTATTTAGGTTGTGTGTTCTCCCAGGATGGTAATATAGTAAGTGAGATTGAATCAAGGTGTAGCAAAGCTAATGCAGTGAGCTCGCAGTTGCGGTCAGTAGTATTCTGTAAGAAGGAAGTCAGCTCCCAGATGAAACTATCTTTACATCGGTCTGTTTTCAGACCAACTTTGCTTTATGGGAGCGAAAGCTGGGTGGACTCAGGATATCTTATTCATAAGTTAGAAGTAACAGACATGAAAGTAGCAAGAATGATTGCTGGTACAAACAGGTGGGAACAATGGCAGGAGGGTATTCGGAATGAGGAGATAAAGGCTAATTTAGGAATGAACTCGATGGATGAAGCTGTACGCATAATCCGGCTTCGGTGGTAGGGTCCTGTGAGGCGAATGGAGGATGATAGGTTACCTAGGAGAATAATAGACTCTGCTATCGAGGATAAGTAGAGGGAAAGACGACGATGGTTAAACTTGGTTTCTAACGATTTAAAGATAAGAGGTATAGAACTAAATGAGGCCACAACACTAGTTGCAAATCGAGGTTTGTGGCGACGTTTAGTAAATTCACAGAGGCTTGCAGACTGAACGCTGAAAGGCATAACAGTCTATAATGATAATGTATGTATGTATGTATGTAAATCAAAACCCACAGATCGCACCTACAACACCACATCAGTATTGAAGGTTTACTGCTGCACTATACAATAAAATAAGCTTATTATATATTAAGCCAGTTAAAATAGGGGTTCGCGCAGGTCAGAATTTAGGAAGTACTACAAAATCTCGTGTCACTTGAAGAATATGTATGCAAACACAATATTTACTTACCTTTTCTTGTCACGAGGAAAGAAGAAGAAAGACCGCGAATCCTTATGCACCTAATAGTTATTGCAGCCAAGCACATATCTTTCCACTCGTGTTAAGAGGAGATATAAAGGACTAACACACGCTACTATATATTTATGTCAACTTACTGCAAATGCATAAATATCGCCAAAAACTTCACAAACAAATACACGTGCTCTTATGACAGAATCGTTAACTCCAGGTCACTCCGCTAGACAGAGCTCTAATCCCTGTCCCTCGATATCTTCCAGAGTGTCGCATATTGTCTCTACTGTATTTGATATTATCAGATAAAGAAAACTCTCTCGCACAATACACATTCAATCCACACCACACGGTCATCCTGAAATCATTTAACCTATATGTTTTAGAAAGAAATTTCAGAGTACCTCAGACAGGCACAATTATATGCTCCAAATTGTCAAGACCTATGAATTCTTTAGTGTGATTACTAGTAATCTGTGCAAATAGTGATTATGTCAACTAGATACAACGTCCTAGTCGAAGAAAAATTACTGTATAATTTTTAATAATACTCATCTTACCTGCTGTGAAACCAGCGGGATCCACTCTTTCCACCTTGGAGTGGCACGCTGCTGTGCCATTATTTCATGACACTGACCTAACATTTCATGCCATGTCTTTTACTACACATCTAGAAAAGGAACAAAATTGCTGTACATTAGTTACTAGTTTAAATATAAATGCTGCAGTAGGGCCTATATTAAATTATGATCAGACAATTACTCATGCTTGACTCTCTTCAATTCATAAATTTGTGCTTAAACCTAGTAAGTTAAGTATATTCGTTAATTTTTCTCCCTTCAAAATGTTTAGAATAAAATCATCAGCACTGTAAATCTGATCCCGGATTTACACATTTCATATTAAACTATAAGAGTATGATAAATGGTGCATTCAATACTGGCTCGGTTAAAATTTGATAATGTAACGCAACAAATTTTAGTAATGTTTCACATTCCTCAAACTACTTTTACTGTATCAGGAGATACATAAGAACGTAACTACAGCATAGTATAGTCCGTAAGTATAGAACAACGGAACATAACCTATCAACATCAGTACTTACCACAAAACCACAAGGTTTATACAATACTGTCATATAAACAGCTCGGTGCCAAGTCCAAATAATACGAGCGTAGAGAATATGGCTCATAATAACAACATATAATTACAATAGGAGCAAAGTTTTCCATCATTTTAGTACATGTACCTTCACATCAAATATGAAAGTATTGTGGATATCTAATCGAACACTTTCATTAAACTGTTCCTCACGAGCGCAACAGTCCTATACACTTTAGAATTACGTTGTCATATAACATCGGTGGCAATTAATACGTTGCTCCCTGTTTAAACACTACTTTAGAACATTTTGACATTTTTCTACGTTGCACCCACTTCCACTAACCACTAACCAAAGCAAACAATACACTACCAAAATTTTGCTGAGTGCGTTCTCTTCGATTTACTCTCCCTCAGAATTGCTTGAAAAATAAATTCCCGCCCTGTACCGAGCTGATATGTAAGCACTGAGTCAAAGAACATAGATTAATAGTTGAGTGTTTTGTTGATGACATTATTTCATAAAAGACTTGGATTTTAATTTCGATTAACAAAGAAAACGATTTGTCTGCTCGAAGTATTTTACAAAAAATACAACTTACCATTGTTTGGAAATATTTTAATATCAGTCGTACCATTCTCTTTGTGTTTTACTGAACGTACTCATGTGCTAAAACCGACTTTGGCAGCGTTTTTCGAGTGTTTTTCCCGATGGCTACGTTAGCGGAGCTGTGTTACAGCTGTATCTATACGTGATTTAATTTCAAATCCAAGTAAAAGACTTTAGGTACTGGTCAGTATTTACTGCTACTGGATACCGAGGAGTGCAGAAGATGGATTATGAAGAAGGTGCCTGTCGTTCACGTTTCTTCTAATTTCGTGTAATATATTTGATGCATTTGTGACGTACAAAGAAAGTTTTAGCGTCTAACCCAATGTGTCTTAACATATTATGGATATGAATTATGAAGTGATGGAAATTTATCATCAAGGAATTGTTTTCTGTGCCAAAACCCAGAAGACTTCATAATCGAATGCACATTATCTGGCAACCTAACCTAATCTTTGAGAGTCAGCATCTGATTCTGTGTGAAGGATGTTGTCCGCTGTACTCTTTACTGGCTGAAAATTGCTGGTACTCTTTGATTTCAAGGTGGTATCTGTATAATTCTCATGAGAATGTTTCTACACCGGAATATGTGGATGGTTATTGAGCAGTACTTCTGATTCTTTTGCCTTGGCTTGTTAGGGCATCACCGTTTTTGAGATATGGATATTTTGAAGAGGGCAGTTCTTGTCGCTTGGTTAACAATTTCAGTCTTCGAGAATATTAATAGGTGGAGGATAAACATATTATGTTAGTTGCTTATAGGGTACTTTGCAGTTTAAGCTAAAAAGGCAGTAGGCCTAATAGTATCGTGTACATGATTTAATAATGTAAGAATTGCGCACAAGTGTGCATAATGGGAGAAATATCACATGTTACAATTGGAACTGATTGAGTTTGTTCTTTTTGTACAGTTGGTAATATGATATCTGTCACACGGCAGATTGCGAGATCAGGTAGAAATATAGTAATGGGGCATCAAGAATTATTACATAAAATGTTACTTCAAATGCTGCTATTCTCACCTTAAAATGATTGTGGAAGAGATATGTGTTCAATACGCTTGCCAGGGACCAACCCACGCGCCCCTAGAAGTATATTTACTTTTATTACCAAAAATACTGTTTTCGACGCCATACTCCATTGCTTATAACGGTGATTGGCTCACGTATGGATGAGGATGACATTGACACCTAGGATGAGGCTGAGATTTTGTTACCAACCATTGCAGAAGAAAAAAATATGAAGTGGCCAGGGAAGTTTAAAAGGCCGCGGCTCATACTGTCTGCCCAGCAAGAAAAAAGGTAGTTTAGTAGATCTAACCTATCTTTGCACATCCAGGCCAATCTTTCTCATGAGAACACCACACTCCCTTCAAGAGGCTCTTTTCTTTTAATAGCCTACCTTATTTATTATAAACAGAATCACATCAGTATCGGTTTCTGCCCCTTATGGCCATCATCAGCTGGTATATTACAATATTGTAGCCATTAGACATTGGTGTATGTCACAAGATGTTGTTATGGTTAGAGCATCCAGATGTGATAATGTTTTGTCTATGACTGATGTGGCAGTGAAATGCCACAGTAAGCTAAAACTGATTGCGTATGCATAAAACATAATGAACACATTAAACACATTAAGATACATGAAATACAGTAAAAAACTTGATAAGTTTAACACGTTGAGTGACAGACCGATTTTCATAGGATCGCCGTCCAGTGCTGTGAGCTAATAACATCGAGTTACTTCCTGGCGCCAAAACGTTCACAGGCTTAACCAAGCAAATGGTCGCTGAAATGAGGAAGTATTTATGATTTATTAGGTTATATTATTATGTATATTAGGTAAAATATTGCGACCCCATATGGGGTTGTATTGGTCATTACGAACTGTACATGTACATTCACAATTAAGTATTTATTTATTTTCCACCTAGTCGATACAATGATTGCTTAAGGCAACTTTTAATGGTCAAAAGTGGTACATGTTTCGTATATTATCAACATCTTCAGCCACATAACAATGTTTAGATGAAAAATATATAAAATTGACAAAGTAATGCTTTAGATGAAGTGTCCTTAAAATTAACATAAGATTGACAAGATTAAAACAAACAAATAACTCATGTACACGCGCCCCCGTATGGGGTCGTACTTATACAGTAGTTACTGACATGAACCTCGGTAATATTTACCTTTTCCTTTGCAAGGACCCGTTAAATGCTGTAGATTATGAGAGATGTGTTAGCTTGTTCATACTGGAGCCGTAAAAATGTACGATCCCCGATTTTAGGTCAGGAAATGTTTGTAAATGACGATCTTCCGATTTTAGGTTAGGAAATTTTCATGTAGAATATAGTTATATAAAGTAATGAAAATCATGTGAATTTGGTAAATTAGGATGTAACAGAATAATATTATAAGAAGAATTAGTAGTTAAGTAATACTGAACAAGTATATAATTTTGTTTGTATAAATTTTAATTTGAGTAAGAGAACCTAGCAGCGATAATTGTGCAACATGGGAAACCAGTGACTATATCGTTGAAGACGGTCATAATTTTTGCAACAGCTGGCTTAGAAACCCGGATTACAGTGGGGATACGTATGCTGAAGACAGTAACATCAATGTGGATGAACGTGCGAGATCGCTATTTGCTCTGTACTGGGTTCAAAATCACTGTAACTATATACTTTGTCGTGTAATAGACAAGAATTTTCCACCGATCAATACATTTATTGTGAATGAATTATTGCACTAGTACCGGTTTCGGCCTATCTTGGCCATCATCAGCTAGCACACAAATTTACAGTCATTACACAAAATTACAAAGATGTTACGTTAAAGCATCCGGATATCTAATGAAATATGGAAGTAAAATATATTGCAGTATGTTGCATTAAAATATCTCTGATTAAAAGTGGTGATGGTTAGAATAAACTAAAACCTATTGATTGAGCATGGACATGAGTACATAAACATATTAAAATATATATGCCACATCATCTTGTCTATTACATTGAATCCAATCAATACGGAATATGAAACTTATAAATAATAATATATACTTTGTCTACATCATCATTGTCCGACTTATTCGATATATCGTCCAGACTATCTGCACTAAATCTTTTACTCTTCGATTTACTCGTAACAACTTAAAAAAGAAAGGAAACTCACAGTTCTGCACACTTACATAAACAATCCATGCGCGGATAGACAATGACTTTGTCACCCTACAAAACACTTTGACGTACCCATATGGGGTTGCGCCAAAACAGGAATTGAGGAATGGAAGGTGGACTATGCACGTACTTAAATAGACGACCAGCAGATGGCAGGAAGAGACTTTATAGAGCTTCGAAACACATACTCACTGCGCACCCAAATGGGTTCGCACAGTTCTCGAGTTAGAACGAACGTACGACCCCATATGGGGACGTGAAGTTAAAAAACTTAACTACTCTCACGTACCCAAATGGGGTCGCATGGCACTCAACGTATTAAACACACTAAAATGTAAGGTACATATTATGATAAAACACTTGAGAGTTCTTGTTCTGTGGAGTTCCTTCTTCAAGCTTCCTTGTGATTCTTGCACCTCTGTATCTATGTTGCATAAAGTGATCTTTGAAAATGTTCTATTTGATTAACATATGTCTTTTTGTGGCGAAAACCCTTGTCGTAAAATTTTCAGGTACTGTTGTCGTTCAACTGTTCATATATATTATTGGTGAATTTTGAGATAGACTGTAAAGTCTTGAGTTATTAAATTTGGTTAAAAGGAGTTGTTGGTAGCGACCTCTCTCCAGCCTGTATGCGTGTTGTGGATATTGGTGTTATCTGTAAAGATAAACTAGTGTACGTATGAGTTTTGAAGGAATGCCTGAGGTTGTGTGTGGAGGTGAGATGGGTACTTACTGCTCTTGTTGTTGAGAGTTATGTTTTACTGCGTTTATATGTTCATTGTAGTGGATGGCGAAGTTTCTGCCTGTACGTCCAATATAACTTGTATCGCAGTGGTTGCATTTGACACGTTAAACTCCTGATTGGTTATATTTATTGTTATTGTTGACTGTCCTGGTGTTGTGTATGGTGTTGGTGCTGTTGTGTGTTGTTTTAAATGCTATTTTGAGGTTGTGCTTCTTGAAAACATTAGTTATAATGTATATGTGGGTATTGTTGAAGGTAAATAAGGTGTAATATTTCTTGGGTTCGTCAATTTTTATTAATTTAGTTTTAGGTTGGGATTTTATCTTGTGGATGATTTTATTGACCATTTCTTTGCTGTTTCCGTTATGTTTGGCTATGTCATGGAATAATTTTAATTCATTATTTAGATCTTCTGTTGTCATTGGAATATTAAAGGCTCTGTATACCATGCTGTAATAGGCTGCTCTTTTATGTGTGTTGGGATGAATAGAATCGATTTTTATGTTATTTGAAGTATGTGTGGGTGTCCTATAGATTCTGTAAGGTAAGTGGTTGTCATGTCTGGTTATTGTCAGGTCCAAGTAATTTAAGGTTATTTTCAGTCTCTTTGGTGAATTTAATCTGGGGTTGTCTAGTATAGCATTTGCGTTGGTGGATCTATTATCTATGATTACAAAGATGTCAACAAATCTGCACCAAAAGTATATATTATCTGTTTTATTGATTGACGTGTGTTCTAGGTAGTCTATATAGATTTCTGCTAATATTCCAGAGGCAGGAGATCCCTTAGGTAGGCCTTGTTGTTGGTATATGGTATCATAGAATTTGAAGTAATTATTTATGGTAAATTCATGAATTCATCTATTTCTAAGGTGCTCAAGTTACTGTGGTTTTTAAATTGGATTCTATTATTTTGATTGTTTGTTGATAGGAATGTTAGGCTATATGTTCGTTATGTCAAATGAACCTACGGTGTGGTGTATTTCGATTTTTAATTCTTTGATTCTATTGCAAAAAATCTATTGAGTTTTTTATTGTTTTGTTTGCTAAAAATAAATAATGCTTTTTGAGAAATTTTTGAATGAACTGCGATAGTTTATAGGTTGGACTGGCTCTATAGTTTATGATTGGTCTCATGGTTTTTAAGTTCTTCTGTATGTTGTTGGTTGGATCTCTGCGTTTGCTTGAAAAGGTGTTGTCTTGGAAACATTCTTTAGTCTTTGTTATGTATTCATTTTTATCCATTTTTCCCTGGACCAATACGCTAATCCTAATCACAATATTAATGTCTTTACAGAGAAAACCAGCATCATCTTTGAAAAAGTCGTTCCTGCATGAAAAATGACTACCTTAAAATCGTAAACAAGCAAAACATAACATGCCTCAAAAGACCGACGAATCACAAGCACAACCCCACCCCTACCCCTACAATAGCCACTCCTCCTACTCCTCCACCCATACCCCTCACCACAGCTAACACAAGTCGCAGACGTACTCGCAGTAGTACACAGCAAGCTCTGAAACACAACACCACATGACCTCAACAACAACAGCAGTAAATACCCATCTCACCTCCACACACAACCTCAGGCATTCCTTCAAAACTCGTACTTACACTAGTTTATCTTTACAGATAACACCAATATCCACAAAACGAATACAGACAGGAGAGAGGTCACTACCAACAACTCCTTTTAACCAAATTTAATAACTCAAGACTTTACAGTCTGCCTCAAAATTCACCAATAATATATATGAACAGTTGAACCACAACAGTACCTGAAAATTTTACGACAAAGGTTTTCGCCACGAAAAGACATATGTTAATCAAATAGAATATTTTCAAAGATCATTTTATGCAACATAGATACAGAGGTGCAAGAATCACAAGGAAGCTTGAAGAAGGAACTCCACAGAACAAGAACTCTCAAGTGTTTTATCATAATATGTACCTTACATTTTAGTGTGTTTAAACTTATCAAGTTTTTTACTGTATTTCATGTATCTTAATGTGTTTAATGTGTTCATTATGTTTCATGGATGCGCAATAAGTTTTAGCTTACTGTGGCATTTCACTGCCACATCAGTCGCAGACAAAACATTATCACAACACATTTTATCTTTTAGCCCCATTAGACATCCAGATGCTCTAACCATAACATCTTGTGACATACTCCAATGTCTAATGGCTACAATATTGTAATATACCAGCTGATGATAGCCATAAGGGGCCAAAACCGATACTGATGTGATTCTGTTTAAAATAAATAAAGTATTGCTAGGTGGAACATCTTTCTTGACTATATACGCGCATCCAATCAGTACGGAAATAAAACTCATAAATAATTATAGGATCTTTTCTATCGCCACAACGCATACTGTCTGCACGGCAAAAAAAAAAAAAAAAAGTATAGCCATATCAAACCAACAGTTGACAGCATTGTCATTCCTCTCGGCACTTCCTCTGAGCGCTACTAGTGCGACAGTCAACGCCTGTGCGCGACCTAGTGGTGGCTCATGTTACTAAACCTTGAGACCCCTTTATTATAGTTTTTAGCCGGGCTGAATGGCTCAGACGGTTGAGGCGCTGGCCTTCTAGCCCCAACTTGGCAGGTTCGATCCTGGCACAGTCCGGTGGTATTTGAAGGTGCTCAAATACGACAGCCTCGTGTCGGTAGATTTACTGGCACGTAAAAGAACTCCTGCAGGACTAAATTCCGGCACCTCGGCGTCTCCAAAGACCGTAAAAGTAGTTAGTGGGACGTAAAGCAAATAACATTATTATTATTTTACTATAGTTTTGCCCAGAGATCACAGACGCAGTCCTGTTGAGGTTCATGGAACGTTTTATTTTTACATATTTTGTGATAACCGTGCACCGCTAATCCCGCTGTCAAGTAAGAAAGATCTTGTTTGGGTTCTGTCCATGACTTATCTAGCATTGCATTTGTGGTGTAAAACTCGGGCCATGTGGTTTTCCTCTTGTCCTGTTCTCTTGTCTTTCTTGTACAACTTTTGCCCAGTTAGTCGTGAAGGGGAGCCAGAATCTTATTCATAGGTCCAGGAAAGTCTCTTTTGTGAGTTCATTATAGTTTTGCCCAGAGATCATATACGCAGTCCTGTTGGGGTTCATGGAACGTTTTGTTTTTACATATTTTGTGATAACCATGCACAGCTAATCCCGTTGTCAAGTTACGAAGATCTTGTTCGGGTTCTGTCCATGATCCATCTAGCATTGCTTTTGTGGTGTAAAACTCAGGCCATATGGTTTTCCTCTTCTCTTGTCTTTCTTTTTCAACTTTTGCCCATTTAGTTGTGGAGGGGAGTGAGAATCTTATTCGTAGGTCCTCCATCAGGAAAGTCTCTTTCGTGAGTTCATATACTAATCTTGATGGAGTATATTTGGACAATCCCAGGGCTAACTTTTAGCTTCGAATAGTTTTAAGGCAGAAGGGAGACTTAGGATTTTGACTTCCTTGGTGTCGAACATTCCCTTGGTTGCTGCTATGGCTCTCTCCATAATGTGTATTCTAAAGGACTTTGTAGATGATTTACAAGCATAGAGTTTGTAAATATTTATGATGAAAGTATAAATTGAATGTTTGTTAGAGTCATCAGTCCATAGACTGGTTTGATGCATATCTCCATGCCACCCTATCCTGTGCTAACCTTTTCATTTCTACGTAACTATTGCATCCTACATCTGCTCTAATCTGCTTATCATATTCATACCTTGGTCTACCCCTACAGTTCTTACCACCTACACTTCCTTCAAAAACCAACTGAACAAGTCCTGGGTGTCTTAAGATGTGTCCTATCATTCTATCTCTTTTTCTCATCAAATTTAGCCAAATCGTTCTCCTCTCAAAAATTCGATTCAGTATCTCTTCATTTGTGATTCGATCTATCCATCTCACCTTCAGCATTCTTCTGTAACACCACATTTCAAAAGCTTCTATTCTCTTTCTATCTGAGCTAGTTATCGTCCATGTTTCACTTCCATACAATGCCACGCTCCACACGAAAGTCTTCAAAAACATCTTTCTAATTCTGATATCAATGTTTGAAGTGAGCAAATTTCTTTTCTTAAGAAAGCTCTTGCTTGCTTGTGCTAGTCTGCATTTTATGTCCTCCTTACTTCTGCCATCGTTAGTTACTTTACTACCCAAGTAACAATATTCATCTACTTCCTTTAAGACTTCGTTTCCTAATCTAATATTTCCTACATCACCTGCCTTCGTTCGACTGCACTCCATTACATTTGTTTTGGACTTATTTATTTTCATCTTGTACTCCTTACCCAAGACTTCATCCATACCATTCAGCAACTTCTCGAGATCTTCTGCAGTCTCAGATAAAATAACAATATCATCGGCAAATCTCAAGGTTTTGATTTCCTCTCGGACTGATTCCCTTTCCAAATATCTCTTTGATTTCCTTTACTGCCTGTTCTATGTAAACATTGAAAAGGAGAGGGGATAAACTGCAGCCTTGCCTCACTCCTTTCTGGATTGCTGCTTCTTTTTCAAAGCCCTCGATTATATATCACTGCAGACTGATTTTTATACAGGTTGTAGATAATTCTTCGTTCTCGGTATCTGATCCCTATCATCCTCATAATCATAAATAGCTTGTTCCAATCCACATTATCAAATGCCTTTTCTAGATCCACGAATGCCATGTACATGGGCTTGTCCTCCTTGATTCGATCCTCTAAGATCAGGCGTAAAGTTAGGATTGCTTCACGTGTTCCTACATTTCTTCTGAAGCCAAATTGATCTTCTCCCAACTCAGCTTCAACTTGTTTTTCCATTCTCCTGTAAATAATACGTGTTAAAATTTTGCAGGCATGAGATACTAAACTAATGGTGCGGTAGTTTTCACACCTGTCAGCACCGGCATTCTTGGGAATAGGTATAACAACATTCTGCCGAAAATCGGATGGGACTTCTCCTGTCTCATACATCCTGCACACTAAATGAAATAATCTTACCATGCTGGTTTCTCCTAAGGCAGTCAGTAGTTCAGAGGGAATATCATCAATGCCAGGTGCCTTGTTCCTATTTAGGTCACTCACAGCTCTGTCAAACTCTGACCTCAAAATTGGGTTTCCCATTTCATCAGCATCAACAGCCCCTTCATGTTCCAGGATGAAATTACCTACATCGTTACCTTGATACAACTGTTGGATATGCTCCAGCCATCTTTCTGCTTTGTCTTCTTTCCCTAGAAGTGGCTTTCCATCTGAGCTCTTAATATTCATGCACCTAGATTTCCTTTCTCCAAGGGTTTCCTTGATTTTCCTGTATACAGCATCTACCTTTCCCAGGACCAAACAGTCTTCCACATTCTTGCACTTCTCCTTCAGCCATTCTTCCTTAGCTACCTTGCACTTTCTATCCACTTGATTCTTTAATCGCCTGTATTCTTTTCTGCCCTCTTCATTTCTAGCATTCTTGTATTTTCGTCGTTCATCAATCAGGTCTAGTATCTCCTGAGTTATCCACTGATTCTTAGTTGATCTTTTCTTCCTTCCTAACATTTCTTCAGCAGCCCTACTGACTTCATTTTTCATGACTCTCCACTCTTCCTCTATTGTGTTTCCTTCAGCCTTTTCATTTAGTCCTGTGCAACATGTTCCTTGAAACAATCTCTCACACTCTTTTCTTTCAACTTGTCTAGATCCCTTCTTTTTGCATTCTTTCCTTTCTTCAATTTCTTCAACTTCAGATGGCATTTCATGACCAACAAGTTGTGGTCAGAGTCCACGTCTGCTCCTGGGAAAGTTTTGCAATCCAACACCTGGTTTCTGAATCTCTGCCTAATCATAATGAAGTCTATTTGATACCTTCCAGTGTCTCCAGGTCTCGTCCACGTATACAGCCGTCGTTTGTGGTGTTTGAACCAAGTATTGGCAAGGACTAAATTATGATCAGTGCAGAATTCAACCAGCCGACTTCCTCTTTCGTTCCTTTGTCCCAATCCAAATTCTCCTAATGTACTACCTTCTCTTCCTTGGCCTGCCACTGCATTCCAGTCTCCCATCACAATTAGATTCTCGTCACCTTTTACATATTGAATTAAATCTTCTATCTCCTCATGTATTCTTTCAATTTCTTCATCATCCGCTGAACTAGTAGGCATATAGACCTACACAAAATAGTGCATATACGGCCTACCCAAATTGAACTAAGCTACGCATGTTGTTATTATAGTATATTTATCCTGTGCATGATTTGTGATCTAAACGGAGAAGGGGAGTGAATTTATTGGTTAACTGTGTTCATAAGTTTATATGACTTTTCTAATAGTTTCTCACTAAAGTACAATTTTTGGTCTATGATGTAACTATGATGATGATGATGATGATGATGGTTCATGGTGTGGGTTACTATAGTCATGTCCTAGTTCGTGAACCATGGGCAACGGCTGAGTGGCCTAGTAAGTGGTCCTGAGAGTCGGGATACCAGTTGCTATGGAATGGGAGTGGGCATCTCGGACATATTCTGATTCGTGGCCCTCCTTGTGCTCAGGCGGCTAGGACTATACAATTCACAGGTGGTCCATAACCCGTTAGAGGAGAGATCCTCACGTGGACTATGAGCAAGTAGGGTAGCGTCCTGCTTCGAGAATTTACCGAGCTCAGAACATTTTAAGCAAGCCTCGGACCTATGCGAGTAACGGAGTCCCACTCCCATTTGACAGGCGAGGGACTCCTTGGAAACAACTTGGCGAACAAAATGGAATTCGATGGGGAGCTATCAATATTAATGGGGCTCATGGAAGAAAGAAAGAACTGGCTGAGTCAGCAAAGAGGATGCATCTGGATGTGCTAGGAATAAGTGATATTCGGGTAAGGAGAAATAACGAGGAAGAGATAGATTATAAAGTGTACTTGACGGGTGTTAGAAAGGGAAGGGCGGAGTCTGGGGTAGGGCTCATCAGGAATACCATTGCACGCAACATAGTTCCTGTTAGGCATGTAAATGAGCGAATGATGTGGGTAGATTTGTCAGTTGGAGGAGTTGGGACTAGAATTGTCTCCGTATATTCGCCATGTCATTATGCAGATGAGGATGAAGTTGACAGGTTTTATGAAGCATTGAGTGACATCGTGGTCAGGGTCAACAGCAAGGATAGAATAGTGCTAATGGGCGATTTCAATGCGAGAGTTGGGAATAGAACTGAAGGATACGAAAGGGTGATTGGTAAATGTGGGAAAGATATGGAAGCTAATGGGAATGTGAGGCGTTTGCTGGACTTCTGTGCTAGTATGTGTTTAGCAGTTACGAATACATTCTTCAAGCATAAGGCTATTCACCACTACACATGGGAGGCTAGGGGTACCAGATCCATAATAGACTATATCTTAACAGACTTTGAACTGGGCGAGTTGGCCGTGCGCTTTGAAGCGCGCGGCTGTGAGCTTGCATCCGGGAGATAGTAGGTTCGAATCCCACTATCGGCAGCCCTGAAGATGGTTTTCCGTGGTTTCCCATTTTCACACCAGGCAAATGCTGGGGCTGTACCTTAATTAAGGCCACGGCCGCTTCCTTCCAATTCCTAGGCCTTTCCTATCCCATCGTCGCCATAAGACCTATCTGTGTCGGAGCGACGTAAAGCCCCTAGCAAAAAAAAAAGAAACAGACTTTGAATTCAGCAAATCTGTTAGGAATGTACGAGTTTTTCGCGGATTTTTCAATGATACAGACCACTATTTGATGTGTAGTGAACTAAGCCTTTCTAGGCCTAGGGTAGAGAAAGTGAAATCTGTCTACAAAAGAATAAGGGTAGAAAATCTCCAGGACGAGGAAATTAGACAGAAGTACATGGATATGATTAGTGAGAAGTTTTGAACGGTGGACAGTAAGCAGGCTCAGGATATAGAAAGAGAATGGGTGGCATACAGGGATACTGTAGTAGAAACAGCAAGGGAATGCCTAGGAACGACTGTGTGTAAGGATGGGAAAAGGCGAACATCTTGGTGGAATGATGAAGTGAGAGCAGCTTGTGAACATAAAAAGAAGACTTATCAGAAATGGCTCCAAACAAAAGCTGAGGCAGACAGGAATTTGTACATAGATGAAATAAACAGAGCGAAACAAATAGTTTTTGAATCCAAAAAGAAGTCTTGGGAAGATTTTGGTAATAACCTGGAAAGGCTAGGTCAAGCAGCAGGGAAACCTTTCTGGTCAGTAATAAAGAATGTTAGGAAGGGAGGGAAAAAGAAAATGAGCAGTGTTTTGAGTAATTCAGCTTATCTCATAATAGATCTCAGGGAATCACTGGAGAGGTGGAGGGAATGTTTTGAACATCTTCTCAGTGTAAAAGGAAACCATCCTGGTGGTGTTGCGAACAGTCAAGCTCATGGGGAGGAGGAAAATGATGATGGTGAAATTACCTTTGAGGAAGCGGAAAGGATGGTAAATAAACTCCATGTCATAAAGCAGCAGGAATAGATGAATTAGACCTGAAATGGTGAAGTATAGTGGGAAGGCAGGGATGAAATGGCTTCATAGAGTATTAAGATTAGCATGGCGTGTTAGTAATGTACCTTCAGATTGGACAAAAGCAGTAATTGCACGTATCTATAAGCAAGGGAACAGGAAGGATTGCAACAACTATCGAGGTATCTCGTTGATTAGTATACCCGGCAAAGTATTCACTGGCATCTTGGAAGGGAGGGTGCGATCAGTCGTTGAGAGGAAGTTGGATGAAAACCAGTGTGGTTTCAGACCACAGGGAGGCTTTCAGGATCAGATTTTCAGTATGCGCCAGGTAATTGAAAAATGCTACGAGAGGAATAGGCAGTTGTGTTTGTTTCGTAGATCTAGAGAGGGAAAAGATGTACGCTATACTGGGGGACTATGGAATTAAAGGTAGATTATTAAAATCAATCAAAGGCATTTATGTTGACAATTGGGCTTCAGTGAGAATTGATGGTAGAATGAGTTCTTGGTTCAGGGTACGTACAGGGGTTAGACAAGGCTGTAATCTTTCGCCTTTGCTGTTTGTAGTTTCCATAGATCATCTGCTGAAAGGTATAAAATGGCAGGGAGGGATTCAGTTAGGTGGAAATATAGTAAGCAGTCTGGCCTATGCTGATGACTTGGTCTTAATGGCAGATTGTGCCGAAGGCCTGCAGTCTAATATCTTGGAACTTGAAAATAGGTGCAAGGAGTATGGTATGAAAATTAGCCTCTCAAAGACTAAATTTATATCAGTAGGTACGAAATTCAACAGCATCGAATGTCAGATTGGTGATACAAAGCTAGAACAAGTCGATAATTTTAAGTATTTAGGTTGTGTGTTCTCCCAGGATGGTAATGTAGTGAGATTGAATATAGGTGTCGTAAAGCTAATGCAGTGAGCTCGCATTTGTGATCAGCAGGGTTCTGTAAGGAGGAGGTCAGCTCCCAGATGAAACTATCTTTACATCGGTCTGTTTTCAGACCAACTTTGCTTTACGGGAGCGAAAGCCGGGTGGACTCAGGATATCTTATAAGTTAGAAGTAACAGACATGAAAGTAGCAAGAATGATTGCTGGTACAAACAGGTGGGAACAATGGCAGGAGGGTACTCGGAATGAAGAGATAAAGGCAAAGTTAGGAATGTACTCGAACTGAATGAAGCTGTACGCTTAAACCGGCCGCAGTGGTGGGGTCATGTGAGGCGAATGGAGGAGGGTAGGTTACCTAGGAGAATAATGGACTCTGTTATAGAAGGTAAGAGAAGTACAGGTAGACCAGTACGACGATGGTTAGACTCAGTTTCTAAGGATTTAAAGATAAGAGATTTAGAACTAAATGAGGCCACAACACTAGTTGCAAATCAAGGATTGTGGTGACGTTTAGTAAATTCACAGAGGCTTGCAGACTGAACGCTGGAAGGGATAACAGTCTATAATGATAATGTATGTATGATGTAACTTACCCTCAATTAACAGGTCTATGTTACCATCTTTGTATTTAATTTTTAATACCAAATCATGAGCATATGAATTCTATTATAAAAAGTAAATTTCCGTTGACATAGTGTTGCAACAAAGATGCTCAGATGATTATCTAGCTTCATGAGGTTGGATTGTTTTTCCAATGTAGATATAAGAAAACAGTTTAGCATCATGCCATTCCGGGACAAAATGGAGGTGACCCAAATATGATGGTTTAGATATGGGCTTCAGACAATTGCAATGATAGTTTATGAGCAATTCCTGAAGAAAGTGGAGGGTACTTGGTTCAACTGGTACCTGCACCGCTTTCCACTAAACTGTTTCGAACTAAATCTTATATAATAAAGTAAAACCCTATTATAATTAAAATTATTGCTATAATATAAAGTCATTGGTAAGAGTTCTAAGGGGAGACATGAGCAGTTATATGGTGATATGCTACCGAATAATATGATGAGATATCTACATCCACTATGATGAAGTCAAATGCTGACAGGGGAGCTATATGATGAACCCTACCACTAGGCAGGATAGACACTGTTGGTTCTGATTCTTTTAAGGTATCAGGTCCCTGACTTCATCTTTTTTGTCAAAATCCAATTCTGTTTGTACAGAATGGCTTTAGGTAAACAACTACCACCCCCATCCCCTCCTCCATGTGGCAAGGCCTTTCTTCATGAAACTCTTCCAAATGCAGTGGCGAGCACTGAACCCCATCTACCCCAGCCCTGCTGGGGTAAATAATTTTGTATTAACACTTTTTATTAAGTTTAAAAACTGAACATCTAAGCCAAGCCAAGTACATTTGTTTCGACAATCTGTTCGCACTACCGTAGTTCAGCTTCTCCAGCGAGCTGGGTTTCCTTGCTGGCACGAAAGAGAGTTACCTCACTGAAATTTAAATCGCTTGGTTGGCGCATGCATTTGAAGCTTCCCTGTCCTGGGAGCGGGGCGGGGCTGTGGGCCATTCCCCGACAGCAATTTACGGCGACTGGCCAGCTATATTAGGTAAGGTATGTTAGTTTTAATACTTGACACTCGAAGTGTTCAGTGCCACATGCTAGAGGCTACAAGAAAAATATCAGCATGTTAACAGTATAGCCATTAGCACATGGTCTTGGTAATAAAAATACAGACAGTTTGTGAAATCAATTGTAATATAGAAGAATATATTTTATTATTGGATTTCGGAATGAATAAAGCTTTTCCGAGTAATCCATGTAGAATATGTTTTCCGATAGCTGCAGAAAAATATTTAGGTTGTCCAGCATGAACACACAGCTAAACACGAAGTAAAAGAATTTTGTATTTGGTTGTCTGTTATGGTGGTATATAGTGAATTTTTGTAGTGTTCCTCTTGGATTATAGGTGAAGGTTTCGCCAGTTTTGTGGCATTTTTCAGGAATATAACGTGTTATACATCGTGACGAATATTTTCCCTCATTTGTCGTTGATGCGCATACACTCAGTAATTATAAGTTAAGAACTTCATTTTCCCCTATTGAACTGAGATTCACAATTAGAATTAAAGAAGGTTCAACCTATTCAATACAAAATGTGTTGTACAAGGTGTTCACAACATATTATTTATTATTACTAGTACCGGTTTTGACGCTTAATGGCATCATCATCAGCTAGAAATCATACATTGGACAGACCGGGAGAAGCTTCAAAGTTAGATACTTAGAACACGTCAATGCCATTAAGTATAATAGGTTTTCTGCAATAGGCCAACACATACATGATTCAAAGCATAATTTCCCTACCATAGAACAAGACCTAGAAATTCTCAAAAACATAAATAAAGGCCCTTTACTCGATGTTATGGAAAACTGTTTTATTCACTTAGATCAATTCTTCAATCCTAATCTAAACCTTATTGAAATTTCAGAAAAACCTAATATCCTTTTCAATTTTCCAATCGAAGTCTTTGGAGGTATCAAAATCACGGAGAGGAAATCGATCCTTTACGCTCTCCAAAACACTCTTCTATGTCCCACACCACCGCCACTCCGCCCCCCTGACCCGCCTTGAACTCCGCCTTCCCATCCCTTCCATTCCATTCCTCTCTCCTTCCCCCCCTCCCCCTCCTCTTCCCACTCGTCCCACCCTACCTTCACACTCACTCAACTTACACCCATCTCACTCGTCCACAACTCTTCTCACAACATACAACCAGCATGCTAAACCAGGTGAGTCTCATATCCTATCATATTTGGCCGCGATCCCATTTTTAGCTATCCATTTCATTATCTTTTTTCTTCCTTTTAAGCTTCACCACCCATGTTGAGCTGAGACAACCTTAAAAATCAACGTTATTCAACCTCTCAACGTCAGGTGTCCCGGCCTTAGACAAATATTTGATGGTCTTGCCAACCACATACAACACTGGACCTGGGCTTATATATGTCTCCATTGAACAACAATAGAAGAGTGGACAATTTTACTGCATCGTTTTATTATCATTTGAAGACTTTTACTCTCATTCATCAGACCAATTTTATTGTACAATACTCACCTGCCTCATTAGACTATAATGCCTCTATGTGTTATATTATATCACCATATTTTACACATCATTCTTCTAGCTTTTAATGAGAAAACAGCCTATCATTTGTACTTTGCAATGTATGCATTATCTATACAACTTTTATGACATGTACTCTGCCCACTTTGTGATTTCTAGCTGATGACGCCATTAAGCGTCGAAACCGGTACTAGTAATAATAAATAATATGTTGTGAACACCTTGTACAACACATTTTGTATTGAATAGGTTTAACCTTATTTAATTCTAATTGTACACTCATTAAGCAAGTGAATCTATAAAACTTTGGCGACGGTAAAATACCAGTTTAATTTTGCTGATTCAGTTTAGTTTAGGCTTTCTAAGTTCAAAACAAATAGTCCCAGTGTATTTTTGTGAAAACCATGACTACTATCACGAAGGGTCACCAAGTGAAACTTGTAAGTACATTGTTTAAAATCTGCCATAGATTATGATGGTGTCACTGCCATGAATATCAATTTGGAAATATGTGTGAGTGTATGGTTGAAAATATTCTTGAAAGACCTTTCTCAGGTAGACCTTACCACGAAAAATGCAGCGTTATAAAACGGTAATGTTGACTTTGGGGAGTGAAGTGGGGGCTAAGATTGCTTATATTTAAAAAATTAAAAAAACATATTTGCAGCTGGGGTAACTGTATGTGTTCACCACACGCCACTGTCCAAATGTTTCCATTTATTTAGTCTGTCATCTTAGTTCTAGGGCCCTACTTCTCTCTCAATCTCATACCTCCGTCAAGTTCAGGGTCTTCCCTTGTTTTCTCAGTTTATCTCCTTGGATTTCAGTCCGTGCAAGCAATTGACCATTGTTCCTTGACTGGCAGACATGATCAGCTGACCTAACTTACTCTTGTGTAAATGCTCAGGTAAAAAAGCTTGCAGCAGTAAAATATATGTAAGTCTAGAAACAGTTGGAGGACAACACCTTACCATGTAAAAACACATGGATAGAGTGCGAACTAAAGAAAGGTATGGGTCCAGTATTCTTGGCTCCAGCCTGCGTCAGTGGAGGATAAAATGATCTATTCTGCTCTGTTCTGTTCTCCCTACCCTCCACTGATAAAAGCTGCAGCCAAAAATATTGGACCCCATGTCTTTCTCTTGTGTGTACTCCATTTACCCATTCTTACACAGTAAGTCGCTGCTCACCATTATTTGTCCTAGACTTGTATATATTATTCTCATGTAGGTAAACCAAGGATATTTAATTTGAAAATTATCATACATTATTAGATCAAAGTTTATTTTATCCTGCAACTGACTACCAATACTATTATGGTGAGTACATAGTCAAGCAACCAATCTGTCTGATCTCAAATTCTGGCCAGCAGGTGTGTTTTCCATGAAACTAAGTTATTGCACATATTTTGAGTTGCAGTGATTTGTACATTACTCTTTGATTTAGGCCTATTCTGTAATCTTACTTGCCATTGAATTCAGAGGACAAATATTACTAGTTTCTCTCCAAACAGGCTATACAGTATTATAAAATTATATTTGTGGGAAAGATAAGGATATAAGATCAATTAAGTTTAGAATGGTACAAGATAGTACAAATAAATAAACTTTGAGAGGGATTAACTGGGATAGGACAGAGCTTGATAGCTGCAGCTGCTTAAGTGCGGCCCGTATCCTGTATTCGGAAGATAGTGGGTTCGAGCCCCACTGTCGGCAGCCCTGAAGATGGTTTTCCATGGTTTCCCATTTTCATACCAGGCAAATGCTGGGACTGTACCTAAAATAAGGCCACGGCCGCTTCCTTCCCACTTCTAGCCCTTTCATGCCCCATCATCGCCATAAGACCTATCGGTGTCGGTGCGACGTAAAGCAACTTGCAAAAAAATAATAATAATAATTCTGGGATAGGTACATAATTTGAGGTAGATGAAGGAATGATTAGTGATTTTTTTAAAATATTAACCATAGGGAGGTAATGGAAGAAATGATATATAAGTTAGTTATCTGAAAGATGTTTACATAGTTATGTAGTGAAAAATGAAGGAAGGAAGGTTTCTCCTCAGCAGTTTGTTCCTCCTTTTTGTGGTGAATGAAGGAATATTTTTTACTTCACCTTGTATTGCATCTTTTGTGTAGCTGTCAGATGTAATAACCAGGCTTAAAAACTGGGTCACAGATGAAGTCATCTAAGACAGGATCAGCATTATATTAATTACTAATGTTTCTCTGTGTTATTATTTGTTTGGATGACTAAAATGTTGTTAAAGAATTATTTCCTTCTAACAGAAGAAAAGTAGCCTACTTCAGTCTACATTCAAAGTTCATCATGCTGATAATAGTCTGTTAGTTTAGGCCTGTATTGAGTCAAGTGTAGAGAGCCAGGAATTATATTTTAAAGATTTGTCAAGATAAACACAAGGTATTTTTGTAAGTGAAAGGAACAAAAAGTTAAAACTAAATCATATCCAGGTAATGAAGTAGGGTACCTTGAAATGCTAACCACCTTGGTGTATACACATTTCAACATGTCGTCGAAAAAATATTCTTGCTCGTTGTAACGTGTGAAGTGTAACAGTTGGCATACCTCCACCTTATTTTATCTTTTTGAGATACACAACCCAGCAAACTTGTATATCATAGCCAGTTTAAAAACATTGATACCTACCTGATCATATATTGCCTTAGTACAACTATACCGTTGAGTTCATGCTCGAGGGCTATTGACGTAGATGTTATGCCCCTTCAAATAACAGTCATCATCAAACATGTCATGCTTGAGAATATAGATGAAATCATTAGTACCAGTGCTCTTTCAATTGTGTAAATGTTTAAAAAGGTTTAAAATGATCACAGCTGCACATAAAACTACCTCACGTTTGGACAGGATGTGTTAATTATGACTATGAACAGATTTCATAAGTGCCAATCTTACGCCATGCCTCTGTGCAGCTAAGGTGGCTAAATTATGCTGTGTTGCTGTTGCAGAGCCAAGCTACTAGGGATAAGGTTCAGTTCCCAGGCTGGCCCACTTTTTTCTATGCCATTTACAGTGGATATGATATAGCCAGATACCTACATATTCCAACTAGTGAATTTTTATTTGGTCCTGAAGAAGACTGTTTTTATCTGAGGTTACTTAGCCTGGTTGGACTGCAACATGATGGTCTGTAGGTAGGAAGCAGGGTACCTTGAAATGCTAACCACCTTGGTGTATACACATTTCAACATGTCGTCGAAAAAATATTCTTGCTCGTTGTAACGTGTGAAGTGTAACAGTTGGCATACCTCAGTGATCAGTTGATGCGACCACAGTTTTCAGGTTCCTGTGCATTCACTACCAGCCGTAAGTGACCCCACAGGAAGAAGTTAAGTGGCATAAGATCAGATGATCTGGCAGGCCAGAAGATGGGTTCCAATTGCTTTATTATGACATAAAGCATGAAGATAGTTCTGGACATCAAATGATCTGTGAAATTAGGTCCTGTCTTGTTGAAACTACATTAGTAATTGGTTGAGCATTGTCACGTTCTGCAGCAACTGTGGGAGTTCGTTTTGATTAAAATTAAGGTAGTATGCTCTTTCAGATGACTGTCAAAGAAATATGGTCTGATTAGCTAATTACTGCATTTAAAATGTGTCCTGTCTTACTCAGTGGGTATTCTACACACTCCAGTACTGCATGTTGTGCTGATTCACAGTGCCATTGTTATGAAATTGTGATTAGTCTGAAAAATGGGACTCTTTACAAAAAGATTGCATCGTTGGTCACACTGCATAATGCCCATTGACAAAATGTTACTAGAGTATCAAAATCACATCCATGAAGCTGCTGGTATAACTGCAGATGGTATGGGTGAAGTGTATTGATATGTAATATTCACATACCAAATGACTGGCTGATGTTAATGTGTCATGCAAGTGTCTGTGTACCAATATGGGGATTACTCTGGACAACGTTCAAAACAGCCTCTTCATTTGGACCAGACGTTATCAGAACATCATGAACAGGAAGTATCCCAGTTGACCAATCATCGCTCAAGGTTTTGGAACGTATTGGTAGTCTATATTCTTCAGTCAGAAAACAACTCTTGTAACCGACGTTGCGATTCAAATTTGTTCAGCCTTGTTTCTCCATAAATTGGCAACGTATCAATCTACTCATCTCTGGAATACATTGTGAGTGAATGAGTCCTTGTTTCTCCATAAATTAGAAATGTACTCTCCTCTGCAATACATTGTGTATGAACAAGTAAGTGCTGTGATGTGACCTGTGTGGATAAATATTGTGTCCCCGTTATAATATTACATAGTCTTTTATTAATATATATATATATATATATTTAAAAAACATTTAAAGTTGGATTTGAAGCACGATTCTACCGATACTCGTATACCCACAGGTGAGGCACATTATCGAACTGGTAACAGACCCTGTGGAGAGTTATCTCTGGTCATGCAAAAGGTGTGAATCATGGTGAATGCAACAATATATCATAGTGTAGACTACTCGCAGGGGCATTATTCAGTCTGCAATTATTAGTCCAGTGGTCACAGGATATAAACTTCATGGTTGTGATCCCTATTGAATTGTGGTCACAATAACTTATGTTGTAATGGTCCACCTCTTCAATACTATATTCTGCAATGTTTACATAACATTTCAATCATGGAACTAGTTTTGGCCTTGGCTGGCCATTATCAGCCTTAATGCAAAACTGTACAAACATATCTAATAACTAAAACAAATGTACACACACACATAATGATGTTAAAAAGTGTTTAAAAGACATCTTTCTTCTTGTCAAATTATAAAAACCCAAACTAGAACAAATACGATTTGGTTGAGAGAGGAGATCAAAGTTTTATACATGGAAAATGCCTTTTTAACTGTAGATTACATGAAATTCACCTCGAAACTACAAGTTTACTTTCGGATGCTCGCTGGAACCTCTTTCAAGCTCAAGTTGACAATAGATTATTTATTGTATTATTGAAGAAACAACAAACCCTGGAGAAAAATCTGCATATGTTAATGAACTCTTAAACTCAATAATAGCTGTGCTAAAGAAACCAGCGAAAACACTAACATGCCCAACCAGTTTCACCTTCCGATCATAAATTTGTCTAAGGTATCATTGAATGATCGTGAAAGTTCCATTTTAGCCAGGAGTCCTAAACACAATTGGCCTAATTTTAACACTCTGAATACAGCCATCACTAAAACAGTAGAAGCAAAATTAGCCATTAGCAAATTGCCAGCACAAAAACAGGATGAAGTAAGGATTGAAGTAAGAAGAAAATTAAACAACATTCTTAACCCAAAAACAATAGTAACTCCCCTAATTCACCCCTTACTGCTCATGACAATAGCTACAAGGATTCAGTTCTTATACAAAAACAAATACATGGTCTCAAAAAGATCAATGATAATAATCTTATCATTACGAAAGTAAAACAAATCTTTTTTTTAAAGATAGCTCATTCTCTACAGTAAAGAAGGATCCTACCCTGAGAATCCAACGTCACCTTTATCAGACCCTCAAGAATACTTCATATTTATTGACAGATCAAGAAAAAACTAAACTAATTAGTATGAACCCAGGTCTACCCACCGCCAAAGCCCTCCCCAAGATACACAAAACCGGTGTCCCCATTGCTCGATCATTAACCATAGACCGAATCCGTTATATAAAGCGTGACAATTCATTCAAAGGTTTGTAAGAAGGAACTATTGATTTTTGTCTAAAAAAAAAATCTGTTAAAAACACTAAAGAATTCAATTTTTTCCTGCCCTTCTGACAGTTTAAATTTAAGGCAAACACAGCTCAGCCAATGTTGGACACGATCATTGAGAACGGGACCACTAAATTTTGAGAAGGGCAGGCTTTTTGAGAGTGCCACTATTTAATAAATTTGAACTTCGTTGACGGTTTCCACTATCTGTCACATACATATTACCTGGCACTTTTTTCCTCAAGTTTTTGCTGCCCTCCACAAAGACAGACTGTCATTTTAAATCCTAGCACAGTGATTTTGTCCTCATATTTAATTGTAACACACTGCAAGTTTTAGGCTAAAAGGTCAACCTTGCCATAATTACTTATTTTAATTCTGTCATGTTTCATTGGTTTTCATTCTTTTCTTCATTATGTTTTAACACATTTTTTAGCATCATTCATGTAAAATACTTTAACCTTTTCTCACTGAAGATGGCCAAAATGAGTTGAAACTTGTAGGGCTGCAAATATTATTACTCCATGTAATGATGGAGATGTGTATGTATTGAATAGAACAACATATTAAATTTCCTTTGTAAAGTGAAAACCATCAATAGGGAAAGATTCTAATATCCTGTAACTAAAGAATTGATTGATAAATTAAAAACTTTTAATATTCAATTCAATCATTCTCTTCATTCATTCGATATTGCAAACAAGTATCCTAGTATACAAATTTCCAAGATATACCCCATCATTCAAAACAATTTAAGTAAATACAGTGGCCTAAGCATATTAGAAATACAGGATTTCATGTCTATGCTTAAATTAGTTATAAACAACAATTATTTCACTTTCGATAACATTGTTTATCAACAAGAAGGTTTGGCTAATGGGTACGCTGGCCTCGGGCATCTTGGCCAAGATTTACTTGGATTTTTTTGGAACACACCAAAATTGATAACTTTGAAAACGTGCTTTCTGGGCAAGATACATAGATGACACCATAGTAATTATGAATGAGAGCATTACAAACGCTGCTACCACTCTCCTTAATATAAATAACATTGATCCGCATATAAAATTCACACTCAAATCCGAAATTGGACGGAAAATTTATTTTTTAGAGTTAACTAATTATCAGTATCCAGGTTCCTTAAGATATAAGATTTTTCAGAAAACCTACCCAAACAGTCACTACAATCCGTCAAGATTCTTCAAGCCCTCAAAAATATAAACAAAACATCCCCTCTTTTTCTACCTTTACGTTCAATGAACAAATTTACAAAAACATCAACATCTTTAAAAAGCACAATGTAAAAGTAGTTTTCAAAACCAGTAACACCGGCCTGCAAAGATTTTGTGGCAAAAGTAATTGTATGTGATATACGTTACATTTAGTGTCTTCATATAAAAAGTACAAGTTGTTTGGTATCACATACAGATTTGTCACAAGTCCATGTCATGTTTATGCTAATGGAGATTTCTTATTGTAAATGAAGTTTGGATTGGTTGTATGGAATGCAGGTAAGGACATGTCTGAGAGAAAATATTGTATGTGTTCTATTTTGGAGAGGAGTAGGTAATCATACAGGAAGACCAGAAGAACTGTTGCAGTTCACGCATGCGCAATGTCAGACATGGTCAAAACGCCAAGATCGCGTTTCTCCGTAGTCTGAGAAAAGAATCTAAGAACGTGTGTCACGCTTTTGTCTACAAGTTACAACGTGCACTTGAAGTCGATTGAGTGAATAAGTGAGTGAGTTTGTGTTAAAATGGCAACTGGCAGTGATGTTTGGAGGCTAAAGTGTGTGAACAATCCCAACTCTTTCTGTTATACATCTGGCCAGTATACAATTAAAGGCCAGAAGTGAAATATTAAGCCATTTATTAAAGGCCTGTACTTGGCATATTTTAATACGAAGTTAGGGGATCAGGACAAGAATTTTGCACGCCATATTGTGTGTAAAACGTGTTTAGAAAACCTGCAGCAGTGGTACAATGGGTTGTTGCCGTTAATGCCATTCGGAATCCCAATGGCTTAGCGGGAACAAAGAAATCATTTTGACTTTTTTTTTTTGTGTAAAGAGTCCGGGTTCAATACGAAAAACAAAAAGCACATTGTGTATCCCTGCCTTCCATCTGCCATAACTCCCGTACCACATGAACCTGATATTCCTGTCCCAAAACCACTACTACAGTTACCAGAGTGTGTCTCTTCGTCATCTTTGAGTGTGGAGGATGGTGATGATACCTTTGTACCAGATGTTCAGGATAAAACTCCACATCTTTATAATCAGTGTGACTTCAATGATTTGGTGTTTGACCTAGGCCTCACTAAACAAAAGAGTGAACTTTTAGGATCAAGATTAAAAGAGAAATTTTTTTAATTCCTGGGACAATTTCATATTGTTACAGAAAACTGGAAGAAGAATTCCGTCAGTTTTTTATTCACGAAGACGAACTTGTGTTTCGCTCTGATAACCCTGGCTTGATTCGTCGTCTTGGAACTATTTACCAAGCAAGGACTGGCATCTATTTATTGATACCAGTAAAAGAAGTCTCAGAGGTGTTCTTCTACACAATGGAAATAAACTTGCTTCAGTGACAGTCGCCCATTCTACATCTGTTTGTGAAAACTATCACAATTTATCTATTGTGTTGCAGAAACTGAACTACAAGGAACACAGATGATTACTGTGCTGTGATTTAAAAGTGTGCAGTGTCATTAAGGCAGCAAGGAGGATATACAAAGTTCCCCTGTTTTCTATGCGAGTGGGACTCTCGGGACAGGGTAGTGTGCGAGTGGCTCAAAAGGAAACTGTTTGTGTCTGGAGAAAAAAACATTGTAAATCATCCATTAATTGATCCTCAAAGTGTGTTATTGCCCCCTTTACATATTAAATTGGGAATGATAAAGCAGTATGTGAAGAGTTTGGATAGAGGCAGTCCCTGCTTTTGGTACCTCTGTGAGAAATTTCCAGGACTGTCGTATGCCAAAATTAAGGAAGGTGTTTTTGACTGCCCCCAAATTCGGAAGCTTATGAAGGATCTGAGATTCAGTACGACAATGAACGAAACACACCTTGAGGCATGGGAATCATTCAAGGATGTTTGTAGCCAATTCCTCGGTAATGTTAAAGATGTCAACTACCAACAGATTGTGGAAACCACGCTGTAAAACTTCCAGAAATTGGGTTGCCGCATGAACTTAAAATTACATTTCCTGCACAGTCATCTGGATTATTTTCCTGCAAATGTAGGAGCATTCATTGAGGAACATGGCAAGCAGTTCCATCAGGATCTCAAAAAAAATGGAACAAAGGTATCTGGGACAATGGGACGTCTCCATGATGTCAGATTACTGTTGGTGTCTAGTGCGAGATAACACTACTGAGGAACACAAACACAAATCAACACAGCGTTCATTCACTTCAAAGTGCAGCGAACAATAGTGTTCTTGTAGGGAGATTCATACAATCTAGCAATGAACATGTTACTTTTTTGGTATATTCGTTGCAGTTTGATCGTGTCCCATTAAAATTACGTATATTCTCTATTATCTTCATAAAAGGAAAGAAAAATTCCACCTAATCAATACATTTATTCATAAATCAAGATATTCTCTATTATGGTGTTTTCTATCGAAATTACAACAATATGTCAACTTTGGATTTCAAATAGCAAAATAACTGTACATGATAAGCAAAAACAGTTTACATATTTGAAATCAGCACATCTAATTTAGGGTAAATCGTCTCTTCACCTTTCGCTGGAGATTTAAAAAAATTCACAGGCCGGTGTAGTAGGAATGCTGAAGTTTTACATAATGCCACATCCATAAAAATGTTCCAAAGATTTTCAAAATCAGGAGTGTACAGCATTATTTGCAACAGTTGTAATTCATTTTATGTTTGACAGACTGGGAGGAGCTTTAATATAAGGTACTCGGAACACGTTAATGCCTTGAAGTACAATAAATTTTCAGCTGTAGAACAGCATATGCATGACTATAACCACAAATTCACAGACATAAAACAAGATATGAAAATTCCCAAAATCATCAACAAAGAACTCCTTAACGTTTTAGAAAGCGGCTTCATACATATAGATCAATGTTTTAACCCAAATTATAGTCTTAATGACATTTCAGAAAAGCCAAATAGCCTGTTTGACCTTCAAACGTCAGACTAAAAAGTTATAATTCAGTTATTCATACTATTCACCTTTCCTCAGCACTGGGTGAGTTGGCTGTGCAGTTAGCGGCGCGAAGTTGTGAGCTTGCATCTGGCAGATAGTGGGTTCGAACCCCACTGTCGGCAGCCCTGAAGATGGTTTTCTGTGGTTTCCCATTTTCACATCTGGCAAATGCTGAGGCTGTACCTTAATTAAGGCCATGGCCGCTTCCTTCCCATTCCTAGGCCTTTCCTATCCCATCGTCGCCATAAGACATATCTGTGTCGGTGCGACATAAAGCAAATAGAAAAAATTGGTTTTCCGTGGTTTCCCATTTTCACACCAGGCAAATGTCGGGGCTGTACCTTAATTGAGGCCATGGCCGCTTCCTTCCCACTCCCAGGCCTTTCCTATCCCATCGTCACCATAAGACCTCCCTGTGTCGGTGCGACGTAAAGCAAATAACAAAAAAAGTAACCTTTCCTCAGCAGCCACCTTGAAGCTACCAGACATCGCTCTAAATCTGACGTAATAAAAGATAATACCAGGCCTAAGTTATTCTCAACTTTTACATTCAATCAAAATATCTACAGCGTTACCAACCTATTCAAGAAACATAACGTCAATATGGACATTCTCCACAAGTCAGGAGTTTACAGGTTTCAGTGCAGCGACTGTAACAGTTAATATATAGGACAAACTGGCAGGAGCTTCAAGATGAGATATGCTGAACATCTTAATGCAATTAAATACAATAGGTTTTCCGCAGTTGGTCAGCACATTCAAGATTATAAACACAAATTTAATGGATTAGATCAAGATTTAACAATATTAGACACGTTGAGCAAAGGCCCCGTACTAGATATCACGGAAGCCTGTTACATCTAGACCAATACTTCAGTCCTAATCTCAACTTGAACGACATTTTCGAAAATCCCAGAATTTTATTTGATTCTCTTATTTCAGTTCTCAACAGTGTTAAACTTCCTAAAAACAGCTTGTTTTTTCAAATTATATGTCACACATTATCACGTTATCCTTTCCTACCACGCCCACCTGACTTCGCCCCCTCCATCACCCCTCCTATCCCCCTTCCTGACCCACCCCTTTACCCTCCTTAACAATGTCTATGCTTCTAGCAAACTCTAGCACTTGCTCCTTGCCACTCTCCATGCATACATCAGGCCGTTCGAGGTGAGCCTCCTACTTAACTTTATAGTGTTTTGCCCTATTTCCAATATCTCATTTTAACTCTTAACTTTCTTTTCATACCTCAGGTTCCATATTGGATCGATAACTTTCTGGCCATATATCTACTTTCTCTTTGCCTGCAATATGATCCACTTCTTTGTGTACCTCATAAATGACAGCTTCTTTTTATGAGTTGATGTTACAAGCTACCATCAAACTTACTTATGTTACTTTATTATTAATAATCTGTGGAAGGGCTGCATACTACGTCAGGTTTTGGATGTCCATGTTTTATTTTTATCTAGTGTTTAGCAGTGCTACGCTTGAGACTTTTTAACCATTCCAAAGTGATAAAGTCTTTAAACATTTGTTAATATCTTCACTTTCATTTTATACTTTGACCAACAAGCACATGACTTGTTTATATTCTTTTAAGCATTGTATTCTTACTTCATCCTATTAATGTCACTTATTACTAAGGGTCTATTATATGTACTGCATACTTGTATATATCTTTGTTCATATGACATGTTTCAGCTGATGATGCCCATAGACACTGAAACCAGTACTGAATTTAAAATGTTGTGATCTTATTAACAACATATTATGTATTGAAAAAAGGTGGATCAATCAAATTTCCCTCTATTGTATGTTCTTTTCAGAAACTTGAAAACTTTTGACAAGCCTTGACCTTTCAGTTACACTATGGATGTGCTGTGTTTTCAGCATCCTACTATACGGCTTTGAGGCATGGACAGGGACCACGTGCAAGAGATTGCAGGTGTTTGAAATGTGGACATACTGCAGGATGCTGAAGATATCTTGGACAGCAAAAATGACCATTAAGTTGTTTTGCACTGTATGAACAAAGAACCAGAAATTCTTACTACCACCAAGAAAAGAAAGCCAGAATGCTTTGGTCATATGATGCACAGCAGAAATACCACCTTTTACAACCAATACTCCAAGGGAAAATTAATGGAAACTTGGACAGAGTTGAAGTAGGGCATCATGGCTGTGCAACTTCAACCAGTGGCTTGGGGTGATTAAGTTTACTCAGTTCAGAACAACTATGAACAAACAACAGATCATGCTACTGAGGACATGTTACATGAAGAAGAGTACTAAATTGTTGTATTTTATTTTATTTAAAATGTAGATAAATTCTCCATAGATTGTGTATGAGCTATATTACCCTGCTAAGTGAAGGTATTTAAATGGACCTAGAGTAGCAGGCGTGTTCCCAGGATCACATGGCTAAGGGTTAATAATTGCTGATGGATGCAACCACCTGACAATTCCTCTACTTACCAACTGTAATTTGTTTTTCAGTCCATTCAGCAAAAACACTGTGGTACCAAATTTCCATTGCTGAATATTTGGATGAACTTAATTTATTATTATTATTATTATTATTATTATTATTATTATTATTATTATTATTATTATTATTATTATTATTATTTTTAATGGGGAGGTCTGTGCAGGCCTGTCTGCATTGCAGGGCTGACATTACACCACTAAATGCAGAACATTATATCTGAATCAGATTATTCTCATATGTTTCTCTTTCTTTCAGAAGACACTCCATCTAGTCCTGCTGTGGAAGAGAGAGGATCGGACAGTGACAGCAATGATTCGCATTCCATGGCTATTGATGAAGCAGGAAATGAAGACAAGATGTCTGTGGCCTCAGCTAGCAGTAGGAGATCACGGCGCTCTGTTCAGTCCAATGCTTCTCGAGCTTCTATAAAATCTACTTCCAAATCACCAGCAGCCTCTGAAGCAGGTTCAAGATCACCCTCTGGGTCTCCAGTTAGGAATAATTCTCGTTCTCGATCCAGATCCGGATCCAATGCTGGTTCAAGGTCACGGTCTAGTTCGGTATCGAAAGCTGGGTTGCGATCAAGGTCTGTATCAAAATCTCCTGCAGGTTCCAGGTCAAGATCTGGATCTAAAGCAAGATCCCGGTCAAGATCATCATCTAAGGCTGGTTCAAGATCTAAAGCAGGATCGAGATCTCGTTCAAGATCTGGTTCGAGATCAAAAGCTGGATCCAGATCACGTTCAAGATCTACATCAGGATCTGAAGCTGGGTCTAGATCAAGATCACATTCTGGGTCAAAACCTGGATCAAGAACAGGATCAAAGGCTGGTTCAAGGTCACGTTCAAGGTCTGCATCAGGGTCTAAAGATAGATCAAGATCTCGTTCAAGATCAGGATCGGGACCAAAAGAAGGTTCAAGATCAGGTTCGCGATCCAAATCCCGATCAAGATCACGCTCAGGTTCACGATCTAAAGCAGGTTCCAGGTCTCGATCGAGATCGCTTTCACAGTCCAAAGCTAAGCCACGGTCTCGTTCTAGGTCAAGATCAAAGTCGGGATCAAGGTCTCGATCAAGGTCAAAGTCAGGATCTAGGTCGAAAGCTGCATCAAGGTCCCGATCGAGGTCCAAGTCAGGATCTAGGTCTAAAGCTGCATCAAGGTCCCGTTCAAGGTCAAAGTCGGGTTCTAGGTCTAAAGCTGCATCAAGGTCCCGATCGAGGTCAAAGTCGGGTTCTAGGTCTAAAGCTGCATCAAGGTCTCGATCGAGGTCAAAGTCGGGATCTAGGTCTAAAGCTGCATCAAGGTCCCGGTCTAGGTCAAAGTCAGGATCTAGGTCTAAAGCTGCTTCACGATCCCGATCAAGATCAAAGTCAGGGTCACGGTCTAAAGCTGCATCCAGATCACGGTCAAGGTCCAAGTCAGGTTCACGGTCTAGATCAGGTTCACCTGCATCAAAAGCTAGCTCACGATCACGTTCCCGATCAAAGTCTGCTTCTAGATCTCGCTCCAGGTCCAAATCAGGTTCCAGATCCCGTTCCAGGTCAAAATCAGCTGGAAGATCAAGATCCAAGAGTGGCTCACGGTCTCGATCTAGGTCCAAGTCAGTTTCAAGATCTAGATCACGGTCAAAAGGCAGTTCACGATCTCGTTCCAGGTCAAGATCAGCTTCTGCTGCCCGCTCTGGGTCAAAAGGATCCAGGTCACGGTCTGGTTCTAGAAGTCCAGTGGGAAAGCGGAATCGAAAGCGTATTGCAAACTCAGGTACCTTGTTCATTTTTATTCTTCTTGGAGCAATGTAGAGAACCATTAATTAATGTTTGTACGTACTGTTAGCTGCCCATATCCATTTCTGGTGAGATACAGTGTGTGGAGTGGACTGTCTGTCGTGGTATGGGCTAGATTAATTTTGTTACATTTATTTTTCAATCTCAGTCACATCCTTTGCATAGATGATATGAAAATGTCTGAAATATGAGCATTACAGTAAAGCTTCATTTATATGTTTCTCATAGGCCTGAACAAAATAAAAAAAGTTAGTCTGAGTGCAGCTTAAAATGTGCCTACAATATGTATAGGAAAAAAGCACAGGAGTGTATTGCAGTGAAAATTATATTTATGTGGTAATATAAATTCGTAGTATACATTGTACAAACTTCTGTATCAGAAAAAAATCTCTTATTTTAGGCTATTTATTATCTGCTGCTACAGCTTAAACTACACCCTCAAACCATTCTTTTTCATTTATTTCCTCAGTTTTTACAGCACTAGCAACCTCATTAAAATGCATGGGAGTGTTTGCTGGCTGACCATCATTGTCGTAATTGTAATCTTCCTTGCCCATCTCTGCTGATGGTCATGGGTTTCATTTTTAACATCTGCATATTGTACCCATAATGAGAACTCTTAATCCTGAGGGTCATATGAGGTAAGCACATATAGGACTAACGTACACTGAGGATATTATTTTAAATTAAACTGAAAAATACAGATGTAAACTAAAATCAAATATTTATTCACCAGTCAATATTTACCTAGCCTTAATATGGTATTGATTGTGGTGGTGGTCATTGCATTAACAGTTCAATTACTGTATGACACAGCAAGATCAGTGCATAAAAATTATCCCATGATCTGAATTGCCACTTGAACACTGACACTCAAAACATATTGGAACTAGGTTCAATGTTGGTTCTAACCAGGGTGTTAAAATTAAAAAAAGGGGAAAAAATCATTACTTTTCATTTCATCTTCACAGATCGATTTACTCATTTCTGTGTGTCATGTATCTGCTCATTACATTTCTTCTGTAGCTTTGCTATCCCAAACGGTCTTCAGTTTTCCTCAGGGTACATTGGTATGATAGACTGGCAATAGTCTTTGCTTGTCCTATCCATCTTGTTGCAGTCAAACCCTTAGCCATGCCTTCTCAAGCTCAACCCCCTCCACCATGACTCCACAAATATAGCACGCGAAATAAAAGATCGACAGCTGCCAGTAGCTCTAAAGATCTCAACGAGTTAACATCTTAGCGGTCAGAGGGGTAAGTGTCAACATTTTTATCCAACTTCCACTATTAGCCCCCTCATTCCAATATAGCGCTTCAACAAATTTCATAAAAAAACTTTTTAATTACAGACTTCCATCACACACTTGGCTATTTACCGGTTGACAGCAACTTTTACAACAACATTCCCTTTTTTACTAGCACGCTTACTCCAACACATCCAACAACAAAGCTACACCAATTCCGAACCCTTCACATAAACACCGTATCAAAGAAGATGGCCCAATGACGTCGACAACAAACCTTAATGTGGCCTACGGCATCCAGCTTTCAACTAATACTATCTCAAAATGAACTACGCCATATGAAAATTGTTCAAATTCATACGCACATAAACGGAAAATTAATACGTATTACTGTAACTTCAAGAAACGACCAGATGAAATTTTGATGTTCAACATTGCTCAAGTTTTTAACAACACACCATTTGACAATTAATTGGAATGTGCTTTCCCATTTTTAACTATATTGTAATAACTTTTAATATCGAGAATCAACCACCTTATATAATAATTTCTCAAATAATAGTTTTTTAAACTCAAATATTGCTACAATCATTGTTAAGCCAATATTATACCACAGCTTATATTGTAATAGTTGTATAATGACCTCTCATCCACTTTCAAGACATAGTTATATATCAATAGTATTCATACGTCATTTCCAATCAGGTACCTGATTTTTTCCTAAAGTGAGACTATGGCTGATGATGCCCACTATTGATAGATGAAACATGTACCAACCAATATATTAATTTTTATGTTGGCAGTTTTAATAAGGACAAAGCCCTAATTTTTAACATTGTATTGTATTGAATAGGTGGGTAAATAATAAAAGTAAACTAGTTTTATTTAATATACGTGGTATGTTCCGAGCTGTCGCCAGAGAGATGGTGTGGAATGGCATTAGTAGACAAATAAGTTTGAGTGGTGTCTGCAAACACCAGAGCCTGAAGATCTTTATTACCTTTTCCTTTTAGCTCCTTTAAAATGGTATCCATAACTGCTATGAATAGAAGAGGTGATAAGGCACTTCCCTGTTGTAATCCTTTGGTTGAATTGAACCAGGAACATAACTAGAACTGGATGATTTGTATGGCAGTAGGCTCGGAGCATCACTAGATTCCGAGGAGTCATATATTAGTTTCGAACTGGGACCCGGAGCTTCGCTTGTGATTGGCAGAACGTTTTGACAAACTGAATCACTTGAGTTGCTTTCACGTTCTTCACTGTGAGGAAAACTCCTCAATACGTTGCACTCCTCTATGATTATTTTCCATCAAATCAATCAGATATTGTCCCATGTCCTTTTCTTTGCAGCTAATCTTTCCTGAAAAGAAAAATTCCTTTTTGTGGAAATAACTCATTACCAGGGAACGGATTTATATGTACTAATAATTATTGAAATATGCACTTATATATTTAGTTATTTTTATTGAAATATGGAATTATATATGGACTTAAAATGACACATACAACATTACTTTCTGTTTAATATCAAAGTTCAAAGAAGCTAAACAAAGTAGATCTACATGCAACATAATGTTGCACTTCTCATTTTAATATATTTGAAGAATACACAATCTTTTATTCTCTGTTACCAAAACAATGGATTACAAAATGTTCTTTTAAGTGCTGGAAAGTGAATCTTCTCCTATTATCTCTAAGGATAGATTTATATTGACTGAAACTGCGTTCAACATCGGAAGAGGTAATGGGGGCATAATTCAACTTCACAGTATCTGCTGGGGTTAAATTCAGTGTTAATTTTACACTTAACTCTCCACACAGCTTTGCACCAACCTTTGTCATTTCTTCATATGCAGGGTTCTTTGAAAGTACAGTGGCCATCTTCATGTTTGCTACATCTGCAACTTTACCTGTACCACGATTTTTTAAATTTTTATTTAGCTAATATATTTACAACCCGTGTTTCACGTACAGGTATATCACAAGATATTTACAGTTATGATAACAACATATGGATAAATTATTGAAGTGAATGGAAGATTTTCTTGAGGAATTCTGTTACTTCGAAAGTGTTCCAGTGGTATTTCACAATCGTTGGCAGGGGAGTTGATCATAGCACTGCTGGTCGTTCTCTTGATTACGTGGTGCATTCAGTCAACAGGTGTCGAGCAGTCTGTGGAGATTTTTCCGGGCAGCTGCAGAGTGGTGAATCCATTATGTTCATTTTATGGAGATAGGATTTAAAACGAGCATGATTTGTAATAAACTGGGTGGTTGTGAAGTTGGGCCAGATAGATGAGGACAGTCTGTGTTGTATATTAGGACTGAATAATTTTGTATGGAAGGAATCTTCAGAGTTGGTATATATGGAATTCCAAATTGTTGTATAGTATTCAGTTAATACTTGTTTGGCATAATTTAGAGGTGGTGATTTGTAGTCTATTGTAGATTTATAGCTGGCAGCAATCCTGGCAAGATAGTCAGCTCTCTCGTACCCTTGCAGTCCTGTGTGTCCTTTAATCCAGTGAAGAGTAATCTTGTTCGTTTTGTTGAGGGTAATAAGTTTGTCTCTAATTTGAGTGGTGAGAGGATGGGTAGTTTTCTTATTAGCTACAACAAAAATTGCAGCTTTTGAGTCAACATGAATAGCATAAGTTGAAGTATAGTTTTTATGTAGTTCTATCCATTCCACAGCCATGATGATGCCCAATAGTTCGGCTTGGAATACCGAGCAGTTGATATCTAACCTTTTTATTTCAATGAAGATATCCTTCGAGTTTTTCTCGACTACCATTCCTGCTCCAACATGGTTTTGTGTTTTCGATCCATCTGTGAAGATGAGGACATCTGCTTTATCTACAGCTCCTGAAGTATTGATGTTTATATGATTATCTCTAGGATGGTTTCTTCTTGATCTTGTTTTGATTTCAGTTTCTTTCAGTGAAGGAACTACTGCGTTTGTGGGTTGACCTCTTGAGATGGCTTTGATGTCATTATGTAAAAGAATGGCTGTATCTATGGGCATTGTGCAGGCTATAGCTTGCAAAGCATTGTTTGAGACTGTTCTGTATGCCTTTGTTGCAAATATCAGAAAATAGCTTTGTATTTGTTGCAATTTCAATTTGGCTCTTTTTGATATGGAGATGCTCCATAGTTCTGTGGCATACAATATGACGGGTAGAACAGCATGATTATATGCATACCTGCCAACTTTTAGAAATCAGAAATAGGAAGATTTTTTAATTCTTGGATTTCATCAAATGTATTGCGCCACGGTCTCGGTAAAAAGAGGACAAGATAAAAGGCATACATATCTACAGTTACAATGCAAGTTAACCATTACATTTTTAATCTTAAGCTAAGAAAAACCGAGCTCGATAGCTGCAGTCGCTTAAGTGTGGCCAGTATCCAATATTCGGGAGATAGTAGGTTCGAACCCCACTGTCGGCAGCCTTGAAAATGGTTTTCCGTGGTTTCCCATTTTCACACCAGGCAAATGCCGGGGCTGTACCATAATTAAGGCCACGGCCGCTTCCTTCCAACTCCTAGGCCTTTCCTATCCCATCGTCGCCATAAGACCTATCTGTGTCAGTGCGACGTAAAGCAAATAACAACAAAGACCTATCTGTGTCGGTGCGACGTAAAGCAAGTAGCAAAAAAAAAAAAAAAAAAAAAAAAAAAAAAAAAAAAAGCTAAGAAAACAAAAACGATTGCAAGAAAAACGTACCTAATAATCATTCTCATTTATGACACATACATACGAATAGTACCATTTAGACAGATAAGTCAAGAACTGACTACAACTTACCAAATGGTGAAGAATATACTCATGTAGGTGATAAGAGACTGCTATGTTTACTTGTTTAGCATTGAACTGGCAGCTAACTTTGCCCTCTTCAACAATGCACTGTCATACTGCTGCTCATAACACTTTGACTTTATTTGACCACCAATAGTTTACTGAGATTTTCGTCATTCAGAGATGATCGGAATTGTGTCCTCGTCTTTTTTACCTGGCTGAACAATCCTTCACACTGGGCATTGCTGTGTGGAATTGTCAATATTGAGAGCATTACTTTTGCGATTCTATCATATTTGAAACACCCATGTGCACCTCGTATATCCCCTATAGCAGACCAAGAACAATCTACTCTTCCTTCTTGCACAACAGATAATGGTAAATCCTCCACTTGGAGAGCACAAAACTGGCACTGTAATGCATCCACTGCTTCTTGGTCATCTTCACCATCTTTCACTGGCAATATAACAGGAAACTTTGAAACAAAATACTTTCTGGCATTGAAGGAAGAAGTCTGCAAAGAATTTATCTGAGCTACTTGAGCATTAACAAAAACATCACTATTCAAATTAATTTTATGAATAATATAATCACAAACTGCAATAAAATAGTTCCTGACGTGCAAATAAAAGTTTTTCTTCTCCTCAGGTGCCAGATTTTCTACAAGACGAGATGTTAAACACCCAATTACTAAATCACCAGCTTTCTGATTCTCCCTCATGTAATAGACCACTTCTAAAACTGTAGGATATTTTTTTATAACCACTGGCTTAACAAACCTACACAGAATGTCCTTCAACATATCCGTCAGCATTGATCTTATGACATGAATGTTATGTGCTTGCGACTGAAGAACTTGATTAGTTTTCTCAAATGTAGGGATGATAAATGCCAGAAATTAGCAAAATGCTTTATTAAAATTTGAATACAGAAAAGGAAATAGTCTCTCCTCTCGTGAAATACTGGCAGTGCAACTAGACTCCTTTATTTTCTTACAGATGGAGATGAACTACTCTCCGCCTTCCTTTTTCCAGAAATAACAGAAGCTTGGTCTTGTACTCTACTGACACAAGGACCACGTTCCATTGCTGTATCTTCATGTGCCTTTAGCTTGGGAATTTGGAAATACTTCAGAGATGTGTCTGTGCCATTGGACCACTTTACCTCATCCTTAAAAAAAACTCTGAAGTGGCTCCCACTCTGAAATCAATCTTTCCAAACATTTCCCCAAGGATAACCAGCGTGTACATACATGCTTTAATATTTTTCTAACATCAGTTTGGTACAAAGCTTGATACATTTTGAGATGATCTTTTCTCTTTGAGCTTTTGTCTAAATAATAATAAATATCAATTAGCATCTCATCAATTTTGACAGGAAGGGAGTCTGCACCTTTCATGGCAGCCAAATTAATCAAATGACATGGGCATCCCATGATAATAATGTTTTCGCACTGCTCTCTTAGTTTAGCAGCAACACCGTTTTTTCTTCCCATCATAACAGGAGCATTATCTGCGCTAAAAGCTATACAGTTTGCCGTCGGAACGTCATATCTTTTCAGAACATCCAGGAGCAAATTAGCAATATTAATACCAGTAGAATTGGCTTCCAAATTTTCCATGAATAGCAAACAATTTTCAATCTTTTTCAATTCTTTGTTGAAAAACGAGACGATGATAGGATAGAGCTTACTATCTTTATCATTGCTACCATCAGTTGAAATTGCAAAAGGTTCAGTTTTTAAAGTTTGATTCGCCTTACTATCTGCATCACGGGCCATGTCATTAATTATGGCAGATGTTTTTGTTCTAGCACACGCATATTTCTTCGCAATGTCTGAATCTGGGAACATCTTTCTGAACAATGGCCCTGCGTGATCAGAACAAAACAATGCAAGGTTATGTTCGTCAATGAACGCCGTGAACAAGCATTCTGCTCAAGTGACTGCATCATCTTCCTTCCCACCTACAAAAAAATTACTTAATTTTTTGTTCCCCTCGAGACAGCTAGCACTATCTTTGTGTTTCGTTGTGACACTGTGAGCTACAATATCTGTTTTCCCTCCATGCGAGATACTAATATCACACCGACACACGGAACAAAATGCATAATAGTTTCCTTTATTAGACCGTAAAATGAACGGAAATTCAGTTTTATAGGTATCCCTGAACACTTGGAGATAACGTTTGTTTTGTAGTCATCATGTGAAGAGAAAATACCACAAACTGTCACTGACACAAATCTCTGAAATACATTGAAGTCATTAAAATTATGAACTCTGATCAACACAAAAGCACTGAAATACACGAAACTACCACATACAAAACAGATCAATATGTCTCGTACATTAACATATGACTTCGACAGGGGGAAAAGCACAGAACCGCAAGAAAAAACATGTGGTCTAAAACTCCAACGAAACTACGCACAGAAACGAGCACGCGAACCACACAATAACAAACTCACTCTTTCGTCCCGATCAACGGAGTCCCTAGCGGTCGCTAATGCGCACGACCTTCTCTGACTCATAGAACGATTGCCGTCCCGAATTCCCACCTGAACAGCACACACGCTGCTGTAGTGAGCGGGAAATACGATACACGAAGGCGACGGATGATCCGCTCGCCAAATAAAGCATCAAATACCGGTAAATATGCTTAAAAATGAGGTTGCGTAAATTACACAAGCACATAAGAATTCGTACTGACCGTACTGGAGGTTATATTGGTCCAAAATAGGAAGAAATAAAAATAAATCGGAAAACTGGAAGACGAGTTAAAAATCGGAAAGTTTCTGGGTAAATCAGAAGGGTTGGCAGGTATGGCGCAAATGATAAGACATGCTCCAAGTCGCTTTGGAACATCTGATTAAGTTCCGGATTTGCATTATTTTAATGTCCAGGTATTGCATGTGCAGGTACCAGTCCATTTTGTTGTCCTGCATTACTCTCAAATACTTCATTTTTGACACAACGTTGAGATCCCAAGCTGTAACTGAAGGGTGACTGGTATATTCTTCCTTCTTCCTGATATGCATTGGCATTAGTGCTGACTTTTCCTTAGATATTTCAAGTTTGTGTTTTTCGCACCAGTGCCGCACGATTTCGAGGGCTGTCTGAAGCGTGGAAAGGATATGAGAATGAGAAAGACCTGTGAACATGAGCATAACAGCATCAGCATAAACAACTATATCCAGATCGGGTTCATTTGATAGCTGTACTGTTAAGCCGCTAATGATAACGTTCCATAGAGTGGGACCAATGACCGAACCTTGGGGGCATCCTTTGGTGTTGGCTTTTGAGGTTGAAGTCTTTCCCAAGGTGAAGTGGGCTGTGCGATCTTGTAAGAAGAGTTGTTCCACAGTTTTATTCACAATTTCACAACTTTCAGAAAGTGAGAGATGCGAGTTTTGAAGCCTTTTCATTGTTTTTGTGATACATGAAAAATTATGCTGAATGTAACATAAGTAATTTCTCACACTTGTATCGCAGACAACTGGTTTTTTTGTTGTTGTTGGTTTTTTTTTTTTCTATGGGCTTACGTCGCGCCGACGCAGATAGGTCTTATGGTGATGATGGGATAGGAAAGGCCTAGGAGTTTGAAGGAAGCGGCCGTGTCCTTAATTAAGGTTAAGCCCCAGCATTTGCCTGGTGTGAAAATGGGAAACCACGGACAACTGTTTTTTTGGCTTCAGTTGAGGCTGCATCTTCAGAGTCCATGGCATGCAGAACGTTCTTAATACAGTCTATATATTCAACCGCTTGCAGCCACGTACCCCATCTAGTTAGAATCGGCTTAGGCGGCAATGGAATCTCTGGGTACATTTTTTTCAAAAGATGTCCTCTGTGGGCTTTGAGAAAAACTACTGTTTTCACTGAGGAAATCATAAATCTACTTTGGGGTAACTGCCTCTTACCACTTCTGCCACACGATTGAAAGGCAAGTGCTACACATGTTAAATGAGTCATGTTAGGATATACAACACATAATGCTTCTCTGGCTTTTATCATATAAAGTGCAGCATCGCTATTAAAAAGTAACACTTTATTATACTTAATGCCCTGTGGCCAGAGGATACCCATACCCTCATTGAACAGTTTTGGTATAGTTTTGTTATCACACTTTTCTAGAATATCACAGTGTAAGAGAATCCGTTTACAATAATCTTCGCTTAACAAACCAATGATGACATTGCCAATTAGCTTGCCTTCTTTGTCTTTTGTCTCATCAATGGAAACCCAAATCGGACTGTCTTTAATCTCTTGCCTTATCTTCCGAACAGTTTCATTGTATATGGCTGAACAGTACGTTTTTCTGAACGTTGACTCATCCGGGATGGATCGTTTAGTATATTTCTCGAGGAATTCCCTGAAGCACTGATCATTCAGTTTGAAGAGAGGTATGTCAGCAGAAATGAGAGCATGGCAGAGATCAGTTTTGAACTCGGACGTTACACTGGAAGTTGTTGGTTGTGTCGGAAACAACAGTCTCTGCTTGGAATTTCGTTGTTTGTTAGCCTGGTGTTTACATGGTTGAAACGTGCTGTTGCACAAGGAACCTTTGAGTAGATGTCACTGTGTCACTGTACAATGACACAAATTACAAAATAATATATTACTGTCAGTTGATAAACCATCTTCTTTAAATTCTGATACATAACTTTTCATTTTTAAACTGGTTGACTGAGCTACTTTAGGCATATTGTAACAATGTTAATGTCTTCAATGAATATCAATATACAACTGCATACAATGAACATACAAGAACACTATGATCCGTCTCACTGTTAATTCAAACTGTGAATGACTGGTAGTGAACTAGATGGAGTTATGAAGCAATCAAAGGGAATGCCCGAATTACGAACTAATCCAGAAACCACTAGCACATCGTCGATGTATGAGATTTCCCTAGTTACGAAATTATGGCACAGACACAGTCGATGTTATGTAATGCAGCTTATCATGCTGTAATTGTGATTTACATAGTCACGGTACTGGCCAGGTGATCTCCTCCACTTCCGAGCTCAACCTCTTTCTTTCTTCGCACTGCTTATCAGCTTATTTTATCAGCCCAGACGTGGACAGGCATGATAATGACCTGCACACCAGTTAAAATATTAATTTTTCGAATATAGATTTTTAATTTATTTCTCCATTATTGAGAAGACTGCTAATTTAATATAATTTAATACTTTTTAGCCGAAATATGGACTATATTGATTTTAATGACGAAGATATGTGCTAAACTCTACATGTCATGATTGGTAAAGATAATGCAAAATATAATTAATTTTAGCTTCCTAAAGAGATATCTATTTACATATAAATCTGTTCTCTGCTCATTACAAACTTGGCTACTTTAATAGGATTTAAAGTTACTGCTGGATACAATGAAAACACCCCACAGCTGACTACCGCATGCAGCTGTGCTTATCACTGGCCTTGGGTACATCGGCCACCAGGGCTGTCCTCTCCAGCCAACATGTAGATTTACAATACTCTTGAAACATCATTGATCTATATGAGAGATTCACCACATGATTTTGGAGACTTGCAATTAAATGTCAAGGCTGATTTTCCCGCTCATCATTCTCCTCTTATAGTACAAAGATTGTGTCGAAAAAAATTCAAGGTAGTTTTCGACCTGTCTTACCAGATACTTCCCTTGTAAGTAGAATAATTGAAGGGTATGGGAAAAGACAATGGTAACCCTCAAATTTGAATATTTCAAAGTTAATAGAGTAATACAATGGTAACCCATATCTACACTAATTGGTGTTACGAGTTAGTCTTATTGATGACAGATGGCAGATGGGAACCCACACTCTCTAGTGCGAGACAATGGTAACCCACAAATTGAAAATGGATTCAGCAGCTGGCAGTAGTAATAATTAATGTTATTTGTTTTACGTCCCACTAACTCCTTTTACAGTCTTCGGAGACGCTGAGGTGCCGGAATTTAGTCCCGCAGGAGTTCTTTTACGTGCCAGTGATATTAATGCAATTTTAAGTGAATTGTCTAGTGATTCTGACTGTTTTGATGATGACATTAATGATCCAGACTTCATTTTACAGAAGGAGATGGAAGATTCTACTAATATTAATTGTAGTACAAGTGAGGTAAGTTTTGTTTTCCACCACATGTAGTTATTTGCTGGTTACCATTATCTTTGTGTGGACTAGTTGAGCTGTGTTTTATTGGGATATTGAGCTATTATACGATATCATGATACTGAGATACAGTTAATATACATTTTCATACAACTATACTGTACTGTATAAATCATACGATGCTTACAAAAAGCAATATTGCACCATCCTGAGGGGGTTTCTTTCTTGCACCATATTGGGCGGCCCATCAATTGCTCCGGCTATTTTCCCCTCATCCAACCATCACTTCTACGGATGATTAAATGGACCAATGCATTTAATAAAGAACGATGCTAAGTGTCGGTAGCTATGCTCACTTCTAACATTCATTGAATAAACAGTAACCGCATCATAAAATTTAAGCGATATCGCAATCTTCATTTCTCTTATCACATTTATCGATAGGATAATCCTTCAATTGCCACGCGACACCTCTCAGGAATAATTAAAATGCATCTGTGAATAGTATTATTTTTACGCGAGGTCAATTGGGAAACCGCATTTCCTTTTTAATAAATTACCATCGATACCATCCATCCACCGGAATCAATGTCAAGTTGTCCAAGTCCAATCATTCGAAGAAAAGAAAATAAAATAAAATAAAAATTTTTTAAAATTAATTAATTCAAAATCATCTATCCCATAATGATATTAGCCTATCTTCAATAATAACCTCTAAATTGAATAATCTATAGTTTATTTCATGATTCTAGAATCATAAAAGAAAATCTGATAACATTTATTTACATCAATTATCTTCCTCCTCTCTATATGGAAAAATTTAAATTTAATCTATCTACAATCTGATTCAACTGATCCTCTTGCACTTATTATCCGCATCATAAAAATAAAGAATAAATTCTCTTAATCACATAAATCGTAGGTACATATTCTATCTGTTGAAGATGTAGTTTAATATTCTCTGAAATTATCTCATAATAATAATAATGACAATTAATTGATAAGCAGAAAAAATTAATATGGGTTAAAAAAATCTAAGTCCTTAAGCCTTAGTAAACTTCATAATAAATATGCTTAATCTGAGTCCATCAGCTCTTGTTTCTTTCTAAAAAAAAAATGCTTATTTTCGTCGATATTAAATTGATATTCTGTCACTAACAAATGTATATCTTCCAATATTATAACGTCAGCAGTCGCAAGTAAGTTCCAAGTATATAACAGCTCAAAATGGCTATTTCAAATATATATCGATCATTAAATGAAAAATATTGGTCACTTTGACCATGTCATTTGGTTAAAATATTCAGATAACATCCTAAAATTAAATGTAGGTATCGTATAAAGATCAATTATTATCGTAGTTCAAATAGAAATTATACCTATCATGATTTATGGTTTCACCAATGTCCAATCAAGTATCATAAAATTCGTAGGAATGTATTTGGTAACCTATTTTATTTAATTGTGGTAGAGATTCAAATTATGAAGTTGCTCTATCAATTAAATACATTCTCGATACCAAACTTCAAATAATATTCAGTACAACGTTGACATATTCTCTATGAAGACAACAAGTTTCCCTTTTTTTATTTCTTATTTGGATATTTAATCTGAAGGCAGTTTACGGTAACCCACATATGAAATCTACGATGTATTTCATTTGTATTCATGTACCACTAACCTAATATATCTCGCATTACCATTTTAATATCTTGCCGCATATGTCAAACATCACCATTGGCCAGTAATACGTCATATTTACCACCAAAATTATCCATAAGCATATCTATCTCTCCATTTACCAATATTAATTATCATAATATCTCGTCATACATTCCCATAAATATATCTCAGCAAATAATTATTCGTAAAACCACATCAACATGTCACTCAAATCCTAACTTCCCTACGTAAACATTTATCATTTCCAACTAGGCGGCAAATCATCTTAACATATCATTAATGTACTGCAACGGTACATTTCTGGGTTAAGTTTCATTTGTAATACACATGAACACGTTATCCTGTAAATGAAACACATGTATAAACTAAACAAATTAATATTTACTCACATGTCATCGCGTCGTAATAGTAACCAGATCTAAGTTACTCAGAAATCAACTATCTTCTTTAAAACATTACGTATGGGATATGTCTCTTTGTATACGTTGTTTCAATCCCATAATGGTTGAAAACATCACTTTAAATCTCTCCTTGTTCAATTATAAACATTCCTATACTATGACATTGATTATAAACTCTGGAAGAAATACCTACTCCCATAATGATAAATCAACTAGGATAATCTCATTGCAAAGATAGTATTGACTGAGATTTCATCACGAAGAACTCCGTAACAAGCAACATACCAATGTTCACTACAAATATTTAAATACTACGACTACGACACATTAGTTTCAAGATAATAAAATAATTCTTTGGAACTTAGCTTGCGGCTGCTGATGTTAGATGACTGGGTTAGGCTCCGATGTTGTCATCTTAGGGCTGCGTAGAAAGTCCCCAACATCCGTTACGTCACCATCAGGTTGTAGTCTCAAAACTCGGGTTAGCAGGAACAGCTGGGCGGTCTACGTCGGAAAGTCGGCTCCATCTCCGATTTAGCCTCTCATGTTGTAGCCGTTAGTCATATGTGAAAGAAACATTTCCAATATGGCAATTAATATCACGTCCATATCCTTCAGAATGTTCTACAAAGAATCTAGATTATATTTTTGTTTCAGGTTATTATGTCAGAAATTCAATGTCAATTCCTTGTGACAGATTTTAACAGGTAAAAATCATCAAATTAGCTTTTTTTTTTTTTTTAATCCAGCCAATCAACCTATAATACGTTAAATTTGACTTGGTATTTCGTAACGGCCTTCGGTCTATATTCCGACTACTGTCCGGATACTATTCAACTTCTTCTGACTTTCCGCCTCGATATTTAATCAGATATAGGCGTAATTCTAAAATTTCTTCACTGTGCAGGTTCTTCAGCTCTTATTAATTGAAATATCTCCCTTCTTCTTTCCGCGAGGATTTTTTTTTTTCGTGGATAAATTTACTTCGAAGTTTTGCGTACCAATTTTTTTTTATTGTTCACCCACTTCCTCTTTTTTAACAATTTTAAAAACTTTCTATTATTTTTTTATCACGGCTGCATGGATCCTTTATAACTTTACGTCTAACTCCATGACCTAGGCATACTTAATTCGCCAACTGAACATCTTTGCCGTCACATGCATGGCCTCCTTGATTTTATGCGTCCGTATTATATATATTCTGAAATCACGGCCTATTTCACTTAATACATTCGTTCTTTTTAGATGTATGGCTCAATTACATAATCTTTGCGATCTCATTACCGTGCATGGCAAACTTTTAACATCGTATGACATCCTTTATTCCGTTATCAAGACGATGAAAACGGTACAATATACTCGTATTTGTGGATTACAATTTTATTCATTTCATTGATAAGGTTACCATTTTATTGAAGTAACGGACCTAATAATTTAAAATGCCACTTTCTATACAATATCATTTTGGTACCAGAATGAAGAGGACCCCCTCAGAATAAATACATCTCAATGAAGACATCAAGAAAAAGAAAAAGGAAAGTGAATAAACAACAATGGAAGAAACTTGCAAGGAATAGTGGACTTGAGTACACTACAAAAAAAGGTACAGTGATCCAGGCGAGAAATGTACTTGGTGCTTCTTGTAAATGTGCTAAAAAGTGTTTTGAACGGATTGGGGAGGGGCTTATACAGAGTATAAACAAGTCATTCTGGGACATTGGGGACTTCAGCAGACAAAATGCTTATTTGTTTGGTTGTGTGCGGCTAGAACCAATAAAAACAAGGTATACAGGCAATGAGATTAGTAGATGTAACAACACTCTGTGATACAGTGTAATAAAAGATGGCAGAAGCACTGATGTCTGTAAAGTTGCATTTTTAAGCAATGATAGTTTACAGCACAACAGAGGTAGGGTAGAAAATATACAATCAAAAATGTGAACAGGGGCTACTAATCCACCAGACGATAGAAGAGGCAAACACAAGCACAGACCACATGCCTACTCAGAGTAAGATGTGCAGTTAGTTAAGGAACATAAAGAAGGTATTTCAAAATACAAAAGCCATTATAGTAGAAAAGATAATGGTGATAAATTCTGTGTGTCAATGGAATATTCCATACACAGTTGCTACAACCACTATAAAGATGAATACTGTCCTGATATCAAAGCAAATCCTGTATCTTTCAATAAGTATCATCGCATTTTTATTGAAGACTTCAATATTTTTTCAAATTGCCCAACGTGCGATTCAAATGAAATTGAACTGATGGCTGCGAGAAACGACAACAACATGGGAAAGTTAAAACAAATAAATGTACAGAAGGAATTACATCTCTGAAAAGCCCAGGCAGGCCAAGATAATCTAAAAGTACAAACAGAGTGGGCAGTTTTAGATAAAAATATCCATGTAATAACTTTTGATGTACAACAGGCATTGCTCACTCTTAAACTCTCCACAGGACCAATGTTCTATAAGAGGAAATTGTGGATATATAACTGTAGCATTCATCCCTGTAATTCATCACCCGGTTATTTTTTTGTTAGGGATGAAACAGTAGCATCCAGGGGTTCAGATGAAATAGGCAGCTGCTTGCTGAAGTATTTTGAAGATCATGATATACGAGGGAGTAAGTTGATTGCAATTTCAGATAACTGCTCTGGGCAAAACGAAAACTGGAATATTGTGTATGTTTGGGTGCTGCTTATTGCAAAAGGTAGATTTTCCTCCATTGAGCACCACTTCCCTCTTTCTGGGCACTCCATGTTGCCATGTGATCGAGACTTCGGTGTTGTGGAGAAGTACGTTCGTCGACATGTGTAGTATGTATACGCCCCTAAAGACTGTGTGGACATCTTGAAGAAGTGTGGCCAAAAGAGACTGTTTTGTGTCCATGTTATGAAATCAGAAGATTTTGTGTGATGCAGTGACATGAGATGTTTCTTTAGTGAGAAGAATATCTCAGATGAAGGTTACTCCGAGATAGCATACGTCTCATCCTCATTGCAGACGAGCCAGGGATCATGTTGATATCAAATACATTTAATGGGGAAAATTGGCAGAAAGTAAACTTAAACAAACGAGGTCGTACTTCAACTTTACAAAGTACCAGTCTTCGAAAGAAGTATTCCGGGTCATTTCCAGTTGGCGCGAAGAAGAAACACGACCTCATTTCTGCTCTGAAATGGATACCTCCTATTTACCACGACTTCTACAGGGCCATAAAAACTAAGAAGACATCTACAATTGAGGATGAGTATGTAGATGCCTCTGTAGACGAGATGTGACAACATTCAGCAGTCTTGTGCTAGTTGCAGGAAAACCGTGGTATGCCACAAAATAAGATGCCATTGCAAAGAAAATAGAAATATTTATACATTATTAATTCAGTGTTTATATTTCTTTCTATTGATTTGTATGCTTCAGTCTTTGAACAGTAAATACCAGTTGCATTACTAATAAAATGTCAATAACTTTTGTATGAAATATTTTTTTAACCTTTCCAATTGAATATCTCCATATCCAGTGTGGGTTACCATAATATTTCCCCATCGTTATTGTATCGGTTGGTTTCTTGCTTAAATTATTGTTGTGAAATCTTTATATTGCAGACATTATTTCCTTTGTGTGACACATATACTTCTATTCGTAGGTACGCTAGTTTATTTCTGTTATTTCCATATTATTTCACATTTCCTTGAAGAGATTAAAGAATGACTGAGGGAGGAAAGTGTGAGGACAGTGGATGTGAGTGGTAACTAAGGAAGATGAGGAAAGATATAGCAACTTTCAGGAAGATAATTAGAGTTGTGACGGAAGACAAGAATGAAGATAGGTCTCCCTCAATCAGTTTACAGGATATGGAGATAGACTGGAGAGAGAGGAAGGAAAGTGAGAAGTTGTGAAAGACAGGTGGGCTAATGTTTTAGGCTGGAGAGAGAGGAAGGAAAAGTTATGGAAGACAGGTTGGCTAATGTTTTAAGGCCAAGAAAAACGAGGGCTAAGGGATTTCCTCATGGAATGTGCCGAGGAGAGGAATCGGTAGGAGTCATTGCAGCTAGATCAGCAGAGGGAAGGTGGAGATAAGAAGCGTTACAGAGGAGATGCAAGGCAAGAGGAAAGGGAAATGTAGAGAAGAGAACAGGAAGAGCAAGTTTGAGCAGGGTAGTGAGAAGGAGAAAAAGGAAAAGATAGAAGGTTCTCCAGGAGCCATGGGAGTGATTATAATAATGTTATAGGCTTTACGTCCCACTAACTACTTCTACGGTTTTCAGAGATGCCAAGATTCCGGAATTTAGTCCCGCAGGAGTTTTTATACATGCCAGTAAATTACTGACACAAGGCTGACATATTTGAGCACCTTCAAATACCACTGGACTGAGCCAGGATTGAACCTGCCAGTTGGGATCAGAAGGCCAGCGCATCAACCGTCTGAACACTCAGCCCAGAGCCATGGAAGTTAAGGGAGACCTGTAGAGGAGGGGGTCCAATAAGGAGGATGGGGTTGAGGCTCTGGTTATGGGTAATTCATTTGTTAGGCATGTGGAAAAATTTGTGGAGGAAAGGGAACCCGGATAGAGTGTTATCCAGACATTAGGTTAAGACAGATATTGAGGAAAATAAAAGGGAATGGGTAAGGTAAAGGGACGGGGTGATTTTCCACATTGGTACCAACAAAATAAGGCAAGCAGGTACTAACATAGTTGGATCTGGTTACTGCGGCACAGAACAAGTTTCAGAAACCAGAGATTGTTGTCAGTGGGGATACTGACTGCAAGGTGATTGGGGATTTAAATTAGACTATGCAATGGGTATGTGGGATATCAGTAGTCAGATTTGTAGATTCTAATGGGTGGGTAGGATATGGGGATCTACACTCAGATGACCTTCACTTGAACTGCAATGGTTCATATAACTTAGGGAGTTTTAGTACAGTTTATGGGGGGAGGTACATTCCGGGGCTACAGGAAGACCTAGACAATGTTGTTATATGTACAGCGGACACTAGTATGATGGTGACCAGGATGAAACATCAGGTTGTGAGTTTCACGAAGAGGAAAAGTCTGCTCAATTTTAGTTTCTGTGTTGATGGTGTGATTGTTTGTCATGGGGAACACTGTTAGTACCTAGGTGTTAATACTTTATAAGGAATGACCTTCATTGGGGTAATCACATTAATGAGGTCTCTTCATAGTGATGAGTGTATTTAGGAGTTGTAGGAAGGATGCAAAGGAGAGGTTGTATGCGTTTCTGGTAGGACCCCAATTAGAGTATGGTTATAGTGTATGGGACCCATTACCAGGACTACTTGAAACAAGAACTGGAAAAGAACCAAAGAAAAGCTGCACAATTTGTTTTGGGTGATATCTGACAAAGGAGTAGTGAATTAATATAATACCTATGTTAAAATGGGAGGGGAGATGTTCTATGTGATCAGTGCACAACGATTTACAGTTGTAAAATTAGAATCTTACATTTTATACATTAAAATGCTAGTACTAGTTTTGACACTTGTCTGAGTCATCCTCAGCTCTAACTATAAATAGCGCTAATTAAAATAGTCTATAGGAAAAATTAATATAGAAAACATATCACAAGCTACATATAAACACAGTGCACTAAACACAGTTATTGAAAACAAGACCATACTGAACTGAGGGACTAAGTTTCAACATTGATTTCAGTCCTAGTCAGATTTCTATTTTACATGGCAATCCATTAGTTTTATTTCTCTTTCTTTTCGGACATCCTCCCATTCAGTTAAACGCTTGACAAAGAAGAGCAGCAATCCGTATTGGCATTTCCTTCAATCCAAAAATATAACTCTCAATTTCACCAAATGAGATGAACAAACTCAAGGATGTTACCTCATTTTAACTACTAAACAACAATCCAACGAATTACAATTGCAAAATCAAAGTTTCACAGCACTGCACAAAATACTATGCTTTTTAAGAATATACAGTAGTTTGAATACACAGTTCCAATATAACATTTTGACGACAGTTTAAAACTTGTCTCGTGCAACAGCAAGACCAAGTCCAATTCAACTATCGTTATAACACTTAACACTATGCGCCCGGCAGTAGTAATATTACTACCACGTGGTGTGCTCCGAAGTGCCGCTGTTAGTAATACTACTACTACCATGAAATTTGAAATTCAGTCACTCGAAAGCTATTAATGATATTAAATTTGTTTTTGTTATAACGTGTTGTCGATTACATTTACTATTGATGGGTGGTGTTATAGATCGATAGTGATTGGTGGTGCAACTTTGGGACAAAGTTTCATAGCCATGTGCGCTCAGCTAGATCTTACCTAATTGCTGACATACGTACCTACTCCTTGCACGCTGTGGTTCGATAAGTTCAAATTTATGCACACGTTCTAATAATTTAGAATGAAAGTGTAGTGATTCAACAGTCTGTAATCATCTCTCAAGTAGTCATTTTATGCTGTATATTGAGATATGGATCTCAGACCCAGTACAAGTAAAGGAAATCCTACACGTGCATACAGCCCATGAATAAGTGAACACATTATTACGGAACTTGTGAACGATTTGGATTCTGATCTGTATGAAAGTGATGTGAAGAAGAAAATTAAATTCTACAAGCTTCTCATCACCAATGAACCAGTTGCAAAAAGATGAAGGAAGGTGAGAAGCATGGGAACAGAATTGAAACAAGATATTGTTCCTGTGAACATGCCTGTTTTTTCTTCCCCTATCAAAATTTTGTGAATGTTTGACAGATGATTTGGTGAGTAGTGTTGCAGCTGAAATTACTGAAGAACCATGAGCACCATCTGCGGGAAGGTTAGTAGGTAGAGATTATTTTTCACACAGAATAACTGCAGTGGGTGCGAGGAAGGAAGGACATGTATAATATAACTATTTAAAATAGTTTATTTGAATCCGCCTTGATCAATACACTCATTAAATGAAAGAAATACTATTTATTAAACCAAACCTGTTTCTGGAAATCTCAACCATTCCCTTCCTCAGTGGTCAGATCAAAAAACAAAACAATCATTCATGTATAAGACGACTAGTAAGGGAATGTAATAATTCATCAAGGGAAACGTTCGATAAATTTCCAAGTAATAAAGACATTTACAGAAAGATTAAAACAATTGTTTTGTTCTTTGATCTGACCACTGAGAAAGGGAATGGTTGAGACTTCCCGAAACATGTTTGTTTTAATAAATAGTTTTTCTTTCATTTAATGAGTGTATTGATCAAGGCGGATTCAAATAAACTATTTTAAATAGTTATATTATACGTTCAGGCTAATCAATATGGACCAGACACAATATTAACCTATCATGGTTAAGTTTATTAACGAAGGAAGGACACTCGCAGCGTACGTGCAAGGTTTGCTACGACAAGTCCAAACACAACACCGGCCGTGCAGCAAGGAAAATGACAACCATATATTCTCGTAAATATGACGTAGGTCTTTGCATAGGAAAATGTTTCGAGTGTTACCATACCAAAGCTAGGTATTGGGAATGACACTGTAATTCTGTTGTTCAGTGACTGAAAACTATCAAACTTTTCTAAGTGAATTAGAAATTGAAGTGCATGAACAAGGATACCGGAATATACCAATATTGTTGCCTGATTTTATTTCCAATCCTGAAGGTACGCAATTATTGAATTGATTTCATGTGATAATCCACTTTTTATAAATATGTATATAAATTTTTATTATTTATACTGCAAAAACTGACAAAATTCCGGGTTTTTTTTTTTTTTTTTTCTTTCTTCTCTGAGAGTTTAAATCACGCCAGCACAGGGTAGGGACACTATCTTGACTCGTCCGGGCTCATAGCGTTAATAGACAATGACAGAACTGATGTTTTCTATAGACTATTTTAATTAGTGCTATTTTATAGTTCTTGAGTTTTATAAATGTCTCCAGCTGAGGATGACCCATATGAGGGTCGAAACTAGTACTAGTTATTTTAATGTATAAAATGAAAGATTCTAAATTTACAACTGTGAACCTTTGCGTATTGATCATGTGGAACATCACCCCCTTTTAACTTGGGTATTATATTAAGCAATCATCAATACAGGATATGATGAAATTTACATCGAAAGGAGTAGTGATACAATGTAGCAATCTCTGGGCTTGGGAGTAAGGAGACGAGATGCTCGACGTAGTGGTATGTGCAGAGATGGCATGCAATGACAGTAGTATACAAATACGTTTGAACGGAGCTGTTAAAAGTAGGAAAAATCATAATACGAACATAAAGTTGGATTTTAAGAGGACAAATTGGAGCAAGTATGCATGTATAAGACGACTAGTAAGGGAATGTAATAATTCATCAAGGGAAATGTTCAATAAATTTCCAAGTAATAAAGACATTTACAGAAAGATACAAAAGTTGAAAGCTAGAAAGCCAGCTGGGATTTATGAGTTTTCTTGGAATATATTAAAGGCAGTATAGTTCCATATCTGAAATACTTATTTGATTACTGTTTTCATGAAGGAGCAATACCAAATTAATGGAGATTTGCAATAGTAGCCCCAGTGTACAAGGGAAAGGGTGAAATTACAGGCCAGTCAGCTTGACATGTGGTGTTTGTAAGGTTTGGGAAAGCATTCTTTCTGATTGCACTCGGAGGCCAAAAGTCATGGGAAGACACTGAATGTGATGTTAATAACGACTTGCTCCTCCGTGAGCCCTCAAAACGACAGCAGTACGGTGATGCATAGACTCTACAAGGTGTTTGAATCATTCTGGAGGGATCTGAACCCATGCATCTTCCACTGCTACCCACAGTTGTTCTTGTGTAGTTGGTGGCGGGTTCATGAAGCATACACCAGCATCGACAGCATCCCATAAATGCTTGACTGGATTAAGATCAGGGGATCTGGAGGGCCCATCTATGATCGTAACTGCACTGGAGTGCTCCTCCAACTACCTGCGTGTCACCATAAAGCAGTGCCATGGCATATTGTCCTATGAAACATGGCATCTCAATCAGGGTATTATCGGCACACTTTTTATGGATACATTTGTGTACGGCTGTAAGGAGTAAGTAGGGAGCTGTCCCAGTTCCGGTAGTGCTGCCAACTGAATGAAAATGAAATCTGAATTCAATCGAGAATATGATCGATCGGTATTAAGTGTCTAAACCGTTATTATCTTAAGCCAACAACTGTCACATACACATTATATAACATTTTTCGATGCAAATCTTGTTCTAGCATGAGTTCTATAGTTTAGCTTTGCTGTGTAAACAATAACCGTACTAGTACGTAAAATGTACGCCAAATGTCGCACAACGATGCTTAAGCGATTCATAGTTTGTGTTTCAAAGGTTGCCAGTACGAATCTCGAATATTGCTGAGGTCGACCGATTCAGCACTAGGGTGTAAATGCATCCAGATAAAGTGTGCCGATAATACTCTAGGACCAAAAAGTGACGCAGAAATTCTGAAGGTATGTCCACATCACGTGCACCTGTCAGCGCTCCCTGCAGCCAGACAATGGGGCCCTAAGTGCGACCGTGAGAATGCCGCGCAGACCAGAACTGAGCCACCTCTCGCCTGGACACAACCTTGTTGACACGTTGGATCCGTAGCTTCATGGGTCATGCGCTACATTCTCACGCGCCCATCAGCTTGATGCAACTGGAATCAGGATTCATCAGACGATACCACACGCTGCGACTTTTCCATGGTCCACTGCTGATGTTTGCGGGCCCATGCACGTTGTTGAACTCTGTGATGAGGTGTCAGCAAAGGGATACGAGTTGGCAGTCGGCTGGTGAAGCCTATGCAGTGCAGTTGCCTCCTTACAGTCCTTTTAGAAATGGGTCTTCCAGCATTCAACTGGGTGGTTATCTGATTCTCAGTAGCCCGTCGAGCGCCCAGTATGGTTCTGCGGAGGTGACATGTTGTCCGTTCGTTAAACACCTGTGGTCTTCCCTGCTTCGGTTTACATACTCGCAGCTATATTGAAGATCCATCCTCAAACTTTTGACCTTTGTTTCCTGATATGTATAAAAATTATATGAATAAAAATTGGAATCGCAGATAAGGCTATTCGTGGATGATGTTATACTGTTTAGAATAGTAAATAAGTTGCAGGTTTATGAGGTACTCCAGCGGGACCAAGACACTGTTATGAGACGGACTGCGGACAATGTTATGATGGTAAATGTGATGAAAAGTCAAGTTGTAAGTTTCACCAAGATTAAAAGTCCTGTCAGTGTTAATTACTGTGTTGGTGTGGTAGTACCTCATGGGGAGCACTGTAAGTACTTAGGTGTTAATATAAGGAATGATCTTTATTGGGGTAATCATATTAACAAGGTGAATAAATAAGGTTGTGAGGGTATTTAAGGGTTGCAGTAAGGATGTAAAGGAGAGGACATATAGGTCTCGGGTAAGACCCCAATGGTTCCAGCATTTGGGACCCACATGAGGACTACTTGATACTAAGACTGAAAATGTTCCAAAGGAAAGCAGCACGATTTGTTGTGGGTGATTTCCGGCAAAGGAGAAGTGTTAGAAAAATAATGTTGCAAACTGTTGGGCTGGGAAGACTTGGGAGTAAGGAGATGGGATGCTCAACTATGTTATGTTTCGATATGTCAGTGGAGAGATGGCGTGAAAGGACATTAGTAGACAAATAAGCTTGAGCAGAGCTTTTGAATAGGAAAGTTGGAATTCAAGATGACTAATTGGGCAAATATTAATTTGTAGGATGAGGCGTAGGGGATTTGAATGAATTATCAAGGGAAATGTTTGATGAATTTCAATGTTGTTTGAAAACATTTTAGAAAGAGCTAGGTAAACAATTGATGGGGTATTTGTCAACTGGGCAACATCCCTAAATGCAGTTGGTTGGTTGGTTGGTTGGTTGGTTGGTTGATTGATTGATTTTGTAGCCCATATGCACACAAAACTTCTTCTTACGAGGGTAGTCACCACTTATATTTTCAAATGTGATGTTCTTCACACCTGTAGACAAAGATAATCATAAAGTTGCTATCCTTTGATCCAAAGTACCTTAGTGCTTTTTGCTCTTATAGGTTGTCTGCTGCTATCACATACATCCTGTTGTTTACTACATCATTTAATTTTTCATAATTCTGTCCTTAGATTTCAAGGTAATTGTGCAGTAAGTGATCACTTTTGTTACTTTCAGATTCTGAGAATGAAATTGAAGAACGACGTTCTGTGGTGGATAGCGATAATGAGTCAGAGCGAGGAGATAAAGCTAGTGTTAAGTCTAATGATGGTAAGCACCCATTATGTAAATAGGTATCATGAAGTGTAAAATTATAGTAGAAAATGTTCATATACTGGTTTCAAATTCTAGAGGATGGTGACAAGTCAAAGAAGACTGAGTTGAATGGGACAGTCAGTGGTGATGAAAAGAGTAAGAAAGGCAGTGATAGTGAAGATGAAGGAAAAACTCTGTCAAAGAAGAAGTCTGCTGTACTCTCGGAATCTGAAGATGATGATGATATTAACAAAGCCAAAAAGACTCCTGTGAAAAAGAAAAAGGGAAGAGTGAAAGCCGTGCTCTCAGAGTCAGAAGATGAAGACGAGGAGAAAGACAAATCCCGGGTTAGGTCAGATCTTGAGGACAGTGGTAGCAAGGTAAGTATAAATATTTGTTTAATACTGAAGTATTTTATGTTTTTAATGCAATGACATTAGAAACCCACTTGGATTATTTACATTTTAAGAAAGTTTTGTACAAATAGGACTGTTATGAAAATATTTTTGAATAGTTTGATTCTGTGTGTCCGTATTTTTATTATAATGTAATCACGGCCTATTTAACTCGTTATGTCCGTACTTTCTTCGCATTTATTGTCCTTATAGAAAATTAAGTATAAAATTGAGAAAAATTTCACATTAGTACTGTTCTTTTTTCCTTTCCAAAGAGAATGCAATTGTTATTATTTGTACTACATGCCATATTCACCAACCATTAAATTGGCCATTATGGTACCTTCATATAAAGCACATGTTTTTAACCTATGGATTAAATTGTAATTTGAGATTGCTGATCATGGCTTCTTAAAGACACAAGAAGGAATATGAAACATTAAAATATGCAGTTTAAAATTATCAAACTTTGCAGAACCTTTTCCTAAAAAAAAAAATTAGAATGCTGCGTTGCGAGGACATCAACACATTATGAAGAAATTTTAGTGATAATACAATTACAAAAATTTGCTGTAAACTATTGAATATTACTACTACATTTTTAAACCACCAAACTATGTACAGATAATCCACACCCAAATAATCAGGAGTTTGCTGTTAGATATACCATAGGCGTACATCCAGTTCACATCCAAACCTACTGCAGTGGGGAATGTTTCTTCAACACCTGCAGGCAAATGAACCTTAAAATTATCAGCGCCAACTTCAGAAAGATGGTACTCACATAATGGAACTGATTGGTGAATGTCAGATAGATGTTGTTGCCATCTTCCACCACAATTAACAAAATATGGAATGTGCTTCGAGGTGCTAATATTGATTAGGTCTATTGTCTACTAAGTAAGGTTAGAGTGTAGTTCGTACGAAAGCCCAATCACAGATCCCAAACGCAGAAGATCCATATTTTCCGGATCAACAAACTCATGTGTAATGATATCAAGTCACATTAGTTGTGTTCTGCCGTTTTCTTCCTGGTGTTTGACTTCCACGCACCGCTACTGCTAAGGGAATACTGTCTGTGTCAGACTCAGACGACGTCATCGGCTCTGCACTACTCTACTTCTTGGATATTCTCAGCCTTTCCAGTGTCGTGTCTCATGACTTCTCCGGTACCCACCTCTCTCCAACTAGCCTATATAACCGTCTCTGTTTGCCTTCTAGTTTGAGGTGTTCTTTGACTGTTGGAGTGGAGGGGCAACATCTTTGAGCCACACTGGTGCAATTTTTGCCTCAGCAGGGGACTTTACTATTCCACCATGGGGTATTGTAAACTTTGCGAGACTATTTTTGAGTAGTTACACTCTATCATTATCAATAATGACAAAGAGTATCACTGGAAATTTCACTTGTGTTTTCACTAAATGGGGATGAAGAACATTTGCCACAGATTTGAAGAATACTTCGGATCTCATCCAGCCCTAGTCACTGCAGCTAATGCCCCATGAATGTGGAACAGACTGTACAATCTCTTTAGGCATTCTTTTGTAATTACCTAGGTATACTATCATTGGAAGGCAGGCTGAACCATCAGCTCCAAATGTGAACATAGGTAATTGTCAAGGTTTCCTTTTCATTTCCCATTGAAACTTCATAAACATTTTTGATCCTCCTGGAGCAATGACTTTGTGATTCTTTGGGCACTGTTGAAAGTTTGTTTCATCTCCATTAAACCCTCTTGATGGGTCTTGGAGTCTATGAAACAAATTTTCTGATTTAAAATATATTTTAGTCTCTTTAAACCATCTTCTAATATCTGCTTCACTTATATTAGCACTAGCATTTTTTACAGTCTCAGATGTTCTTTCTTATAGGACCGGATGTCTCCAAAGGAAAGCTTTGTACCATCCAATTCCTGGTAGGTTATCCTTGAAAGGAGTTCTCCTTTGTTTGATTTCAGGAATTCCTGCACACCGAGTTAAACATATTTTCTTCACCGAGGGAAACTTTCCTTGCTCAGGTCTTTTAGCCAGTTAACCAAACTTTCTTCTTCATTGTCAGTAAGGTGATATAGATGATGATTGCCATAGGGAACCTGAAATATTTGTCCCGAGTGAGTAAATTTATAATACCAATATAAATGGTCCGTTATTGGGCATTATAAATTTTCCAGCTAACTCGTTCCTGCTTGCCAGTGTTTTGCCCCAGTGTGCTAAGTTTGGCTCATCAGTTGGTAAATAGCACACCCACAAAGACGCATGGCTAGCGCATACCGTGACGGTCACTGCGTAGGCTACTTGGAGCTACCGGCAGTGCCAGTGCACTATGAGAGACTTTGTCTCATTACCAAAAATTGATGCCTATGGCAACTATTTGAAAGCTTTTATGAATAAAAATATATTATGTCTTTTGCATTCACTTAGCCTTATTTATGATAATTACACCCTTACCGTACGTCTTTAGTGGAATAATATCTGCTTACATTATTTGTTAGGATATTTCTCTTGATAAACATTATGAAATATGCAAATAAGAATTACAGTGATGGGCACTGGCAATATCATACTGATGGGCAAGTGTGAAATACCATTTTACATGTGTTTTATTGTTACAATGTATACACTGAGGTCATAGTAAAAACCAGTATTCGCCCCAGAAATTTTAGTCAGCCGGGTTGCAGGAATGAGTAGCCGGGTGGAGAATACTATGTAAATAAATATGAATGTGATCAAATTTCAATGCATTCTCCCCAGGTCATTTACAATAATATCAGACAGGTAAACATTAACTGCAAAATTGATTTTAGTGTTATTATCACGAACGAAACATAACGAAGTATTCTGAACTTCTTGTGTTCTACTGCTCGTTCATAACCATGTAACATCGGGCCTTACCACATGGTTGCTGTGGAGTGCCTTATGGGTTTGTGACTTCCGCGCTCACGCACGACATTTTCTGATAGTCAAGCTAAACATTTAGATTCCGATGTACTTGATGCAATTATGCTGACAATAAGGAAGATGTATCATTTAAATAGTTTTACCGTATTAATAACATTTTAATTTGGAACACCTAATGACTGAAATATTAATATTATACTGTATTTACCCAAATAATCCTCGCTGTCAAATAATGCCCGCACCCTCATTTTAGGAAGGCTCATTTTGAAAAAAAAAATGAAAAGAACCAAAATTCCTTCCATCGAAAGAGTAATGTAGGCATAAACATTTCGTATCACTCCGCGAGGTGCACGTGTTCTTTACGCAAATATGAACATGTAAATTTACGGATATAGCTGCTTTGCCTGAGATGATAAAAATACATTATCACTGCTATGAAATATATTTTCCATGAAAATGAGCAAGTAGGGCTACGTTTTTTTCATCCAGTTGTATCTTTAGTTCCAAAGCAGTGACCTATATTTTTCATGGGCTTAAATGTTTCCTGAAAGTGAAAATTAATTTTTAACACCAAACCCCGAGAAAGTGTTGAGGGAAATTTTCGAGATATTAAGGAAGGTAAATGGACGGGCCAGTTTCAATGCCGTAGGATATTCGCTGTTCTAATATATATCAAATATTGATGTTCGCGGAACATTTTTATTGAAATCATCGAGGTCCGTCACTGGCTTCTTCCTCTTAGGGTTTTTCCCTGGCGACAGGAACACTGCATTATTTTTATTTCCGTAGCTTGTTTTATCCTCTGTACTGTTCGCAGGCCGATACCATACGTGAGTGCTGTCTTTTTTTGAGGCGTTAACGCCTCTAAACACCTGCTGCTGCATGCTTACAAAATACAAATACACTCTAAATACTATTTCCCTCGCCTATTGATACAATACTTGTCTTTTTGCTCTTCCTGGATCCATCATACACACGCAAATAATTCCATAAATTTGTTGATTATGATATTTACAAATAAAACTCGAAACATTCACTCTGAATTGTTTTCTGTTTAAATATGACATATGGGGACAGTTTTCTTCCATCTACCGTTGCACAAAGCATAACTGTACACTCAGCATCGAAAACTAGGTGAACCAGAAGCGTGTTAGCAACCTTGACGCAAATAAAACCCGACCCCAATTTCGTGCCTCTAAATTTTTTTTAAATATGCGGGGATTATTCGCATAAATACGGTATAACTACCTGGGCGGTCTGTAAAAAACGGCCCATTAAAAAGGTCCTAGGGAGAACACTGGTGAAAACTTTGATGAAATAAAACTATTATAATGCTCAAAGGTTCATAAATTACAGTAGTGGGCACCCAATGCCCATCACTGCTTTCTCAGTTGCAACAGTCACACTTATGGGCATTTGTAGGTTATTATTAGTTGGTAGAAGTTCAATGAGTATATCAAAACGTAATTATAACTCAGCAGATTCAGAATATATAGTAGCATATTTGCTTAACCTCTGTAATAACTGGATACACTCTTCTTAACAATTTGATAAGGATTCACTACCAAACCAACAGGGATTTCACAACACTAACAAACAAATCATGCTTGTGCTCACTGCATGGCCACAAACCATGGAGATTGCACAGGAATATACCCAAGAGTACTTTACACATAGATACAAATAATGGTTGTATACTGCTGCCAGAAGGCTTATTTTTACACTCCTTGTAGTTTCGGTGCCCTTTACTATATTGATGCCCATCACTGTATGGTTTATCCTATTCCTTGTTGTATCATTGTGTTGTGCAAGAAGAGCCCTATATCAAACAAGAACACCAGGAGATCAACATGTAATAGAAAAGAAGCTGTCAGTTTTCTACAGAGAGAAAAATGTTCACATCATACAGTTGTTTGTTGCTGAAAAGCAGAAATGCAAGGAAGATCTTGCTACCAGAATAACACAGGATGTGAATAAGAAACTGTTAAACAGAATCGTCAATATAGAAAAACAGCAAATTAATATATTCAATCCGTAGAACTTCCTAATGGGGAGGTGACTAGGGTTAAGACCAAAATATTACAGTTCAAAAGGCACTTTGAAAATTTACTGAACTGTGATGGTAATGTCACTCCCTTACAAGATCAACCTTATGATTTTGGCTGTACAACTACCAATATTTGACATGTATCAAAGTAGAAACAGCAGTATCTAAACTTAAAACAAAAAGTCAACTGGATCAGATGAGTTTAGTGTCAAGATGATCAAAGCACTAGGAGAGATTGGACAACAGTGGACATACGGAGTACTGAGCAGAATTTGGAAAGAGAATGTAATACCCATCATTTGGAAGCAGGGAGTCATCATCCCATTGTTGAAAAAGGTGATAGGAAGAAACGTACTCCACCCACATGCGTCCAAGTAGGAGTATGCCTAATATTTGTAGTTCGCATCAATAAACATAGTACCATTAGAATGGGATTCCGTGCAAAAATACAGCAGAGATAAAATTGAGTCTAATACATAAGAAACAGGCAACATTTGAATAAGAAGTTAGAAAACCTAAATAACAATTCTTCAACAAATCAAAATAAGCCACAACCTAAAACATCTTTCAGTTGTAAAAAACTTCTACCCCCCATCAAGAACTTGTCGAACACATTTTTTACAGAACAAGAACTACAAATATTAGGCAATGGGCCAAATCACAATTGGCATAGTTTCAACAACAGACAGGAGTTAATTAAAACTTTGGCAGAAACAGAAACGGCCATACAAACCCTTCCAGTGAACTTTCAAAATTACATTCGACACGAAGCAAAGAAAAAAATTCCCTCCGTAATTAAAGGTTTTCTGACTAATTCCACTAATACTGAGAAAAATCTTCAGCATAAAATTAAACAAAATGACGTAATTATAACGAAAGCCGATAAAGGTGGAACAGTGGTAATTTTAAATAAAACAGATTACATTTAAAAAACGGAAACTTTTTCTTTAAGAACAAGTTTAAGGTAATTGAAAAAGACCCCAGCCAAAAAATTCAAAGGAATTTGAAAGGAATACTGAAGCAAAGCTCCTTCCTTTTTAACGACGAAGAAATTAAAAAACTCGTAAATATGAATCCAGGACTTCCTAAAGCAAGAGCTATGCCTAAATTACATAAGGACATACCTATGAGACTTGTAATTAATTTTTGGAAAAGTCCCACTTACAAAGTCTCCCAGTTTATTCATAACTTCTTGACCCAGAACTACGTTTTTTATACCAAAACCTCGTAAAAAACTCCAAGGAATTTTGCAATGCTCTTAAAGATTTCAAATTAATTTCTTCTTGCGTAACATGTTCCTTTGACATTAAGGATATGTACACAAACATTCCTATAAAAGACACTATTAAGATTATAAAAACAAATTTATTGGATCACAAATGTATCAGTAAACCCGAAATAGAAAACTTTTTAACTATCCTGGATTTCGTATTGAACCATAATTTCTTTTCTTTTAATAACAAAATATATCAGCAGTACGGATTACCAATGGGAGCACCGGCTTCTGGAATGTTAGCTAACACACTTAGATGCATAATACCTATGCGATAATAAATGGAGAAATCAATGACATTCTAAGTATTCTAAATGTTTTAAATGGTTTAGACCCTAACATTAAATTTACAGCGGAAGAAGAAGATGGTATGCTCAATTTTCTAGATATTCAAACAATTCGGAAAAACAACATTTTCCAGTTCAAAATTTACAGAAAACCTACTTTTACACTGACCACAATAAAAAGCGATTCTTTACATCCCATTTTACAAAAGAAATCTGGTTACTATAGTTTTGTCAACAGGGCCTTTGAAATACCGTTAACAGAAACTGACAGAAAGAAGGAACTGTCTTACATTCGTCAACAAGCCCTACATAATGGTTTCAGTCTGAAATTCATCAACAAAATAATCTCTAAACGCAAATATCAACAACAAATTAAACTTAAACAGCAATCAGAAAAGACTAAGAGGTACGTCAAATTCACCTTTAATAACCCAAGGATTTATGAAATCACGAATTTGTTTAAGAAATACAACACCAAAGTAACTTTCTCAACCAAAAACAATACGGAACATAGATTCTTTAATCACAATAGAGCCAATAAACTTCAAGATGACGAATTCCAAGATTCTGGCATTTATAAATTGACATGTACTCAGTGTAAAAAAAACATATGTGGGACAATCAGGAAGGAGCTTCATAATTAGGTATCAGGAACACGTCAATGCAGAGAAATACAGAAGATTCCCTGCTATGGGAGCTCATATGAAAGAAGCGAACCACAAATTCACTAATATCAAATAGGACCTTCAAATCATAAATAAGATCAATAAAGGAACACTAATGAACAACCTAGAAAACATCTACATTATTCTTGATAAATTGGAAAATGGGGAACGGAATCTTAACGAAATGAATGAGCAAAAAGACCTCTTATACGAGCACATCAGCAAATACATGGAATGGGTTGACAGACAACAAATAAGACGAAAAAATGTAATAATCAAGCACGACGTCGCGGAATCACTGCTAAGTCTTCCCTTCTCCCTCAAATGACATACTAGATGATGACACAACTCCACTTCCCATTTCTTCTGTGGATTGCACAAACAAACCTTGTCACATCGCTACTACACTAGGTCGTGCACAAAGACAGATCCCCAAGGCAGTGCGGAATAAACATCTTTCCAAGATATGATAATGTGAGACAAGCTGCCCTAAACAGATGACCGCCATTTTATATCAGAGATGATACCAAAGAACTTTTACCAATCAAGCAATTGACACAGCAAAAATTTTTTCCGTAACCTAAAGATTAACGCTTGTGCTTATTGTCCAATATTTTTCATCTAAGTTTACCTTATACAGCTGATGATGACCACCAAGTGGTCAAAACATGTTCTGTGAGTGATAATGTATATTTAATTTTGCCCAACGCAAAAAATAAAGTATTGATTAGGTAGTTCGTTAATTATACTTGTTAATTGGGGGTTCCAGTCGGGCCCTGTCTTTTCAATGGCTCCAGCGGGCTTCCTTAAAGTATGTCCTATCCAAAGCCATTTTCTCTCCTTTATCTGCATTTCAATTGGCTGCTGATTAGTTTCTTCCCATAGATCTTCATTTGAAATAACATCCGGCCATCTTCTGTTGATGATACGTCTTAGACGGCGATTCACGAAGACTTGTAGTTGTTTAGTCGTCTTCTGGGTAAATTTCCACGTTTCACAGCTGTAAAGCAGAACGTACTTAACATTTGTGTTAAGAAGTCGTAGCTTAGTTTTTCTAGAAATGTTCTTGTTTCTTCATATAGGATACAACTGAACAAAAGCACCATTTGCTTTCCTTATACGACTCTCAATGTCTTCTTCTGCTCCTCCAGTCGTAGTAACCATAGTCCCAAGATATATGAAGGAGCCTACTTGTTCTATCTCTTTATCGTCTATAGACAATTTATCATCAATCTTGACTCTCATCTCCTTGGTCTTATTAATATTTATTTTAAGTCCAGCATCCTCTGCCTCCTCCTTCAACCGCTTAATCTTCTCTTCCAAATCTCTGAATCGTTGAGCCAGCAGGCAGATGTCATCTGCAAAAATAAGGTCTTCTCACCTATCTTGTAAGCACCACTGGATCCCCCTTTTCCAACCTCGATACACTCTCCTCAGCACACTATCCAACACAAGTAGGAAAAGCGTCGGAGAAAGAATACAGCCCTGTCGAACTCCCGAGGTCACATCTATTGGTTCAGTAAGATCTCCCATATGCTGAACCTGACATTTATAACTATCATACGTATCCTTTATAATATTCAGAATCTTTTGTAGTATACCATATTCTTCAAGTGTTTGCCACATAACTCTTCTATGTACAGAGTTGAAGGCCTTCTCAAAATCAATGAAAGTCAAGTAGAGGGTGTTCTGCCATTCTGCACTTTGTTCCAAGATGATTCTCAGAGTGTTTATGAGATCGACACAGCTAGTGTTTACAAAAACTAGCCTGTTCCCTTCTAAGGCACAATTCCACAACATCCTTCACCCGTTCTACAATGATCCTTGAAAGCACCCTACTTGGTACCGACAACAATGTAATACCCCTCCAGTTATCACACTTAGTAATATCCCCTTTCTTTGGTATCTTAACAATCAGGCCTTTCCTCCATTCAGCTGGTAGCTTTTCTTCATTCCAGATCCTTACCAACAGGGGGTGCAATAATTTTGCCAAGGTCTCAATATCTGCTTTAAGTATTTCTGGCGCGATATTATCCATACCTGGTGCTTTTCCAGTTCTTATCTGTTTCAAGGCCTTCTCTATTTCTTAACAGGTTGGAGGATGTAAATTTATTCTTGGGTCACTATCTACTGGTTCCATTTGTCGATTACCATTCTGTTCTATATCTCTATTGAGCAGCTCTGAGAAATGTTGCTTCCATCTCGGTACCTGTTTTTCCCGGGTAGTCAGTTGTTCACCTCTCTTGTTTTTAATGGGTTTATTCCTGATAAATCCTCTCCTTGACAGTTTCTTTGTGATACTATACAATTCCTTAGCATCTCCCCTTGCTGATGCCTCTTCTGCCATTCATGCTTGTTCATCTACTCATTGTATATGATCTTTTCTTACGCTTTTCTTCACACTCTTATCAGCTTCCACATAATATTTTTGTGCTGCGGCTTTCTGTTTTGTTTTACACATATTAATCTTTGCCTTAACTAGCTTTCTAGCCTCTATTTTTTTCCAAGTATCATCAGACATCCATTCCTCCTTGAGATAATTATGAAATCCAAGCACCTTCTCATTAACTTCTAAATATGTGTCCTTGACTTTCTTCCATGATGATTCAACATCCATCATAAGTTCTGGTTCAACAGCAAGAGCTTCAGAGCGGTTTCTTAATTCTATCTGGAATTCTTTCCTTTTAGTTTCATCTTGCAATTTACCTGAATCAAATTTCTTGTTTTGCTTTGCAAATGTCCTTCCACTTGCCACACTTTTCATTCTAAACTCTGCAACTACCAGGTGATGATCACTTCTAATATCTGCCCCTCTTTTATTTCTAACATCAGTCATTGATCTTCTAAACTTTCCACTTATTGCGATGTGGTCTATCTGGTTTTCTGTAACCTAATCTGGCGACACCCATGTAATCTTATGGCATCGTTTATGAGGGAATAAATTGCTACCCACTACCAAGTCATGGCTAGCACAGAAATCAATGAAAAGCTCCCCATTCTCGTTACAGTCACCACCTCCATGCACTCCCATAATTTGTTCCAGCCCCTCGTTTTTAGAACCAACCTTTGGATTTAAATCCCCCATCACAATAATAATATCTCTCTTCCCACTCTATTAATAGTCTCATTTAGCTGGCAGTAGAATTCTTCCTTTTTTTCAATTTCTGACATTTCTGTGGGAGCATAACACTGGATCACAGTCACATTGCGAACCTGGGTCTTGAAGCGAGCTGTCATCAGTCTTTCTGAGATGGATTTCCAGTCAAGGAGGCTCCTCTTTGCAGTTTCATTCAATAGCAATCCTAACCTTCTCTATGCTCTGCACTATGTTGAAACTTCATCTGTATAATTATTCAGATGTAGCTTCTTTTAATAAATATATCTTTTCCTCAGGCTAATTACGGATTCCAAATGCTACTTTGATTATTCTTCATTGTTTTAGATTGCTTGCAGCATGGAAATTTGCCCTTTCATGTTTTATTTCGGCGGCTCCAATATCTTCCTTCTCTAATATTTTGAATTTAAAGATCTCCGATCCTTTCTGCAACTTGACTTGTTGTTCGGCTACTTTGTAGCTCAGAATTGTACTCATCTTCTTATTTAAACTGTTATTTATTTCCTGAACGATGATAAACTGCCTCTTCTTGCTTCCGAGTTGACTTTTCCGTACGATCTTTTTCTTCCAGTATTAAGAATGAATTGGTTTCAGTTATTTTTTTAAAACAATACTTGTTCCATCTTGAAGCTCCTTTGCATGGTCTTTATGATTCTGCGCCTTCTAGATGTAGATTGATCTGAATCTCGGTGACATATGCATTTGTAGTGCCTGAAGCTGTTGCGCGCCATTTTGTCTGCTCCTTTTCCGTTCGTATGAGTGCCTCGAATGTAATGTAATGGTACAGTACCAACTACAGACGTATTGTCACATTTGTCGCATGGCCTCAAAATCTATGAATCCATCCTTGAGGACAGTATTAAAAAATACACTGCCTGACAAAAAAAGGTAATCACCCAGGAGTAGTCCAATATTATCCTGTCTGTCTGTTAGGTCATCAGCCCAGAGGCTGGTTGGATCCTCAAATAGCACCACCAAAAGTTATGCGATTATAAGGAAACAGCAAAAACCAATGGCAGCACCAAAATGAGGCGTACTAGGCAAGACGAGGAGTGAGGTAGTTTGCCATTGCTTTCCTCACTGGGTCAGAAAGTGCTATTGCAGCACGACTGACCCTATGAGCAACACCTTTCATAACACTCAGATGCACTAGTCGTGCTCTTAATGTCATTACTCAGCACCACCCATACCCCAGCAGCTTCCATATTGTCACAGCCATGGATGAGACTGGGACTTCGGTGAATGCTACACTTTACTCTGGCCTGTGCCAAGAGATAGATACAAGAGTACTGTATCCATCAGGAAATGGCAGCAGGCAATAATATTATCCTATCTCTGTATACATGGATACCATTGATGTGTGAGTAAATGATTAGATTTACAGGGATCTGTAATGTGTAGAACACCCACCAGAATGCATTCATGATGGCACCGTCCTGTTGATTTGTTACCAGTTAACTGCTGCGAGTCAGACACTTAACCAAGATATGCAGAGAGGACTATGTACAGTACGAATCACCCGCGATGCCTCGTGGACTCATTTGACAGCATTTGACGGAGGCCGTATTATGGGACAGCATGAGGCTGGATTGTCATATTGTGCAATTGCCAGGCATGTGGGCCATTCAGATGTCACAGTGGCCTGATGTTGGACTCAGTGGGTATATGAGAGCACCCAATCATGTTGTGCAGGTTCGGAACGAGCAAGAAACGCCATCCCGGGGGAAGACTGTCGTGTGGTGCGCCAAACATTGCGGGATCCCATAACTTTGGCACCCAACATCCGTGAACATGTACTGAACTGAAGACTTTACAACATCCTGTGAGTCCCCGCACAGTGTTTCGACGACTCACATCCGCCGGATTGAGGTTCTTCCGCCCCATGCATCAGTTGCCATTGACAGCAGAACACCAACGCCTGTGTTTGGAGTGGTGCCGTGCCCGGGAGGCATGTACAGAGGACGACTGGCATCGCATCATGTTCAGTGATGAGTCCCGCTTCTCCCTAACCTCCAATGACAACCATGTGCCGGTTTGGCAGTGTCCAGGGCAGGGGGCAGATCCTGCCCATATTGTGGAAAGACACTCGGGCATAATCCCTGGCATCATGGAGTGGGTAGCCATAGGATATTTGTTCAGGTCACCTCTAATAGTGCTTCGGCAAACTTTGACAGCACAGTGATACGTCACAGACATTCTGTGTCCGCACGTCCTACCCTTTATGCCACAGCACCCTGGGACAGTGTTCCAACAATATAATACATGACCGCACACAGCACATGTGTCTATTTAATGCCTAGAGCATATTGAGGTCCTCCCATAGCCAGCAAGATCCCCGGACCCCTACGTCATTGAACACGTTTGGGATAACGTGCTCCGTCCCAGAAGGGACAGCTGCAGTAACTGTGGACAGACTTGCCTCAGAAGAGGATCCAAAGGCTGTTTGGCACCATGATACCATTCCGGACTGTATAAAGGCATGCTTTGCGGAGCGGGAGGGAGGAGTGTGACACCCTTCTGACATGTCCCAACATTCCACCTGTAACTGCCAACGGCCTTGTCTCTTTCATCCCATATTGTAATCAGTTCAATAAAGGCACATGGTCTTTCAGCATATGTTCATTCACTTTCAACCACTCCTGGGTGTTTAACGTTTTTTGTCAGGCAATGTATGTTGAACCTACACTTGAAAAGGAACAGTATGGATTTAGACCTTGTAGATCAACTACAGACCTCTTTTTTGCCACCAGAATGCTCTGAAAGTATTGGGAGAAAGGTAAAACACTCCAACTGTTTTTCTGGACATCAAGAAAGCATACGCCCATGTACCACGCAGGTATATATGTGAATGTTTGAGACATAAGAAAGTGCCTGGTGACATCATAGCTTGAGTACAATGATTATATGATGAAACCAAGAGTTGTGTCCAGGTCCAGTATGGAAGGTGAGGTTCGTTCGAAACTCCTCTTCATAATCATAATTAATGAAGTTTAGAAAATGGTTAAAAGAAAAACTAGCAACTAATTCCCTGCTTTTTGCTGATGTAGTGGCATGGGGTGACGCAGAAGTACAATCTAGACTAGATCTTTGGCATGCAGCTTTTACAACCATAGGTCTTAGCCTGCAAAACCAACGCAATTGGCTTGGTGATAGAAACTCTCCAACTGTTCATCTAAGAATCGGAGATGGTGGGAGAGATATAAGCAACTTCCAGTACATGGGTAGTGTTCTGTCCTAAAACAATACCATACATCAAAAAATTAGCAACAGAATACAGAAACCTTCCAAATGTTGTCATGCTGTATGTGAAATACTTTGGGATTGAGCATTTCTGTTTAGTTTCCAAGGTCATTTTGTACAAAATGTATCTGGTGCCTATCCTGACATGGCGTGGAAGCAGCAACACTTACTGGATCGATAAGGAGTCTTCTTCAGGCAACAGAAATGAAGTTTCTCCATTCTTGTCTACAGAAACAGATAAAATACGAAATGTGGGCATCCGACAGCTGCTTGGATTGGATAAAAGCCGCCTTGATACCCTAGAACTGAAGAGATTGCAACGGTGTGGTCACATGAAAAGAATGGATCCCCACAGGACCCCTCGAGTATACTTCGACCACAGTGTTTGTGGGAAGAGACGAAAGGGAAGACATGATGTTTGGGAGAAGCATATTTTCAAGAACCTTGAAATTAGAGGTATAAACTGTCATCGTATACATGCACACGCACATCTGTGCGTGGACAGGACTGAGTGGAGGAGGCTCATACACAGCCACACCTGGCTTGCTGGAGGAAGAAATGATGACCTCTTTGTCCACTTTAGTTCACTTCTCGAGTAGACATGTGGACAGTTTCAAGGTCTTTGCCCCCCACCAAATTTTACAATGCCTATCAGTTCTCTTTCTCCTCTAGTCAGTGCCACTGTCTGCTTTTTCCATGCTTATTTTCATTCCATGTTTTATTAACAGCTTTATGAAGATACCCTCTCAACATGTCCAGTTGACCTTGTACTTCCTGTCTGTTTACTGCTCACACCATAGTGTCTTCTGCAAACATCACCACCATCACCCTTGTCTCCTAGACAATTTTATCTGTTAACCATTAAGAACAACAATGACAACCATACATTTTAGTGTTTTAGTCCACTTACATTCTGGAACGATTCTGTACTACCCATAGGATTCAGAATGCAGCAGCAAAAATAATTGTACATTGCTGGCACGTATTTCATCATTTGTTTTCAAAATCCTTTCTAATTCATAACTTTCCATACGTTTGCTTTGGGGATACAGTCGTATCTTCTTGAGGTGCCCTCTATGACAGGTTGGCGACCATTCTGGCAATTTGAACTTTGTTTACCAGCTTCCAGAAATAAATTCATATTTGTGCCATAGCCGTTCCACAGTTTTGTAAGCCATGATACGTGATGTCTCCTAGGTACAAGTTTACCTGCAACATTACCATGGAGTATCAACTGCGACAGTTTATAATTTTCTCCCCTTGTGATTCAGATAAACAAGTTTACAAGCTTATCAGGTGCTTTTTCCAAATCAAGGAATGCCATCTCCATTCCTCTTTCCACATTCCCATTGATTTTCATCAGCTGTGCAGTGGCATGCGGTGAACACATTTGTTACCCCTGGTGCAAAATAGTTGGGTTTTTTAAATATATATAAGCAATCGTAGCCCCACACATCATCATCATCATCTTCATCATTTCCCATTATTCAGCTGTAGCCGGGTAGGGGCAAATATGGTTCCTCTCCACTTTCTTTGGTCTTTCCACCACTCCTCCAACACTATCCCAATCCAGGTTTCCTTGTCTAATACTCCATTGGATTGTGTCCTTCCATCTTAATCGTGGTCTTCCGCGGCCTCTCCTTCCTTGCATTTGCATTTCCATCACCTTTTTTTGGCATTCTTTCGTCGCTCATTCGCTTTATGTGCCCAAACCATCTTAGTCGGCTCTTCTCTATTCTATCATTCATTTTTTCCACTCCAATTTCTTCCCGGATTTTCTCATTCCTTATTTTGTCTCTTCTACTCTTCTATATCATACTCCTCAAGAAATTCATTTCAGCTGCCTGTATTCGACTCTCACTATTCTTTGTCATTGTTCAAGTTTCTGCTCCTTATGTTGATGGGTACGTAATACATCTTGTACATAGTTTCCTTTATTTCCATTGACACATCTTTGTCGCATAACATGTTTCTTGCACAACGATAGAAACAACTTCCAGCTTGAAACCTCTTACTAATTTCAGCATCCAGTTGAGCATTCTCCATTAATTCACTCCCTAGGTTTTTGAACATCTCCACTACTTCCAGGGGCTTGTCTGCAAGTCTAATCTGACCTTTCCCTTCTTTCTCCCCTCTAGTTGTAACAACAGTTTTACTCTTTTCTACACTTATTTCAATCCATATTCTTCGATCTTCCTATTCACCACATCCAACTGTTCTTGAACATTTGTGTCCTCTTCTCCCCAAATCACAAATCATCTGCATATAACATGATGTTCATTTCTCTTCCTCCATATGCTGCTTTTGCTGTTCTCGTGCCATCCATTACTGTTGTAAGCAGGTTTGGCAATAGAACACTTCCGTGTCTCAGCCCACTAGTGATTTTGAACCAACTTGTCCTGCCAACTAGTGTTTACACACAACTACAACATTCCTTGTACGTTGCCATGATCATTTTTATTAATCCCTGTCCATTTCCTTTTTGCACCAGACTGTCCCAAACTTTAGTTCTGGGAACACTGTCATATGCCTTTTCAGTGTCAATGAATGTCATCACCATATCATTCCCATACTCCCATTGCTTTTCCTTTAGTTGTCCCATAATGAAAATGGGCTCTATTGTTGACCTTCCACTTCTGAAACCAAACTGATTTTCTTGTATCTGATTTTCAACCGGCCGGGCTGAGTGGCTCAGACGGTTAAGGCGCTGGCCTTCTAATCCCAACTTGGCTGGTTCGATCCTGGCTCAGTCCGGTGGTATTTGAAGTTTCTCAAATACGACAGCCTCGTGTCGGTAGATTTACTGGCACGTAAAAGAACTCCTGCGGGACTAAATTCTGGCACCTCGGCGTCTCCGAAGACCGTAAGAGTAGTTAGTGGGACGTAAAGCAAATAACATTATTATTATTATTATTATTATTATTATTATTATTATTATTATTATTATTATTATTATTATTATTATTATTATTATTATTATTATTATTTTCAATCCTCAACCTTATCCCACTTTCCAGTATCCTCTCCATTATCTTAGTAACATGGGATATCAGAGTAATTCCCCTGTAGTTCAATACTCTCTTATTGCCTTTCTTGAAAATTGGGATGATTATTCCTTTTTGTCAATCCTCAGGGACCTTCTTATTCTCCCAGACAATCCTGAGAACTCTATATGTCCACTGAAGGCCTACAGCTCCAACTGCCTTTATCATCTCCACTGAAATTTCATCTATTCTAGCACTTTTTCCATTCTTCATCTTTCATACTGCCATTTCAATTTCATTCATTGTAGTTTCTTTATCCATTTCTTCATCAACTAATTGCCTTTCCTGGTGGACCGTTGAATGACTCATTAGTCCTCATATTCAGCAACTTCTGAAAATACTCTGTCTATTTCGTATTTCTTCTGGCTTTGTTAATATTATCCTGCCTTCATCCTTCACAAATCTGGTGTTTACTTGATCTCTCTTTTTGTTTCTTAAGATACCATAAAAATAATTTCTTGCTGCCCTGCATATCATCTCTCAATTTCTGTGTGAGTAAGGCCCAGCTTTTCCTCTTTTCTTCCTCCACTACTCTCTTGGCCAAATTCTTTGCCTCCACATATTTTCTTCTACTGTCTTCAGTCTTAAATGTTTTCCATGCTTTCCATGCCATTTTCTTTTCCGTCACTTTAATCTTTACCCTATCATTTCATGAATGTGTCTCTGTCTTTCAGATTTCCTGATGTTCTACCACATACCTTTTCTGCACATCCAACCAGTGCTTCCTTAAATCTTTACCATTCATCTTCAACATTCCCCTCTCCATCCTGGGTACCAAGGGTATTATTTCCCATTTTCACACCAGGCAAATGCTGGGGCTGTACCTAACTAAGGCCACGGCCGCTTCCTTCCCACTCCTAGCTCCTTCCTGTCCCATCGTCACCATAAGACCTGTCTGTGTCGGTGCGACGTAAAACAACTTGCAAAAAAAATAAAAAACTTTTCTTCTTCAACTTCAATACTTTAATTATTTTCTCTCTTCTTAATGGGTGTTTTTCAATCTTTCCCACTTTGTTTTCTGATCACAAGTCCATGATCCCCACCAAAGGCTTCTTCAGACATGGCTTCTAAAAGGTTCTTCTGGTGTTCTTTCTCTATGATTATATAATCAGTCAAGGTCTTTGTTCGTCTGTCTCTTCAACCATACCTTGTAATCTTCTGACTGTTCTTCTTCCTAAACCAGGTGTTTCCAACAATCATTTGGTTCCTCAACCAAAAGTCCACCAACAACTCTCCTTCTGGATTTACATTTCCATATCCAAAGGGCCCTACAACTTCTTCCTTGTCTTGTTTTTCCATTCCAACTTGTGCACTTAGCTCTCCCATCAATAGCACTTATCCGGGAGATAGTGGGTTCGAATCCCACTGTTGGCAGCCGTGAAGATGGTTTTCCGTGGTTTCCAATTTCCACACCAGGCCAATGCAAGGGATGTACCTTAATTAAGGCCACGGCCGGTTCCTTCCAACTCCTAGGCCTTTCCTATCCCATCGTCGCCATAAGACCTATCTGTGTCGGTGCGACGTAAAGTAATTTACAATGGTGAAAAAATTAATCTGTCCTCCCTATTCAAATACGTTATATATTCCATCATTAGACGAAGTAATCAAATTCAAACATGTTTCGACTCGTTTGAGCCATCTTCAGTGAAAAAGGGGGGGGGGGGGTGAAATAATTTACATAATATAAGCTAAAACATGCCAAAAAACATAATGAAAAAACAAATGAAAAAACAAAAGAGAGCCTAGTAGAAACTAAATTAGCACAATATACAATATTTACATCATGTGGAGCAAAAAACAACTCACTGCGACAGAATACAGTGAAATAGGGGTTAATATAAAAACATAATTGAAACTAAAAACTGTGTTAACCTAAGAAGAAAAGAAATGAAAACAAATGATACCGATGGAAATTAATAATAAGTGCACATAGTGAGGTTGCGGAACTCTTAGTTTATAAAATATTGGTTTTGTAACAATACAAAACAGGATGAAATCACTGTTGAAAATTCAGGCAGAAAATCTCTTTTTGTAGAAATCCATCACATCGAATTGGCTAGGAGGGGAGCTGGAGCGAAAAAGTTTGAGAAACCAAGCCTAACATAATGTGCAGGCGAAAAGCCTGTGACAAGGAGAAACACCAATGAAATTTAAAGCTTTAGAACAGCAGCATTCTCAATATCTTCTCAATCTAGCGGTCCCATTCTTCATTATCTTTTCATAATGTTGGCGGGTTGGTTTGCTTTATTATAAAAGGTCGGAGGGCCGCAACATAAAATTGAGAAGCTGTGTTAGCGAGATGACAGATGCATGGTAAACTGTAAGTGACCTAGTGGAAACCGTCAATGAAGTTCCAATGGTGTTTTTAGAGGGTGGGGAACGGTGTTTAGAGGGTGGTTGGACTCTCAAACAGTCTGGCCTTCCCGAAGTAACGGTCTCGTCCGTGTGATCAAGTCTATTGTTGGTTCGGCTGTGTTTGCGAGGATCTTGGCTTGGTTTCTCAAACTTTTTCAACAGTGATTTCATCCTGTATTGTTACAAAACCAGTATCTTGTTTCTACTAGGCTCTCTTTTGGTTTTTCATTTGTTCTTTCATTATGTTTTTTTGGCATGTTTTAGCTTATATTATGTAAATTATTTCACACATACCCGCCCCGTTTTCACTGAAGATGGCTCAAACGAGCCGAAACATGTTTGAATTTGATTACTAGAGACGGGAATTATAGGCACGAATAGGTTAGAATGCAAACGTATTTAACCAAGGCGCAGGTGCATGTTACCCGCATGACGGTTCTGCGGTGTGATTTGCATATATATTATCGGTCTGGACAAACAGAACCCCAAAAATTTATGGAATTCCCCGACATAACTGTACAGCGGCTGGATTACACTTGCGCCTTCTTCAAATACGTTTGCATTCTAACCTATTCGTGCCTATAATTCCCGTCTCTATTGATTACTCCATCTAATGATGGAATATATAACGTATTGGATAAGGACGATACACTCATATTTTCACCATTGTAAAGCGAAAACCGTCAATACGGAATGATTAGCGGAAAAAAAAAGGCACTTATCCTCTGTCTCTCCACTTCCTCTAAAAGTCTTCTAGATGTTCGTCTATGCAACCCGTTTGAGGGGCATACAACTGAAATAGATCTTTCATGCCATTTTCAAATTGGAGTCTCATCACTATCATCCTATTGCTGACACGTTTTGTAGATTCCACATTTTTGAATTTCTTTTCTAAGTATGATGGCCACTCCATTTTTTGCTTCAGGTCCTCCGCTGTAATACAGCCTGTATCCTTTTTTCAGAGGAATCTCTCGCGTACCCCTCTTCTTGATCTCGCAGTCTGTGTATGTTCAGTCATCAGCCCGAAGGCTGGTTGGATCCTCAACAGTTCCACCATCAGCTGTCATAGATGGCCTAGGCATCACTGAAGAGGCATACTAGGGAAATGAGGTGTGAGGTAGTTTCCCGTTGCTTTCCTCACGAGCCAGAAGTTGCTATTGCATATCAGTCTGCCTAGCCCACTGAAATGCATGCACCAACCGACCCTATGAGCAACAGTTTCACACTATTCATAGCAGGGACTGGCTGCGTAAGGAATGGCATTACTAGCATCGCTCATACCTCAGTCACTTTCATTTTGTCAAAGCCAAGGATAAGACAGAGACAGATCAATGAAAGTAACAAAATTGCTCTAGCCTATACCAGAAGACTTAGTGCACTGTAAACACTAGGTCCTGCCAGCAAAGGCATCTCGCACAGTCTAAGTATGGCTATATCTTTTTCTTCATGAAGTCGACCAGTTCTGTCTTTCCCGACAGTGTCAGGACATTTACTGTGCAGTCTTGATGTTTGGTGCTGGTTGCCCACTTCTCACAGTTCCCCCAGCACCCAAAGAGGTGTGCGTCGCTTTTAGCAGGGGACACCCTAACATTTTCCGAGGCACCATATCAGGTTTATCCTATTTACTTACTTACTTACTTACTTACTTACTTACTTACTTACTTACTCTTTCTTTCTTTCTTTCTTTCTTTCTTTCTTTCTTTCTTTCTTTCTTTCTTTCTTTCTTTAAGAGACTATTTATAGTCCTCTCGAATATGCTTTTATTTGATGCTATATCAAGCTCTTGTCCCCTATTAATATTGTTAAAGAGTGTTGGGAGGCGGATCAGGAAAGATCGTTAAATTATTGAGTGCTGAGTGTGGGGAATGTGGAGAAGGTCTTTGATTCTGGTGGAGCGGGAAGGAACACGGAGAGAGAAGAGTGAAACAAGATGTTCCGAGCGGTAGTGTCCATTTAAGATCCCGTGGAGGAAACTCAGATCAGCTACCTGTCGCCTGATTTGCAGCGGTGGCATATTAATTGCCATTAATACCTGCTGCGTAGACAGATTTCTGAGCTTGGGGTTTCTGTTCCTTACAATTGCATCAAAGAAGAACACTGCTCTGTCTAACTGCTTAGTATTGGAGGGGGCGGCTGTTGTTCAAATCGGAGAGCAGTAGTTTAAGAGAGGTGAATGATCGTGAGGAAGAAGTGACGAAGAGCAATGGGTCAGAAATTCCTGTAAAGCGATAGACAATGCCTAGTAATTTCATAGCCTTGGTTGTATGTGTTTCTATGTGGGACTTAAATTGTAATTTTGTATCAAATATTACACCTAAGTCACGCTGTTGCGTAAGTACGGTGATGGGCTTATCGAGTAGGTAATATGCCAGTAGAGGAGATTTACATAGTGTTATGGTCATGTGGCTACATTTTTGTGGATTGGGGATAAGTTTCCAAGTACGGCACCAGTTTGAGAGGGCATTAAGTGAGGACTGTAGCAGAGCTGCATCTGCTGGATTCCTGATCTCCCTAAATATCTTGCAGTCGTCAGCAAAGAGTAGGGTATTCGCTGTCTCGTTGAGTTCGGACGGCAGATCGTCCATAAACAAAGAAAACAGCAAGGGGCCAAGAGTACTACCTTGTGGGACACCGGAGGTGACTGGTAACCATGAGGATGAAGTGCCTGTTATTACCACTCTCTGCCAACGGTTATGTAGGGAGCCAGCAAGAAGGGTCAGAAGACTGCCATGTATATTAAATTGTTCGGAGAGTTTATGGAGCAACAGATTATGGTCTACAGAATCGAAAGCTTTCGAAATGTCTACGTAGCAGATATCCAGCTGAGATTTAGCTGCAGTGGCATGTGATGCAAAGCTATGCAGAGTGGCCAGGTTTGTTAGACAAGAGCCACCTGGTAGAAAACCATGCTGCTTGGTTGAGATATACGGCAAAGTGAATGCGAGGAGACGCTGGTGTATAATTTTTTTAATGATAAAGGATAGTGTGGGTAGAATAGAAATTTGTTGGTAAGATGAAACATTAAATTTGTTGCCTGATTTGAGAAGTGGAACAATATTTGCCTGTTTCCAGGTAATAGGAAAATAGCCCGTGGCAAAACATCTGTTAAATAATTTAGAGAGAGGGACACAAAGAGTGCTGGCAGTATTTTTTAGGAAAAGAGGTCCTATAGTGTCGGCACCGGTAGCTTTGTTGGTACGAAGAGTTTGAAGAAGGTTATGAACTTCACTTGGTGTGGTAGTTATGCTTGATAGGGTTCTGTTTGAAGCTGTACCAACGGGAGGGAGCGGTTGGTTTTGTAAGGGAAGGGAGAAGTTGGAGAAAAAATACCTGTTGAACAATTCGTTGCGATCAGCGCTGTCTGCTGTTGCATCGTTGTGGTTCACGCTGACAGGAATCCGCACCGTCCTTCTCCGTGTGTTGATAAGACTCCAGTAGCGCTTGGGATTACTGCGGACGTTTTCATTGACAGTGTCTATGTGTGTTTTGTAGTCTCTTCTGACCATAAACCTCGCGTGGCGGCGGATTTTATCTAAGGTATTGTGAGTGTGTGAGTTAGGGAAGTCTTTCCATAGGCGCGTAGCTCTCTTCTTATTAAATAGTATCAGTCTGGTCTCTTGTGATATCCAGTGTTGATATTTGCTGGTAGTAGCCCGTTATGCAGGTACGAAGTCTTCAATTGCAGCTATGCTATAGTTACGATTTGCTCGCCACACCCACGTCCCACTACACTCTCTAAAGTTACGATTTTATAAGGCTGCATTTTTCGTGGAAAGGTAACCTTGAGAATGATCTTTCAAGAATATTTTCAACTACACACTCGCACATATTTCCAAACTGATATTTCCGGCAGTGAAGACACCATTATAAATTTGCTTTAATTTATTTTTTGTCACAAGAAATTAATTGTACTTAATGATATACTCCATAAATATAACTTAATAAAATATTAATTTATTTTTGCATCATAATGTTTACATGCTGTTGGGGCAGGCAACCTGCTGCAGAATAGTTATGCAGTTTGTTGACCTTCCCCTGATAATGGTATTAGGTGCATTGGACATGTTGTGCACAATCCCCAGCAATTAAAACAGGATGAGTTCCAATTATGTTTCGACAAAATAAAGCAAGATACTGTAAAAACAACTACCAATAAATTTGTTATACTGAAAGTTTGAAATTCATTACAATGAATTATTTTAACACACATTGAACAGGATAAAGGAAAGGGGCCTAAAAATAATTTTGCATTTCTGAATATTTTGTTAAATTTGCGTTGTTTACAGCAACATTTTAAGGTATTAGAGGATTTTCTGTGTTTATAGAGAAAGAAAAAGAAAATAGCATCCGACTCTGAGGGTGAGGATGAAGGTGAAGGTGCGGATGCTCACTCCGCTGTTGATGTAGAGGAGAAAGCTGGCAGTGGTGATGAAGGAGACAAAAAGGAGGAGGAAGCAGCCCTTCCTGAAGAAGAAGCTGAAGCTCCTGTTGTACCTGATGTATCTGATAGTGATGACGAAGGTGTTAGAGATGATGACAGAGGGTAAGGATCACCTGTTATTCCCTTACTGTTTTCATTTTTAGTGATTCTTTTATTGCACACTTATGTTCTCATTTTATTTTCTCCAAAATATTGAATGCTTTAAATCTTGAGAATCAATTATTCAGTTACCTGTACAAAGTTAGTATGTTTCCAGTTACAACCACCATGTGACTTCTAGCATGTGCATCATGCATATTTTAGTTCTTGATTATGAAGGTAATTGAAACAGACTGGACATGCTTGATAACTCACAAACCTTGCTTGGATAATGTAATTGAGAGGAATGAACAAGTGACAACTCATTTTATATATTCTATTTACTAGCTTATAAATCCCCCTTTTTTCTTCACTTTTTACTTCCTAATTTGGTAGGGGAGCAAGGTCCTGTACTTGCAGACTTAAAAAAAAATCCATTGTTTGGGGAGCTAATTTATTTTATTTTATTTTAATGCTATATAATGTGAGATGCACAGTTCAAAAAAATTAGGGGAACATGTTTTTGAACGTATGTCATGCTCCACAAAACAATGCCTCACGCCAGGTATATTACTAACTAAACCTTTATTTTTTATCCTTGCAGTATACAAAAGAACATCGTTGGATTTGCGTTCATTTTCAGAACACAAACTGAAATGTCCAAGTAGGATGAAAACAAAGTAATAACAGTCCTCCTGCGTGGATTTTTATCACAGCTTGGCACCTACATGGCATGCTCCGTATGAGTTGACGGAGGTCACGTTGCGGTATCAGGTCCCATTCTTCAATGAGAGCCTGTTCGAGGTCTTCGAGAATCTCTGGTGGAACGGGACGCCCATGAACACTTCTGTCAAGCCTGTCCCACACATGCTTGAGGGGATTAAGGTCGGGACTCACTGCTGGCCATTCCATCTCTTGAATGTCCAGTTCTCGCAAGACAGCTCTGGTGATGCGCGCTACATGAGCCCTGGCATTGTCTTGCACGAGTACGAACTCAGTACGTTTACTTCCCCGTTATTGCTTTAGTCACTGATTCCGCTTGTATTTTGTCATCCGTTCTAGCTGTTTGTTACAATCTTCTTATAGCATGACACCTCTACTGAAGATCTATCATCCAATACAGGAACTGAATCGTCAAATAAAACAGAACTCAAACGGATTTTCAGCGGGCTTAAATTGATATTTCAGTGCAGCTATAATCTTAACACATTAGTAACGGGCATTTAATAGTAGTCTGCTGAATAACAAATACCATGCTTTTTTAATTTTATTATATCCTTTAACCAGTGACGTTGAGGTCTCATAGACTCCCAAGAAACATAAAACATCTGGGCTTCTTTAATTGAAAATCCTGCAGGGAGCTGTAGTTTACCTTATGTGTCAACACACTTCACACACTGAGTCAGGATTAGTTTGCAACGTTCGATTGAAATTCTCAAGGGAACTGTCAGACCTCACGTCAGCAATTACAAGAGTATTTTTGCCAGTACATGTTGTGTGGTCAGCGTAAGTAAAACATCTGAAATGACTGCTCCGTTACAGTTAAGATGATCTGCATATCCTCATTTTGAGGCGTACATTAAGGAACTACTAATAAAAAATATAGTGACATGGATATTTTCTTTTGGCTATTGGAGATAGCCGTTTGTAAGGCTTTCATGTTGTAAGAAAAAATTGAAATCTTGAAGGGTTTGGCACCTGATCATATGAAATTGCATATCAAAGAAGAATGATAAATGAGCGAGTTACCAGAGAGATACGAGCAGGAATAAACAACATTTTGCTCGCAAGACTCTGCACCGAGGTACGGAAGAAAAACTGAAGAAATGGCAATCTTGCCGTACATGTCCAGCATCCTTGAAGTGGAAAACGGCATATGTGTTTTTTAAGTGGAAGTTTCCAGTTTGTTTGCAGACTACTAAAAAAATCTGTAACAATTGCAATAAGGACGAATGAATATCACACCTGATCAAAAATTAGATATATGGCTTTTCAGGCGTTTGATATGCTCTATTGGTGGAAAAATATCTAATTCCCTCCATGGGAACTTAGAATTTCCATTTGAAAATCACACCATCAGTGCAGAACTTGTGCTGGAATGATAGGTTCCAAAGTGTGCTGTACGTTTGTTGTGTTCTGGATCAGTGAAAAGTGATCCGTTTGGTAGTTGCAGTGTATTTGTGTAATTTTAGTGACGACAACGATCAAGGTGAAATTTAACACATTGCAGACCAGGTGCTCATCACACTGCCCAACCCCTGTGCCTGCCCATTATCTGTGTAACTTATTTCCTCAACACATGCACATAAACAAATGAGCTTAGCTTCAATAACCTTGTACTGATTATGGTGAAATTTACTGGAGACCTTTGGTAAGAGTCCCAATAATGTTTCCTGGTGTGGTATCTGCTCAATTCTACTTCTGCTCATTGTTTTGGAGTATACGAGGGTTTCAATGAGGGTATCATTTGAACAGTAATCTTTCCAATATAGTTTATTTTACCTGTCCCATCCGTATAAACAAAGCAGAAAATTTTCGCATCTCACTACTAGTTACATCTGTCCACTTAAAGCTCTCAGGGGATATTTTGTGTGATGATGCATTTTGCTGATGATACAAGTTCATGTGCTTTCAAAGAAATCATCACAACAAATAAACCCTACTACATAGTCAATGTTTTGTGGTTCATCAAGTCTTACCGTTATGCCAAGAACTCCTAGGAAATCCTCTAAAGTCGGTGAAGTATTATTTTCTACCCTTTCATCAGAAGAAATAGACATATCACTTCCATTTACACTCACAGCATCACTTTCAGCCTCGTTCTCGACCGCCATTACTTCATTTTTTTGGAAGGCATACATCATTATCTCCCGAGACATTTTTTTCAGAATAGCTTTCAGCATCCAACTCGCGACCGTCAACATCACTGGGGCAATCCGAATACTTAACCGCATATACTTCATTAAAAATATTGTCTGTGTCTAAACTCGTGTTCAGTCTGGGAGGTGCCATCTTACCCACCACATGGCTCCTTGGTCAGCGTAAACATGAGGTTGGAAAACTTAGCAAATAAATAAAAAAACAGAAGAAGAACGTAAAGCAAAGCTAGCATGGAATAAACAAAGTCTTCAACACCGAGATTCCAGTAACCTTGACCGCCAGGTACTTTCAGAACTTCTGACAAATGTCACCGAACATATGAGGCCCGTGAAGACGAGTTAACTCATCTCCCATCCGCAACACTTAGCTGGCCAAACATGAGTAAACTTTTCTCCCGTCCGCAATGTGTTAAGACCATATCTGCATACTGTGAAACAAAAAAAGAAGGGAAAATGTATCAATTTTTGCATTACTAGTTCCTGCATATATTCATATTATGAGAGATTATCACATGCTGAATCAGATTGATTGAGATGACTGTGTACATGTTTGCCAACCACTTTTCATTATAGAAAACTTCTGCTAGTAAAAGTAACTAGATATTACCAAAATAACACTAAAAACATTTGAAGAGAGACATCTCTTGGATGACAAGAGATACTAAACATGACGATATCTGTACTGTTTATTGTCAGGGCTTATAAATCTGGATTTAAGTTTCCAGAAACTCATTAAAGTTAAGTGTAGTTAAAATTACAATCGCATTTAGATAACTCACAGGTAACTGTGGTGTACCAGAAACCGGCCATAAGTTAAGCAGCTGGGAAACTCTGGACAGTAACAAAGAATCGTAGAAAGGGAGGGAAAAAGGAAATAACAGTAAAACGTCGTTAATTCGAAGGCGTTGGGGTGCAAAAATCGGACTTCGAATTAAGTGATTTTGAATTAACCGCCGCTAACTCAAAATTCAGAAATGCCAACCCCTGCTGCATCACAAAATATTCTAAGATCCTTTATAGCATGCAATCACCTTGATTCACAGTTAAACCTTTCAAATGCCGTGGGGAAAAAAAATTCCTAAATGTATCCAACAAGGTGCATTTATTGAAATAATGCTCTTGGATGACGCATACACTGTCAAACGTAACCTCACACCCGGGAAAAATAAACCACGATTCAAGGACAAAGGCTATGTTAATCTACTGTATATGCACAATGCAATTTAAGCAAATAGATTATAACCTACTTGATTTAGTGCAGTATGAAGCACTTGCACAGGTGAGCCAATAAGGCTGTCCAAATTGGAAATACGACACCAACAAAACAAACTTTAAAAACCCAGACATATATTTAACACAAATACCAAAGAATAATAAATAACTTTGTACAGTACCTGAATAGTTCACAAATGTTTAATGGTTCAGTAGGTGTGTTTTTGTTTTGTTTTTTGTCACACATTAGGCTTATTGCCTTTTAAAGGAAGAATGTATGAGAGGTTGCTTCATCTTTTATTTTTTTAAATATTTTTTTTAATAAACATTAGCTGTGAACTGCTCCAAATGGGCCATAGCCTTAATTGTAGCGTCGTCAGCATCAATTGCGCTTATAAATCCAACCCGACTAGTGCCGTATCTTCGTTGTGTTCAACATCGGCTGTAGCTGCATCTCCCTGTGGCTTCACGTGATCACAGCTGAATATCATGGCGGGATCCCGCTCTTCTGAAGTAGTCTCCACATGGTCTGTGGCGATGTATTCGGGGAAAGTCACCGACATTTGACTTTAGCCATAACTGCTCCCATTTGTCTTCATTGTCGTCTTCTTCTACTTCATTTAACGAACCAAAACCACATTTGATGAAGCTGTTCTTGATTGTCGATGAAGGAATAGCGTCCCAGGCAACTGTCACACTCCGCATTTCATCAATCGCGTTCCACTTGCATATTTCTCCCGCCAGAATATTTCTAGCAACTTCCCAGAGAAAGGAACGTGCCAGTCGCCTTCTAAAGGCACGTTTCACAGATGAAATTATGCCTTGATCTAGGGGCTGCAAGTAGCTCGTAGTGTTTGCCGGCAGAAAAAGAAGACGCACAAGTTTTAAAATTAAATTATGTTTGTGTGCAGTGCACTGATCCAACAACAGAAATATTTTTCTGTCCTGGCATGCTATTTTGCGCTCAAGGCATACCAGCCACTCTTCAAAAATTTTGCCTGTCATCCAGGAATTTTTAGACGACTTATATTTGCACGGAAAGTGCATGATGCCCTTAAAACATCGTGGCTTCTCGAACTTGCTTATGACGAGGGGAGGAAATCTCTCGCTTCCGTCCGCATTGCAACACAGAAGGACTGTGACCCTGTGCTTGTGAGATTTCCCGCCATGGCACTTTTATCCCTTAAAACCATAAGTCCGTTTGGGCTCAGCATTGAAAAGCATTGCAGTCTAATCGGCATTGAAGATATTATTCGGTGCATACAAATTGATTATGTGAGCCACACTTTCTCACTAACTGTCTGCATCGCCAATTTTCACTGATTCGGCTTCTCAGCACACTGCCTGCCATGTGATATTGTGCCGTTCCTTAAAACGCTGAATCCACCCAGTTGAACACTGAAACTCAAGCTCCATCTTTAGCGCCAGTTCATTTGCCTTCCCCTTAATAATTTCGCCATCAACAGGGATATTGTTTGCCCGAACATACCGAAACCACTCGATCAATTGTACTTCCAAATCAGAGTGTTTAGCTCCTCGAATGCGCATTCACTTTGTTGTATTTACACCCCGCATTTCCTGAGCTTCTATGCTCTCACGATTTTTTAAAAACTTTGAAAGCATTGACACAGGAATTAAGTCTTTAGCTAATTCATTTTTCGTCCTTTGTCGACCTCCCTTATAATTTTCTCTTTCTCGCTGAGTGTCTTTGAAGAATACTGAAGCTTAGCCATCTTGCAACACTAAAAAGGAAAACACGTGCCTTAAACTAAAAATACCATAACAATAAACTAAAACACAGTATTAATAAAATATACCAACTTTGAAGTTTATAACTGCACACTAAAACATTAAGTAAAATGAGTAACTACAACAATACAAAAGAACTATTTCACTAGAACTTGGCAAATCTGAAGCACGCACGCTGTGGACACACGAAAGTCAAAGTGAAATTGCAGAAAGATACACGTTCTGGAAGACGCGTTCTATTGTGATGCGGAGAATTTTTAAATCAAATTATGCCGTAAATATTGTTTTTAACAAAATGAAGAACAATTTTGAATTAAAAGTCTGAATTTCAATGCTGGGACCGACGTATTACGAATTACCCATATTTCGAATTAAACAATTTAAATAACATGCCAACACTGTACCTCGTGTTTCCGGGAACGAGAGATTCTTTGAATTAGGCGGCATTTTGGATTAACCGATTTCAAATTATCAAGGTTCTACTGTAATCATTTTTTGGGTAAATCGGATGAACCCATAATAGATCCCAGGGAATCACTGGATAGATGGAAGGAATATTCTGAAAATCTCACGAACAATGAGCTCATGGGTATGTACTGCTTGCAGTATATTTATTTTCATTCCAATTTTCCATACAAATGGAACTTTTCATTGACCTATTTGTATTATTCTATCATTTTCTTAATTTTTAACATCATATTTTAGGCTCTATTCTTGATCTTGTTCATGGTACAACTTCATGTTGACGGCATTATGTGTGTTTCTATATGTACCTGCATTCATTTTGGTGATTTAGCTCATCCTTCATACAATTTGTTTCATTCCCTAATCTATAATTGGCGTTGTTTTTTTTTTTATTCCGCGTATCCACATCGTATGATTGGGCTTCCGGGTTCAACCTTTGTTCATCTCTTTCTTTTCTCTTATATGCTTGTAACTCCAAGCTCTCGGCTCCTTCCATGTCTCCACTTATGTATTGGTCCTTTATAGCGTTTTCCCATTTCTTTTTCTCTTGAGTTTCATTCCTCAGATCTTGGACGTATTGCCTGTTTCTGTGTTCTCTTCCATCATAATAGTTGGTCTGTCTTCCTCGGTATGTCGGTCTCCTTCTAAAACTGCCTCTACCTCTGTTATTCTTGTATTGGTATTCCGGCCGATCGTATGGTACAAATCTTCCATTCCCATTTTGTCTTCCGGCTTCATGGTAACCCTGCTTGCATTGGCATCGGTTCTCTTCTCTTATCCTTTCTTTATCTTCGTTCCATTCCCTTCTTCTAAGGTTCCCATCATTTTCTCTTCATTCGGTACACGATTTCTTTTGGTCGTTTTCCCGGGTCATTACATTTATTACTTCTTCGCTCGCATTCCTATTTATTCTAGATGTTGCGTGAACAGATGTCATGTCGAGCTGCCTGAGTATGCTTTCCATCTCGACTGCTGATTCTATGTTCGCGGCTGTGAGTAGCCTTTGGATCTCTGGCGGGAATTGTTTTTGTATTCTTTTAATTACTTCCAACTCACTAGGTGCCGAATCTAGGTCTTGGAACCGGTGAAATTGGTATGAAAAATATTCGCTATATCGCGTTTGTCCTGTCGATGAGTACCTTTTTGAGTATAACTCTAATCTCAGATTTTGTTGGATCTCAGGATTCCAAAAGCGTTTGAGAAAAGCTATCTTAAATTCCTCGTAATCGTGGAACGTATACTTGAAAGCATGAAACCATAAGTTTATGTTAGCATCTAGATGTTTCTCGATTACCCTCAGCTTTTTCTCGTTTGGAATTCGATTTTCTAGGAAATATTCTTCCATTTCGCGCAGAAATCTCTTTGGTGAGATACTTGCAGTATTGTTGAAGTGTTCTGGCCGATCGTCGTAAGTCTTGATGATATTTATTATGGCTGGGTTTCCATTACCATTGGTTCTAATTAATTATTATTGAAAAATGCGCACATGCCGTGCAGAATACCATTACATTACATTTACATTACATACACATTACTTTTCTTTGCTATAAGCTACGATGGATTTCTGTCTATTCCTGCATTTTACTATATGGTATCGATCACAGAATTTCAAGCACAACTCACACACACATTCGTCACTTGGTTCGTGAAATAATTTGTTGCAGCACACCTTGTGGTGGAAACCATGGATCGCCAATCTCGTCGTCACGTGTCGCATATCATGATTAGCTTCCATCCAGGTCCTGTCTTGCATAGCAGATGTTGCATAGAAGTCCTCTGGTATGTTGTTTTTCTTCTCATGCAGATCTTGTATAAGCTGTTTGAAGCTGGTACTAGCTTGAAGTATAAGCTCGCATCTCAGATCCTCTATTAAGAAGGTCTCCCTGGTAAGCTCATACACTAGCCTCGATCTTGCATTCTGCGGGACTCATAAAATTCTCTTCAGGTATCCAATTAATATATCCTTGTTGCTTTGATCTGTTTCTCCAGATATAGTCTCTTCTCTCTCATTAAACTGTACTTCCATCACCCTCTGTTCATTCGGTTGCTTTGACATTATCGATTTCGTTATCTGAATATCATTTTTAATGTTTTGGATCTCTTTCCTCATCTGGTCCAATCCTTGTTCAGTCCTAATCATCCTCTCTTCGGTTTCATTTTTGTTTTTCTCCATTTCTTCTTTTATGACCCCCATTTTATCTCCAATCTGTTTTCTTGAGCCGAACTCGGGAAAAATTTTCTTGCCATGAGTGGGCAACTACCTTTTTCCTGAATCGAACGCTTAGTCCCGCGGCGTCTTTCTCCTTTCGAGCTCTACGAATGGGTAACAATTTTTTTTCTTGCACCGTTCTTATGGGTGACTATTTATCTAGAGCCGTGCTACAGTGCCTATCTCACCTTTCGGTCCTCCTCAGCGATCAACAAAATTCAATGTTCGAACAATATCTAAGGGAATAAGTTACATCAGCATTTTTTTTTACCGTGAATCCGACTGGGATTACCCTCCCTACCTTTCATTACATGCGAACATGGATTGGAATATTTGGTCATGAAGACTCGGTTTCAAACTCAATTAATTACCATCATCAGGTAAGATATTACCTTAAGTTAATCTTATAATCTATAAATAATATAAAATCACTTAAATTCTAAATTATTAATATTTATTCAAAATTATATCATCTTTTCAGATGAGCTAAATGTTTTCTAAATATTTTGTATGTACATTGGTATTTCATCCAAACAAAAAAAAAAAATCTTGAAGTCGTCCTTGAAGTCCATGATCATTAATCAAAAACTACCTCATTATTGCCTATGGTCTCATCCTATCAAATAATTCTTCTCCTAAAATTTTTCACGGATTAAGATTGTTCGATGAATTCATCCTGACTTATTATGAATTACAATCTATCTTCATCTTCTCATTCTCTTATTATAATAATAATGTTATTTGTTTTACGTCCCACTAACTACTTTTTAAGGTTTTCGGAGACGCCGAGGTGCCGGAATTTAGTCCCGCAGGATTTCTTTAACGTGCCAGTAAATCTACCGACACGGGGCTGTCGTATTTGAGCACCTTCAAATACCACCGGACTGAGCCAGGATCGAACCTGCCAACTTGGGGTTAGAAGGCCAGCGCCTTAACCGTCTGAGCCACTCAGCCCGGCCATTCTCTTATTAAAAAAAATTATAATTGTATAGTTCTTTATATTGACATTCAGAAATTAATTAAATTAATGAATTAGCTTGAAATTGTGTAAATGACACAACAAGAGTAAAATAAAAATGAAACTCTTTTATGAATAAAGACAAATTCTCGTGAAATATAAGATTCTACTGTTAAGCTCCAGCAGAATGTCGAGTTCTGACATACATCCAGTTTCGGTTATTGATATTTTACATTGTAAGTAAGCTTAATTATCTGTCTAGGCTCTTCAACTAACTTTATCTTTCAGAAAACACACGCAGAATAAGAAATGTTTCATGATTGTAGCTCGTAATAGCTACCGACGTTAATATATATATATAAACACACACACACATATATATCATTCATGACTAGATGTGATCAAAATATTCCTATGAAACCTGTAAAATCTTCAAGATAGACTCAACACCTTTGCATTCAAGGTTATACTATGTTGCATTGCATAATAAATTTAATTATATGTTTGCAATAATTCAAGGCACACATTAGAGGACAGTTCCTAATCCAGTAATAGCGATAAGCTAATATTACGAGGACACTAATTTCATACCTGCCGACACTAATCTAGTGTTTCAGCTTAAATCAACTTGAATATCAAACAGGATGTGGAAATTTTCTTTGAGGTTGCCATAATAGCCTGAGTTGTAGGTTAATTGAGATTAATTTCCGATGACCATACTTCATTAACATCCTGTAAACCCATCTTCAATTTGCCAATACGTCACATATAGATGAGACATAGCTCTCATAGTGCATTGGCACTGCTGGTGGCTTCAAGTAGCCTATGCAGTGGCCTCCACGGTATGCACTAGCCTTGCGTCTTGGGTGGTGTGCTAAGTCCCAACTGATAAGCCTAACTTAGCACACGAGGGCGAAACGCAGGCAACCAAGAATGAGTTAGCTGGAAAATTTGTAATGTCCAATAACGGACCATTATATTGGTATTATAATTTTACTCATTCGGGACAAGTATTTTAAATTCCCTTTGGGAATCAACATCTGTATTATCTGATGGCCAGGCAGGCATCAAATTTTGGAAATGAGACAGCTCTCATAGTGCACTGGCACTGCTGGTGGCTTCAAGTAGCCTATGCAGTGGCCTCCACGGTATGCACTAGCCTTGCGTCTTGGGTGGTGTGCTAAGTCCCAACTGATGAGCCTAACTTAGCACACGAGGGCGAAACGCAGGCAACCAAGAATGAGTTAGCTGGAAAATTTGTAATGTCCAATAACGGACCATTATATTGGTAACATATAGATTATTCGAGGTTACGTCGCTTTAAGCATTAAATAAAACCATAATTCTACACTACGTTACATACACTCTCATTAATTACTTATACGTGAGATTCTTTCTTCAAACGACCTTCCATTTATTATCATTCCCCAAACAAATATTCAAGGATATCTATTATTTATTATTCTCACTCCCTATCTCATATTTCCATCATATCCTTACATCACCGCATACATAAACTTCATTTGACCTATTCAATGTAATGCTTGATTTGAATAATTCCATATCCCAATGAAATTATAATATTATGGATCGACAACTTCTATTTCTGACAATATGCACTTGATTTGTCAAAACATAGATATAAATATAACCCATATTTACTCACGTTTGGCAATAAGTTGATATTAATGATCTTGGTAACCTACGATTCGATATGCATTACTGGTATTTACTCACTCCAAGTACATTTGAACAGCTTGATTATGGCATAACTCTTTGAAAATCGATTGACAAGACGTTATTATTGTGCTTCATTGGCGAATGCGACATTTCCTACATATGGAAGTTCTTATCTGCTTTTGAAGATTACCAAACACCATCTGAACAGCACTATCAATACGTTCACGATGAAACTATCTTTATAAGTCATCTCTTGAAGATACATCGATCCATTCCTTACATCAACACAACCAACAAATTACTACATGATACTACACAAATATCTACTTCTGAAAAATACAGCTTTTAAACTTATCTTATTCTGCCTGTGTTTTGGGCTGTAACTGCTGTAATTTCGTCCTCTTATGTGGCGATCATCTCTGGTTTATATCTGCGGCATCTCCGAGTCTTGATCGGTGGACTTGTGTTGTCGGGCAAGGCCGGTTCGGTTCCCGTCTGTCGCCAATCCCATCTCCTTCTAGCAGGCCATCACAGCGTTTTCACGTACATGCATGAAAAACATAGACAAATATAACATTAATTCCACGGTCTCCTTAGTTATAAAGCCTTGTTATATTCTTTAGTTTCTTATGAGGAGAATATGATGACGTAAATTCAACTATTGCAGTTTTAACGACACGAATGGTGGCTTAAATACTGTCAGGTTAATGTTAAAATGCTTCAAGATATCATTTTCATAGAAATCTTCTTCAATAAACTTTCATCGATCCTCAGTTCAACCCTGCTTTCCGTTCAGTCGTCTTCTTCATATCATGCAGTGTAATTTGCCTATGACCTTATATCTTTACGAGAAGTATAGCATTTGGACTTCGTATTTTTGTTAATTCTTCCGATAATTTTAGTATCTTCTCTCTAAAATCTGCTATTTCTTTATACAGTAGCTTCTTGAAATCTTCTGTGTATATTCTTCCTTTTTACGATCTTCGAATGTTCCTACTGTTGGTTTATAGTGAACTTTTCTTATATCACGGTTACCTGGATTCCGTTTGCCTGTATACTTTCCCTTATGTTAGCGGCCACATGGATTCCATTAGTCTGTATTTCATTACTTCGAACTTTCTGCAGCACGATTTACGGAACTTTACCGCTATTCTCGGCGAATGACGATTTCAATTCCCTGTTATTTTTTTATAAAAATTTTATATTTAGGGCAATGAAATGGTACAGGTAGGAGGATAATGGTGTTAGTAAAATTATGCTTGAGGAAGTGGAAAGGATGGTAAATAAACTCCATTGTCATAAAGAAGCTGGAATAGATGAAATTAGACTTGAAATGGTGAAATACAGTGGGTAGGCAGGGGTGAAATGGCTTCATAGAGTAATAATATTAGCATGGAGTGTTAATAAGATGCCTTCTGGTTGGACAAAAGCTGCAATTGTACCTATCTGAAAGTAAGGGAACTAAAAGGTTTGCAACAGCTATCGAGGTATTTCGTTGATCAGTATACCAGGTAAGGTGTTCACTGGGATTTTAGAAGGGAGGGTGCGATCAGTAGTTGGCAGTAAGTTGGATGAAAACCAGTATGGATGAGATTTTTGGTATATGCCAGATAATTGAAAAGTGCTACAAGAGGAATAGACAGTTAAGTTTTGTAGATCTATGGCCAAGTGCACGAACCCTGATTAGTGTAATCAGCATTTAAGATTCTTCTGAAACCTTCTTTAAATGAAGCTGCAGGGGATCATTCCTGATTATTATTTATATCCCTTATTATTGTCAGTTAAAGTTAAACAGTCAAGTTAAAGCGGTTACCAAACGTACACAGTGATTAGCAGTTAACATAAATTGTCTCTCAGATTTCAAGATGATTTTAAAGATGGACTGCTGAATCTGGAATATCTAGGACAGAATGCAAATGAGCCCAAAGGTATAACAATGGAGAGAGGCAATTTTTTTTTGTAATTTTTTATTTATTTATTTTTTCCCCTATGGGAATTAACGTCTATAACAAAGGAAATGCGAAGTCACCGTAGCACGTTCGTAATTCTCAATTCGTAAGCAAAACACGTTTATGTACACAATGTTTAGCTGAATCTTAAACAAAGTTGATGCACTTGGCCATTAAATAAGGCAACTTATAGTCCAAGAAAATCATCGTGAATATAGGAATTTGCTGTGCAAAAGATAAGGTAGTTTTGATTTTTTGGTATGTTGTTAGGGTTGAGCCTTTGATGTAAAATCCAAGTTTTCGACCTTGGGGGGCCACCATGTGCCCCTTGGTATTGAAAAACTGACATTTTTTACCTTTTCTCTACTTTTTGGTCTAACAAAACATAATTCAATCCCAACTTAGAGTAAATAAGCTGAAGTTTGAGACCAAATTCAGCTCTATAGCTTCCATAGTGGTTGGGATACAGGCTTTCTAACAGTTGTTTTTTATCAAAACGATGCAAAAATTGTATTTGTTGTTGTTGTTGAATTCTGTCAAATATCTGCTAAACTATGGTGTTTGGAGCAAACGTCATATGGATCGGTTTTAAATGTGAGTTAATTTTCTGTACACAGAACACAATAGGGCCTTTCTATGTCTAGTATTTGAAGACCTGTAGTTGTTGAAAATCAAAGTTCTGTAAAAGGTATTTTATGAATCGGAAGACAAACGCCAAACAATCAGGTGGTGTATTCCAATGAAAATGGGGGGTGGGAGGAAGAACATTCACACCCAGAAGGTACGATCTGCATCTGACGAGAAGTCTCGACAGTTTGTAGGTACAGCACGAGGAACAGATAAAGTAGAACCTCGATAATTCAAAATCGGTTAATTCAAACTCCTGTCATATCCTATGGTACAACAAGCTGGGGACAGGGGAGGGTTCTTAAATGCACTTAAGACACTACAATAAAGACACCAAGTTAAGGTGGCTTAATGCCAAAATCCACTATATTGAATTATAAAATGCACTGTACAAGAATTTACAAATATTTACAGCTCTTGAATGATGAAGATTTGATCTAGAGTTTGGGGAACTTCCTACTCTACACAATATTTTTACTAGCTATTAAGTCTACCGGGCGAGTTGGCCGTGCGCGTAGAGGCGCGCGGCTGTGAGCTTGCATCCGGGAGATAGTAGGTTCGAATCCCACTATCGGCAGCCCTGAAGATGGTTTTCCGTGGTTTCCCATTTTCACACCAGGCAAATGCTGGGGCTGTACCTTAATTAAGGCCATGGCCGCTTCCCTCCAACTCCTAGGCATTTCCTATCCCATCGTCGCCATAAGACCTATCTGTGTCGGTGCAACGTAAAGCCCCTAGCAAAAAAAAAAAAAAAAAAAAGCTATTAAGTCTTTGGTTCCCTATTTAGTTTTGTTAATACTAGTTGATACTTATCTTCCAAGAGGAGGATGTCTTCCCCAATGTCGTCTTTCTTGAAGCCTGACTTCACTTTCACAAGCTAGCACCCGCTGGTTCACTGGTTCCCTTCACTAGTACCTAAGAGGATGCAGTTCTGTTAATTTATGTGTCACTGTTCCCTGAGACTTCCTTAGAAAGGATCACTAACGCTGTACTGGAAGCTGCTGCTTCTGTGGTCACCTCCTGCCAAGTAACCAGCCTAATTCATTCTCCCGCTCGAATCTATGGTAGAGATGCTCTTCACCTCTGAACTGAGATGTCCTGTAGTCTACCGTCATAATGCGTAGTAATTACCAATTGGGCTCCTCATTGGACCTTCACCCGAGAGTACTGTTCATCCAAAGTCTTCAACAGCTACTTCTGAAGTAGAGTCTTTACTCACTTCAGATTATGCGAGTCTTGACTTCTTTTTTAATTACTCATATTGTTCCCTGGACGTATGTCCTTACTTGAAGACTTCCCTTGTGCTAAGGACTGTATGAGTCCGCTTAAGTGTGTTCTCTACCTAATTCTCTATCCTCTGAGTGTAGAGGACTTCCCGGCACATTGCTTGGGAATACTTGTTACCAATTTCTGGTAGTTCTGACATCGAGCTCTAATGTGAGTAATGTTCACGGCCTGACCAGTTTATTGTCCCACCGGACTTCCCTTACTCCCGGCTTTGGTTCCTGACCTACGGACTGCCAACCCAACTCCCTAGCTCTTCCTGCTGACTGCCACTACAGAGTCTCCTTGCTAACTCGCTATTGTGCCCTTCTGTTCCTCCTTAAGTCAATTTTGTATTCTCATTGTTACCATGCTCTGCCGAACTTTGAACCCTGCATACTTCCGATTTGTCGTGTTCCTATTGGTTACTATGTATAAGTTTCATTTTCCGTATTGATTGGATTCAATGTATAGACTAGAAATAAAATCCATTTACAATAAATAAGTATTGATCGGTGGAACACTTTTCTAGTCTATACCTTCCTATTGGTTAGCGGTATCCCTTCCCTGAGAAAATTCTAAACCTTCACAATTGTTCTTGATGCTTGGAGGTCGGTAGTTTCCTCTCTACGTGCGTTTTCAAGCTGTGCCCTGTCGTCCTTTTGACCGTGTACACATTGTGATAAGGGAGTTACAATTATTCTGTATTTGTTCAAACATTTCACCATTGCCTCAATGGATTCTACTGATCAGAACTGCATCTCCTTACGAGTTCCCAATGTATATTTCAATTTCATTTTCTTACATATATAATTATTTTTACCTCGATTCCTTGAAGTTGTACTTCCTTTTCTGACTTTAAGATTCTTATGTCTACTTTACTCCTATATTGTGAGGTCGCGGTTCGAACACACTCACAAAGTATGAATTGCGGGCGGCGCTGATGACAATCCCACCTAATTCAAAGAAGCTCTCGTTCCCGGAAACATAAGGTACAGTTTTGCATGTTATTTAAATTGTTTAATTCGAAATACGAATAATTCGTAATGCGAAGAACAATAAGTAAGATAGGAAACTTAAAAGGGTCCACCTTTTCAATACAAATAAATGTTATAAGTTTATTTACGACATATATTTACACTTGGAACTAGTTTTGACGCTGTTTGGCGTCATCTTCAGCCAAAATGTGGGAAATAGGCATAGGCGTAAGCATGCAGACATTTACATTATACAAGATGTTAAATCAGTGTGATTAAATGAGAGACATGAAATCGTGAACTACAATGTCAGTTTACAAAATGGTCATGAAGGGTGAGTCAAAATTGTATAATCATGAGGTAGGGCTCAAAAACATAATGACTTAAAAAACATATAAACTGCAACAAAAACGCGCGGAAGTTCGAGATGATTGGCATTGGAGATTCAAATTGTTTCAGACACTCTTCCATTGAATGTTGCCTGCCGCGAGTGTAGTACAAAACATAGGTTAGATTTCAATAAACACAATAGTTCCAAAATGCACATAACATTTTAAAAATATTTTTGGGTTGAGATGAAATTTGGTAGTTAGGGATTGAAATCACTTATTCACTAAGCATCAATTCAAAACCAGCTGTGAAGGGTGAGACAAAATTGCACAAGCATGAGTTTGGACTCGATAAATGCAAAAACTGAAACACATGCAACACACTCGAAACTGTAGGTTCGTGATGGATTTGGCACATAAAGGTCTGTGTTCACTCATTCATTGAATGGCACTGGTGCGAGTGTAGTTCAAATACGAGGTAGTATTTAACAGAATCAAGTCTCTTAGAATTGCACGGGACATCTGAACTCATGGTGCAAGATGAACTTGGCAGTAAAGGTTCGAATTTGTAGATATTCAGTAACGCCACTTCAAAACAGTCCATGAAGGGTGAAACAAAAGCTATAACTCACATGAGTTAGGACTCATTAAATATACTTTCAAATACAAATAACATATTCAAATTTTTCGTAGTGCAAGGTGAAATTGGCAGTTAAAGAATTAAAATTTGTAGACACTTCTTCGTCAGATGCCATATAGGTCAGGCGTAGCATAAGTATGAGACAGGGCGAGTTTATTGAAATCTAACCTATGTTTTGTACTACACTCGCGGCAGGCAACATTCAATGGAAGAGTGTCTGAAACAATTTGAATCTCCAATGCCAATCATCTCAAACTTCCGCGTGTTTTTGTTGCAGTTTATATGTTTTGTAAGTGATTATGTTTTTGAGCCCTATCTCATGTTTATACAATTTTGACTCACCCTTCATAACCATTTTGTAAACTGACATTGTACTTCACCATTTCATGTCTCTCATTTAATCACACTGATTTAACATCTTGTATAATGTAAATGTCTGCATGCTTACGCCTATGCCTATTTCCCACATTTTGGCTGAAGATGACGCCAAACAGCGTCGAAACTAGTTCCAAGTGTAAATATATGTTGTAAATAAACTTATAACATTTATTTGTATTGAAAAGGTGGACCCTTTTAAGTTTCCTATCTTACGTTCTCAGTTCAATATGGACAAAAAATGAAATTCTTAGATTTAAGCGAAGAACAATGTCGGTTCCATTACCAAAATTCAGACTTTTAATTCAAAACTGCCTTTACATTTAAAAAAATAGTTTTTTTCCAGAGTAATTTAAATTTGAAATTTATCCGCGTCGTAATAGAACGCATCTTCCGGAACCTGCTGGGGTAGATTTCAGTACTTTCACTCACTTCGGTATGTCTACAGTGTGCTTCATATTTGCTAAGTTCGTGTAAAATCTTAATTCTTTTGTATTCAGCGTTTTAAGGAACACCATAATATCACGTAGCAGGCTGTGTGCAGAGAAGAATCATCCGCGAATACCGGCGATGCCGACAGTTGGCGAAAAAGCGTGGCTCATATAATCAATTCGTATGCAGCAAATAATATTGTCAATGCTGATGAAACTGCATTGTTTTTTATTATGCTGAGCCTAAACGGTCTTACAGTTTTATAGTAGGGAAGTGATAGCCGGGAAATCGTACAGGGTGGAGGGCCATTGCACTGTGTTTCAATGCACACGGAAGCGAGAGACTTCTTTCCCTTGTCATAGGGAAGTTCGATAAACCACGATGTTTTAAGGACGTGGGGCACTTTCCATGCAAGTACAGGACATCTAAAATGCATTCAGTACAGTAATCCAATGAATAAAGGACTTGCGGGAGCCAGCATAATTTGTCCTCGTCTTGGAATCCTGCGTTTTTTCTTTCAATGCGTGAGTTTATGTTTGACAGTGATTTATCCAAGTGCATTATTTGAATAATGTAAATGCACCTTGTTGGATACATTTCAGGAATAAATTTTTCCAAAGCAGTTGAAAGGTGTAAACTGTGAATCAAGGCGATTGTGTGCATGAATGCATCTTAGAATGCTTTGTGACACTGCAAAGGGTTCACATTTCTGAATTACGAGAGAAGTACCATGGCGGGAAATCGTATAAGGATAGAATCACTGTACTGTGCTCTAATGCAGATGGAAGCGAGAGACTTTATCCCCTCGTCATACAAGAGTTTGATAAACTACAATGTTTTAAGAACATCGAGTACTTTCCCTGCAAGTACATGACATCTAAAATGCATTCAGTTCAGTAATCCGATGAATAAAGGACTTATTCACGGGAGCCAGCATAGATTTCTCCTCATCTTTGAATCATGCTCTTTTTTTTTTTCTTTTGTGTTATGAGGTTATGTTTATCATTGAGTTATCCAAGTGAATACTGTATTGTGAATTTGAATACTGTAAATACACGTTGTTGGATACATTTTGGAAATAGATTTTTCTGTGGCATTTCAAAGGTGTAAACTATGAATTAAGGTTAACTGTATGCAGTACGGGTCTTAAAATATTTTTTTTACGCGGCAAGGGTTAGCATTTCTGAATTAAGAGTTGGTGGTTAATTCAAAATCACGTAATTCGAAGTCCGATTTTTGCGTCCCAGCAACTTTGAATTAACGAGGTTTTACTGTATATTTACAATTACATTTATTTTGGAATACAAAATCAGTGACTAGTGAGTCAACAGGTGAACACGCTCCGTTCTTGCACGGCTCGAGACAACGAAGATATTGAAAATTGTATGCAGTGCATATAATGATGCATTGCAAATGATAAATATCAGTATGGATCCGTATGGAAGATACTATATGTAGGATGCTAATTACTAATTAGCATCCTACATACATTATATAATGATTTTCATTGAATTATGTTCAGGCCTTTTCTTGTGGCTCGGCACTAATATGGACTAAGAAATAAAAGTCTAAATTCATGAATATCTCTGTTATCATAGCCAGTACGGTAAAACTTTATAACCAGGCTGAGTTGCACAGACAGTTGAGGCACTGGCCTTCTTACCCCAACTTGACAGGTTCGATCCTGGCTCAGTCCGGTGGCATTTGAAAGTGCCCAAATATGTCAGCCTCGTGTCGGTAGAAATTCTGGCACATAAAAAGGGCTCAATTCCAGCTCCTCGGCGTCTCCGAAAACTGAAAAATTGGTTAGTGGGACATAAATCCAATAACATTGTTATTATTAAAACTTTGTAAGGCATAAATGATCAGAAATTATATTACCTATAACTTGTGTTAGGTGGGGTTTATCAGTAGAACCACTAATAACATAGATACTTGAGAATTAAATTTTAGGCCTTCTCCTAAACTACCATTTCACCAGTGTGATTAAAATTATTTATAGTCAACATTGTAGTGAATTATTCGCCAACTTCACGTACCGATTTTCATTAACCTTTTCCAGTCCAACGGCGAGGTGACCTCGACATCATGGTTTATTTTAACTGGTCCAACATCGAGGCCACCTTGACATTATGTTTCATTCTGTTTAAGATGTTATTTATTGAAGTTCCTTTACCTGATTGAGGTCGATCGATATCCCTGATGTTTCTAGAGCAAATTTTTGTGCACAAAGGAAGCCGTCCTTTTATCTCCATGGAAATAATACGAAATATATGTAGCCGTGAATCGTCATGGTTACCCGCGGCCTGTTAGCTGTGTTTTGTTTACATTGACTAGTGTGCACGTGTGTTGTACTAGGCGTGTTTATCTGTGAATGCGAATTGTCTCAGTTGAATTTGTGATATAAAAACAGCAAATTTGAATGAAGGAGAAATACGTATGCACATTTATTTTTAGGCAGCAGTGCCGATGATTATTTATTTGAATTAGATGAAGAGTTTAGAGAACTGTCAAGTGAAGATGAAGGTGTAATGAACTCCAGCATTGCAAGTGAAACTTCAGCGACTCGACCTGTGCGTAAAAAAACACGGAATGATCCCGGACCATCCTTGCTGTTTCTGAAGATTCAGAAGGGGAAGTTCCAGTGTCTGCTACAAAAGCAAGAAGACGGACGAAGATAATGGGCCGGGGTGGAGGAGGGGATGCGGCACACAGCAATGATGACGCTTCTCAGATCAGTGTTGATCATTTGAGTAACAGTGGTTCTGAAAATACTTCCGCACATACAAATGGGAATGCAAACGACATTAGTGTTTACCGGAATGAAACATATCATAATAATGAGCCTCCTAGACTGAGTTATTCATCAGGTCAGGAAACTAGAGGACTGCAGGCTCGTCCTAGCTGCATCACTCCATTTCAGTTTTTTATGTTATTTTTCACTCCTGCACTGATGACTTTTGTGTAAACCTGTAACTCACTCACTAGACTCATGTTTATGCGATATAATATTCATAATAATATTATAGTTACTAATAAAAGATGTGAGTTTAATCTGACTAGGTAAAAAGGTGCGAAATTAATTTGGACCAGACTTATAACATGTGACAAAAAAATTGGACTGCAAAGGGTTAAATTCTGTTAAGTCATTTTTCTCGCGATGCGTGTACAGACATAGTCAGGTGGACAGAGATAACTGAAAATAAGAAAATTGCATTTCTTTCCTACTGTGGACAGAATTTTTATTTTTATTTCTGAGCACACACAAAACTTATTTTATATACATAGATTCTGCTCCTTGATTTCCTTCGCTAATTGCCTGCTGTGGATTCTTCTTATGTTTCTGTTCAATCCCTGTCTTATTTTAAATGGTTTGCTGTCCTTAAACTGTCCTTATATTGTTTCCTATTTTCAACCCAAATGTTATATGTATGAGTGAATAGATTTGTTTAATGCATGTTGTAATATTTTGATAATCTTATTTTTCTTTACAGGGGTTTTGAGTCCATGTCTGATTTTGACTTGATGTTAGCTCGTAAGAAAGAAATGTCCAAGAAGAGAAAAAGAAAAGATATAGATATTATTAATGACAATGATGACATTATAGCACAGCTCCTACAAGATATGAAATTTGCTGCCGAGGTGAGTTTAGATTAATCTGAATAGAAATATCACAAACATCCTAGAAAGACATTTTGAAAATAGAGTGAATCCAGTTGTATAATTTCCATTGCAGCCAGGATAGGGGAACTGAAATACTAATTTGCCATTTAAAAAAGAGCACTCCAAGGAGGAGTTGTTGGAATTGCATGACTGGGCATGTTTAAGAAAAAAGTACCTTAAAAGACCAGACGTTTAATAGATGCTGTGGTCAAAAAAGACCAACACCTCTTTTGAAATTCCCCATTACTTATCCATGACAAAGATCATAACTAAAATATTAATGACTTCCTTCCACAGCGTTGAGAAAACGGTCCTTTTCTTCGCAGGAAATTAATAGAAAAATATATTGTGAATAAGAGGAATATTTCAAGACATGTGTCAGTTTATTCCATCGATGAAATATCGCCATCTGGTCATTTTATCTAGTTGAGGTGAAAGGTAAATAAAAATGAATATATATAGTATTGACTAGGAGGATTATTTACCTACATATTTGTTGTTACTCTGTGGATACACATCTACCTTGGGTAGAAGATGTGATATTTGGAGACAGGGAAGCATACAGGTTTTGTATGATATCTTGCTGCATATCTGTCCATATTTGCTGCAGACTCTCTTGCCTCCTGCCGTTCAAGTTATGTTGTCTGTGGTGGGTGGTGGTGGTGGTGGTGGTGGTGTTCTTGAAGTCACAATAGAGTTGGAAGTTTTCATTGTAATGGCATGCACCCTTGTCTACTGCCAGTTACAATTTATTTGGGTGTTCATTACATTTCGCACTTCCAGTCATATTTGAGATAGGAGGATTTCATAATAATGGCAGGCCCTCATTCTTACTGTCAGTCACAACTGAGTTTGGGTGTTTTCATTATAATGACAGGCCCCCTTGCCTTCACACTCGACTTGGGAAGTTCTCATTATAAAGCCCTTGCCTACAGTCAGTCATAATTGAATTCTACTGCCATTCAAATTATGTAGTCCAAGGTGGTGGTGGTGGTGGTTGTTGTTGTTGTTGTTGTTGTTGTTGTTGTTGTTGTTGTTGTTGAAGAGAGATTGTTTTATAAAACTTCCTTCTTAACTAAATTTTTCATTTGTTGCTGTGGCTGCAGAATCACAAGGATGTCAGGAGAGCTTATGTGTGAACTGACTTCGTATAACTGGCCATGGGGAAAACCAGCATTCCTTAAATCCACATCAGCAACTTTTAAAGACTGCCCCTGAGGTTTGTTTATTGTTATTGCAAAGTTTACTTTAATAGGAAATTGCAGTCGTTTATGATATAGATTTGTATCCCCATAGGGAACTTGAAATATTTGTCCCGAATGAGTAAATTTATAATACCATATAAATGGTCCGTTATTAGACATCATAAATTTTCCAGTTAAATCGTTCCTGGTTGCCAGCGTTTCACCCCAGTATGCTAAGTTGGGCTCATCAGTTGGTAAATAGAACACCCACCAAGACGCATGGCTAGTGCATACTGTGGAGACCACTGCGTAGGCTACTTGCAGCCACCGGCAGTGCCAATGCACTGTGAGAGATTTTGTCTCATTACCAAAAACTGATACCTGCCTGGCCATCAAATAATATAGATGTTGATTCCCATAGGGAACCTGAAATATTTGTCCCGAATGAGTAAATTTATAATACCAATATATATGGTCCGTTATTGGACATTATAAATTTAGTTAGTCGAAGGGAATAACAGGAACACGGATAATTGCCGATAGACAACATTTGTATTAATTTCCATTATTCTAAAATGCAAGCGTCCAGTATAAATTTTGGTGTATCAGATCATCATGCTCAAATTTTGCAACTAGAAATGGAGAATGTTACCAAGCATTCAACCAAAGTGAAGCAAGCACAATTAACTTGTTTTTTCTCTGCAGTTGCATGTGGCAGTTTCATTGAAGGTCTTGAACTTCAGGCCTGGGCTCCAATAACATTTGGTCATAGCATTGACCAAAAGTATTGAACCTTTTTAAGCATTTTTTAATGCAATTTGAATTACATTTTCGAAGAAAACTAGCAGTAATTGATAAAACTTCAATAAAGCCATGGATCACGAAGGGTGTACGGATTTCAAGTCAAAAATGTAAATTACATAGTAGATTAGCACAGCATAGTTGTGACCTGGATTTTTGCAAGTATGTTAAAAACTACAAATCAGTCTATCGAAGAGTTCTTAGGGCGGCTAAGATAACAAGAAAATTAGAGTTGTGCAGTAAATCATGAACTACATGGAATGTAATCAAGGGAGAAACCAACAGACGCACAGTTGGAAAATTAAGTTGCTTCCATAAAAAATAAGGGAATACAAATGAATGACCCTTGTCATTATCTAATTATATAAATTATTTCTTTCTATCCCTACCATACAAACTTGAAAATGCATATAAATCAGATGTATTACCAGAACTCCCAACCTTTGTGCAAAACTCGAAGTAATTAACTCCAGTAACAGAATTGGAAGTTCTTAAAATCATACAGTCTTTGAAGAATAAAACTTCCACAGGTGTAGATGAAATCCTCACAAAAGTCATTAAAGAATGTGCTCCTTATCTGGTACAGCCTTTAACTTATCTCATCAGTGAATCATTTTCTAGTGGTCAGTTTCCTAATCTCTTAGAAATAGCTAAAGTTATCCCAGTCTTTAAAAGTGGAAACTTACACGGTTTACATAATTACAGACCAATATCAATACTTACTGTTATTTCAAAAAGATTTGAATGTGCTATGAAAGATTGGCTTAGGTACTAAATTTGTAATCAAATACAACTTGTTAAATAATGCACAACACAGGTTCAGAGCTGGCAGTAGTACTTTGTCTGCTTTATCACATTCCACACGTAATGATGAAACTGATAGGACTATTTCTTGACCTTTCAAAGGCATTTGATACTGTTGATCATGAAATAATGTTGCACAAATTATATCAGATTGGGGTTAGAGGAATTGTTAAAACGACTGGTTCTGATCATACCTGGATAAACAATCCCAGTTTCTTGAAATTACACATTGTAACAGTAAAGGGCATAATGAGACACATCACTCTCAGATGAAAAACATGGACTTAGGTATTCCACAGGGTAGTATTTTGGGGCCTGTTCTTTTCTTGATCTATGTGAATGATCTTCCTCACAATAATCAAGTAGAAACTGCAGTTCTGGGCGCTGATGATACAAACATAATTATTAATAATTATTAATAATCCTGGCTATAGACGTTGCAGAAAATGCAGTCCTGTCTAAGTTAAAATTATGGTTCAGCAAAAACAAATTAACATTGAACCTAAAAATGACTCAATACATGAAATTCAAGGCATCTAACTACCGTGACAAAACTGAAAAAAAAACACCATCTTCTATTAAATGCAAATGCAATTGAAAATACGTTGACCACAGAATTTTTAGGTGTCCATATTGATGAAAAATTAAGATGGGATTGTCATATGAAAAAAATAGGGAAGTCTCTGAGTTCTGTTTGTTGTGCCTGAAGGATTTTGTCCAATAGTTGTAGTGAAGAATATGTTGGAATAGCATATTTTGTATATTTCCATTCAGTCATCTCTTATGCTATTGGTCTCTGGGGCTGCTACAAATCAAATCTTGATGTTATTTTTGAATTGAATACAGAAACAAGCTATCAGAATTATATCGTGATGTAACAGGTTAAATCATTGCAGACCATTATTTAAGAGACTAAGCATACTCCCAATACCAAGCATATACATAATGCAACGCATTCTACACGTGAAAAAAAAAAAAATTGATCATTTCAGAAAGAATGTTTACAATCACAATTACCAGACGCGAACAAGAAATAATATTTTTATCGAACACAAAAGTAAAACCATTGCCTTCAGACGTGTAGACTGTTGGAATCGGATTATAGAGTAGAACCTCGATGCATCGTTCCCGAAACTGTTGTTTTCCCAAATCCATTGTTCATTTTATACGGTCCTAAAAATTTTCCATATAAACCAGTGTTAAATTCCCCTGCATCTATCGTTCCTTGAACTATCATTTTATCACATCGATCATCAAAAAATATTTGTCCTCGGCCACAATTTTCCCGCATGGATCGATCGTATCTAAGAAAAATATATGCAAAAGTTTTATTGAATTTAAAGTGATGGCTGAATACTCTACCATATAATAGTGGCAACCTGTTACGCGAGAATGTACAAGCGATTACGAGTTGCTAGTCTTGAGCAAGGATCTCGTAGGCTGGAGTGCTCTGCGCAGGTTATTCACACGCAACATCTCTACAAGCCTTCTGGCACCAACGCTTCTACTCAACCTACTAACCGGCCCCTAGAAGTATTCTTATTTACAAAAATTAAAACGGGGACACTGTAAAACTCAAATTTGCCACCATTTTCTGTGTTGCTATTGGCTGGCTAGGTCTGCCAGTTTCGTTGAAAATGAAAAGATCGTGCAGTTTAAAATAGTCACGGTGTGTGCCTGGTATGTTTTAATTAGTCACAGGGTTATTAAAACATCGTACCTTGGGATTTGTGTGGGATGTTAGAGGCCCGTCGACCACTTTGTTGCCCTCTGCCCAGTTGTCTTGTTACAAGCTGGACCTAATCAAGCCAGACCAATAATCTTTTCACTAGCCTGGTCTTGAAACTAGTTCCTAAGTTGGCAGCATCCATTTGCCCGCTGTGACATCGTCTGAGGTGCACCATGTTTAATTTCTAACCTCTGAAACATCGTCCGAGCCGCGCCAGGTGGGATCTCTAACCTATCATTTGCAAAGGGTCTACACAATCTTTACCAATGTACATATCATTAATTTGCAATAAGAGAACTGACCTTGAAGGTTTTCCAATTACTACGAGATGTAAGGAAAAGTGAAATGAAACTGCATAAAGTTGTGCGGTTTTTTTTTATCGCGTATATAATGATTGCAATATTTTGATACCGTTATGTATAGTATGAGCATGTCTGGCTCAATGGCTAAGTGGTTAGCACGTGTTGGCCTTCAGTTCAAGGGGTCACGATTGGGTCGGGAATTTTAAGTTTCGTTGGTTAATTCCGACAGTTCGGAGTGTGTGTGCACGCGCCCTGGCTTATGCATTAGGATTCATCTTGTGTAGAGCCGCATTTTCAAGAGTGCGTAGATCGCCTATCACACAACAACTCGAAAGATCTGCACTCGGCTTCGGAGGCCACATGCCATTATTATTATTGTTACCGTGTTTTAGTGGTAGGTAGAGGTGAAAGAAGGTGCGGGCGTGAACGGGTCTCAAACTACGGAATCAAAGTTAATGTAAAATTTAACAAGGTTATATTTTCTTTTCAAAATAAAGAAATAACAAACATGGCAGGTACAGAGTAGCAAGTCAAAAGGGTAGTTACACTATTTACAGAATTTGGGCTTCGAGCCCTGACTTCACAATGCTTGGGCAATCAGCCCAACCTTACTTCAAAATAAGTATTAACAGAGGGGCAGAAAACCCCATTCATGTTCAGGAGCACTTGCTCCAAATTACACCGAAAAGCCTCCACGAGGCATACAACACTCAATTTTCAAGTTGTCCTCACTGGACATAGACACAGGGGTAAAATACCCAACCTACTGAGGTCTATTAAATGAAAAGGGGTAATTACATGACCTCCAAAATAACAATTTGAGAGGAGGTGATCTGCACTCCTAATACACTTTGTTTTTAAAACCTAATCTGGCTCTAGGCCACTAATGCAAGGGCTAATCCCATACTACAGAGGTGACTTTAGAAAAGAACAATTTGTTTTACGTTAACTAAGAATAGGTTGAGAAAAATAATTTCACCTCAAAACAATATGATTGGGAACTCGAGAGGGTTAAGCACTCTCTATCCCGATATGCAGTTTAAAAGATGGAATAGATACAAGTTCCTTTACATTTTAGGGAAGGTTACATAATGGAAAAACTTCGGACCCGCCCCGAGAGTTACTGCTGAGCACGCAAGAAAAGAAGTAATTAATCGGCCATTACCTGGTTGTTGACTGTCGCCGAAGAAAGAGGCGCTTCCCGCCCCCTGCTATGTACTTTACACACTGAAAGATGGAACAGAATTGGCCAGGAGACCCTAAAATCAGCAGTTTATATCCTCTCGCGGAAGGTTTGAGGCGTTAGGGGAATGAAAACTGTTGTATGTCCGGCGCTCCCTTCTCGCTCCGCCAGCCAGCTACACGCGCGCCAGTGTGTCATTCTTCTAGCCTCGACGCGCAGCCCTCAGTGCGCGTGCCTGAACCATCGTGTGTGTACTATAAAGAGGAACTCCCAGCCTGTACAGATGCCCACTTGCCCCGGTGTCCAGCTCCAGAATACACCCTACGTCGAGCACGGAGGCTACTCCTCTTGAAAATGTGCTTCGACCAGGTGGACTGAATTTCTGGCAGTACGAGGTCTCACCTCTGGTCACCGCTCCTCTTCCACTACACATATCCAATCATACTATTACATACCGTAATATTTCCCTAATTAATGCAAGCTCCCTTGGTTTCGCCAAGTAAGAATTCTTCCTACATTGAACTTGCTTTGATGAACTCAGCAAGGAAGGACTTTCCAAAACATTTATGTCAGTACTTCGGATAGTTTTCGACTATCGACTTTCATATCAAGGACTATCTTTTCGAGATAGTAGTGGATATAAATACTGTAAACTTGTATATAGTGTACAGAAGATAGACTCTTTCTCAAGATTCCTAATTTATTTTGCTTCAAGTTAAATTTCAGTTTTATTTGTGTAAATAGTGTATTTTGCATTTGAAGCGAATAATAAAGTTGTGTTTTGTAAATCTCAACCTTGGTTACAACAAAAACACCCTCCCAGAAACTCTTTATTGGGTAGGATACAGCAACATATTCAAGTTGGGGGAAGATACCTCTGATAGGTCAGAAATTAATAAAAGAAATTCGGGATTGGCTAAATACAAAACAAGGGGAAAGAGAGGGGTATACAGCCAACTTAAACAATAACAGAAAGAAATTTAACAAGAAACAAACTTTTGAAATAAAAATTTCTCCAAAAAAATAGTTCTTCCACTCCGCACTAGGGTGCACTATTGTTGATCTTCAGTAGTGTCCTCTAGAAGAGAAAGTTCACACTTCTTACTACAGGCAAAACAAAAATACGTCGAAAATGACACAGTTCAAAAACTCTAAAATTTCCAGGTAGTGACATCTTCTGAGAAACTTGAAAATTAATACCGTCAATAAAGTTCAGACTTCCTCCAGCAGAGGAGTTTCAACTGGCGCACATTTTAAATTAGCGGCGTGGAGGTGTACCGCCCGGTACAGACCTCCCCCCCCAAAAGTTCCTCCAGGGGTGACACATGCAATTTGTTTGGAAAGGTCCAAGTTTTGATGTTGATATGGAGATTAATTGCAGAAGTATTTATAAGATTTTCTTAATTTGGTTTGATTCAGTTTCAAAAAATTTTGTAGTAACAGCGGAAGTACTGATTTAATGTTTGTAGAAGGTTGAATTGAGAAGGAAAACTTTAGTTTTAAAGTCGAGGAAAATTTTCTAAGTCCACCAGATTTTGTTGTTGAATTCCCAAGTGTAGTCATTGCTTATAGTAACTGTTCATGTAGTTGATGTTGATTAAGTTGGATGGCCAGACCGGCCGTTGCAGCTTGCGTCCAAAGGAGGCCGCTCGGACCCCTCAAGTACCCTGAGATACCGCTCTCCCGCACTATGAGGGGAGCAGTGGTGTTGAAGCACGCCGCGCCCGCGGTGAACATATACAGGCTGCGGGCCAGTAGCTGGTCGTGCGCCGCACATCAGCCTTGGCCGGGAGGAGGGCTCCGGCTCGCCGTGCACATGTGGTCCTCGCTGGGAAAGAGGGGGCCCATCCTCTAACCCAGTCGCAGCACGGCGCCGCGCGGCTGCGGGGGCACTGAAACATTAAAACTAGGCGGCAGAATTTGTTGGACCATCATCATTTTTTTTGAGGGCACAGGCTTGTGGAGAGGTTGAGGGGCCAGCGGCGTGCAAATATCCATGGCATAAGTTAAGCCACTGTGTAGAGTGGAACAGGAGACGGGAGCGTGGTAATGGCCGTGACAAGGATAGGATGGCAGTTTAACGAATCGGGGGAGGTTTACAAAAATGCTTAAATATAGAAAAATATTATAGAAGGGGCAGAATGCCTTAAAAGTGAAAACTCAAAAAAAAATATAACCTTCATATTCCTTTCAAGATAATATGAAGCAAGTTAACACAGAAATTACACCGGTTTCACCTGGGACAGGTGAACCCTAAATATCCTCTCGGTGGCTGGATTGCTTAATAACAACGTAACCGGCGTAAGGAAATCGAGAATGACACACAGCCCATGGAATCTGGGGGCAAGCTTGCCCGCGGGAACAAAGTTCTTGACCATAACTTGGTCACCTACCTTCAAAGGGGTGGGTCTCCGTCCACGATCATACCTTTCCCTAACCTTTTCATGAGACACTTTAAGATTGGCTTTAGCCTTCTTCCAAAGATCTTTAATGTTGTCCGGATCTATTGTCTCAGGTAGAATGTCACTCAGAGACCAGAGGTTAGAGAGCGGGCTGTTGGGAACAAACTTGAACATCAAAGAAGCTGGAGTAAATTTATGTGATTCATGAACCGCCGAATTCAAAGCAAAAGCTAACCAATGCAGGGACGTGTCCCACCTGGAATGATCTTCATGATGATAGGCAATAAGCGCGGACCTGAGATTACGGTTAACCCGTTCAGCCAGAGATGGTTGAGGGTAATAAGCAGAAGTTGTCACATGAGAGATGGACAGGTCAAAGCAGAACTTACGAAATAAATTAGATGTAAAAGCCTTAGCATTATCAGATACAATATATTGGCACGGACCGAAAGAAGCAAAAATAGAATTTAGGCAAGTAATGGTGGACTGAGCGGTAGCCAGCTTAGTCGGAAATAACCAGGAAAATCTAGTAAAGCCATCTACGCATACAAAGATGAACTTGTTAGCATTTCCCTTTGACTGGAGGAAGGGTCCTACATAATCAATATACAGGCGTTCCATGGGGCGCGACGCTTGATGCGAAGTCAAAAGGCCTACCTTGGTGGACATGGTGGGTTTACTGAGCAAACAAGATTTACAAGCTTTTACAAGTTCACGGATTTCACCGTCCATACCCTTCCAGATGAACCTTTCACGAATCTTTTCACGAGTTTTAAAGATACCAAGATGCCCTCCTAATGGGGTCTCATGATAATACTTGAAGATCATAGATACAAGAACAGCTGGAACGACAACTTTCATCATCTTATCATGCCTCGATGGGCAACATAAAACACCATTCCTCAGAACATAAGGGACAACATGTTCCCCAGAAGAAAGGGTTTCCATTATTGGAGCCAGCGTCGGATCTTCACGTTGGTATTTCTCTATATCCCTAAAGAGCATGGGAACATCTGTTAAGATGGCATTAACATCAGATAGTATGGACTCGGACGGTGATGAACTGCCGACCGGTTCATGGGTCTCGACGTCGTTAGAAAACATACGGCTGAGTCCATCAGCAACAACATTTTCGGTACCTCTGATATGCCTGACATCGAATTGGAAGGCAGAAATACGGATGGCCCAACGGGCTATACGACCAGTACGACGCGGCCTACCTAAGACCCAGCTTAAGGCTTGATTATCTGTCTCCAGGTTGAATTTGACATGTTCCAGATAGAGACGGAACTTTTCTAAGGCGAATAAGACTGCCAAACCTTCGAGCTCATAGATGGAATACTTGGCTTCTTGAGCCGATAGAGTCCTAGATGCATAGGCGATGGGTCGCCTCCCTAGTTCAGTCTCTTGAAGAAGGACTGCCGCTACTGCTGACGACGACGCGTCGGTTTGGACGATGAATTTCTTCGAGAAATCAGGCATAGCAAGTACAGGGGCATTACAGAGAGCTAATTTAAGATCTTCAAAAGCGGCTTGTTGAGAAGGTCCCCACTCGAATTTGATGCCTTTCCTACGAAGAAGGTTTAAGGGCGCCGCTCTATTAGCGAAGTTAGGAATAAACTTCCTGAAGAAATTCACCATACCAATGAACCTGGCGATACCTTTAATGTCCTTGGGAGGTTTAAAATCACGGATGGCCTGTGTTCTAGAATGATCGACTGCTACACCATCAGGTGACACAATATGCCCTAGGAATGACATAGAGGGCTTAGCAAAGGCAACCTTGGACAACTTGACAGTTAACCCAGCCTTACGAAGGCGATCGAGAACTTCTCGCAGATGATCTAGATGTTCTTCAAAAGTCTCTGAAAATACGACGACATCATCCAAGTAGTGGTACAAGTACTCAAATTTGATGTCGGAGAAGACCCTATCTAGCAGCCTAGTGAGTACAGCTGCTCCCGTGGGGAGCCCGAAAGGCACGCGGTTGTATTCGTATAAATTCCAGTCCGTGGCAAACGCTGTAAGATGTTTAGACTCTTCGGCAAGGGGAATTTGATTATAGGCCTGATTCAAGTCCAAGATAGTAAAGAACTTGGCCTTTCGAAACCATGAAAAACAAGAATGAAGGTCAGGAAGGGGCACGGATTGCAACACCACCTTCCGATTGAGAGCCCTATAATCAATGACAGGCCTGAAGCCTCCTTGGGGTTTCGGGACTAGAAAAATAGGCGAAGAATACGCCGACTTAGAGGGCCTAATAATACCATCCTTCAACATTTGATCGATGATTTCTTTCAATGCCTTCATTTTAGGTGGAGATAGCCTATATGGTGGAAAACGGACAGGAATCGAATCCGTGACCTCAATTTTGTATTCAATAAGGTCAGTAACACCAAGAGTATCAGAGAACACCTCTGGAAACGACTGACACAACTTACGAATACTATCCGCCTGCTCCTCAGGTAGATGTCTAAGATCTAACAACATCTCATCCTGGGTAGGCGAAATAGATGAACATGATACAGAATTATACTTTAACAAGGGAATTTTACAATTGGACGCAAATTTGAACGTGCACGACTTACTCTGAAGATCGAGCACAAGACCAGTGCGAGAAATGAAGTCCGCTCCCAGTATGATGGGGCAAGACAAGTGCTTAGCCACAAACAGTTTGGTTTTCCATGTGAATTTAAAAATACGAATTTTGGCCTGTACAGAACCTAAAATTTCTAATGGAGATGAATTAGCCGAAACATATTGAACAGTAGATGAGCCATAGTCAGGTAATTTACAAACAGACTTCAATTTTGAATACCATAGGTCCGAAATAATTGAACAAACACTGCCTGAATCTAATAGAGCTGTTATAGGCTCGTTATTTAACTCAATCTTAAGAAAAGGAACAGGTGCGGGGGTATCCGCCGCAATCCTAAGACATTCTTTAGGGCATTCAAAAGATGGATTTGAAGACTGATCGTTCCCTGAATTCACGACCTTTTTGCCAGGGGCTGAGCCTTGGGAAGCAGAATTAGTCGACTCAGCCGAAGCCGCTAGTCACATTTTATTATTGGCATTGGTGGAATTTGCACCAGAAGTTGAGCAGGAGGGGGTGCTATTTGAGTTTGGGCAATTCTTGGCGATATGTGAGAAAGCCCCACATTTAAAACAGCCTTGTGATGAACCAGCTCCATTATTTGCCCTACTAGACTTGATCAGTGGACACTTATTGCGAAGATGGTCAGGCGACCCGCAAGCATAACATTTACGAGGTGTGACTGATCGGCGAGGTGGAGGCCGAGTATTACTAAAAGAAGGCGGGGGGTTCTTTCGCGACACGCAAGGAATCGGCGTATCTCACTCCTTCCGCTGAGACGGCCAACGCCACAAGTTCGGAGAAAGTTTGCGGGCACGCCGCGAAACACAAATATGATCTATAGGGTGGTGAAATTCCTTCCACAATAGCCTGTACAATCTGGTCTTCAGGAAAATGAAGAGCAAACACCCTAGTATAGAATTTAATATCTTGGATAAAGTCTGCCAAGTTTTCATCCAAACGCTGTACACGATAATAGTACTTCTGAATAAGGGAGGACCTGGCCCTAGCCGGGATGAAGTTAGCTAGCAAGTGGGCGTGGAAATCCTCAATAGATGATTGCTCGGCAATGGCTCTTACTATTTTATCAGAGAGAATACCATTTGCATAGGGATAGATGATTTGCAAAATCTGACATGGGGAAAGAGAAAAAACAAGGGCATGATCCTGAAATTCGACTAAAAATCTTAAAAATGAAATTACGTCACTGGTGGTATTAACGGAAAACTTAGAGATACCTCTAAGCAACATTGCCAATGGATGAGGCAAGCTGCTAAACCCTGGTGACATAGTAGGTAAAGGTTTCAATGGCAAGGAAGTTAATTCCGAACGTATATTATTCAACGATGCACGGCGTTCAGACTCGTCCAATGGGGCAGAGGTTGTTTGAGCAGCGATGGTTTTCCTATTTACTTCTCCCTTAGGAGGCTCTTCCTCGCTACCTACATTCACTGTGGTGGGTAGGTCGCTTTTGGGAGGAACTTCCCCAGTTAACAATTGAGTGACCTTGCTAGATAACTCAGAAATATTTTCAAGTAGCGTACTAGCTTCCTTCTTCTGAACGTCATTCAACTTTAGAGACAACAGATCGTTAACTCTATTCGAAAAATGAAACAGCCTGGCTTGCACACGCTTAATTTGATTAGGAGAAGGATCATTTTCATCAAAAAAACTAACTACAGAGGCTAGCCCAGTAATATTCTCGACAATCGTGGAAAGAGAGTCGTCAATTTCTTTCTCTCCCAAGGAGGGGATGGAAATGGGCAATTCAAGGGACTCTCTAAGCTTGTTTGTGTCTACCGCAACCGTGCCTCCAGATTGCACATTTCTAATAGTCAATTCATAGATCAACTCCTCCTTGCGCAAGTAGTTAAGATGGAGAACATCGCGAGGGCCGGGCATAATGACAGAACAGTTTTGAAAAACTCAAAAAATTCCAGCAACTGAGAAAATGGTTAGAGTTCGGATCAAAACAATGTTTAGCCGTCAAAAGGGGCTAAAATGAGACCCATTCAACCACGCTCTGCTACCACTTGTTACCGTGTTTTAGTGGTAGGTAGAGGTGAAAGAAGGTGCGGGCGTGAACTGGTCTCAAACTACGGAATCAAAGTTAATGTAAAATTTAACAAGGTTATATTTTCTTTTCAAAATAAAGAAATAACAAACATGGCAGGTACAGAGTAGCAAGTCAAAAGGGTAGTTACAATATTTACAGAATTTGGGCTTCGAGCCCTGACTTCACAATGCTTGGGCAATCAGCCCAACCTTACTTCAAAATAAGTATTAACAGAGGGGCAGAAAACCCCATTCATGTTCAGGAGCACTTGCTCCAAATTACACCGAAAAGCCTCCACGAGACATACAACACTCAATTTTCAAGTTGTCCTCACTGGACATAGACACAGGGGTAAAATACCCAACCTACTGAGGTCTATTAAATGAAAAGGGGTAATTACATGACCTCCAAAATAACAATTTGAGAGGAGGCGATCTGCACTCCTAATACACTTTGTTTTTAAAACCTAATCTGGCTCTAGGCCACTAATGCAAGGGCTAATCCCATACTACAGAGGTGACTTTAGAAAAGAACAATTTGTTTTACGTTAACTAAGAATAGGTTGAGAAAAATAATTTCACCTCAAAACAATATGATTGGGAACTCGAGAGGGTTAAGCACTCTCTATCCCGATATGCAGTTTAAAAGATGGAATAGATACAAGTTCCTTTACATTTTAGGGAAGGTTACATAATGGAAAAACTTCGGACCCGCCCCGAGAGTTAAACTGCTGAGCACGCAAGAAAAGAAGTAATTAATCGGCCATTACCTGGTTGTTGACTGTCGCCGAAGAAAGAGGCGCTTCCCGCCCCCTGCTATGTACTTTACACACTGAAAGATGGAACAGAATTGGCCAGGAGACCCTAAAATCAGCAGTTTATATCCTCTCGCGGAAGGTTCGAGGCGTTAGAGGAATGAAAACACCCTCCCACAAACTCTTTATTGGGTAGGATACAGCAACATATTCAAGTTGGGGGAAGATACTTCTGATAGGTCAGAAATTAATAAAAGAAATTCGGGATTGGCTAAATACAAAACAAGGGGAAAGAGAGGGGTATACAGCCAACTTTAACAATAACAGAAAGAAATTTAACAAGAAACAAACTTTTGAAATAAAAATTTCTCCAAAAAATAGTTCTTCCTCTCCGCACTAGGGTGCACTATTGTTGATCTTCAGTAGTGTCCTCTAGAAGAGAAAGTTCACACTTCTTACTACAGGCAAAACAAAAATACGTCAAAAATGACACAGTTCAAAAACTCTAAAATTTCCAGGTAGTGACATCTTCTGAGAAACTTGAAAATTAATACCGTCAATAAAGTTCAGACATCCTCCAGCAGAGGAGTTTCAACTGGCGCACATTTTAAATTAGCGGCGTGGAGGTGTACCGCCCGGTACAATTATTATTATTATTATTATTATTTCTTCAATTTTGGCCATCTAAGGACCATGGAAAGTAACCCTGTGCGTTCATATTAATCCTTCTTTTCTTGACTTCCAATAGTTCTTCATTCTTTCACTTTGCTGTTTCCTCCTCTCTTGTGTCCAGATGTTATTATTACCTTTCCTCCTCTCCATCTCCTGGAAACCCTTGAAATTTTGTATCAACCTTCTGAAAGTTGTTCTGTCTTGTATTACATCGTCTGTTATTCCAATCTCTGTCATATCTTTTTTTTACTCTTTGAATCCACTGGTTGCCATTGTTGCTTTTGTAAACATGGTTAAACACTCATTTTGACAATCTTCTGTTATCCATCCTCATTATGTGACCAAAAAATTGTATTCTCCTCTTCCTGATCGTGTCTAACAGCATTTCATTTTCTTCATCCTTGTATAGATCTTTATTCCTCCTATGTCTAAACTCTCCTTCCTTCATTTCCAATGGTCTCCAAATTTTCCTCAATATTTTCCTTTCTTGTTTCTCTACCTCTTCTATTTCACCAGATTTCATAGAGAACATTCATTCTGTGGCATACAGATTCTCTGATTTGATGATTACTGTGCGGTAGTGTTTGATTTTAGTTTTCCTTGAGAGATTCTTCTTACTGTAGATATCTTTTGTGAGTTGGTATGCTAGTTCCAGTTTTCCTGCTCTTGATCTGTTTGCTTCCTTATCAAGTCCATTAACCTGAATTATTACCTAGGTATTTAATTTTATTAACCTTGTTGATTTTCCCATGCTCTTTTTTTAACGCTGTGGCCGAATCCCTAATATTTGACATGAATTTAATCTTCACAAAAGATATCTTAAGTCCAACTTTTCCTGTTATTTCTCTCAGAAGGTTGATTTGCTCTAAGGCAGTCTCTATACTTCCAAGAGACAATTGCTGTGTCATCAGCAAACGCCAAACAGTTTTCACCAACCCCTTTGTGCTTTGAACCTAATCTTATATCATGATGGAGTCCCCTTTCTTAAGTCTTTCTTCCCATATTATTACCTTTTCCAGGACGATGTTGAAAAGAATCGGGGACAGCCCTTCTCCCTGCCCGACACCAGTTTTAATGTCAAATTCATCTGAGTTCTCTCTCCCATAAATTTCACTCTAAACTTTGTTTCAGTCAGAGTTTGGCCAATTATATTGATTTGATTTTTTGTCAACTCCAAATTCCTCAAAAATGTTCATTAGCAAAATTCTGTCTACTGAATCGTGTGCCTTTTTGAATTCCACCAAAACTATGACATAGTTTTTGTTCTTTGTAACCCTGTCTCATATTATAGTTTTCAGGTTTAGAATCTGTACTGCACATCATCTGCCTTTTCTGAACCCACCTTGTATTCTCTAATTTGTTTGTCTATTATTGGTTTAATTCTGTTATGAAGAGCTTTTGACAGTATTTTATATGTAACCGCTACTAGGGAAATTCCTCTGTAATTGTTCACATCTGTTCTGTCACCGTTCTTATATATTGGGTGTATCAGTGCGTTCTTCCAGTCATCAGGGATTTTCTCAGTTCGCCATATTTCTTGTATTATGTTTGTCAGTTCCTGTCTTGCTTGACTGCCTGCTTCTTTCCACAGTTCTGCAACAATCAAATCTTCCCCTGCAGCCTTATTGTCTTTCAGACTTCGGATTATGTCATATATTTCTATCTCATCTGGTGGGTCCGAGGGTTTAGCTTTTGTTTGTGGTTTATTGAATTCTAATCTTTCTTCGGGTTCTTCGCAGTTCAGTAGTTTTTCAAAATAACATGCCAACTTTCACAATTTATTGTCCTTGTTGTTTAGTGCGATTTTTCCTTTTTTGTCTTCAAAACTGAGACTGGTTGGTTGATACTTTGTTGTTTCCTCTTTGAATGTTTTGTAAAAATTGCTTGTATTATGTTTAGTGAAACCTTCTTCAATTTGCATGAGCCAACTTGCTTCATATTTTCTCTTCATATTTCTTATAGTTTTAGAAGTTTGTTTCCACACTGTCTTCAAAGTCTGAAAATTCACATCAGTTTTAGAGGAGTGCCACCTTTTCCAGGCTGTAGTCTCTCATTTATGGCCTCTTCACATTCTTCATTCAATCATCTATGCTTCTTTTCCCTCTTCAGAGGGCATAGTTCCTGTGCAGCTTTAGTTAGTTTTGTTCTCAGATCCTCCTAGTTCTTCGCATTGTCCTTTTTCTAACTTCTCTTTGAATTTTTGATTCACTTCCGAGTTGTATTTTAACATTTCAACATCAAATTTAGTTCTCCTGTTTGTTCTCTTGTTTTGTCTATTTTGAAGGATGAATCTCATTTTTATGGTTGTGAGGTAATGATCACTCTCAATGTTGGCTTCTTTTACCTTGACATTATGGATCTCCTTTTTGCTCTTAGCAGAGATAGCTATGTGGTCAGTTTGGAATTCCCCGAGGTGTGGGTTTGGAGACCACCAGGTTTTTTTTTTTTTTTTTTCTACTCTGCTTTTTAAAGTAGGTAGACATTCGTTTGAGATTAAAAGCCTTGCATAGCTCTACAAGCTTTATTCCATTTTTATTTGTTCTTTTGTGTGCTGGGAACTCTCCTACAATCTTCTTATAAATCGTTTCTCTCCCAACTTGTGCATTGAAGTCTCCAAGTAACACTTTGACGTGATCTGCAGGAATTTTTTGGCTTTTGTTGTACAAGAGTTTCCAGTACTCTTCCACTTTGTCAGGAGTTTTTCTGTTATCATTTATTGGAGCATGAGCTTTAATTAATGTATAACTTTTTGTTTCCACATCATATGATCAAGAGAGAGTCTTTCAGAGGGTGAATAGAAGTTTTGGACTGATTCCACTATGCTCTTGTGTACTATGAAAGCAGGTCCTAGGTGGGGACGTTCTTCATTATTCTCTTCCCTGGTTTTTCTTTGTATATTCTGTAATTTTCTGAGTAACATATTACTGTCTGTATATCTGGTTTCCTGAAGGGCAAGTATTAGGATTTTCTGGTTGTCTAGAATTTTGATTAGTTCTTTCAGTTTTCCAACTTTCAGAAGTGTATTAATATTTAGCGTACCAAAGAAGTATTTTTGTTTTGGTCTCAGTTTGCTGTTAGTTGATGAGTCACCAGTAGAAGGCTCGACTCCTTCTTGCATGCTGTTCTGGGCTCTCCAGAATCCTTACGCCCAGTTGCACGGCATACTGCCATGGTGGATTGACGTTTCCGATTACCACCTGGAGTAGTTATTCCGAAAGTTTGCATCATGCATAGGTTACTTGACTTTCTTGGGGAACGGTTTGTTGATCGTTCCAAGATTAAAACTGTGGTTGTGAGCTGTTGAGTTTATTTCTCAGTCGCACCTCACATGGTGTACAGACGCTAACCACTACACCGCTCGTTGCGAGATCAGACGTGTGGATTTAAGTTTTAAAGGCAGTTCTTCCACCTCCTTTGCCATTGGGATTTGTTGTCCTCCTTCGTAATTGGAGTTGTTGACCCCTTCATTTGATGAATTTTAGTGACATTTCCTGCACTGAGGGCCATCACCTTCCTAAGGGAGCTCATCCGACCAAAGCCGTTGGCTCCCTTAGGGTATGAGGTTATTTCCGCCGCCCAACACTCGGCATTGAGTTGCTGGTAGTAGGTCTACTCCATTACTGTAGCAGGGTATCCTGGCCAGACTGAAATTATTATTATTATATTATTATTACTATTGCACCGTCCAACAATTCTAATTGCGCCATGATAGGCGACCAATTTATTGCACCTAACGTTGAGGGAATATCTCTCTCGCCTCCCGTTGGGCGACCTATTTATTGCACCGGCTACTTCTCCTCTTCAGACTACTCCACATATTGGAATCAATTTTATGGTTCATGCACTAAATATGATGCTATATATCGGCAGCTACATCCATCTCCATTAATCCATCAATAATGAATTCTTTGCGCCTCCATAATTTTCAATTAGGGTAATAATCTCCTTTCCACGTTTCACTGTAGGCGTCAAATTATTCTCTGATTTGCTACATGATACCTCTCAGGGGTAACTAATATGCATCAATAAAATATATTTTTAACGTGAGATCCACTGGGGACCCGCATATCCTCTCTTGTAGTTTACCAGCAAATCCATTTTTCCTTTATTATAAATTAAAAAAGTCATCACTTAAACTCACCCAACCAAAAGTAATCCAGCAAGAATTCAACTTAAACTAATCTGCTATAATAACGAAATAAATTGCAATAATAATTTAAATGTTTAAATTCTTGTTTTATTCATGATCATGAATTGCCTTGGCATGAATTATTCGATTATTAAAATATCTAATTACATTCGTCGTATCTTCATTCAAAGGATAAATGAACAAAGTCTTTGACTGAAATCAAATCATTATTTCGTTAAAGAAATATGGTTCTCAATACATACACTGACTGACAGAGCAAATGCAACACCAAGAAGGAGTGGTTCGAAAGGGATGAAAGTTGGGGAAAAAACAGAAACGGCACGGACGAATAATTGATGTTTATTTCAAACCGATATGCAGGTTACACAATGCGCACGGCATCGACTCAGTAGGATGTAGGACCACCGCGAGCGGCGATGCACGCAGAAACACGTCGAGGTACAGAGTCAATAAGAGTGCGGATGGTGTCCTGAGGAATGGTTCTCCATTCTCTGTCAACCATTTGCCACAGTTGGTCGTCCGTACGAGGCTGGGGCAGAGTTTGCAAACGGCGTCCAATGAGATCCCACACATGTTCGATTCGTGAGAGATCCGGAGAGTACGCTGGCCACGGAAGCATCTGTACACCTCGTAGAGCCTGTTGGGAGATGCGAGCAGTGTGTGGGCGGGCATTATGCTGCTGAAACAGAGCATTGGGCAGCCCCTGAAGGTACGGGAGTGCCACCGGCCGCAGCACATGCTGCACGTAGCGGTGGGCATTTAACGTGCCTTGAATACGCACTAGAGGTGACGTGGAATCGTACGCAATAGCGCCCCAAACCATGATGACGCGTTGTCTAGCGGTAGGGCGCTCCACAGTTACTGCCGGATTTGACCTATCTCCACGCCGACGCCACACTCGTCTGCGGTGACTATCACTGACAGAACAGAAGCGTGACTCATCGGAGAACACGACGTTCCGCCATTCCCTCATCCAAGTCGCTCTAGCCCGGCACCATGCCAGGCGTGCACGTCTATGCTGTGGAGTCAATGGTAGTCTTCTGAGCGGACGCCGGGAGTGCAGGCCTCCTTCAACCAATCGACGGGAAATTGTTCTGGTCGATATTGGAACAGCCAGGGTGTCTTGCACATGCTGAAGAATGGCAGTTGACATGGCGTGCGGGGCTGCCACCGCTTGGCGGCGGATGCGCCGATCCTCGTGTGCTGATGTCACTCGGGCTGCGCCTGGACCCGTACTCGTGCCACATGTCCCTGCGCCAACCATCTTCGCCACAGGCGCTGCACCGTGGACACATCCCTATGGGTATCAGCTGCGATTTGACGAAGCGACCAACCTGCCCTTCTCAGCCCGATCACCATACCCCTCGTAAAGTCGTCTGTCTGCTGGAAATGCCTCCGTTGACAGCGGCCTGGCATTCTTAGCTATACACGTGTCCTGTGGCACACGACAACACGTTCTACAATGACTGTCGGCTGAGAAATCACGGTATGAAGTGGGCCATTCGCCAACGCCGTGTCCCATTTATCGTTCGCTACGTGCGCAACACAGCGGCGCATTTCACATCATTAGCATACCTCAGTGACGTCAGTCTACCCTGCAATTGGCATAAAGTTCTGACCACTCCTTCTTGGTGTTGCATTTGCTCTGTCAGTCAGTGTAAAAGTAAAGAAAAATTTACAAAGTATCATATGTCGTAAATATCAATCTCATTAAGTAACAATCTTGCTGAATATTAATGAAATCAAAGTGTCAAGAAAATTAATAGTGTGAATAAAATCACAAGTGAATAAAATCAAAAGTGAATAAAGTCAAAAAAGTGTAGTTAAAATCAAAAGTGTGAATTAAGTTAAAAGTATGAATTTAGTCAAAAGTGCTTATTTATCTTCTTATCAAGTCATTAATCTTTTCGTATATCCTTGCTTGATTTTCAATTGTAACGCTAGCAGAAAAAGCAAAGTTCCAAATGTCATAGCTTCAAATGGTTATTCTTAATATATTCTGTTACATTAAAAAAATATTTAGAAGTTTCACCTGTTACTGGATAAATATATCCATATTTCCTAAAAAGAAAATGTAGGTATCGTCTAATAAATTCTAATCATTATCAAGTCTTGCATCTATTAAGATTCACAATCGCATCTAAATTCAATCACTAGATCATAGAATTCTAGAGAATATTGTTGGTGATAATTATCTACTTGTCAATGGCAGAGACTTTAAATTATGAAGATGCTTTCTCCCATCAATTTGTGGCTTCGACATAAATCAAACAAGACTTAGTACAACATGTGAAATTCTCCTAGAAGATATCAGGTTTACACCTTAATATTTCTTCTTCTTCTTTCGAATGGGCCACCAGAGGACCACGTGCCAATTTCTTCTTCTTTGTTCTTTCCTTTTCTTCCAGTACGCTTTCATCTGTTCACTATGTTTCTTCTTTCTATCTTCAGACCACTTTGAGCCAGTCTTTTTTACTTTCCTACCTTGGAATCCTTCTATTTTCAATACTTTTTCCCGAAAACCTTCTCTGTTATTTATTTCTTCTGTTGTTATATTGTGTTTCTCTAAATCCTTTCTTACTTCATTGACCCAGCTTGTCGTTGATTTCTTACCCCACAAATATCTGAAAATCTTCCTGGTTAATCTATCTTGCATTCGATATAAGTGTCCGAAAAGCATAAGTCTCCTTTTCCTCATTACATCTGATATATTTTCTATTTTTTGATATATTTCAGCATTACTTCGTAATTTCCAACCTTCTGCTGTGTTTTGTGGGCCTAATATTTTCCTCATGATTCGCCTTTCTAGTATTTCTAGTTTATCTAAATTATAGTTTAATGCCAGACATTCGCTTGCATATAGGCATTCTGGTTTCACTACTGTGTTGTAATGCCTTATTTTTGCATTTTTGGATAGGCATCTTTTATTGTAGATATCTTTGGTGACACCATAAGCTCTCTCCATTTTATGTACCCTCTCCTCTACTGCAGATTTTTCTAAACCATTTTCTTGGATTATTTCCCCTAGATATTTGAATTTTTTTTACCCTCTCTATTTGGCCAATATCTGTTTTCGGAAATTTTGGTGCATCCCAAATATTTGTTAAAAATTTTGTTTTTTCTGCAGAAAATCTTCAGCCAGTTCTGCTGGCGATTCTTTCCAAGACATTTACTTCGGTTATAGCAGATGTCACATTTGCAAAGTCATCTGCAAATGCAAGACAATTTATTTCGATCCTTTTGTTTCCTCTACCTTAATATTTATTATTTGGAAATTTTATTTTGATGACTGTTTATAGTTATGGTTATCAGCCTACGGATTCTGTAACGTATTTCACCATATGAATAACCTACCAACCCAAAACATCCTATGCCACTACTAAAATCATGCCACAATCACGTCAGCTATAACCCATGATTAGCATTATGTCGCCTAATTACTACCAATAAATCATAAATACATATCTCTCATCATGTCTCAATTGTAAATATTATAACTCCACATTAATCATATCAACAAATATATCCTCTGAATATTCATACTTATAATCTCATCATTACGATGTATGTACTCTTAATCACACATATAAATATCAATCATTTCTCCTTTAGCAGCATATCATTCCGATATTCCATTATAATATGATAATGATGCATAAATGGGTTTAAATTCTATTCAAATACACACAATCACTCTTTTCCTGTAAAAGAAATACATGTATGAATGTATCAGGCTCGTATTTACTTACATTTGATGATGATCTGGTGTTAACCAAGTCTTAATATCCTTTGAAACCATCTATTTCCACTTCGCATTATAGCTGGATTAAATCACATTCTGTAAAGCACTTTTCTTTGGCAGTAGTCGAAGTATCGTTTTCAAATCTCTCCACAGTTTTCTATAAACATCCCTACATATGAATGTTGATTTACATAATCGAGGACTACCTACATCCATGCTTTTAAGACAATTATAATAATTTCCTTGCGGAGACACTGCACATTGAATTCAGTTCTCGAAGTTATAAATGTCGACCTTATAAAATCACATTACTAACTTCAACGCACTACTACTCAAAGTTAAATATGTATGGCTACATTCAATAGATAAAACTACATGGAACTTAGCTTATATCTGCTGGCGTTACTGGATTGGGCTGGATTCCAACTCGATCAACTTTGGCCCCTTGGCTCGAGGTGATGGCTGCGTCATATTTGGGCAGTTGCTACCAGTTTCGGTCTTGTAGAATCAGCTGGCCGGTGTCCATCAGTTGTCAGCCCCATCTCCGGCTTAGTTACTCATCTCGATGCCGTCGTTTACATGCGATAAAAACATATTTAACATCGTCATTAGTTCCACAATTCAGTCTCACAACAAATTCTCCTGTGTCTAATTTCCATTTTTTTTTTTTTAACAGATTATTCCCTCAAAATTCAATGAAAATCTCCAGTTATAAGACTTGTAAAGTACTTTAGATAACTTCTAGTTTGTCATAAATATATTTTGAGTTGGCGATATTTTATTTTTCTCTAAGTAACTCGTGTTAATTTTCAATTCGAGCTTTGGTCTCCGATAACTTAATTCTTCTTCTCTTTTTAAGTTTTTCTCCTCGTTAACCTTGATATTTATTTGTAGATTGGCGTAATATCTTTATAATATTACTCGTCCTTCCTATTATTCTTCAAATCTTCTTCCGTAAAACAGCTTCTTCCTTCTTTACGTGACGAATCTGGCGTGAAAAACTTTGTTCTGATGCTCAACGTAAATGTGATTGTTCACTTTTCCATTTTAACAATTTAAAATATTCTGCATTTTTTTAATTCACGGCCGCGTGGATTCTATAGGTCTGAATGTCTTACTTCCCGACCATGGCTTACTTGATTCGTTAGATCTGTATTCTTTTCGACACATTCATGGCTTTTTTAATTCTATATATCTGTACTTTTATTATAACATAATCACGGCCTATTTAATTCTGTATGTCTGTACTTTCTTCTAATGCATTTCTCTACTATATAATCTTTGTCATTTTATTACGATGCATGGCAAACATTGGTGTCGTAACATCTCATTTCAATATAATCAGGGCAATGAAATGGTACACTATATTATATTATTTATTATTATATTAATATGACGAAAAATCCCCAAATACAGAACCCATATTTTATTTTGCTTTCCCCCTATTTTTTGTCACCTGCATTTATCATTTTCCCACATCCATCATCATTTTCCCCCTCCCCCCTGAAAAAGATGCATCGAGGTTTTACTGTAATAAGATTCCAAATAAGTTAAAGATATTTGTCCCGTCAGTTCATTTACCACAGCTTTAAGAAATCTCCTGCTGAGTAGCTGCTTCTATAGTACAGAAGAATATATGATGAAGTGCTGGTAATGATGCTATTACCATTTAGCTTGTAAACATTCCTAATATCTTGTATGTAGCCTTCAAAATATGTTGATGTCAATTGATTATGTACGTATTGTTAACACCACACTCGTATTGATGCTTGCTACAGTGTTGTTCTTGGGTGTGAGAATAGCTCTTTCGCTACGTTAATTCAGCCAGCGAGTCAGTGGTGTACATTAATTAAGAGAGGGAATAGAAAAAACGGGACCCATCTCCCCTGATGGGTACAATATGCTGAGGTACCATTATGCTACTAATAGCAGTGAGCTCCATGCCGTACGAATCTTAATGTGGAAAAGAAAAGGAAAATAGCCAGGTACGAGAAAGAGGAGCTATAGTATAGTATACAGGAGCTGTAGATAAACAGAAAGGAAATCCTAGTAGAACAACTATACCAAAATGAGTCTGAATAGGTGGAAAGTATTGAGAATAAAAGGAAAGATGATTTGTACTGCTGTAAATCAGACCGCTGCATGCTGAAGTTTGTCTGTGCTTCTCTAGGTATAAAAGATAGATATGGAATAGGAAAGGAAAGTAGTCACCTATGACTAACAGGAACTACAGTGTACCGGAGCTCAAGGAAAGCTTGATAGAACAGCTATAGCATTGTGACCGAACAAGTTCCCGTACTGATTGGACCACATAGCTGAAGCTTGCATTTGGGAGATAGTTGGTTTGCACCACTCGGCAACCCTGAAGATGGTTTTCCTTGGTTTAACATTTTCACAACAGGCAAATGCTGTACCTTCATTAAGGTCATGGTCACTTCTTGCACCCTCACTTGCATACCACCTCCATCCCTTAAAAAAAAAAAAAGTCATTGTTTAACTTATTGAAGAAAATAGAAAACCATCCCTGCATCCTTATCCATTTTGACATAGCAGCTTGCCCAGCTAAATGAATTAAATCCAGACACCCTTCTTGGTGTAATGCAATTAAGGTGCAGAACAGGGTCTTTCAATGTATCAGACACTTGGAAAGAATAATAGCAACATCAATGGTTGTTATCACATCATCACTGCGAGCGCCCAGATGGATTTCTCCTTTCCAGAGAGCAGTGGAGAACACTATAGTACTCAGCACATAAGGCTATACACCAGGGCTGGCCACAACGAGGCTCGCGAGCCGCGTGCGGCTCTTGAGTCAATCTTGTGCGGCTCTTGACACCAACCTTAGAGTAAAATTAAGTGATATAATTAATGGAATCTAACGACATCTCTTGGCTGGCAGCAGTCAGTAGCAGTGATGTGTGGCTTAACATTATTAGCGCTATAGGTCAGTGGTAAGACATGGGAGGTAAAGATAGTTCCGGCGCCTTCCATTTGAAAGTGCTAAGTGCTTTGAGCGGGAGAGTGTGTCAGTGAGCCAGTGTCGTGAGGTGAAGCCAGTTGCGTTCACGTATAGGCAGTAGCGAGTGTTGATACTTTTCTGTGTGCTGTTTCAGTACAGTATCAACACTCGCTACTGCCTATACGTGAACGCGACTGGCTTCACCTCACAACACTGACTCACTGACACACACTCCCGCTCAAAGCAATATCTTCCTTGTGAAGATATTTCTGAATTGGCCCAGACTGCATTTAGCTTGCATAGCAAGTTGAAGATTTTTGGGAAAGACCTTCAGACTAAAACATTTTCTCACTTCAAATGTTTGAAGAAAATTACTGAAAGTCTTCCTGACGTTCAGGTGGAAACTGAAGATTACATGAGTGAAATGTCTGGCCTTGCTGAAGAAATCAATGGCAGATTTAATGATTTGAGATCACTGAAACCTTCATTTTAATTCCTAGAAAATCCTCTTTCTGTTGATGTTGCGGACGATGGCAGTCCTGTTTCATCACCAATAACAAAGGATACAGCAGCTGTAGAGTTGGAGCTACAAGAACTGCAAGAGGACGAAGGACTAAAATGACTCAAACGAAATGGCATTTCTACCATAGAATTTTGGAAGAATGGTCCAGAAGAAAAATACACACTAACGAAAGAGTGTCTCAAAGGACTAATCTCAATCTTTGGGACTACTTATGTGTGTGAATCACTGTATTCAACGATTAAATTCGTTAAATCTACATATCGATCTGAACGAACTGATGAACATTTAAATGAACTTGTGTGAACTGCGCTTACCAATTATCAGCCAGATTTCAAAAAACTAACAGCAAAAATGAACTCTAAAAAATTCACTTCTCAAAGGTGAAATCTCATTCCTTTATGTGCACCTGAAAAATAATATTCTGTGTAGTGTAGAAAATAAATTTTTCCTTCATTGGTTATAAAATGAAAAACTTGTCTTGCTCCCAATTTTTTGTCTCCTAAATTTGCGGCTCCCAGAAGTAAGGTTAATGGCCACCCCTGCTATACACTGAAAAGCAAATTTCACCCCCCTATTCTCTTTTCTTAATGGCTTATCACTGCTGCCAACTTGACTAGTAACATATTGAAATCGCGAGTCATACAAATCAACAAACTAACCTCAATATAATTATCAACAATGGAGGTTGTCTTACACAAGTAAATGATCAATCAAGATATTCATGATGAAGTCTGTTTTCAAGCTCAGTGAAGATTTAAGGAAATAAACATACATAATAATATACATGTTGCTTCTGATTGTGTCTAGAGTATGTATATGAAGTTCCGCCCAGTAGTTTCCCCGCGAGGGACCGTGTCCATATGATCACGCTAGGCGGGAGTGGAAGCATTTCATTTTATCATTAATATCTTTGTAAATGTATTATTTTAATAGGCGACAAGCACATTCTACAAATTCAACATATAATGTACAAAAACACTTGTGTAAAATATATGGGTACATCAAATCATGAAATGAAAAACGTGAGAGCCATAAGAAAAAGCATTTGTTCATCACTCTAGCACCGTTTACCGATTTGGTTATCTTTTCTGAGCGTTATTCAACTGTATGGTAAGGAACAAAGCAAGGAATGCAGAGTCCAACGTTGCATTTCAAGCACTGGGTACGTAGAGTGCTGAAACATTTAATTCCAGCACATCTGCTACGATTACCAGATGCTACTAGATGATTTCTGCCATCTAATCAAATATCATTGGGGGTGCGACCTTGATGAACCGTTCCAATGGGGCGACCTGCCCCAGGTGGTGGATTCCTGTACGCCTTGAGATATGTCTGTACGATGTGGCGGCGAAAGTCAAGCTGAGGGATGTCAGCACCTGATCTTCTCATAAGCTGCCAGGCATTATGTGCTGTAACATCGAGCATCTACGTAAATAGGGACCACCACCACTTCTTCCCCCGTATGCCTATGCGGTAGTAGGAGACGTTCTCATCCATTTTGTCCGTTCCTCCCATGTGCTTATTGTATGCCCCGAAAACAGCGGGACGTCTCACACGTACTCTCTTCTTCTCTGTTTGAGAGTAACATGAAACGGAAGATGCAGGATCTGCACCGTAGCACGTGGATGCAATAGTTACGACGGAATTGTCAACCAATCTTACAATTCCAATCCCATCTTCCACACGCATGGCGACCTCAAATGTTCCACGGGGCTTCTTCTTTACTTCCGTTACTGTGGGAAGAGGACATTCTTTGGGAACACGATTCTGTCTGATAGTCCCAGTCCCTCCGTAGCCACGGCGCTTCAGCTCTTGAAGAAGTGTCATGTTTGTGAACAGGTTATCAAAGTAAAGGTGGAACGGCAGTACTTTGATGTCCTCTGGCAGTTCATCTAACATCATCATGGGAGCTGCACATTTACTGTAGGCCTTTTCGTATTCAGAGTTTCCTTTTGGATTCTTTCCTTGATAAATATCAAAATTGATAAGGTATCCAGAGGATGTATTCAAACACCAGACTTTGTAACCGAAACGTATCGGTATCCCCCTTATGAATTGCTTGCAGCCATGCCTGCCAAAGTATTTTACCATGCACTCGTCGAAATCGAGATTGTGCTCAGGCCTGAACATGGAAACGAATCGCTTTTTCAGAAGATCCATAAGGGGGCGTAATTTCCACATCTTGTCATTGGGAACTGGCTGGGTGCTATCTGCACAATGAATAAATTTACACATATCTAAGAACCTGTCTCTGCGCATAGCATTGACAACTAGTTCATTGCGCAAGTCCTCACTTGCTTCCCAATACGAACATTTACTGAGAACAGGGTTGTAACCAGACAGCAACAGAATAGCAATAAATACTTTCATTTCCTCTGGCAAGAAATTAGGATCAGGGGAATTTTTAAAAAGTGCGTACTTTCTTGATTCTTGCAACAGCAGTTCAATAACTTCACCATCAAAGAAAGTTTCAAAACACTGCACAGGGGATTTATCACGAAACAACATGTAGTCGGTTTCTGGAAAAACACTCTCTTGATTTAGTACGTTACACTTATTCTACGAGTAAATGTTTGTTTTCTTCTTGGCAGAAGTGTCTGCTTGTTCAGTATCATCTGTTGCACACCCTCCCAATACACAATTTCCGCCTTGCTGGATAGTTGACGGCCAGTGAGATTGTCAACTAAACCACCACCATCTTCGTCACCTGAATCTTCATCAGATGGTATGTTCACTTCAGGCGGTTCGATGAATATTCCCTTCACTGTTTTCTCTTCACTGTCATCAGCCTCTAAAACATCGAAGACTTCCTTTAGAGTTATGTCCCTGCAAAAAGTCAGGACATGTGCAAAGAAAGCAGGCTATTTACAGTCTAAACGTACTTTTACCTATATTATGGACTAATAGAAATGTCTGATACATTCGCAACTACCGTAGGTATGTTTTCGAGCACCGTTATTGAGATGTAGAAGCGAAGGTTAGGGCACAGATATGCCGTAAAACAACATATAATAGCAGTGGAAATAGGGGAAATAACTTTTAAAATGTTAAAACAGACCCCCCTGATAATATTCTCGTAAAATCCTAGCTCATTACATGTGTGATATTTTATGAAATCGAAAGCCACCACTAGAGCCCAGCGTGTTCATACGATCGCGCTAAAAATTCTTGGCATATAATATAGTAGTAAGAACATTTTTCCTCTTGGAAATTATCCAGCATTCAATATGATTTATATAAAATATATCGGTGCAGTTTTCATGGGCTAATATGTGTGAACAGGACTAGAAAACAATTACTTACTTGAAGCACGCATCCATTGTTGATCCTCACAGAGGCACACTCCAACTCACAATGCAATAATGCCGCCAATTGAGAACTATAACATAATATATCGATCAGGCTGAATTGCTAGATGTACGTCAAAGAGAATAAAACAATAATTAGTAGGTTAACAATATTATATAAGGCATTGTGATGCGTGATCATGGGTTAATGTTACATTTTTCTGCCTTTATTTTGATATAAGCAATACTATAACCATATTCTTCAGTGTTTGCCTTGTGTAAATAATTTGGATCCCTTCTTGAAATTTGCTATTGTCGGACTGAAGTAAAACCACACTCTAATAATACACACAACCCAATAAATACATGTACATATGCTGTAAGTCAGTAAGAATACACCGGGGAGTTGGCCGTGCAGTTAGTCGTGCAGCTTTGAGCTTGTATCCGGGAGATAGTGGGTTCAAATCCCACTGTCGGCAGCCATGGAGATGGTTTTTTGTGCTTTACCATTTTCACACCAGGCAAATGCTGGGACTGTACCTTAATTAAGGCCACGGCTGCTTCCTTCCCACTCCTAGGCCTTTCCTATCCCATCGTCACCATGAGACCTATCTGTATCGGTGCAACATAAAGCAAATACAGTAAAACTCGGTTAAGAAGTTTTCCCGCGTAAGAAGTGTGATATTCTTGGTCCCTTGATCGGTTGCATTAAGGTATATGTATACTTTTCCCGTTAGAAGTGTTCTGTTATAAATATATTTCCCGATTAAACAGTTCAATTTTTAGATCCCCTTGAGATAGAAAACATCCGCTCAAAGCAGCTCATGGTTAGAACCCTCCATTCTCCGCGCAAGTTGAACCCTGTGTTAGACCATTTGCGCCTGTCATGGAGCCTCTCCGGGCTTGCTAAGGCCATATGACGTCACGCTATGACATCACGAACACCAAATGCTCACCCTCACCTCGTGGAATCTTCATCCACACTCCAATTGGATGACCCAATATATATGGGGTCGAAACTAGTTCCAGTTTTATTAGACAATATACAAGCTAGTGGTATTGAATAGGTGGACCCTTCTCTACCCTTTGATAGTGATCAATTGTCTATACGGACCATAATGAAATTCATAACTTATGCAAGGAAACATACTGAGGTCAGATAGCGGAGTGAAACTAACATAGGATTGGTCTGTGTTGAGACTTGGGGGCTGGGTTGCATACTCCCTTACTGCATTGTTGTGCTATGTTATTAGTGACGAAGATCAAATCTGTATTATATCCTCTTTGCCAACGGCCATGTTAAAAGAAGGTGGCAGTTTACTATCATGAAGAAAGAGAGAGTTCCATAGCATCTGCCCAGTGTTGTAGTAGCTCACCATTGTCATCACTATGTTCATGTCCCCATTCGGTACTGTGGCAATGAAAATGGCCCACCACAAAATTCACTTTCTGGTTTCTAAAGATCACTGGTTCTGTGAAGGAGAAAATGGAGTCTGGAAGCTTATAACTGTACAGTTGGAAAGTTCAATTGTTATAATTTTGATCTCATTCTCTATTGCAAATACCATTGACGGAATCAAGGTTTCAGGTTTTGTAACTATGGCACTTCCATATTTGCTTTGAGGTATTTCAGCAGTAAGTCGCATGCCATGAATTCTGGGTCACACCTGATTAATATCTCTGTGGGATTCTTGAATGCACGCAACGTCAAAGTTTTGCTCTCTACACACTCGGCTCAGCAACTCTTCTTTACAAGATATGTCTTCACTGCTAAGGTCACCTGAATGAAATATATTTACAAGAGATGCTTCTGGTATGAGAGAATCTGCTGTGTACGATATGTCCTAGTCCGTTGCCCAGGGAACGCCCGGGTGAATTTAATCGATATTCTTAACACATCCTGCGGGGAGGCTTCTCTCTTGTTCCCCAAATTGTGTTGGGATGTTCAATTTATTTGATTGCGTTCACAGTATTGAATCGAAACCATGATCCGATTCACGGCACTTTATGAGTCGCCGTTTCTTTACGTCAGTGTAGTGTGTACTGATAGACAGCAGCAACAGCATTCTGTGAACTGCTTTCCTATGCGTCATCCAGCTTTCAGATTCAGGTTTCTCCTGCAGCCACCTCTTCGCATCAAGTTTTGATGTTTCAGAGACTTTCACCCACAGTGGCAACTCCATTAAATAAGTATATAGAAATAGATGAAAAAATATATGTACATGCAATCATCAGTGCTCTGCATTTAGGGCTGTCGCCCAGGTAGCATATTCCCTATCAATTGTTTGTCTAGTCTTTTCTTAAATGTATAACGGGTAATTACAGTTAACAAATAAAAGGAAACCGCATGAGGATACCCAAACTGTCCCATGAACATATTAAATTAAAACTACAGCAGTTACAATATCAATAAAATAATCTAAGAGCTCAGTGAAACAACGGTCCCGAAGTGCAATATGAACTTTAAATAATTAGAGCTCTTAGAATCAACTTTGTAACGAGACCCATCACAACAACAATTCAAGTCCCAAAATAATGGACAGCTTCAAATACTCCAAATAATCCAAACAATAAAAGAAAGTAAGAAAGAAAGAACGTAGAAACAATGCAGCAGAGGGGACCAAAACATAAATAAAATTCAGCCAAACAGGTCAAGAAAATTTTCTGAATTATCTCAACGGAGAGAAAGAATAACTGACCACAAATACGAGTAAAACAAATATATGGAAAATAACACAAGAACCATTTAAATTAAATTAAATCACTTACCTTGAGTAAATGAGAAATTTCTGGAAGGTAAAACAAACGTGTGCAAGGTTCATTGAAAACCCAAAGGCGGGATAGCAAGGTTTTCCGTACTTGTATCCAAATTAAAAGCAACAATTAAATCTTAAAATATATGAAGTATGCTTGTCATCGAATGTAAATAAAGACAAAATATACAAAGTATGCTTATCATTGAATGTAAATGGACACACTTTTTGTAGGATTACCAAATACAATTTTCTTTAAAAGAAAAAACTTGCAAGATAAAATCGAATAACTCCAGATTAATATCATTTTTTAGAGAAGTCTATGTTTGAAATCGAATTGATAAAGATATTAAAATTAACTTATTACCAGCATTCATTTTTATAGAATTGAGAAATTATTAGGCACATGAAGTTATTCCCTTTTTACCAATTTCAATAACTTGTAAAATAAATTACAAGGAGCATAAAGTTCCATAAGGCAAGTAAAATAGTATGTATTTTGGGTATTCAGCCCGAAGACTGGTTTGATCCTCCACAGCTATGCCAACAGCTGTCATAGATGACCTAGGCATCACTGAAGAGGCGTACTAAGGAAATGAGGAGTGCGGTAGTTTCCCGTTGCTTTCCTCACCGAGCCAGAAGTTGCTCTCACATCATTCTGCCAAGCCCACTGAAATGCATGCACCAACCGACCCTATGAGTGATATTTTCATACCATTCATAATTAAAATAGATAAGTTATTATTTGAGTATGTATTAGTTATACTGAATAAGCACATGACATGGTTAGAGTGTTGTTTAATTTTTTTTTATTTTTCACAGAAGTCTATTGAAATTTCTTAGTAGGGAAATGTTGTTAAGCTTATTTTTTTTAAGAAACTATATATAAATCTTGATGTCTTATAAGTTGGACTATTTTACTATTAATAATAGGTCTTATAGGAATTTGAACTTTTGCTAGTGCTCTCGCCGTAGGTATGTTCGGATTCATATTTATTAGTTTTTGTGATTCTTGTTCTTTTAATTAAAAAGTTGAATTTTTAAGTAAAGTTTTGAGGTTTCGTTGAACCTTTGTTTTTCTTTGTTTAATATGGAAAAAGATTTCTCTGTGAAGAAAGCTTCAGTTTTATTAATATATTCATTTTTATTCATTATGACTGTGGTTCCTCCTTTGTCGGCTTTAGTGACTGTGACGTCATTCTGTTTTATTTTGTAAATCTTTGTTTAATTTGTGATTAGTAAGTTTGGAATTTGTGTTTATTTCATTTGCCAAGTTGGTGAGACTTTTGTTGATTTCATGTCTAGTATCATTTTGCTGTTCAACAGAAAGCTTGGATATGTTGGATTCAACTTCTGCTATTGTTACTTCTGCTATTCTGCTTTGTGAAAACTAGGCCAGTTAAACTGTAGTCCTTTACTGAGTAAATTTAATTCCTCCTCTGAAAATTGTATATTTGATATATTTATTGTAAGTGGAGTGTTGTGTAAAGGTGGATTTATTTCAGAATTTTTATTTCAGTATTCTGGTTTGCTGTTTTTGAGTTAGTTTTTTTGAGGCGTATGAGTTTCCCTTCTAGTGTTTTTTGTTTCTTATTTAATGTGGTTTATAATTTATTAGTTACATGCTTTTGAAACAAGCTCCATTCTATGGGAGCTACTAGTTGGAAAGCATTTCATTGTGACCTGTATAATTGTGTTTAAGTAAGTTTTCTTTTTGTATAGAAATTTTATTTTGTTTTTCAACCAGAATCTATCTTATTCTGGATATTATTTACAGTATATTAGATGTTGAAATGTCTTTTCTTTGTGCAGATCCTAAGAAATTGGGTACCAAATTGTGTTTTAGGCATTCTTTCAAAAGACTTACATGTTTAATTATTTTACAAATTTTGATTTTGATGTTTAGAAACCTGTTTGTGATATTTTTAACCTGGTTGGTTTTTTGTATTACAGTACATGTTATAAATTTAATTTTTTGGTCAGTATTGAACTTCAATGCCTTTGCTGGCGCGACCTAGTGTTTACAGTGCACTAAGTCTTCTGGTCTGGGCTAGAGCAGTTTTGTTACTTTCATTGACCTGTCTCTGTCTTATCCTTGGCTTTGACAAAATGAAAGTGACTGAGGTATGAGCTGATGCTAGTATGCCATTCCTTACGCAGCCAGTCCCTGCTATGAATGGTGTGAAAATATTGCTCATAGGGTCGGTTGGTGCATGCATTTCAGTGGGCTTGGCAGACTGATATGTAATAGCATCTTCTGGCTCGGTGAGGAAAGCAACGGGAAACTACCTCACTCCTCATTTCCCTAGTACGCCTCTTCAGTGATGCCTAGGCCATCTATGACAGCTCATGGTGGAACTGTTGAGGATCCAACCAGCCTTCGGGCTGATGACGAAACACACATTAAACTTCAAAGTAACATTAAAATCTAATTTTTATTAGAAAATTGTCCACCTTTTCTGTACAATGTATTTTCTTTCTACATTAGAACCTTTACATTATTGTTGATTCTATTAATGGGACATATTTTGCCCTTATTTTTTGGGCATCATCAGCCATGTTTCTTACCTGAAAATCATAGAAATATATTCAGGATCTTGTATATATTAATCTTGTACTATTCTATAAAAGGCTATATTATGAAAGTTGGTTAAAATATACTTATTGCATTACATAAGTGTCCACATTTAACTAGATAATGATGGCCAGTGGGATTATACATATATAATGAGTAACACTAAACATAAACACCCTAGATAGAATATAAAATTTATGAAAGGAGATAAAGTCAGTAAATCTGTAAACTATTTAGACATTACTGCCACACGTAAGAATAATAGATTCAAATACAAAATCTATAGAGAGCAGACGTTTTCCCTGATACAATTAAAACCAGTTTGTTACATCCCAATTCCCACAAATGGGCAGCATATTATAGCTTAATTTATAGAGCTTCTAAAATCCCCCTCACACCCAAGGATCGCAATAAAGAAATAAATTACATAAAGAGCATAGCTGAATTTAACGGATTCAAAATAGAAACGGTCTACCATACAATCAGAAAAATTAGGAATAAACTGACAAATCTTATTTCAGATTAACAAAAAAAGTCCACATATGCTATATTTACATACAGTAATCCTAATATTTAGTCTCAAACCAATTTAAAAAACAAGATGTTAAAATTGCTTTTAAAACACAGAACACAAATCAAAGTATGTTTCTAAACCATCAATATTGAGGTTCAGGGATTTATAAGCTCACGTGTGCTCAATGCTTCGTATTGTATATCGGACAGACTGGATGTAGCTTTTCAACAAGACATTTGGAACATTAAATGCAGATAAACACAATAAATTTTCAGCTATGAGCATACACATGAGGGAAACCGGACACTCTTACAAAACAACAGAACAGAATTTAACTATTCTCAAAACTTTAAGAAAAGTAAAACTAATGAATGAGTATGAAAATATCTACACTTTTTTAGACTAACATTTCAATAAAAACCTCAATTTAAACTGTACAATAGACACCAAAAACCTGCTATACGAACTAATCCTGCAATTATTACAAATATTAGAAATAAAAGAGAGTACCTTTAAAAACATCAACGAAGCTCCTCCAAAACCAACCAATACATTGTCCTCCCGCCCCTCCCCTACCCACCCCCCTCCACAGGCTGCACACAGAAGCAACACTAGGCGTACAGTCGGTCAGTCCGGTCGTGCCTCCAAAACAAGCCGACCGTAAGAGAGACGAGGGGGTAAGTAATAAAGCTAATGCGATTTTTCATTAAATTAACAATACACACTTCAATATTAAGAAATACAATTTTATTCTCGTTACAGACACTCAATCAACTTCATTCTTCAAATCAAAACGACTGAATTCCATCTTTAATACAACAAATTGAGTAGTCTCCATTCAATCCTCGTTAATGACAAGCGGCACGCCACTACAATAGCCAAACAACAAGCAACTTAACAACTGACAACATCCAATTATTTACCGAGCTTGATAGCTGCAGTGCGGCCAGTGTCCAGTATTCGGGAGATAGTGGGTTCGAACCCCACTGTTGGCAGTCCTGAAGATGGTTTTCCGTGGTTTCCCATTTTCACGCCAGGCAAATGCTGGGGCTGTACCTTAAGGCCACGGCCGCTTCCTTCCCACTCCTAGCCCTTTCCTGTTCCATCGTCGCCATAAGACCGATCTGAGTCAGTGCGACATAAAGCAACTAAAAAAAAAAAAAAACCCAAATTAATGCGCTTGTTAAGTTAAGATTCAGAAGTGCTGCCGGATTTGACAACATGTTAATAAAATCAAGAAATAATGACTTTTAAGGAGTTCTATAAAAATCAATAGGACAGCACTGTTAAACATTAAAATTATTGTTTTAAACCTAGCTAATATCTTTCAGTAAGTTACAAACATTAGCTAGTAGTTTATTTGATGTTATTGGAGTTTAAATACGTTTGTTAACAAAACTTACTAGACATTCAGCTAATTCAATAACTTTGCTATAGAATTTTCCAATGGTAACTAAAATTATATCTTCAAGAGTACATGTTTCAAAAATAAATCAACACAACACTGGACAATAAGACTGAGTGCTAAAACCTGCCAAAGTTTTTTCAACAATTTTTAAATTATAGTTTTTTTAGTGTTATTCCAAGTTTTATATTAGGTTTAGTGTTACTCATTATATATGTATAATCCCACTGGCCATCATTATCTAGTCAAATGTGAGCACTTATGTAATGCAATAAGTATATTTTAACCAACTTTCATAATATAGCCTTTTATAGAATACTATAAGATTAATATAAACAGGATCCTGAATATATTTTTATGATTTTCAGGTAAGAAACATGGCTGATGATTCCCAAAAAATAAGGGCAAAACATGTCCCATTAACCCATATACCTGGGAGCGCGACTTCAGTCGTACGTTGCTGTTTTATTTTTTTCCTCGACTCTCAGCCTAGCCAGAGTTATGAAATTCAGTCCTCATTATCTGCATGCCCCTGTCATCAAGTGGTATTTTTTAGTAAGTACTTCCACTTGACAGAAACAGAGCAGACAGAGCTTTATGTCATTCAACAAAATTTGCTTCTGTGCAAAAGCGCGCTATGTGTTTGCCTCGCGCGGGATCTAGGCTAAACAGCTGCGTTCTTGATATGTGCTTACTCGAATGCTTTAGTGTTTTATGAGACTGGGAACTGTATAGTTTATCAGTGTGGAAAGGAGTACTGTAATAACGGGGAGGAGTTAATTTGAACTTATAGATGCGTTGCACTTCTGTTGTTTCAAGAGAGTACTTTTCAGTCATAATTATGTCTTCTAAACGACATCGAGTTGAAGAATTACATGATGACAGCTTGCGTTCACTTGTACATGAAATGTTGGAGTTTAGCGACGAGGACGATGACTTCAGTGACTCCATTCGGATAGTGAAGATAATTCGTTCTGTGGAGAAGGAGGCACAAGTGGTACAGGACAGCGTTCTGGTGCTATCACAGCGAATGGTCACGGGTTCAAAAGTGACACCTCGGGTGACGACAGTGACGATGGAGAGATACAGGCAGATTCAAACTGCACTGATATGTCAGGGCCTATTACGTGGATAGAAGATGGACAGAAAAGGAGTAGATTTCCAGCAAAATTCATTCCTGGAGTAAGAGGACAGTTCTTGGATGTAAAGACTCCAGGGGATATTTACGAACTGTTTGTGGATGATACTATCTGTCAGTATATTGCTGAGCAAACTAATATTTATGCTCAACAGAAAATTTGTGGAAAAACACTGGTGAACAAAATGAAACGGAGGAGTAGGGAAAAAGACCGGATTCCTACAAATAAGGATGAAATAAAACTTTTATTCGGACTTTTGCTTCTTCAAGAGATTATCGTCAAACCTCCAAGTAACAAATTACTGGCCACGGCCATATTTTACGAGATCATTACGGAAAAGAGATTTTTCCTTCTCTTGAAATTTCTCCATTTTTCTGACAATGAGGCCTACGATGGGCAGATGCCTCCTAAACTATACAAGGTAAAGCCAGTCTTCGATCACTTTGTGAAAGCCTTCTTCTACGGAAAGGTTGCCTTGGTTTGAGGGTATACATTCCAAAGAAAAGGTCCCGGTTCGGAATGGAATCATACAAAATTTGCGAAACCAAAATGGGTTACGTGTGGAATATGTTGTGGTACACTGGAAAATCAACAGGACTCGACAGTGAATTCCATGGCATTGATCAATCACAGTCTTCCAAGCCGACAAGAATTGTGTGTACTCTGACAGATAATATACTGAAACAAGGATACCTGATAGGAATTGACAACTATTATAGCAGCCCTGAATTATACGGCCTGCTAAATGACCTCGATACTGACGCAGTGGATACAGTAAGAACCAACCGGAAAAATCTCCCTAAGGAAGTTATGAGTAAAAAACTGAAGATAGGAGAGGTAACAGCTGCTTATCGAAAGAAACTCATGGTTCTAAAATGGAAGAACAAGAGAAACATTTGCTTGCTCAGTAGTATCCACGATGCTGAAATGCGAACTGTCCCTATCAGAGGAAAGGACAAAACCAAAGAGAAACCTGTAGTTTGCATTGACTACAATGATTCTATGGGGGAGTTGATCTTTCCGATCAGTACGTCATTACGTGCTCCACAGCAAGGAAGCGAATGAAGAAATATTACCAAAAAATTTTCCAGCATCTTCTGGACCTCGTGGTATTCAATTCATTCATCATTTTCCGATAACATGGAGGAAAATTCTTTCGCCTGCAGTTCAGAATTCACCTCATCGATAAAATCCTCGAAAAGTACATAGGTTCAACACCCGCTGAAGCAGTGCCTGTCCTTTCAGTTAGACCACTTCCCGCTTCACCCACAGAAAGATTCAGCGGTAGGCATTTTCCTGATGTGAATCCACCATCGGGAAAAAGGCAGCATGGTGTGTCTGGCGAAAAGAGAGAGACGTGAAACAATCTACAGGTGCAGCGACTGCGATGTCGCTCTCTGTGCAGCTCCGTGTTTCCGTGCTTATCACATGCAAGATCTGTAAAAACAGTGCGTGAGATGTAAACTATGTGAACAGTGTAAATAATATAATTAGTGAAATCAGTCCTGAATTCATTGCGATAGAGAAGTAATTATTGTGAGAAGACGATTAGAACCAGGCTACCATTGTAAGTATTTGTTCTCAACTTATTACTGCGATTGCAAACCCTGCATGAAATATATTTTTCTCAGCTGCGGTATTTATTTCAGAAATTGTAGATTAGTTAATGATTAAGTGTATTTGTAGTGTATACGTTCTTTATTTTCCTGAAATTAATATGAAAATATAGATATTCCGAAAAGAAATTCATATTTGTAATATACAGAAGTTAGTGCTAAACTTAGGTCGTTTTTGGTCCTAAACTAAAACACCCGCAAATATTAACAAATAGGCGAAAATCATTTTATATATCAGAAGTAGGATATATGTAGCATTTTATTATCAAGTATTTCAAAATTTGGAAAATTTCTTGAATTTATTTTTTTATTTTTCGAGTTTCGAAAATTAGTCCCCACCAGAACGGGGTTACCATATAATGCGCTCCCCAGTTAACGGATTAATAGAATCAACAATAAGGTAAAGGTTCTAATGTGGAAAGAAAATACATTGTATTGAAAAGGTGGACAATTTTCGAATAAAAATTAGATTTTAATGTTATTAAGTATCCAGTATTCGGGAGATAGTGGGTTTGAACCCCACGGTAGGGCAACCTATAGTGAAGTGCATACTTTTGTTACAACCTGTAGTAAAGGGGCTACACGTCATTGTGTGCCTGGCCTTGCTTTGGCAGTTCTAAGAGGGTGTTATACCTTTCACAAGAGTCGTTTCCTGTGTTTACAAATACCGCTAACCGGTCAGTAAGAGATTGCTCCTTGCAGTGAGTGGTTTTGTGACAGGAAAATGGCATGTTATTCACGTGATAATTTTTCAGCAGGTATTGATGACAATAAATTAATGCAGTATTTAGAACAGTGCGAAGTTAACACTGATGATTTATCGGATAGCGATAGGGAATTTAGTTCAGAGAGTAGCGACGAAATTATACCGGACACGTCCGCGGAATCACCGCAGCTAAAGGAGAGATGTTTAATTATGTCTAACAGCACTAAAGCTGCTCTGAATATGGTGGTAGATGAAACTAGTGATAACGAATATGATGATGATGATGATGTCTCTGGAGAACATTTTGTGGAAATTTGTCCCATTGAACCCGACAAGATTCCTCAACCTCCTGTCTCCTTCAAGAAAGTTCTTGGACCTAAACATGCCCTACCGTCTGATTCTCCGCCCGTATCACACTTCTATTTACTTTTCACTTACTCTCTGCTAAACCTTACAGTCACATATAGTCCTCTATCATTACCTAAATGCCGGACTCCGCGGGCGAAGTGTAGCGTGCCTGCCTCTCACCCGGAGGTCATGGGTTCGATTCCCGCCCAGGTCAAGAATTTTCGCCTGGTCCTGAGGGTTGGTTCGAGGTTCACTCAATCTAAGTGACCCTAGGTGATTGCAATTGAGGAGATATCTGAGGGTAGGGGACCCCGGTCTGGAAAACCAAGAATAATTACTGAGAGGATCCGTCTCGCTGACCATGATTCACCTCGTAAAGTGCAGGTACCGAACTGAGCAGCGGTCGCTTAGTAGTTCAAAGCAAATCACGGCTTTAGTGCCGTATATTTCTTAATTTCGTAAATTCTGTTGTACCGACCTCGATAGCTGCAGTCGCTTAAGTGCGGCCAGTATCCAGTATTCGGGAGATAGTAGGTTCGAACTCCACTGTCGGCAGCCCTGAAAATGGTTTTCCGTGGTTTCCCATTTTCACACCAGGCAAATGCTGAGGCTGTACCTTAATTAAGGCCACGGCCGCTTCCTTCTCACTCCTAGCCCTTCCCTGTCCCATCGTCGCCATAAGACCTATCTGTGTCGGTGCGACGTAAAGCAACTAGCAAAAAAAAAAAAAAAAAAATTCTGTTGCATTGTAAAATTATTTTTCTAATATATACTACAACCGAAAACGAGAAACTACTTTTTCTGAAAAAAAACTATAGTATCAACTACTATTTTTTACTTATTTAATGATTCAGAATTATTTTAATACTGTGTTGTCCACAAGTAGAAAATTTGTTGTCAGTATTTGCCAAACATCGATACATACACGCGAATTTTATCGGTGAGTAAAATTGTCTTGTTTTTATTAGTGACATATGTTTGAATTTTTATTTTTTACGTTTTTATTTTTCTCGTTCAAATTAGTTATTCTATAGAATTGTATTTAGAAATACATTATACATAATTACGTATATTCTTTTGTATCGTAAATTATTTGTTCAAAGTAGATATTGAGAGAGAAAGTGCGAAAATATTTTTCTCATCCTAAAAATAAACGTTATCGACAACTATAAATCAACAATAAAACGTTTTTGACTCGTTATATCACTCCAAACCAGTTTCTTATTCTACGTTGTTGATATGTAGAAAATTTCCTGCCGGTATTTGCTATACACCGGTAGATATACGCGAATTTTAAAATACATGTATTTCCACTGTAAACGGCCTGGCACTTTACAGTAGTAGGGAGGCGGAGCTCTGGCCTCTTCCAGCTGATGGGGAGCGGCCGACTAGATCGGCTCTTGGCTCCAAGAGGGTTAAGGCAAAATTTAGTGCTTTTAGAAGTATTTTGTCAGATGTTAAACCTTTCCCCAGTAGATTTCAAAGTCAGAAACCCTTGGTACCGTATCTTTTTACGTCGCTTGAAGAACTTACAAAAAACCTGATGATAAGATTTAAGTCTGAGAAGATAGCTGAAGCAAGTACTTCCCAAAAGTGAATAAATTTAGACTTACAAAATAGTGCCAATCTGCTTTCAGTAGAAAAAGTGTATATTGGTAATGGTGCCAAGATCTTACTCAAGTTAAATGTTCTGAAAAGGAAAAAGTTACTTTTATGAATGAGTTCAAAAATCTCTTGATCACCATGTTAGAAAAACTCGGAGAGAAAAGTCCTCTAAAATCACATTTAGCAAGGGATCTCACTGCCCTAGACCCTAAAATTATATTGCTCAAATCCAGCTTGGCTATGAAAAGGATTGATGTCATTCTTGAAAACTTGCGCAGCCATTCAAGAATATGTGATGAAAGTGCTGAAAAGGCCAAACGACAGTTCTGTCTGCTAACTGAGGAAGCTCAGAACAATGCAGGAATCAACAAACATATTAATGACTTCATTTCTAAAAGAATGGGTGACTTGGGATTGGTTGAATTTTACTTGAATCTCTTAGGAAAAGGTATGAAATATGAAGATCTCTAGTCTGTAATGAAACTTTGTTTCATTTTATCCCATGGTAATGCATTTGTTGAGACAGGCTTTTCTGCTAGTGAACATTTACTAGTCAAAAGTCTTCTAGAAGAATCACTTGTGTTTCAGAGAATAATTTTTGATAGTGTGAAACATGTTGGTGGTTCGAGGAATGTTAGAGGTATGCTGACCACGATCCGAGCTTCAGGGAGAAGGTATCAGTCATACCTGGAAAAGAAAAAAGAAAAGCAGTCAAAAGAGGAAAAGAAGAAAATGGAGAAAATGAAAATTTAATTATAATTGAAAGATTTGGAGGAAAAACAGAAAAGGTTGAAAATTGAAAGAGAAAAGCAGGATGCTGAAATTGGAAGGTTAGAAAATAGTTCTAGAAAACATAAAACAAAAATAGCAATCTTTTCGATAAGTGCAAACTTTTTTTTTTCATTTCTGTCTTTTCTGACAAAGCAGTCTTCAAATTTGGTAACTGTTTTGAATATAGACCTAGACTAATTGGAATTCATTATACTCACCTACATCACAAACACAATGCTTTTGATCTCAAGTGCTTTAAATTCACATGAGTTACTATTAGGGTACTGAAGTTTAATTTTTATGTTATACATGCTATAGTGTAACTTTTACTGAATTACTATATTAAAAACAAGTCAATTTTTACTTTGTTTCCCAAAATCATTTCTTTTAATATCTTAAATGTACTTCCAATGTTTACTAAATTTGTGTTTTGTATAATTTGTTTCTTGGCATATGGAACTACATATGGTACATGAAAATACTTTTATTCACATGTTACCTACATATTAGGATGGGCCGAAAGAACTCTAATTCCTTTTTCCGAGTCGTAATACCGTGGAAAAGTTGCGGATTGGGGAGAATAAAACGGGGTAAAAAAAAGAAACAAAATAGGCTCATTTCTTTCGGTCGCGCACGTGCTCTAAAGTTTGCCGAAATTCGGAAAAATGTATATTTTCACGATCATTTTCTACCTTGCTTAACTTAACAGTTTTTAAATGTAATAGCTCTAGCCGACTCTTACTCGAACCAATAATGATTTGGAAAAAAGAATGGTTCAGATCAGTTAAGGTCTTTCGCTCGTGCAACAGCCGACAAATCTAACAAATTCTCGCGCTCGTCGTAACTCGCTCGGGTCAAAGACCCACCTACCACTCTCGCCACCACACCACGCCATTGTTGTGTCAGTCTGCACTTATCCCTCGTGTTTGATGTGTGTTTCATTCACTCTTTCAGTTACTATTGTCGCTGTACTTCGATGTTTGTTTTGTGTAATGACATTTTTATGTAACTTTGTGACGTAACTGTGGTATACTATGGCTGTACCTAAGAAACTCATCACAAGACAGGTATTTCATTGCCCTGTATTTGGTGCACCTAAAGACTTTTCATCGAACGAGCTTCCTACTGGTGAGGATGTGATTCGGTGTTGTTCACAGGTGAGATACCACTTGGCGCGTAAAGTTAATAATAAGAGCGTCAGTTTTTCACACGTTGCCAGTGCAGTAGCTAACAAAATAATTGGTTTGTATCAGAAAGCATCCATTCCGACAGTTACAGATAAGAGAATTGTGCAACTTATAAAAGCGTTGCATGATAAATATTACAGCATTCGAAAATCATATACTCGGAATAAGAATAAGGATTCGTTTAAGCAGAAAATAGACGAGTTTAAGCAAAAATGCTCATTGGTTTTTGACGTAGCGGCCTGCAAATGCCCCATTGTTAATTGCATTTGTAACAGAACCCCTCATTTATGTAAATGTGACATGACTGTCAACTGTGATTGTGCAAGATCAAACAAAATACCTGCTATAGAGCTATGATTTGTTTACTTATTACAAGCACACGGAATAGGAAAAATCGGAGGGTTGAATGTGTCTGAAACAAAGAAACGTATTAAATCATTGGAAAGGAGATCGCGTGACAGCCATTTAACTCTGGATGATGAATCTGAATCTCATATGAAACTCTCGTGCTCGTATTCAAATGTAAATATTGTTGAAACTGATGATGAAGACCGATATGCTTCTAGTAAAGGTAGTGATAGCGACTAAGACTTAATGTTCCAAAAAAGGTTTCCTCTGATAATTGGCAGATGAGAATTCAGCTAAAATCTACTGCATTACAGAGCGATCATTATGGAGTTTCTGATCGTGCTACCACTGCAATCGCATCAAGTGTTTTGCATGATGTAGGACTAATTACCGATTCTGATGTCTCCCATGTTATAGACAAAAACAAAATAACAAGAGGAAAACGAAATTTTAGAGTGGAATTCTGCAGTAAACCTGAAGAATTTCCACTACAAGGTCTCTACATCGGTGGGTGGAAGGACGACACGTTAGTGGTAGATCTAACTCATTCGGAAAGGTTCCGTAGAGTAAAAGTGGAAGAGCATTTACTCGCTAATTCAAGAACCTGGTTCAGTCTATATTGGCCATGTTACTCCAACTTCTGGAAGTTCTGAAGATATTCTCACTTCTATTATTTCTTATCTGTATGGTCGTGGTACTTCTCTCGAAAAGTTAGTTGTCGTAGGATGTGATGACGCTGCTGTTAATACAGGTTGGAAAAACGGTCTGACTCGCTGAATCGAAATACATTTGGGGAGACTGCTACAATGGGCTGTTTGCCTTCTCCATTTCAATGAACTGCCATTCCAGCATCTATTTCAATACCTAGACGGTAAATCAACTGGTCCAAAATCATTGAGAGGGCCAATCGATGAAAAGCTAAGTGGCTGCAAAAAATGTCCAATGATTGGCTTCAAAAGTATTGACTGTCAGATCGCCACAATAAACAGGATATAGTAACTAAGGATCAGCAATATCTACTCGATATTTCCATGGCAATAAAGTCGGGAAACTGTAAAGAGGATTTGGCTGTACGAGATCCTGGTCACTTTTTCACACTAGAGGTGGTTGACAACAGCAAATCAAACTCTCAGATTGTACTAAAATGAAGAATGTCCAACACCTGAACTTGAAGAAATAGTTGTATTTATTTAGAAGTCGTACATGCTAGTGTGGTTTAGTATCAAAACAACTAAATATTTTACAGAGGCACCAAAACGTTTGAACCAATCAATACAATCTTCAAGGTATTTGCCTGAAAATTTATGTAATATTGTTGACCCTGTGATAGAACGAAATGGCTTTTTCACTCATCCAGAACATTTAATGTTAGCCATAACCCAAGATAATACAAAACACGTAAGAGAGCTCGGGATTCAACGAATTCTAAAGGATAGACAGTTAGATCGAAAGAGAACAAGTATCAGAACATTCCTGTCGCCAAAACTTAATTCAAGGCTCAAGACTACTGGGAAATAATTAATTGGATGGACTGGGATTTATCTTCTCCCCCAGTCTTAAAAGATATCAGTGACGATGAGATTAAAGCATATATTCACCGTGACTCATTCCCTAATTGGTATATAACATTGAAGACATTCCCAGTTCACACACAGGCAGTTGAACGATGTGTGAAACTCGTGGCAGAAGCCTCAAGAAAAGTTTGTGGAGCTGAGTCTAGGGATGGTTTTATCAGAACGACTCTGCAGTCAAGGTCAACCATGCCTAACTTCGCCCATAAATCAGATTTCAAATTACCTTCGACTAAATGAGTGATAACGGTGATGTTCAATTGTTCTACACGAGTTTCTTGGACTTACGATTGTTCGCACAAAATATTGTTTTTAAATTGAAAAATGTTTATAAATATTACGGATGGTTTAAACTAATTTGTTTGTTAACATTTAAGCTTGTATTCAATAAAGAAAAGAAAAATATAACGCGAAATTTGTTAGTATTTCTTTCTCCTTGAACTATGATCTATTTTATTTGTACTTTTTTCCAAATTTTCATTAACTTTGAAGGAAATGCGCAACCGGAAGATGTTGATGGATTTAAATAATATTTAAACATCATTTTCTGTTATCGTAACAGACTTTCAACGTATTAGGTCGTGTTACGTACATGTAGTACGTGTTGAAGAGATGTTAAGTACTGAACAAAAATGGCCAGCCGGACACCAGTGGGATCCGAACCCACAACCTCCCGATTTCGCGTTGGTTGTGGGTTCGGATCCCACTGGTGTCCGGCTGGCCATTTTTGTTCAGTACTTAACATCTCTTCAACACGTACTACATGTACGTAACACGACCTAATACGTTGAAAATCTGTTTCGATTACAATGCGGTCGTGAAAATTCAATATTCATCATTTTCTGTGCTTCTAATACAAAAGAATATAAGCTATTGCATTCGAGAAGGGGCTGTTATAAAAATGTTAACAATTATCGTAGAAAGGTAAAAATTTTTCCGAATTTCAGCAAACTTTAGAGCACGTGCGCGACCGGAAGAAAGGAACTTGTTTTGTTTCTTTTTTTACCCTGTTTTACTCTCCCCAATTCGCATCTTTTCCATGGTATTACGACTTAGAAAAAAGAATTTGAGTTTTTTCGGCCCACCCTACTACATATATTACAAATACATGTTAATTTCTTATTGTTGTAGACAAATTTTGGTCTCAAGAGTGCTTTAAATCCACATAAAATAGTATTAGATTGCTGTGGTAAAATAATTTTATTTTCATATTTGAATTACTCTATTAATAAGTTAGTTGTACTTTGTTCTTAGGAAATAAGATAAAAGTATGTTACATGTTAACATTAGAATATTTGTTTATATCATTGTAATTGTTTTTCCATAAATACTTGGAAAAAAAAGGAAGTGGAGAGAGAATTAGGCCAGCTCTGGGGATGGTGGAGGCTGGAATTTCCTTTTTTGTTCCTTATAAAACATACTGTTCAGCGAATTAACTTGTAACTTCGTTTTCGTGAGTCAGGGAAATTTTTCTTAATAGGTCAGGGAAAGTCAGGGAAAATTGAGAGAACGTTTGTGTGGGCACTATGTCAAATAACTCCAACTATTATTTAAACTTGTGAGAAGAGGACAGTGAATGCAAAGTGGGTATTATTTTCAAATATGCTGAGAGCGAGAGTCCGGTATAGCATACGACGATCCTTTCTGTGAGCCATGGCACTGTATGTCTTGCCTGTAGCAGAAGTTTGACTCCCCAACATTGTCCACTGTGTCAATGATGAACCGTGTTTGTCTTGTGTCTCACTGACCCGCGAGTGCCCCACTCAGCACTGATTGCTGCAAGTCAGCTGAATCATGTGCCGTAAGCTCACTGTTGCTGCGATTCGATTCACTGGGACAGTTGAATGAATCAATACAATGCCTCAAATTATACAATCAGTAGCCAACACTACTACCAAACCTGCAATGCGAGTTCCTGTGATCGCTGTCCAGTTTTTCCCTACAAAACTTTCACATCTGTGATGTAGATTCCGGCTTCTTTATCCAAGATACTAATTGATCAAGGATTTCTGTTGCCCATCCCAGCTATACTTCATAATTATACAACTGGATTGTTTCTTAAAATAGGTATTCTTAATGATGAGACTGTTCTTCAGACAGAAGTCTAAGATACATTGTCCTTCTCTTCCTGTTTCCAAATCCATTGAGCCTAGTCAGTTTTCCATATCCCATTCTATCAACCCCAAACTGAGCATTAAGATCTACTATCATGATTATATTGTAACATGGTGGCGGGTAGTTGGTGAATAAATAAATACACCACTGCTAGCGTTTACTCTTAATATTTATTAATTAACACTAATTACTTACAGAGGCACACAATTACACCAGTCCACACTCTCACTGCTCCACAGTCATTCTTGCTTTCACAGCCCATGCACAACATTTTCACAATCCCATACAATGTACACCGGCAGTTTACTCCCAACAGTCTTTGTTTACTGTCCCTTTGCTGATCCTATGTTGAATTCTCCCATGTTGCACCAGACAGCACATTCACTTTACAGCAGCTGGACTGATAGACTTGACTCCTTGACAACAGACAGGCATAAGAAACTCAGTTCCACGGACAGAACACACAGAGACTGTCATACAGACTGCCTCATCACCTCAGGCTGAACCTCAACTCGAACTGTCACTGTCCACAGCGGCACTCTTCGACAGCACTTCTCCGAGACTGACCTGACTGACTGCACTCCTGAAGCATCTGGCCCACATTACAGTAAATGGGATGGTCAGTGGTTCCAGAACAGTGTAGAAGCTGGATACACCCAGAAACCTGTCAGGGCCCTCAGTTGTCTCGGTTTCTGGCAATTGCTAAAGGTTCATGGGGAGACAACAGAGAGGCTGGCACATCCCATTATAAGCCTTTCCTTCCTGGAATGGACACGCAGGAAATGGCCAATAGCCCAACTGTCACATCGCTTGCTTCTGGGTGGGTCTAGATGAGCTTGCCCCTCTCAGCTGGAAATCAGTATGGTTGACACCATCACAATATTTTCCCCTCCTATGGAAACTTCCGAATTTTCAAGGAAGGCATCTTTCTCTTGCTGGGCCCATCCAGACTGCTGTACATAGACCTGAGCAAAGGTCAGTCTTCGTTTTAATATTTTTCTGCACTTTAATTGTTCTCTCACTGACATACTCTGTCTGAAACTTTATCAACGTTCGTACTGGTGACAAATCCTACACCATTTCATGCTTCTTTCCGATTTCCATGCCAGAAGCACTTGTATCTTTTTTTTTTTTTTAAATGCCTTTCCCTTTCCACTTCGTTTTCCCCATTCCTAGGATCTCCATCATTCTTTTTCCCCATGAGGTATAGTTCTTCACGATTGGCATTAAGGGTAATGGTGTTGAACTTCCCAATTCTAGTCTTTTTTTGTCTCAGAGTTGTTTTTCTCTTAGCATATTTCTGCTAGTTATCATCAGGGTTATGCCATCATTCATAGCAGAGCTTTGCAAAGATAGTGAAGTATTTGTGGTTTCTTTTTGGTTTTCAAGGCTCTTTTTAGTTTGAAAGCCAGTGCAGTTACTCTCCTGTTCGCTTGCTGGGCTTAATACTAGAGATTTTCTAGGGGCATTTTCTCTCTCAACCTTTGATAGTCCTCTACCAAACCTGCACGGCAGCAGGTCCTCCTCACAAGATTGTATCATGTACACCTCTAAAATACTGTTCATATTCACCATTTGCCTGAGTAAATCAATCTGTGAACACTTCGACAGTTCAGTCACATAAATACTAATCATTCATCTAAAAAAACATAAAGTAAATGAAGTCTTACAGCAAGCAGATTAACAATGGTTACATAATTCTTGTTATTGTGCGACTTCACTCTGTAATCTGAATTCTCATGTTTTTTCTTTCTCCTCAGGAGGACAGAAGATTGAATCAACTTGGTAAACCAGCAACTAACAAGATAGCCATGTTACCTAAAGTTCTGTCCCAACTAAAGAAACATGATCTTCAACTGGCCTTCATCGAGCACAATGTGTTATCAGTATTAACGGACTGGCTGGCACCAATGCCAGACCGCAGCATGCCATCTCTCAAGATACGTGAAAATGTTCTCAAGCTGCTTTGGGAGGTATATTTCGTAAAAATCTCAAATTAAACATTGATATTCATTTTCCCATGCTGATAAAATTATGCAGTATGACAAATTTCACAACACTTGTCAGTGGTAAAATAATTGTCTGAGCACTTTCTTTCTTGTGAATAAAGTAATTCTCAGCACTGAACTCTCATCAGGAACACATGGTCTTTGCCCTTTATTAAGCATTTATGGTTAGAAAGCTTATAGTATCAAGCTACGTTAATGCCTGCAGGAGAGTCCAACCAAAGATAGTGAAACTGAAAAATAGTGATTCATGTGGTTTATGTTGGAGTTGCTTATCTTTGACAATATTTTGTTCATAGTTCCCTGGAATCAGCCAGGACACATTAAAGCAGTCTGGGATTGGAAAGGCTGTAATGTACCTGTACAAACATCCTAAGGAGACCAAAGAGAATCGAGAAAAGGCAGGAAAACTCATAAACGAATGGGCCCGCCCCATCTTCAATCTTTCTACTGACTTCAAAGGTACATCTGGAATATTCCTTAAATTCTGTGTTTGTAAATTTTGATCTTGTTATAAAGATAGTATATAAAAGTTCTCAGGTAATTCAATATTGAATGTGTAATTTCGTCATGAATTATAACTTTCACCTTAAGATGAAGAGCAGGATAAAAGGAACATCATTAAAATTATGCATAAACATGTATTGTATTTCTGCTGGTAAACTGGGTGAGTTGCCTGTGAGTTTGCATCCAGGAGATAGTGGGTTTGAACCCCCTGTTGGCAGCCCTGAAGATGGTTCCCCTGTTGGCAGCCCTGAAGATGGTTTTCCATGGTTTCCCATTTTCACACCAGGCAAATGCAGGGGCTGTACCTTAATTAAGGCCATAGCCGCTTCCTTCCCACTCCTAGGCTTTTCCTATCCCATCGTCCCATCGTCACCATGAGACCTGTATGCGTCGGTGTGACATAAAGCCAGTTGTAAAAAAAAATCTGCTCATGTACAGTATGTATCTAAACACGTGTAACAAACGTCGGGTGGGGGGGAAGATTCCTGGGATCAATACAAGAAAAATCGTTCCTATAAACAATGTCCTGCAATACGTTGGTATTGAGGTACAGACGATGTTCATTGTCACAATCATACTGATATTCTATCGCCCGTTGTCCAGTTTGTTCACCTACGAGGTTACATTTGGGAGAGATGGCATCATAAACTTGCATAACACACACTCATGTGGGCAGTTGAGTATCCCCATGGTATTCTTCTTTCGGTGTCTATCCGATTCGGATGTTGGCGATCATGATGGCTATTTTTGTCTTGTTTGTGGCAGAGCGGAACAGTTCAACTGATGACATATTGCACCAGCCTCTAAGATTGTCAAGCCAAGATATTCTTCTTCTTCCAGGACCTCTTTTGCTGTTGATTTTCCCCTGGAGTATTTTTTGGAGTAGGTTGTATCTATCTGTGTCGCTAACTATCAGCAGTGCTTTGGATGCAATGCGCGGTGAGGTATTATCCATGATCAACTGATCGGCCCATATATGCTACCCTGATGAGTGAATGGACAAGTGTGGCTGATCTTGAGGGGCACTTCTTATACTACTGGAACATGTGGCGCTAGTAGTTTACTACGCCATGTGGTTCATGCAAAATGGGGCTCCAGTGCACTTCATCATTTGTGTATACCTGTTTTGGACACCTTCCCATGATTTTTGATCGGCATTGACGTCTATTGCATAGACCTGCCCAATCTCACGACCTTATTCCACTGAACTTTTATCTGTGGGGGGACAAAAAGTGCATTGTACACTACTAGAGTTATCAGCAGCCTGAAACAGCATATCACTTAACACCTGTGCAGCTGTTCAATAAGACCCAGGTATCATCGAGCAGATTTGCCAGTCCATGATGAGGCTGGTCATGGCAGACACTTGAAGCATCTCCTGTGTTGTACAGTACTGTCACTCTGTCGCACGTAACTCTGTAACAAGTATTGAGAACGTATGTTCATAAGGACCTTTTTTCTTGTTTTGATCCCAGTAATCACTGTCCAACCACCAACCCCCAAGGTTTGTTACGTTTTAAGATACGCCCTGTAATTGTACAATATGGTTGAATGATTCAAACCGTTAATCCTACAGATATCTAAAAATGGTATTCAATTTTATTTTCGGAGTTTCTTGCCTTTTATTAATCCTTAGTTATTATCATAATCATTTGAATTTTTACATTCATGACTAAATGTCATTAAATTTATTATGTATTAAAAGGAAATTCACTTATTGGTTAAATGATCATGGAAACATAATCAAAACATAATGGTTATTATCAAGATTATGTCGAAATATTGATGAAGGAAGACATTGCTTTTCTTTCCATTGATGTTTCTTGGTATCTTATTTCATACAATGGATTGTCACCCTTGGACCTGGTTTCATCAACACATGTTAAATATATACTAACAAGTAGTTAGTTAATACGGAGTTAAAAATTTAACATCTTGTTAGGTTTCTTGCGTTTCATCAAACTTTTCTTGTGAAATGTTAACTAATCAACTGTTAACTCCCAATATTGCGAATCAAGGAGGCAGTGGTACAAACATGCTGTTTTACAGCGCGCTCTGATGCGCTTTTGTTTGAGTACAGCTATAAAATATGACACTTTAAGTGAGATGGAAACATGGTTCTAATTTTTCCTCCTTCGAAAAAGAGTTGTTAATTGAATTAGTTAGTAAATATATATAAGTTACCGAGTGCAAGCGCACACATGGCTTGATGATAAAAGAAAAGGACGAGTCGTGCGAGAAAGTACGTCAGGGTTTCAATGGGGTTAACAGATACTTTCTTAGCGGGTATCCACTGTCACTTAACAGAATCACTTCGTTAATTGTCCCCACTTCAAACTGTGCTTTGATATGGGAGTTGTTAAATGTTGTATTGTCGTGTGCAGAACCAGACCACCTAGCAAGTTTATCCCTGATTTGGAGGTTAAGCTCACTAATCACCTGAACATTAACATTAACAGAGAAATATCCCTTCCGATTACGATATATTTCGGCCCAGTTGCCTCCAGGTGATTGGATTGTTACATGTGTGCAATCTATTGCACCTGGAACAAACACCAGGAAAACAGCTTATATCAAAGAAGTCGCGGATAATTTGCTGACTGAAGGGAATGTTATATACCTCCTTCTCATGGGTGCTATTGCTGCAGACACTCGACAAACAACTCTACTAACAGTGGCTTTAGAAATTCCAGCATTGTCTCCGGCGATTATGTGAAAAGAACCAGTAGCAAAAAATCATATCATCAGTACCTGCAACATTGGAGAAAGAGATAAGTTTCTCGTCGTAGGATATTCCAGCCTCTCTCAAATTTCGTCAACAACCTTAGTAACGACTATTTTCGATAACCTGTATCTATGAAGAAATTCTGCATCCGTCAAATTTTCAAAGTCATTACGTCGCTGAACTCTTCTTCGATCAGGATTATTGTGTAAAAAATCTAAATAGAGCAATTCTGCATCTAAAGGGAGATTCACAGCAGCCATTTTAGAACAGGTTGCTAAATACTAATGTTAGCCATTTAACATGGGAAATGGCTGATGTTAACTTTAATCCGCAGTTTAACATATCATCCCTGTTCTGCCAAAACGGTGAATGTTACAATGCTCTTTCTATCCATTACTTCCCTTAAGACTGGTTACGCCTTCCAGCCACATACTTACTGTACCATACTGAAGGAATGTATGTTTGCATGACATTTACCCGCTCCTAGAGTGTGATGTATTTAAGGTTCATTTTCCTTTACACACACGCATAGGAAAATAAACTCAACGGAAATTGTTCTGATGGAGCGCATATCAATATATGGCTGGAAGGCGTGACCAGTCTTAAGGGAAATAATGGATAGAAAGAGCATTGTAACATTCGCTGTTTTGGCAGAACAGGGACGATATGTTAACGTTAATGGTTGTTGATGAAACGCAAATTTTCTTAAATCGTATGTTAAAATGATTTAACACCTTGTTAAGTACTAACATGTGTTGATGAAACCGGGCCTTACTGTTGCAAAGAGGAAGCAGAGTACTTAGTAGTAGTAGTAGTTAATGTCGAACTCAGGACTTAAAAAAAAAAAAAAAATGTTTTAGCTATGAGTAAAGAAGAACGTGTCCAGAGAGACTTGGAACAGATGCCCAAGAGGCGACGAGTGAGTGAGGAAGAAGAACAGTCTTCCCAACGAGATATCACAAAGGCTTTGGCTTCAGGAGAAACTGATAAGTACGGATTTTTCTCATATTGTGAATTTAATAAAACAATCTTTTAATTGCAATTTAGTTTTGAATATAATTTGATGTGTGGTGAGCTGGTGACGGAGGGTATTTACAGCAAAAACTGGTTAGGACGATTTTGTGGGGACCGAAAAAAAGTTTCATAAAGAAGGAACGTGCTAAGAAAATTAAAAACAGTTATGTTGTTAAATTTAAGGTTAGACTTGAACGTAAAAATAATTACGATGAAAACAAAGATAATTATTTACAATTATAATTAATGAAATAAATAAAGAAATAATACATTTTAAGAACCCAACATAGTAAAACATCAGGGAAAAAGTTCTTTAAGATGCAAACTATACAAGTCGCTTACAGTTATGTCTAAAGTTATCATAGTAATGTCCTACATCCTGGCGATTTGCACACGTTTCATGTGGGGATTAGCATCCGCTTTCTCAATGAACTTTAATTTTTCATCATTTGTATACTGTCTAGCTTTCTTCTCCATAACTGAATGTCCTCCAAGCAACAATGCATAAGTACAGTAGGCCTAATTTATGTACGTTGTTACACAATTCACTTACGAACATAAAATTAAGCACCAACACGTCAGCTGTATACCTACATACAGTAGGCGTAATTTACATACATTGTTACAAAATGCACTTACAAACACAAGATTAAGCACCAACACGTCACACGAGCTACTGTAGCGCGATCCAAACAAACACACACCCACATCAAAGACTGGCTTGAGACTGACATTCCCTGCAGCCGTAGTCCGACACTCTAGGGCCGTGAAATTAAGTTCTCTACCAAATTCCAACCCACGCCAGTCGTCGCTGGTGCATGGTGCGCGCAACGTGGCCGGTAACGCTAATTTAAATTTCTTATGGTGGTAATTGCGAACATACTAAAGGGTGACGTAAATGTGCTATCAAGGTTTCTTTAATGTGTATTTAATAGGACATGAACTGGGACTTTGGAATAATGACTTAATAACCAGGGAAACATACTAGAGAGGGACGCCTTACCAGTTTCAGCTGTATGTAGCTATGAATTTTTAAAAGCAAATTTTTCTTCCAACTTGTCAGTTTATCTACAGTAGAACCTTGATTATCTGTTCCTGAAAAGTGCACTTTCCTGAATTATATGTTCAGAGTATGTCGTCCCTTGAGCGTCCTAATTAAATCGCGTTGTAAAAATCCCGCATTATCCGTTCCTCGAAACGATTTCCCGAATCAACCGTCCAGAAATTTCAGTCCCATCAACGCTAAATCCTCGATCAAGCGTTTTTCAAGAAACTGTATCTTACAAAAGGACTTCTACGGCATACTTATAGATTTTTGCGTTAACGCCCCGTCATTGCGATAACTGGAAAAACGATCGGTGGTGAACTTGCCTAAGGGACCATCTTAGCATCGCATTCAGGTGGTATTGTTTAGAGAATCCTCGGAAATCATAAAGCAGAGAGTGGCCACGACAACTGGAAGGAGACAGAGCGCATTTCAACCGCTCTACTTGAAGACGGAACGAGTTTCGTCAAATGTTCTTATTTGTAAAACGTCCACGTATGTCCAGGGTTAGATGTTTATGTTTTTACTTTTTTCCATTGTAAGCCGAACAGGTTTTCAGCACTTCCCGTAGGGCACTGTATAGTCACTGGGCTTTCAGACACGAATCGAAACTGCTCCTTCTTAACACAAGTCCAGTTTATCGTATATGATTCTGTTATCAAGACCAGAATAGATGTCGCACCTTACGTACTGTATGTAAAACCATGGGAGGTCTTGTGATTGCCTATTACTGTTTTGTTCCTAATATAAGACCGGGAATTTCACGCTTTTGTGTTAAACTGCAGTCGTTTTTATTTGTGTACGTTTCATTTAAAAAGTTTGTGTCATTTCCCATTCATACTGACTTGTGCAGCGAGTGCACTTTCCAGCTGAGCTCAAGGCCACAAATAACCGTAATTTCTGAAGTTATGATTTTTTTTTTTTTTTTTTTTTTCCTCTTTCCAATTTGACTGTGATTAGTGACTGGCAGAATTGAATATACAGTAATGGATTTGTGAACTTTTGAGAATCGATACTTGCATTTGAAACCATATTCTCGGGTTCAAAATAACCTGCAAATATCGATGTAGGTCTATTTTACGCGGTACAAGATTTCCAGAAATTGACTACGAACAGTACACTGGTGATCAGATTACAATGGAAGATTAAGAAAAGAGGGAATTTTGCCGTCATGTTGGGCACTTTTTGTATCTAATGTGCTTTATTTCATTAGATTAGAGAATTAAAAATTACTTGTGGTCAATTGTTCTTTGGCTTGGTATTATTAGATTTTCGAAAAGTTTGGCTGGACAAAGTTGCTGAATTGGAAGAAGTTTTCACGGAAAACTGACAGATTTCCCGGTAAAACTGGATATGAAGTATCAAGATTTTAACTCGCGTACCGGTAATTAATGTTTGAAGCCAGTCCCGCGGTCTTAACTTGCCTGCCTGTCACCTCAAGGCCCGGGTTCGATTCCCAGCCAGGTCAGGCATTTTTACCTGGATACAAGGGCTGGTTCCAGGTCAACCCAGCCTATGTGATTACCTCTAATTGAGGAGCTATTTAATAGTGAGATGGCGACCCCGGTCTAGAGAGCCAGGAATAACAGTCATGCTAACCACCTCATTATCTGCAGGCCTTCGGGCTTAGCAGCGGTTGCTTGGCAGGCAAAGGCCCATTGGGACTGTAGTTTGGTTTAGGAGTGTTTGTAAGATTGTAATTGTACACATTTCATTTTTGCAATGTTTAGCCAAGTTGTTGATGGTTTTCATTCATTCCCGCATTTTCCATTTTACAGTGTTGTATTTTTTTGTTCGTTGTCCCTCCAAAAACGGAAAATCGAGGTTGCACTGTACTCATTGCAGTGCTACCAATGATTTGAAAACCAATGATGGCTTCATGTCAGCCCCCTCATTGTAATGTTATCAGTCATTTGAAAACTGGTTAATATTTACTGATTTCCTTATAACAGTTAGTTCTTTATTAATGAGGAAGTAGAAGATAGATGTGTTTTCAATCATCTTAGATGATGTAGTTTGCAGAGAAGTTCTTTAAAAGAAGGTGGGAGCATGATCCAATTATATACGGTTGTTTGGAGTATGGTTTTCTGTAGTCACTTCCTAGTTTGAGACCCCACCTAATTTTTTGCAGCTGTAAAAACAGAGGTAAAAATGATAAAATAAATGTTTAATAAAAGCATATGATAAGTCAGCCCCAAGATCTAGGGCAGCTCATACTGAGGGCTTGCTTATGGTGTGGGAGCAGGGCAGAGGTCATAATGCTGCAACTATGCAATAGTATTCTGTGGCACTGCTCAGGTTGAACTGTAATAAGTAGTGGATTTACGTCCCTTTGCAATATGGACACTGATGCAGCTGACAGGTGCAAAAGGAGAAGCTTTGAAAGTTGAATTCCAAGGATTGTTTCCTTCCCACTCCTAGCCCATTCCTACTCCAATGTCACCATAAGACCTATCTGTGTCAGTGTAACATAAAGGAAATTGTAAAAAAATAAAAAAATATTTGAAAGTAAAGTATCTTTCTCAACCGATGGGTGAAGGTTGAGATGTTTGAGATATGGTATCGTCATTGCCAAAAAGAGATACAGTATAATATAGAGCAGCCCTTAACAACCCAAGAGCTGGAAGTAGCACTCAAGGAGCGGAAGAATTGCAGGGCCAGTTTTCGCAGAAATGTAGAAGTATGCCAGCAACACGGCTTGGACCTCTGTACACATGGCTCTATCAAAAATTTGTATATCAGAAAAATTCCCCAAACACTAGACCATGGCTCTATTCCACCCACTCATCAATTACACAACATTTGACTGTTTTAAAACAAGGAGGCTTCAAAAAATGTTAACTGACATTATTACCCCACTACGATAATAAGTATGAGTAGAACGTAATGCCACTGTCTAACCTAATCCTAAGGTGACCAACGTATTTGGGCAGATGATTTTCTTTGGTGGGATGATGGTCCCCTCAGTGTAGGAAATGACACTGGAACCCATCAAGCAGCATCCAACCCCAGGTTAGGGGTGGCTGCAAAAGGCATCTGGACTCCATGTTAGGAGTGGCATGATCACCTGCTGGCAGTAGATCAGAAATGCTTTTGGGAGTGGCTACCCCATCGTAATAACATTCTTAAATGAAAGTTGCACTTTTAACACATCGGAGACAGAGGTCAAGTGTTCATCAGGGTAGGGTAACAGTGCAGACCGACTGTGTCCGAGACTGACACGGGCCCTTGTATTCATTACATTGTCAATGTAGCCCGAGCTGGAATTGTTCGGAAGCTATATATACCACTTCCTAGAACTTTTATAACAGCTGTACCGTGCACTCGTGTTCTCTGTCGCCATTTAGCAGCTTATTTATGCATGTGTGCACTTCTGAACACCATGCTTACAGCTGCTCAAGGTGCGCACTTTAACTGTTTTGTTTACATCATCTGAATAAATGTTTAGTCTATCTGCAATTTGTAATTTGTTTCTGCTATCATCAGTGGATCTTGGAATGAAGGTGGAATTGTAGAGATGTTAGAAGAGGTTTTTGATGACAGTAATTCAGAAAAAGAGATAGATGATTTGGCTCCAGATCCTGATTTCGACCTTCATGTTTATCATGGGGAAAGCCATCACTTACATGGCTTCATTCAAGTTAAAAGTGGTGAAATTTGCGGAAACAAATAACAGAGCAGGGAGGCGTGAGATTTTTGTTCGTGAAAGACGAGCGAAGAATTGGAAAAAGCAGCAAGTGGTCCAAAACAGGGCAAGTGTCTGGGTGTTCAGGAAACATTACTGGAATAGGTCAGAGAGAGCGGTTGCAGTGTGTTTCTCACAAAATGTTACAACTAAAAACCTGGAAAATTGCTCAATCCCACAATATTCTGGGAAGCTTATTCAAGGCAAGTCGGCGGTGGGGTGTTCTGTTTATGTGGTGTAATAACCTTGCATTGGGACAGAAAACTTCCTTGTGCCAAAAACTGCTCCAATAAAGTTAGTTTCACAGGCATGTGATCAGGTTAAGGCAGCAGAACTCGAATCTACTCTCGCAGATCGGCATTACTAACCAAACTGATGAAATGTTATGTTACCGCTGATGGCCGTTAACTACTTCCATACATTATATTTAACACAAACATTACTGGAGAACATCACATTCCCAACTGGTATCCACGAAATGAAGATGAAACTAGCCACTCTGCTTGTGATTCCAAGTAAATGTTTGTTCATCAGCAGAGGTTTCTTAATGGCATGGTACTCTATGATTATATTGTATTTTTTTCTCCCATGTTTTTAAAATATAAACAATCTAGCCCCTGTGCAAGTGAAAGTGTTGGTAAATTACAAATAGAATATAAACTAATAAACAGCCTCCTTGTACAGTTTTAATCTTCCCTTATTTTTCGTACATCTGTAAAGAATTTGAAATCTTTTGAGTGCATCCAGTAAAATATTTTGTGAGATAAGTTCAACAACACAGGCAACATTACTCATTTCATGCAGTATGCATTACCGCATTACTGATTACTTTGATATGTTCTTGACAATATCATATCAGTAACGTACCGGGCGAGTTGGGCGTGCGGTTAGAGGCACGCGGCTGTGAGCTTGCATCTTGGAGATAGTGGGTTCGAATCCCACTGTCGGCAGCCCTGAAGATGGTTTTCCATGGTTTCCCATTTTCACACCAGGCAAATGTGGGGCTGTACCTTAAGGCCACGGCCGCTTCCTTCCAACCCCTAGGCCTTTCCTATTCCATCGTCGCCATAAGACCTATCTGTGTCGGTGTGACATAAAGCCACTAGCAATAAAATATATATATATCAGTAACGTGACAATCATAAATGCGTGACGCACTGGCAGCTCGGGACGGGGGTGCGATCGAACTCGCAGTGACCTTCATGACAATGCACAAGAAAGCCAAGGCTGAATCTCAGACCATGCACACAAATAAGCTGATGCAAGAACACAGCGCGCACATCTCGTAATAGTTCATCAGGCTCACTACAAATTTGACATCAGATTTGCAGTATAGAAGGAAAAAAAAATTATTTTTTTTTTGCTAGTTGCTTTACGTCGCACTGACACAGATAGGTCTTATGGCGACCATGGGACAGGGAAGGGCTAGGAGTTGGAAGGAAGCGGCCATGGCCTTAATTAAGGTACAGCCCCAGCATTTGCCTGGTGTGAAAATGGGAAACCACGGAAAACATTTTCAGGGCTGTCGACAGTGGGGTTCGAACCTACTATCTCCCGAATACTGGATACTGGCCGCACTTAAGCGACTGCAGCTATCGAGCTCGGTGGAAAAAATTTGTGATTGAAGTTAATTATACTTGCCTTTTGTCATGATGATGTGCAAGAAAGCTGGTCAAAACTTGTCATCACCAGGCGAGTTGGCCATACAGTCAGGGGTGCGCAGCTGTGAGCTTTCATCTTGGAGACCATCCATCGTCGTCTGCGGTGAGTTGGTCGGCACATACTTGAGAGAGACTTGTTGTTGTGGCTGCAGGCTAGCACTGATGGAAACTAACTGACAAGCACGTGTTCAACGTTTTGCCAGATGATACTGCACCACATCTGTTTCTTGTTGCTATAATGGTCGTGCCTGTTAAGTTTCTGCTGCGAATTGTGCTTCTGCAATCTTTGTACGCCATAACTTCCAAACATTGATTGTACACCAATGCGGGGTTTTACAGATAAATGCCCTTGATGGGTAGTAGAACAGACATATCTTCGTATGTTAAGCGCACTTCCAGTCGGTTTTAGCCGTTCGAGCTGGGGTACTTCCCTCGTAAGTGTGGTATTGAAAAAAAAGACCACTTCACAGTCACAAATACAGATAATATCTGTCTTGTGAAAGTGTTTGGTCATGCATATTTTGTACTGGAAGCCATTTGTACCGCAAAGCATGTCACAATGTATTTCAGGTTATAGTTAGTTTGCTTCCAATCTGTCGTTAACATGGCGTCCGATGAGTAGAACTCGCTCCATATTTCTCTCCTCTTTTGTTGTCTTATGTCCAGCAGTTTCACTGAGTTACAAGTAGATAGCAGCAGGTATTCAATTCCGAGGTCCCCAATAAGAAAATATGCCCTCATTAATTCATATGCCAGTCTTAAGGCAGTACAATAGGAAACACTTGAAAAGGAGTAGGTTGGCCTTCCAAACAGAACTCCTCTTCATCTGTGAGTCCATAGGTGACTGTACAGTCCAATGCAGGAGGCACACAATTTGGTGCAGAGATGGCAGATAGTCCCAGGTAGAACACTAACTGTTCTCCTATTTCGCTCTTTTCTTCTTTTCTCCGTTACGTGCCATGATGAACTAATGATCACCAGGATGAACGGTTGAGAGCTAAGCTCTCCTAGCTGTTAACATCAATATGGCACATCTTCATGTTAGCCTTAATTACATTCCTAAATCGCCTCCTCCGACCTCCCAAACAACATTTACCCACTGTTAACTCAAAGTAAGACATTTGCTTGGGAATGCGATTATCGGACATGCAGATTACATGCCCTGTCCATCATAGCTGACGTCTTAAAACCATGGCTTCTATACTAGCGGTCTGTGCCTCTGCAAGTACACCGACATTTGTATATTGCAGTACATTTTGATAGGCTAAGGGTAGCTTTCAGGAAACAGAATAAACGCAATGTTATGCACTTTACAGAAAAATTTACTTCTAAGGAAGAGATATCATATGGTTTTAAAAATAAGAGCATTTTTGAAATGGGAATTTATGAGTGATTATACTTTTTGATATACATTTAGCATGACTATTGATTTCTAAAGGCATCAACAATTGAATATTAATTAGCTCAAAAGGGTTACATTACCATTTGAATGAATTCAAACGTGGTTGGGTGATACTAGGATGTGAGGCTGACAGCAGTGCCATCTCTGAACACGATTGCACGCTAGGTCGCTACTCATATCCGTACCAATGAAAGAATAACTTTGTGCATTTTGCAGAGTAAACATGCATAATATAAAGCTGATGGGTCCTTGCCTGACCTTGTTCACAAAAACGTGTTATGGAACAATGATATACAGTAGAACCCTGGTTAACCGAACTTCGCTTAACCGAACTGCTCTTGCAAAATTGTATTTTAATATTTTGTTTTTACCCTCTCGTTCTTAGCCATCTATATTAGTAATTACCTTGCTATATGTGCTGAGAACTACTAGCCAAACCCTATTTTTATATTATGACTTATGCCAGATTGCATGTGTAGCATAAAACAAAACAGTTTCTTACTCTGTAGTTCATTCCACGATACACTTTTCTTGAACAAGCAGGAATTACTATTACTGTATTATTATCATTAATATTACTACTGTATTATTCGTCAGGAAGATTATGTAGATGACTCCGACTTTGACAATAGCAGTTCTGAGAATTGAGTTGCATCAGATGATGGATTTAATGCATAGGAGGTAAGATTGATTTCAAATTTTTATTAAAATACAGTACCACAAGTTTTAATTACAGTACTGTAATAAAATTACTGTATATAGTATTCAGTTCAGTAGTAACAAAAAATTGTTTCATTATTTCAGATTGCTTTGCCCTTTGTTGAACAAAGCAATGAATCTACACCAGCTGATGTATGGTTGATTAAACGGTGGCATGACATAGCTGCACGACAGCGCTGCACCAAGAATATTCAGAAGAAAATCACTGATTTTATACAATGAGTGATATTATGTAAACATTTTTATGTTCATATACAGTATGCACCTTTGCTTAGCATTTTTTTTGACATTTAACCTCCGAAAATATTTAGCATTTGTCATCCGAAAAACGCGTCAACCGAAGTGGCTCTGTCCCGTTTATTCAGGATATACTGGGTTCTACTGTATTTAAGCAGTTGATATACATGTAAACATAATTAGAACAGTAACAAGCATAACAGGTGTAGGGTTTACGTAAACTGATAGAAGTTATTTTCTGTGCTGAAATGAATACCCAATGGTTCATAATATGAGAGAGGATTTTGCAGCATTCCGTGTGCGTATCAAATATGTGATTTTTCGCATCAAATCACTTTACACTTGTGATGACATGTGAACATAACAAGAAATTTGGTCTTCTTGCTACTAATGCATATTTTACAAACACGTAAACGTGAGTTTACACCATTCGAAGCACTTGCAAATGGTGCTCATGATGTCATTCTACTGGAGCAGTCCCACTCTTTGATCGGTTTTCCCATTCTTAATTATGATCATTAAATTACACTGACTGGCATAAAAAAGGTATGTACTGTACTTAAGTATACAGCTCACATGTTCATGCTTAATTTATGTCCTATTAAATACAGGCTAAAGAAACCTGGATAGCACATTTAGTACCTTTGTAACATTCCCACCATAAGAAATCTAAATTTGCATTACCGGCCACGTTGCGCGCATGATGCACCCAATAAGCGACGACTGGCCAGGGTGAGGATTTGGTAGAGAACTTAATTTCACGGCCCTAGCATGTCGCCCTACAGCTGCAGGGAGCATTAGTCACGAACCGTGTTGACATAGTCATCTTTCCCACAATAGAAGCTACTGTGTTGTCCTTTATTCGACGTCGAAGTGTAAATGTGGAGTTTCAATGAAGTGATTAACACACAGCGGAATGGAACAGTATGCACACTTAACGAGGGCAACATGTAGACTTACTACATTATTTACCATGTTCCCGCATTGCAATAGTCCAAACTCAAATGCCACGGTGACAATGTTATCAAACGAAGCAACAGGAACATCCACGTCATAACCTGCCCCTTGCCATGCGTATATTAACATAGGTCTGTATCTCGGTGCAGATAGTTGGTTGTAGGTGATGGAGTGAAGACGGATGATGGAAGTATCGATCATGTAATGTAGCCTGCATGGCATCTATTTGCAAACGTAAAAAATCATCAAGACGTCTGACATAGAGCTTGTATTGCCAAAAAAAAAGAAAATACATCCAGAGGTTGACGGTATTTGGTTGTCTTTGGTAGCAATATCTTTAATGTAATATCTTTATTTGGAAAACATTCTTCATTGACGCTGTAGTCGTTGTCCTGACCAGGAATCGCCAAGAAATAGACCTCTCTCACCAAGATGTTCAGCAAGGACCTAATTAAAGCAGCGCTTCATATGTGCAAAGTCATTTTTCCACAACCTGCGGACGAAATGTTCCATCCTTTTCCTGCAGACAAATGTAAAGCTTGCTCGCTAATTTGCCAGTAATGGACACAGCCACATCAATTGTGTAGCTATGCATACAACTGTGCACAGACTGTACCAGACCAACTGTTGATTTTTCCCATCTGTTTGAAAGTGTTTCAGAAGACATTAGTTCATAAACAAATTGGCTCTGATCTCTATTCCACACGCATTCCTTCATTATATTCCCGTCTTGTTAAACATGTTCACGTCTGCCACAAATGTTCCTGCTGTTTTTATAATAACATGCTCTTCTTCAATCTCTTTGCGAGCCATGAACATAGTGATATGTCTGGACGAAATATTATATTCGTCTGTGAAGACCCTGACAAAATACAACAAAGCTTTAAAATTGTCCAGAGAAACTGCTCTAGCGGCTTCCAGAGCCCATGCTTGAATGTGTCGGTAGTGTACCACTGATCCATTGTCTCTAGTTCTATCAAATTGTGGTTTTACAGACTCTTTTAAAGCCTATAATCTATTAGCTTTATGGTCCGTATTGATAGTTCAAGTACACAAGTATGAAGGATGAGTTCTCCACCTAATCAATACTGTATTTTACATAGTGTCAATATTATTTTCCATTCATGGACACAGCCACATCATATTATATTATATTTATTTACATAAAAGGACTGTCCTTTTATGTAAATAATATTGACACTATTTAAAATAAAGTATTGATTAGGTGGAGAACTCATCCTTCATACTTGTGTCTTTTAAAGCCTTCAATTTTAATGTTTTGTTTCCCTTGAACAGGCCTGGGTCTTGCCTTTTGTGCGTCAAATAATCTAAAATTACCTTGCAGTTTGATTTCGACCTAATGCAGCTATGTTAAAAATTAAATAACTGGAGGTTCAACCTGTTCAATACTCAAAAGAAAGAAACGTAGCAATCACATTTCTATTTAAATGGGACCGGTTTCGACCTTAGTCTAGGTCATCATCAGCCATAAAAAACATGTAAAATGTTTAAGAATGTTGGAGGTCAGTTTTTCACTGTTAGGCACAAAGACACGACATCACATTCTGTTCTGCACAAAGTCACAACATTAACAATCAAATTGCGAAGATCAAAAAGGCTTGAATTCGCAGACGAACAGATCTGTAGAAGAAAGCCGCCAGCTCCCGGTGACTACGTGGCACACTCAAGGTCACGCGCTGCGGCCAAACACCAAAGTAGAGTGGAGAAAGTTTCGAAGGTCCAGAACCTGTCACGGCTGCGGGAAGCCAAGTACGTATATAAAAGTATACGATGCCAATTAGTATAACCGAATGAGCACCCGTACTCCAGCTACGTTTCTTTCTTTTGAGTATTGAACAGGTTGAACCTCCAGTTATTTAATTTTTAACATCAATAATTTCAATACGGAACAATGAAATTTTTATCTTCTAATGCAGCTATAACGCTTCATTAGTTTCTGATAAGAATTGTAATCACATTGTAACCGTCCAATGTTCGGTCATCAATACTCCGTATCACACTTGTTCGTACATGTTTTGGGGGTGAAGGAGTGAAATTACTGTCACTTGTACTTCCTTCCATTGCTGAATTGTCAGTACGGTTGGAACCCTCATACTTGTGTGCTGTTTCTTCTATGTCGTCCGCTTCACAGTCACCATTACTCTCCAGTGTGTTGGTATGTAGTTCTGTTACAGATCCATTGTATTTCTGCATTATGATATCACATAACATGCATGCAAATGGCCAATCCTCCACTCCACTTACATCTTCATTATCCAGTGTGTAGCGTCGGCGTACCTTTTCGTGCAGCAACTACACAACATTCACAGGGTTGATTGGCTTCCACCTACTCATGTCGGGTGTTTGTGTGTGCACTATACTACGACACACTGCAACTAACAGGCATTGCGTGTACAACTCCAATGCAGCGCGGCCTGTGCACTGATTGTCAGATGGCGCTGGCAACCAAACATGTACTTTTACAGATGAATGACCTTGATAGCTATTGACGTAGGTACACCTGTATACTTTCCCACTTTCTGCCGGTTTTAGCCGTTCGAGCCAGGGTACTTCCCTCGTTAGAATTGCACGTAGCCAGTGGGATCTTCAGCAAAGTTTTGTACTTCTGGACTGATACAGATTGATGGATGTTGTGCACAATTATTAAAAATTATTTTTATTAATGGCTTATGGCAGTTTTGATGGGATGTCCAATAAATTTCTTTAAAAACAGAATTTCATTAAAAATAGGAACTTTGAAAACGGTTTCTGCTGTATGTGGACATGTGTACAGCACTTCTGGGCAGAATTCTAGCTGTCTGGTATTTGTTAACACCATCAACACTTGGAACAAATATCATGTGTTATAAAAGTTTTATTATGATTACCGGTATGTTATTTGTTGGACAGTGTAGTCAGCCTGAAGTAAATTCAGTTCCATTCAATTTCAGGGCTCCTCGTGAGATCCTTAAAATATCTTAGTTTTGGGACTACCTGCTGATTTATCTACACCAACTGTTATTTGACAAAGTTTTAATGACTTTTCTGTTTTAGGCCTTTGCGACCTGGTGATAAAGGCTGGGTAGCGCGAGCAAGAGTTCCTCGACCATCCAACAAGGACTATGTAGTGCGTCCTAAGTGGGAAAATGAGACTGATATTAGCAGGGTAAGTTACGGTTACCAGTTACTACAATATGAAACTAAAGTAATGTTCTTTGCAATATTGTAGTAACATCTAAATATGAAAAACTATTTGCCTATTTGCTTAGAGATCACGGGTATTGCTTCTTTCAAACAATGATACTACATATTTGAATGAATGTGAATTTCAATAGCACAAAATCCTAATTGCATTTTGACATTTAGCATTAACATTAGTTTATTTTAATGGATGTGTGTTTAATTCTTGAAGTAGCAGAACTGTAGTACTGGTAAAACCTCATTTTTGCATGCCTATTTATTTATTTGTTTATTTACACGATTGTTCCCCTTGTGAAGAGTGATTGAACTTGAATACATAGTGTCATCTTCGGGCGTTTTTCCTCTTTTCTTCCCAAAATCTTGTCATTCTCTCTGAATGCTTCCTCTTCCACTCCTCCGTCCACTTTTTCCCACGTTGTCGTGATATTCCTGACTCAAATTTTACATTTGTGATTTTATTTCAGCACTCAGTGCGGTCCTAGAGATTCATTATGGTGATCCGTTGTAGGTCCCTCTGGACCTCTTTTAGCCATTCCGTACCACATTTACTCTTTGTTACGATGTTGAGTAGTTTCTTTGCCATTCTGGTGTTGTCCAGTGTGTGTGTGTGTGTGTGTGTGTGTGTGTGTGTGTGTGTGTGTGTGTGTGTGTGTGTGTGTGTGTGTGTGTGTGTGTGTGTGTGTGTGTGTGTGTGTGTGTGTGTGTGTGTGTGTGTGTGTGTGTGTGTGTGTGTGTGTGTGTGTGTGTGACTTTGCTCGGCGTTTTCTGATTTCATCCGTAATGGTGTTTATTTTTAAATAGAGGCCGTTCAGCGGTCTCGTCTTCCAGATGCCATTTATCTTGACTGCCCCATCAATCGTACAAAGAATTTTTCATTCCTGTTTTTCTATGTCCTTAATTTTAGAATGACCGTCGATCACCATTGTTTCGGCTACATAGGTTGCTTCTGGAAGAATTACTGTTTTATAGTGCTGTAATTTTGCATCTATCAAAATGCTTTTCTTGTTGTAGTGAGCCCACGTTAGCTTGTAGGCCTTCTGTAGCTTGGTGATTCTTTATTCATTGGCAATCCGGTTCAGTCCCGAGGACTGTGGAGTTTCACCAAGATATTTAAAATGACTTACTTGTGTGATTAAAGGGGGTTTATTTTCTGGCCATCCTTCCATATACTGGGTTTTAACATTAGAGATTTGTAGTCCGGTTTTATGCGTAATTTCGTGTAGTTTTTCTACAGCGTGTATTGCTTCAGTTCTGTTGCCTGTATTAATGGCAATGTCGTCCGTGAAAGCGAGACACGACTATAATTTGGTTCTCTTTTTTGATACCTACTTGGATGCCCTTTACATGAGGTTCCCATTCTCTAATGATCTTTTCTAGGATAATATTGTAAAGGATAGGGAATAGTCCATCCCCCTGTCAGAGTCCAGTTTTTATTTCAAAGGTTTCCGATATTTTGTCCATGAATTTCACTTTGGACACCGTTCCTGTAAGTGTCTGTTCAATGATATTTCAAGTCTTTCCATCTATCCCAAATTCTTCCAAGATTTTGAAGAGGGTTTCACAGTCTTATTTAGTCATATACCTTTCTGAAGTCGATAAATGTAATGAATATAATTCTGCATTTGTCTTCAGACTCCAAATCTCTTCAGCACATGATCGCCCTTTTCTGAATCCGTCTTGGAAGTCACCAATTATTGGATTTGCTTGTGGTTCTATCCTGTTTAAAAGTGCTATAGAAAGGATTTTGTAAGCAGCTAGGAGCAAGGAAAATCCTCTGTAATTGTTGTCTGTCTATCACCCTTTTTGTGTAAGGGGTGAATTGGACCACATTTCCAGTCTTCTGGTATACGTCTGTCGTCCATATGTCCGAAATTATGTTATGAAGTTTCTGCGTAAGTGCAGGATCGTTTGGTTTCCAAAGTTCAGCAGTGATTCAATCTTCTCCTGGTGCTTTGTTATTGTTTGATGATCTCTTCAATTTCTTCGAGGTTGGGGGCTTGTGAGTCCAGGTGTGTGAACACTGGAGGGGTGAAGAAAATTTTTTCTTGGGGTGGTTTGCAGTTAAGAAGAGAGTTGAAGTATTGGACTAAGATTTTGCAGTTATTTGTGTTGGTTTCCAGTAAAAACACAGGTTGGGCACTTGATATCCCTGTAGATTCTCTCTAAACGCCTTGTAGAAACAACTTATTGTTTTTGATGAAATTGTGCTGAATTTTGCGGAGTTGATTGTTATAGTTTTTCTTTCCTAATTATTTTTGAGGCAGGTTTTTGAATTTGAAAAAGTTCTTCCAATTTTTTCTTGGTCTTATGACTGCTAAACTTCTTCCACGCACTTATGTGGTTGTTAATTGCCTGATCACAAATTGCGGTCCAGCAGCGATGTTTCCTAGGGTGAGAGGGTTGTCCTAGTTTCATGAGTTCCTGAATTTTGTTTGTTATTGTCTGCCATTCTGTTGATTTCTCCTGATTAATTTGCGTGAAGATTTCTTTGTTGAGTTTTAAGTACTCTGGATCTGGTTTAATAACTTTAAGTGGGCTTTTTTTGTCTTTTATTGGGTTGGAATTTCATCTTTATTTGGAGAAAGATAATGGTCTGATACTCTCCTTTGTGAGCTCTAACATTAAGAATCTTATGTGTTCTTCTTTGAAATAGCGACATGGTCAATTTGGTATTTACCCTATCAAAGACTGGGTGATCTCCGTGTTGCTAATTTTTGTGAAGGTTTTTGAAATTGGGTATTCATGATTTTAAGTTCGAAGTTTCTGCAAAAGTCAATTAATTTTTCACCATTCTTGCTGGTATGCTTGTGCTTGGTAATAGGCCCTGTGGTATCTCTGAATTTTTTTTCTTTACCTAGCTGTGCATTAAAATCACCTAATAAGATTTTCACATGATGTCTTGGTATTTTGTTGGTTGTTTTTTCTAGAATTTCCCAGAAATTTTCCACAGTTTCAGGGTCAGTCTTGTTGTGCTTATTTGTGGGGACGTGCACGTTGATCAATGTGTAAGCTTTATTAACTGTTTTAATATAAAGCAGAGAGACTCTTTTGTTAGGAGAAAGAAAGTCAGTGATTGAGTCGAGTATGGAATAGTGTGTGGCGAATCCTGTTCCCAGGAGAGGTATAGTACGCGAACCTTTTCTTGATCCCTGAGCTCCCTAATGCTGAATGGGAACTTGGGATCAAGAAAAGGTTCGCGTACTATAGTTTGTATCTAACTTTTATGGCAGGTTTGCCATTGTAGATTCTGGAATTCTCAGTATCAAAGTGTCCTTCATCCGTAAATCGTGTTTCTTGGAGTGCAGTGAATTTGAAGTCAGTTTTTTCCAAGACGTCTGTGAGTTGTTTTAATCTGCCTGTTTCAGTGAGGGTGTTCACATTAATTGTGCCAATAAAGTTTTTATGTCTACTTTTGAGAGTATTACAAGGTCTTGAGAAGCTCCGATTCTTCTCCACATGGTGTCCCTGATCCCCCAGAATCCAATGATCAGGTAAGGCCAGTCTGTCGGCTGGTGCCTGAGGTAGTGATTCTAAGATCATCCCTCCCATCATGCGCTCAAGTTGAGGTTTGGTTTTTATTAATAGAGAAATGTACACTCAAGTTTGAGCATTAAATAAATTTCACATTTTAGTCTTTGCTATAGTCTGTAATTGTCCTGGTTCTTTTCGTGCATGTTATGATGTGATATCTACTACACTTCTGTCCACACAAAATGCACTTACAATCTTCGTCTGGCTCATGGAACTTCTGGTTTACGCATACCTTGTGGTGAAACCCATGTATGGAGAGTCGTGTTATCACGTGGCGCTGTGTGTTGCACTCTCTAGTCCATCTGTCGTCCGTCATCGCTGGTGAGGCGTAGAAGTCGAGGTCAATTTCACTTTTCTTCCTTTCCCTGATGTTTACTAGTGCCCTGCTTGCTTCCGTTGATTGTAGGTAGAACTGTGATCGTATGTCTTCTATGAAATACGTCTCCCGCAGCATTTCGTGTACCATCCGGGATGGCGCTGTCTTTCCGACTCGGGTAATCCTCTTCATGAACATTGCTTTTATTCTTTCTATTCTCATCAGGTCTCCGATCTTCAGCTTTTCCCACATGATCTCAATTCCATATGTTATCACTGGCGCTACTGTCGTCTTGAAAAGTCTCATCGCCGTGCTGATTGAAAGGTTTGAAATGTTTTGGATGCTGTATGAGGCTCTGATTGCTGCTGCCGTTCTTTCTTGAATATATATACCAAAGGACGCCGCCGTTGTCTGTAGTGTTATTCCCAAATATTTGTAATTTCGTACCTTTTGTAATGGCTTTTGGTGTAATGTTATGTTGTCTTTGGGCGTTGATTTCCCACCTTTTCTGAAGGTCATTTGTACTGTCTTTTCTTCATTTATCTGTAGGCTGTTTTCCTCCACCCAGGTCTCTAGAGTGCGGACTGCCCTTTGCACATCCTCCTTTTCCTTCGCTCCGATCAGCATGTCATCTGCGTATAGGATCAGCTCTGCTTTTGATCCTTCCTCTACTATGCGGTTCACATCTGCTGTATAAATGTTGAAAAGTGTGGGACTCACGGGATCCCCTTGCATAACTCCGTTCGTCTGTATTATGTCTTCAGAAATTTCTACGTTGTTGTTTATTCGGATTATGTTCCTCCGTAGACATGCTTCAACTATTCTCACTAGTGGGTCTCTCTCGCCGATTGTCAATTTCATTTTCTCGATTAGCTTTCGCCTGTCGATTGAGTCGAATGCCTTCATGAAATCAACAAAGACTGCGTGATATTTCCCTCCTTTGTGTCTTAAGGCTTCTTCTACCTGATTTATTAGGTATTTCACTGCCTGGACCATGCTCCTGCCTTTCATAAAACCGAATTGATTTTCTGGAATGTACCCACTGAAGGCTTCCAGTAATCTTTCATTTAGTATCTTCGTGAAAACTTTAAAGGATGCATTTTCTAGTGCTACTCCTCTAAATGAGTCTAGTGATGTTCTGCTCCCTTTTCCTTTGAATAATATCTTTAGAGTCGCTGTGTTCCATCCCTCTGGTATCTTCCCAGTCTGTATACATTTGTTCATTAGGTCTTTCCACAGTTCTTCCATCTCGCCAAGTGAATCTTTTAAGTGTTCCATGTAAATTTTGTCTGGTCCTGCGGATTTCTTGTTTCTCCCTCCTTGTATTGCTTTCCTAATTTCATACGTTGTTATTGGCTCCACAGCATGCGCGGGTTCTGCTGTTTCTATGTCATATGCTTGCTTCAGCCCTTCCTTATTCAGTATGTTCGAGAAATGATGTTCCCACTTCTCCATATGAATTTCTCCTGTTGCAATTGACGTCTTCTTTTTCAGCGCTATGTATGGGTCTGATTTTGCTTCCTCGGCTTGTTTCCTTCCTTGTTTCTCTGTATATTCTTCTTTTTTCTTTTTTATTAGTTCTTTATATTTTTTCCTTTTCTCTGCATATGCTGTTAAGTCTTCTGGGCGTCTGTATAATTTTGCTGCATTCAGGGCCTTTAGAGTTGCTTTTCTTTCCTTGTAACACTCTTGGTCAAACCAAGCTTGTGCGTGTCTTCTTTCCTTTACTATAATAGCTTTCGTTATTACTTTGGTGGCTGTTTCTAGGGCTTCTTCTAGTCTTTCTTCTTCTATTAGGTTTCTAGCTTTCCTGATGTTTTCCTCGCTTTCTTCTACTGTTTCCCGCTGGATTTTTCTAGTATATATACTTGGTCTTTTTGCTTCCTTCCTCTTTTGTTGGATTTCCATGCGTAGGCGTGTCATTATAGGTATGTGTTTCCTTATTGGTGCTGCCGATGAGTTCCATAGGCCTTCTTGTTTACACAATTGTAGTTGTACTCCTCTAAAAAATAGTAGGTCGATGGCACTATGACCGTTATGTGCAAAGTAGGTTGGTGTTTCTTTTTTGTTCGCTATTTTGAAGCCTTCTTTTTCCAGTGTCTCAAGAAGGATGCGAGTTTTGGTATTTTCTTTGTCTATCCTGCAGTTAAAATCTCCGGCAATTATAACGTTCCTTTCTGCTTTCGTTTGTTCTTTGGCTATAGATATTTTATCCATTATGTTTTCTATAGGTGTATTTGGCTGAATATAAATTCCTATTATCGTAATTTCTGATGTGATTATTGTGACCATGTTTTCCTCCTTGATGATTCGCTTGATATCTCCCAGTTTCCCTTTTATGAAGATTGTGACTCCCCCTGCTGGTCTTCCTTCCGTCGGGGTCGCTAGCGTGTGTATACCATAGTAACCTTGCAAGTCCATTGGTTCCGTGAGGAATGTCTCTGTCAGTATCATAACATCTGTGTCGTCTATTGTCTTCGGTGATATGTGGGGTATTGCGTTTCTTATTCCCTCTACATTCCATAATAATACACTTATTTCCGTGCTCGACCAAGGTCCCTTCTTCTTTGGCAAATGGGTGAGATGTTTACTGGAGTTCCACCCCTCGTTCTTCCTCTGGTCTCCTATCATATCTCCGAAAGCGAAATCTTCTGACTTTTATTCCCGGTGGCCAGAAATCCGCGCTCTGTGCATCTTCCAGATAGATATATGGGAAACCGACCTTAAAAGCTTTTCTGTCTCCCAGTGTATGAAGTTCTTCACATTCTATGTGTCCTATGATGCCATTCCTTTCCAAGAATTGTCTTATATTTGTTGCCGTGGTGCTCTGTTTAAGCCGACCTACGTGCAGCCATGCCATTTTTTCTGCCGCTTCTAGTTCACCGTCATCATTTTGTCTTTGATTGGTTAAGGGCGATATGTTATTCCATTTGTTTCTCGTTTCCCTTATTGTCTCTCTCTGGCGAATTTGATTCTTCCCTTCTTGAGACCACTGGTGTACGACTCTATTTTTGAGTTAGAGAAGATTTTAGTGCAGCCGCCTCAACTAGAGGATAAGACGCTGACCACTTTTGACGCTTGGTGCAAGTCGGACGCAATGTGGATTTTGCAGGATGTTATGCCTGTTCCGCCAATTCCACCATACCGAGACCTACTCTCTGCTCCTTCACTACTGTTGAGGTCTTCACCGTAACCCTGGCAAGGGACAGGACTACCAGCCGGGTCAGCTGGACCATGGTTTCTTAAAGAGGTGTTACTCCTCTATCACTCGCCCTTTGTCGTGACTTGTGACAGGCAGGGCCTGGCTTCCCAAACATTCGGCCGTGGTTGGTAGGGTTCCTATTTATTTATTTATTTATTTATTTATTTGTTTGTTTGTTTGTTTGTTTGTTTGTTTGTTTGTTTGTTTGTTTGTTTGTTTGTTTGTTTGTTTGTTTGTTTGTTTGTTTGAAAAACTGAACATTCTTTTTGACTTCCTTTTCTTAGTTTTCAAAAGCTTCAAGTTAACAAGTAGGCGTTCAATCTTCCATGTAATACACAAAACCTTCTTGCGCTACTTGCCCTTACCACAACAGCCCCGTGACCCACCTTAAACTACTCCCCTTACCCCCCCATCCCCTATCTATGTTCAATTTTCGGTTCTTACTTCCTCTTGTACTTCATGACAAGGCTAAATTAAAGTGAGCCTCATAATATTACATACCTTAACATTTTTACTTTTTTATTTCTTATTTTTAATATATTTTCTTTTCATTAGATCTCATAAAATCCATATCAGTATAGTCTCATATTCTAAGAGTTTTTATATATACCACTATCCACCTTTTGAAGTACTAAAACAGAATCATATTATTTGTTACCTAGCAACAAATTTTATTCCTTGATTAACAACAATTGTGAATTATACTGCATCATTTCTTTAACCTCAAGATCTACATCAAGAGTGCTCAAGAACCTAAGATATCTACAAAATATTATCTTCACTTAAAAGTGTTACATGATCTTCTGTTTTTAATTCTTCAAGAAAAGTGTCATAAGTGTTACAATTGTGTTGACTTTTTGCCATTTTTGTATCAGCTGATGATGAGATGGACATATGTCGAAACAGGTCCCATAACATATTAAACATGTTGCTACATTAATTTGTGCAACAATATTATTGTATTGAATAGGTGGAACATCTTTCTCTTTTTAAGCATTGTTATTAAACCGGTGGAAATAAAGGATAATTGTGCAGCTGCGAAAAAATGCGGCATAACTACAGCCAATGTTCTGCGTTGGCGTGAAGACAAAGATAGTCTAAAAATGTGTACTGTACAAGAAAGGTCTGTGGTAGGCCATGGAAGAGAGAGTAATACAGTAGGAGAATTCGGATTCAGACAAAGGAACGAAAGAGGAAATCGGCTGGCTAAATTCTGCACTGTTCATAAATTAGTCCTTGATAATACTTGGTTCAGACACCACAAACGGTGGCTGTATACAGTAGAACCTCGTTTCTCCGCTTTTGGCGGGACCACAGGAAAAAACGTACAACACGGGGAAACGGAAAATCTGGGAACGAATGAACCACCGACAATTTGGCTAAAAATCACAAAAAAGGAAGTATGTATACTTACAATCCTACAAACACCCCTAAACCAAACCAAACTATAGCTCCAATGGGCATTCCACCTACCAAGTGACGGTCCTCAGTCCAAAGGCCTGCAGATTACGAGGCGACGCATGTTCAGTGTGACGAATCCTCTCGGTCGTTATTCCTGTCTCTCTAGACTGGGGTCACCATCTCACCATTAAATAGCTCCTCAATTAAAGGTAATTGTAGAATGAGTGAACCTGGAACCAACCCTCATATCCAGGTAAAAATGCCTGACCTGGCCGGTAGGTAATCGAACCCAGGCCCTCCGGGTGAGAGGCAGGCAAGTTAGACCGTGGAGCCGGATTCAAACATTAATTTCCGGTACGCGACTTAAAAATCTAAAAAACTTTACATTCAGTTTTACCGGGGAAACTTCGTCAGTTTTCTCTGAAAACTTCTTTCAGTTTAGCAACTTTGATCAGCCAAACTCTTTGAAAAATCTAATGTCCGTAATGCCAAGCGAAACAACAATTGACCATGAGTAGTTTTTAGTTCTCTAATCTAATAAAATAAAGCACATTAGATACCAAAGCGCCCGATATTATGGCAAAATCCCTGTTTCTTTTTCTCTCATTGTAATTTGGTCACCGGTATAGTGTTCGTAGTCAGTACGCGTGTAGGAAGCTCCAATGTAGTTACGTCCACTCAATAGATCGTAAGGAATTGGAAAATATTATTGAAACACCTTGTGAAGTCCATCCTTACAAGTAAATGATGTTTCACTATCAGCATAGTACCAGTCTCTACTCTGATCCAACTACCACTTGTAGACCTCCTCGATGATTCCAAAACCTCTTCAAACACAACTCTTAGCTCTGACCACTATTCTAAAACCACTGACCATCACTCTTCCTTCACTTCTTCCATTTGATCCATTTGATACATATGATACCTCTCACCACCGTTGCATCGACTTTTATAACCTCGTGATGACCCCTTGGTCGCAATCACGTGCCCACGCACTGATGTCATCAGTCATGTGTCGTATAAGCGTGCCCAAGCGACTACAGATGACTATGCTGCATGCGTCACCAGGAAACCTACTTGCACATTACATTCTTAGTTAAACTTAGCCTCGATTGCAAAATACTATGCCAGCTCATCTGGCCAGAGTTACAAGCCACAGCATGACTATACGAAACCAACAAATCTCACTTATTACAAACAAAATTCACTTAACCTATGATTAAATACAATAATATACGTGATACCTAATTATTACAGTCTAAATGATGAGAAACAAATTGGAAATTGATGCCTCTTGAAAGAAAATGGAACTGTTTTATCGGATGTTGTTAAGTTAATTTGAATGATCAGAGCTCTCTGTCCAGCTTTATCTCCACTTATTATTTCCAAATCTAAACTATTTTCATAGATACTTCTTACAATTAGGCCCTTATCTGGTTCTGTTTACGGGCCATTGGGAAACTTTCAGATTCCTAAGGAGCATAACTATGGCTCCAGTTTTTAGGGGGATAATATATAGAGGCAAACCATTAATTCCAAGGAATTCACAAATTATGTAGAAAATTGAAGTAGGTAGCTTTGATCAGTATTAATCTGTTGTTGCTAGTGTATGATTTTGAACTACCGGGTATAAGCCCAGTGACTTTCAAAATAATTCAGAATGGCAACTTTTGAGAAAACTATGACATCTTTCACAGAAGTGAACGTTCTGCTATAAATTTCGATCACAATATCATGTGCTGGAATTCTGGCTGGTAGTTCAGTAACATTTGATCCATCATCTACAAATGGGGTTGTCGCCGTTACCGATTTCTTGCAAAAAAAAATCAACAAATTCTTTTTGTTGTTTTGCCTGCATATTTTTTATAAAAGCAGCATATTTTGAAGAAAGGTCAAAGAGGAGAGTATTTAATACAGTTATAAATAAGTAAATAATTGTTTGGTGATAAGCATGTGGCAAAACCTTTGTAATTTTCCCACCAGAAGGAATGGAATGTCATTAATTGCTCTATATTTTAGATGATGATTCACACACATTAATAAATGACTGGTTGCCATTGGGGCTGTATTTAGGAATCACTGAATATGAATACATATGAGCCGTGCTAATCAAATATAGTCATTTCCTTTGGAATTTAATTTTAATTCAGACACCAAGCTCTCATTTAAATTTAGAGAAATTTTGAATGTGATGTGCACGGTTCATTTGCTGAGCAGAAAAAACAGTGACCGTTCCTGTCTACGTTACTGATATAACATGAAGCCCTAAATTGAAGCACTTTTATATGTCCTAAGGCTCTTTTTATACTTACATGCTACATGCTTGACGCCAGGAATGTCGCATTTGCCCTTGGAAAGGACCCTTTTATAGTTTCGTATCAGTCGAGCCGGTACAATGGTAGAGTTTACAACTAAAGTATTCGCAGCTGCATACCTCTTTGAGATAATGGTGAGAAAAAAGAAGAGGAAGAGGGGTTTTAGTTTTCATCGTCTTGAACGTTCAAAGAGATATGATAGGAGCTTTCAAAACCCTCTGTACTGACCTGTGAGAAGACAAAACAAAGCTTTTTAATTATTTTCGGATGACCCCAAAATCATTTGATGAATTTTTTGGAAAAATAGAATGTCAGTTCCGTATTACAAGAAACCACTTTGTGCCCATTCGTCCAGTGGAATGGCTCTGTGCAACTCTGAGGTATGTATTATACTTTTCTTTTGGCATATGCAGTAGAATTAAATTCTACAATCTACAGATTCATTAAATACAAAGAACATTATAATTATAAAATACCAAATCCTCACCCAGGCCTTTGTGGTATTCGATTCCACTCGGTTTCCCTGGAGATATGTGTTAATTTAAATGTGGAGCTACATCGAGCTTACTACGATATTGTATGTATTGTGCAAGACATGTAGAATAAGCTGTTTTGACCATTTCTATCTCCTGATTTTTCCTGATTTTCATATCAAAATCTCCTTTTTTTGTTTTGTGAAGTTGGCAGGCATGCACAATGTATCGTGTCTGTCTTGGAGCATCATCTTACTTCAGACTTGATAAGAAATGACAAAGTGGTTTATAACAAACTCATCTTGTGCTAAATCAAGTGTCTTATCAGGCTGGGTTGGAGGACTTTCTTTTGTTCATTATGGAATTCGGACATTGACAGTGGATGGAGTGCTTAGGGTAGTAAGATATCAACACAGATCTGGATGTATTGGATATCACTAGCAAAAGGTGTAGTAGTCTTTCTATATTTGATATAAAGGAAGAAAAACTAAATAAGTATGCTATAGAGAAGAAGAAATCAAGAAGGTAGAAAAACAAATTGGGTAAGCGATAATTTACTTGCTCTCCGTCCCATCGGCCTCATCAAGTGGGCTCTGTCGCGTTGTGTTCCGTCGCATTGATGTTTCAACTTGCACGGCAGGCAGCGCCAGGACATTGTTATTGTTGATAATGGGAGGCAGCGGAGAAGGGGAATGGGGAGGTTGCCTATCGCATGCTACACTTGCTTTATTGGTTTTTGATTCTGAATTCATGTTTATTATTTCATCAAAAAAATGCTAACCTTTCAGAAATTTCATTCAGATGGAAATTAGGATTATTTCTTTGTTCCAAATGTATGTGGATGTTTTCAAATATATCAAGCAAGGCACCTTTATTAGCTATACGTACGATTTCCAATTCTGGGTCTCTAGAAGAAAATGAATGATTGAACTCGGTCATATGTTCACTCATGGCAGAGAATCTGTTACGTTTCTTGGCATTTACGTGTTCTTTGTAACGGGTTAAAAAATTCATCCCTGTCTGGCCAAGTTTGTAAAAGCCACAATTTAAATGTTTATTGTTATAGTTTAGAGAGAGAGAGAGAGTGTGTGTGTGTGTGTGTAGAAACGCTTCAAATTGGTGTTTGTTCTGGATGCAATATTAAAATTCTGTCTGTTAAATATATTTTTGAAATGATATAGTTTACTGTTGTTAAGGGTGAAAGTGACAAAGTTCTTTTACTTAGGTTCTTTGACCAGCAAGATAATCGGCTTTATTTTAAATTTTTTGTGATGATTTTGTCTAAAAATTTTGTTCTAGCGATTGAAAAAAGCTATAGCATGTATACAGTATTATTTCTTTTTTTGTCTGTAGTCTAATATCTTGGAACTTGAAAATAGGTGCAGTGAGTAAGGTATAAAAATTAGCCTTTGTAAGACTGAATTGATACCAGTAGGTAAGAAATCAAAGAAAATTGAATGTCATATTGGGGTTCAAAGCTGGAAAAGGTAGATAATTTCAAGTATTTAGGATGTGTGTTCTCCCAGGAGGTAGTATAGTAAGTGAGATGGAATCAAGATGCAGAAAAGCTAATGCATTGAGCTCACAGTTGCAATGGACAGTATTCTGTAATAAGGAAGTCGGCTTCTGGATGAAACTATCTTTACATTGGTCTGTTTTCAGACAAACTTTGCTTTATGGAAGTGAAAGCTGGGTGGACTCAGGATATCTTATTCATAATTTAGAAGTAACAGATATGAAAGTAGCGAGAATGATTGCTCGTACAAACAGGTTGGGAGCAATGGCAGGAGGGTACTCAGAATGATGAAATAAAGGTTAAGTTAGGAATGAACTCGCTGGATGAAGCTGTACACATAAACCGACTTTGCTGTTGGGATCGTGTGAGGTGAATGTAGAAGGATACGCTACCTAGGAGAACGATGGACTCGGTTATGAAGGGTAAGAGGAGTAGAGAGAGACCAAGAGGACTGTGATTAGGAAAGCTGAACGCTGAAAGTCATAACAGTCTAATGAAATATGTATGCACGTACGTATGTAATTTTCGTTGGATAGTGGAATGTTAATAACTCTGTTGACAATGCTATAGAAGGTGGCTTTTTTTCGCCTCTACAGCAGGGTGTTGGAAATCCTGTTTGATGACATTAGCTGTTACATTGGGTTTTCAAGAAATATCACAAGGATGAGAGTTTGATTTTAAGATCTAAAAAATTGAAGGATTTCTTAACTTCTGATTCTACAGTGACTTTTATATAGGGATTAGCAGCTACCCACGACTTTGCTCGCATCGATTACGTAATTTGATAAAAGTAATCGTTCCTCGGCACTGTACTAAGACATTATCTGAAAATCCCTAAAGTATAAAAACTCACTGAAAAATAAGAGTTTCATTTACCCCAGAAACTCTTTGTAAATCACATTTGAGGTATTGCCTTTTGGGGCTAAGACGACCATGCGGCACAGAACTGTACATGTGAGAAACAGTCTTGCCTCAAGTCGAAAAAATACAAGTTTCTTTATTTTAAACGGAGATTCCAAATACCAATTTCCATGTGTCTAACATTTTCATTTTTTGAGATATAAGTATCCTCATAAAAAATAATTCAACTCACTTTTCAACTTCCTTTCATCCCCTTAATTGCCTTTTCCGAAAACCTGTATTTTTCCTGTATTTTTCCAAATGCCAAGTTTCTTGTTTCCCACATGTTAAGTTCTTGACATATACTGTAGATATACCGGTACTAATTTTAAAAATTCACTTGTTTTTTCAATTCATTTCAGCCCTTTAAATGGATTTTCCGGAAGCAAAAAAAGATTTGCGTTTCATTATTTTTAAAGGAGATTCCAAATACCAGTTTTCACGTCTGTACGTCTGTAACCCCTTCGGTTTTGAGATATAAGTATGCTCATAAAAAGAATTCAAATTCTTCTTCACTTCTTTCCACCCCTCTCCCCCCTTAAGTGAACTTTCCGAAAACAAAAAGTACGTGTTTCTTTACTTTTAAAGGAAATTCAAAATACCAGCCATCACGTCTGTGACAGCTTCAGTTTTTAAGATATAAGTATCCTCGTGCACGGAATTAAACTCCTTTACTTATTTTCAAACCCTTCAAAACCCCCTTAAGTCCATTTTCCAAAAACAAAAAAAAAACCGTGTTCCTTCATTTTTAAATGAAATTCCAAATACCAATTTTCACGTCTGTAACATCGTTAGTTTTTTAGATATAAGTATCCTCATATAAAGAAATTAACTAATTTTTTTAATTCATTCACGCCCTCTTCATCCATAAGTGGATTTTCCGAAGACGAAAGAATAGGTATTTCTTTAATTTGAAAGAAGATTCCAAATACAAATTTTCATGTCTGTAAAATCTTCAGTTTTTGAGATATATCCTCATAAACAGAATTCAACTCGTTTTTCAGCCGCTCCCACCCTCTCCTGTTAATTTGATCCCCCCACTCAAAAAATGCGTGTTTTCTTTATTTTTAAAGGAGATTCCAAATACCACTTTTCACGTCTGTAACATCTTACTTTTTGAGATATAAATATCCTCATAAAAAAAAGGAATTCATTTTTCACCCCACCCCCCGCCCGTTAACTTCATCTCCCCTCCCAAAAAAAAGTACGTGTTTATTTTTAAAGGCGATTCCAAATACCAATTTTCATGTCTAACCTTCAGTTTTTGAGATATAAGTTTCTCCATAAAAATAATTCAACGTTTCTCACTTCCTTTCACATTCCCCCATTAAGTGGATTTTCCAAAAACAAAAGAATCTGTCTCTCTTTATTTTTAAAGGAGATTCCAAATACCAGTTTTCACTTCTGCAACATCTTTACTTTTTGAGTTATAAGCATCCTCAAACAAAGAGTTCAACTCATTTTTCAATTCCTTCGCCCCGTTTAAGTGGATTTTCTGAGAAAATGAAATACGTATTTCTTTATTTTTAAAGAAGCCCTCTAATGCCAATTTTCACATCTGTAACATCTTCAGTTTTTAAAATATCACTATCCTAATAAAAGAATTCAAACCCCTTTTCAGTCCTTTTTACCCACCCCTCTTATGTGGTTCCTTCCAAAAAAAATGCATGTTTCTTTATTTTTAAAAGATTAAAAATTCCACTTTTCACATCTTTAACATGTTAGGTTTCTGAGATGTTCTGTAGATCTGCCCATTTTAATAATTCACCCCTATTTCAGTTTCCCTTAGGTGGATTTTCCGAAAACAAATTGTCTGTGTTTCTTTACTTTTACAGGAGATTCCAAGTACCAATTTTCAAGTTTGTAACATGTTAATTGTCTGAGATATAGTGTAGGCCTAGATGTTTTTTTTTTAATTCCGCCCCGTTTGTCACTCCCATTCACCCCTTATTCATTGGAATTTTTAAGAACAAAAAATATGTGTGTCTTTATTTTTAAAAGAGACTCCAAATACCAATTGTTATGTCTGTAGCATCTTCAGTTTTTGAGATATAAGTATCCTTGTAAAAAGAATTCATCTCCATTTTCGTCGCCCCCTGCGAACTTGATTCAAACCCCCCTCCCAAATGCGAGTTTCTTTATTTTTAAGCGAGATTCTTAGATTTTTTGGTATATATATTCATACAAATAATCAAACTAATTTTTCAATTTTTACACTGCCCCCCTCCTCCGCAAAGGTTTTTTTTCCGAAAACCTAAGAAGACGTGTTTCCTCATTTTTAAAGGAGATTCCAAATACCAATTTTCACATCTGCAACATCTTCAGTTTTTGAGATATGTCTCATAAAAGGTATTCAACCTCTTTTTCCCCATTTTTCACCCCTCTTAATGGGATTTTCCAAAAACAAAAAATACATGTTTCTTTATTTTTAAAGGAGATTCCCACTACCAATTTTTATGTCTGTAATCTTCTAAGTTTTTGAGATATAGATATCCTCGGTTTTAAAATTCACCCCCCTTTTGACCTCCTTAGCAACGGAATATCTGAAAATCCTCCCTTAGTGAGCACCTACATTGTAATATGAATGTATCCCCAAAACTTCATTTCTTTATGTCCAGTAGTTTTGGCCTGGCGATGATGAATCAGTCAGTCAGGACAAGTTATTTTAAATGTATATAGATTTAATAGGAATTAAGTTGTTCTAGTTAGCCTTGGCTATAGGGGACGCGTTGATTGAAAAGCAAAAGACTCGGCACCCAGTAACTACCACCTGTTCTCTAAGTTGAAAGAACATTTGGCCGGAAGGCAATTCAACACCGCCGGGCTGAGTGGCTCAGACGGTTAAGGCGCTGGCCTTCTGGCCCCAACTTGGCAGGTTCGATCCTGGCTCAGTCCGGTGGTATTTGAAGGTGCTCAAATACGTCAGCCTCGTGTCGGTAGATTTACTGCCACGTAAAAGAACTCCTGCGGGACTAAATTCCGGCACCTCGGCGTCTCCGAAAACCGTAAAAGAGTAGTTAGTGGGACGTAAAACAAATAACATTATTATTGCAATTCAACACCGACAACGAGGTGAAAGATGAGGTCCAACCCTTCCTCAATGGCAGGGAGGCAAGCTGGTACGGCAAGCATACAAAAACTGTCATAGCGTCTACGAAAATGCATCAACCTAAATGGTGATTATGTAGGGAAGAAAAAGATAAATATTCAACCTTTAAAACAATTCGTCGTCATCATCATCATCATCATCAATGTCCCACTCCAATCGCCAGGGTGTGGTTAACAAGCCTCCTCCACTCCTGTCTGTCCTTCCACTTTCCCTGCTCCATTACTTCTGCCAGATCCAATCCAGCTTCTGTAATGTCCTTCCAGATCTGATCCATCCACTTTCTTCTCGGTCTTCCAACTGGTCTCTTTCCCTTCTCTTTCCAATTCCCTACTTGCTACCCGTTCCTTTCCCATTCTTTTTACATGTCCGAACCATCTCAGTCTTGCTTTATGTATGTTTTGTACCAATGGTTCTATATTTAGCTCTTCTCTGATTTTAATATTTTGAGTTCTATCTCTTCTTGTTTATTTAACAGATATTCTTAAAAATTTCATTTCTACTGCTTGGATGTTACTATCTTGTCTCTTATTAGTTACCAGCGTTTCTAGTCTGTATGTTACAATTTGTATGAAATACTGTTTATATAATGTTAATTTTGTTCTCTTGGGTACTTCGTCATCCCATAAAAGCTCTCTCACTTTATGATAAAATTATGTACCTTTACTTAGTCTGTTATTAATTTCAGGATTGATTTCATTACTTCCATTAATAATGGTACCCAGATACTGAAAATGGTTTTCCGTGTTTTCCCATTTTCACACCAGGCAAATGCTGGGGCTGTACCTTAAGGCCACGGCCGCTTCCTTCCCACTCCTAGACCTTCCCTGTCCCATCGTCGCCATAAGACCTATCTGTGTCGGTGCGATGTAAAGCAACTAGCAAAAAAAAAAAAAAAAAAACCAGGTACCCAGATATGTAAACTGTTCTACATTCTGTAACTGTTCTCTGTCTATGTTCACTTGGCTTCTCTTTATCACAGTGCATTACTACAGTTTTCTTTTTACAAATTACCACTCCAAACTCCTTCAGATTTTCATTCCAAATGTCCAGTCTCCTTTGTACATCCTTTTCTCCCTTTCCCCAAATCACCACCTCATCTGCAAATACCAAAGCATTCACTTCATCACTACTGATACACTGTTTTACACGTTTTATGATTTCATCCATCAATATAATAAACAGTAATGGCGACAGTGCACTTTCTTGCTTGAGACCTTTTTTTTTTTTTTTTGTATAAAATGTTTGAGTCGCCACTTCCCACTTGTACACTGCTTTTACTCTCGTGATACAACATTTTTATCTTGTTAATTAATGATTTTGGTACATTCCTTTTCAGTAGGCATTCCCATACGTGTTTTCCCTTAACTGTATCATAAGCTTTTTCCAAATCCAAAAATACAAATATGATTTCTGTGTTACTTTCCAGATGTTTTTCCATTATCGTTCGCACTGTAAATATCAAGTCTATTGTCGATCTATTTGGTCTAAAGACATAGTTCTTCCTCTAACTGTGTTTCTGTTGTATCCCTCAGTCTTTTGCCTACGACTTTCTCCATTATTTTTAGCCCATGCGATAATAGGGTTATATCTCTATAACTTTCGCATTTCTTCCTATTCCCTTTTTTGAACAGTGGTACAATGCTTCCTTGTTGCCAATCTTACGGTATCCTTCATCCTTCCATATAGCATTGAAGGCTCTGTATAGCTACTGTAGTCCAGTGCTTCCTGATGCCTTAATCATATCAGCACTGAATTAGTCTCTTCCACTTGCTTTAACTTTGATCATTGCTTTCACTGCCCTTTCAAGTTCCAACCATGTTATCGGGTTTCTTATTTTTCTCCAGCTATTATTTCCATTTTATTATAGTAGAGTCTCGATTATCCGACCTAAACGGGACCTGGAGTACGTCGGATCACCGAAAATGTCAGTTAATATAGAATAACTTTGAAAATGAACTAAAACAAATAGGAAAGCTATGCTGTAATACTATATTTCACGGTACTCTATTTATTGACTTATTGATTCAATTGTACAGTAGATGCGGTATTGAACGAAAACATTCCAAATTACAACGTTTCCACCTTTTGTTCTGCAATTCTTCTTCTTCTTCTTCTTCTTCTTCATTATCCTCATTTTTGTTAGCATTCACAAAACCAATAATATCAGGGTCAGTTAGTTCAAACAGGTGATGTTGTGTACACCACTTACATCTTGAGTCGTAGCATCCTCACAGCCAGGATGCAATTCAGTAAGGGAACAATGTTTTCCATGTGTTCTTTTACCACCTCTTCTCGATGTTCAATCTCTCTCAACAATATGTTCCAAGACTTTCTAATGTCGTTGTTTCAACTTCTTCCCAAGACTGCGCTATCCAGTATGCCACGTCTTTCATGTTGTTTTGTTTTAACTTTTCCATCATGTCCTTGCCATTGTCTATTTTCTCTATGAGGGATTAAAGGAGTTTCCACCGACATTTCCTCTTCATTGTTTCCAGCATACCTTTTTCCATTGGCGGCATAATGACGCCACATTAGGAGGAAGGAACATGACCTTGATGTCACCATTTCTAAGTTGCTCTTCATTTGGGTGTGATGGAGTGTTGTCTAGTAGAAGAAGAGCTTTTCTAGGGAGATTGTTTGAAGCTAGAATTTTTCCTACATCTGGAACAAACTGTGTAAAGAACAGTCTTTTAAGAAGTCAGAAGACATCCAGGCAGTCTTCTGATTCATGTAATGGACTGAAAGAGCATTAACAGAAATGTTTTTAAATGTCCTAGGCTTCTTTGCTTTACCGATCATAAGCAATTTTGCTTTTAAGTTACCAGTAATATTACTACAGGCAAGAACAGTAAATCTTTCCTTACTACGCTTGTAGCCAGGTGCAGACGTCTTGGCTTAGACTGCGAGAGTTTTGATGGCAGCATCTTGAAATTCAGCCCGGTCTCATCACAATTAAAAATCTGATCACCGGTTAATCCTTCAGCAAGAATTATTTCTTGAAGTACCCTTTTAAATTTCACAACCTCATCATTTACCTGACAGTTTTTCACTATAGATATTAAGCTGCCCAATGCCGTACCGTTTTTTTTTCACCGATCAAGCCACCCAGCACTGTCAGTAAAATTAGGGTCCCATTCATTTAACTCCTTCTGGAAATACACTGCCATTTCTTGCAGAATGGGGACAGATATTGACAGGCCCTTTTGCCGGTTTTGAGTGAACCAAAGAAATAGTGCTTCACTTACTTTTTCGTAAACACATTCTTCATTGTTTTTCTGATTTTCAGTGCATCACTTGTTGCTCTGGTAGAGCACCACTTTTCAATTTCTTCCCTCTTATCATTCCAGTCTCCCACTGTAACACGACCAACATCATAATCTGAAGCCACGTTTTGAAGAGTTTCCCCTTTGTCCAGTCTCTTTAACCCACTCAACTTGTCTTCCTCAGAAATAATCATATTCCGTTTACTCGCCATACAGAGGATATGAAAACTAAAACATCTGCACCCAACCAATACTACACTGAACAATCCTACCATTGACTGCCGGTGATTGTCCTGCATTCGGACCCTCCACACCGGGTGTCCCAGAATTGCTTCCACCTAAAGTTCAAATTAAGCCTACCGGTGTCAGATAACATGGAATGTTGGATAAGCGAAGGTCGGTTGAGCGAGATTCTACTGTATCTCCTTTTTCCTCCGAGCAGTCATCCTCATAAAGTTTTTCAAAATACTTTGCCATCACCTTCTGAAGACCCTTTTCGTCATGTACTATGGATCCATCTTCTCTCTCTAATGCCTTGATTTTTTCTTCATTTAGTCTTTTCGATCTTATTACTCTAGTTTCTGTTTTCCTCGACTATCTTGCTCAATTTTGTTGGTAAACTCTCCCCAACATTTCTCCTTTCCTTCCTTGATACTCCTCTTTACTTGTAGTTCTGATATTTTGTATTCCACATATAACCTGTCTATCTTATTCTCATCCCTCTGATACGTGTTTTGCCTTGCCTTATCCATTTCTTTCTTCACCTTGTTCCTTTATTTTATTTCTTCTCTTATTTTGTCTGTCCATCACTGTGTCCCCTTTCCTTTAACCTTTGCTTTTGTGTTCCTGCATACCTCAATTGCTGCTTCCACAAATGTCTGTCTTAAATTGTCCCACTCTTCTTCTCCACTTCGTATTTCCATGTTACGCAGCTTCCTTTTTATACAATCTTGGAATGCCATTCTTTTATCCTCGTCATATTTATACTTACATTTATGTGATTACCCCAATGAAGATCTTTCCTTGTTATAAGACCTAGCTACTTACAATGATCTCCAAAGGAAAACTCACCCCATCAACGCAGTAATTGAAACTGAGAGGACTTTTCCTATTTGTGAAAGAGAAAGTATGAGAGAATAAAATATAATATATCACTTGTATACCCATATGAACCTACTGACATCTGACTGTATTTGCAGATAAAGGAACTATACCATATGAATGGGGAGTTGCTATAGTAGCCCCTGTGTATAAAGGAAAGGGTGATAGACATAAAGCTGAAAATTACAGGCCAGTCAGTTTGACATGCATTGCATGTAAGCTTTGAGAAAGCATTCTTTCTGATTATATAAGACGTTTGCGAAATTAATAACTGGTTTGATAGAAGGCAGTTTGGTTTCAGGAAAGGTTATTCCACTGAAGCTCAACTTGTAGGTTTCCAGCAAGATATAGCAGATATTCTGGATTCAGGAGGTCAATTGGACTGTATCGTGATTGACCTATCTAAGGGAGACTACTGGCAAAAATGAATGCAGTTGGACTTGACAAGAGAGTGACTAAATGGGTGGCTATGTTTCTAGAAAATATAACTCAGATAATTAGAATAGGCGAAGCTTTATCTGTCCCTGTAATAATTAAAAGGGGAATTCCTTAAGGCAGTATTATTGGATCTTTATGTTTTCTTATATCAATGATATGTGTAAAGAAGTGGAATCAGATATAAGGCTTTTTATAGATGATGTTATTCTGTACAGAGTAATAAATAAGTTACAAGATTGTGAGCAACTACAAAATGACCTTGATAATGTTGTGAGATGGACAGTAAGCAATGATATGATGATAAACAAGGTTAAAAGTCAGGTTGTGAGTTTCAGAAATAGGAAAAGTCCTCTCAGTTTTAATTACTGCATTGATGGGGTGAAAGTTCCCTTTGGGGATCATTGTAAGTACCTAGGTCTTAATAAAAGGAAATATCTTCATTGGAGTAATCACATAAATATGATAGTAAATAAAGGGTACATATCTCTGCACATGATTGTGAGGGGATTTAGGGGTTGTAGTAAGGATGCAAATGAGAGGGCATATAAGTCTCTGGTAAGACCCCAACTAGAGTATGGTTCCAGTGTATGGGCCCCTCACCAGGATTACTTGATTCAAGAACTGGAAAAAATCCAAAGAAAAGCAGCTCAATTTGTTCCGGGTAATTTCCAACAAAAGAGTAGCGTTGCTTGCTAAGTTTGGGCTGGGAAGACTTGGGAGAAAGGAGATGAGCTGCTCGATTAAGTGGTATGTAATACCAATGTTGTTGGTCCGTTATTGGACATTATAAATTTTCCAGCTAACTCATTCGGGACAAATATTTCAGGCTCCCTATGGGAATTAACATTTATATCATAAGCGTCTGAGCTGTCAGTGGAGAAATGGCGTGGGAGGACATCAGTAGATGAAAAAGTTTGAGTGGTGTCTTTAAAAGTAGGAAAGATCACAATATGAAGATAAAGTTGGAATTCAAGAGGACAAATTGGGGCAAATATTTGTTTATAGGAAGGGGAGTTAGGGATTGGAATAACTTACCAAGGGAGATGTTCAATAAACTTCCAATTTCTTTGCAATCATTTAAGAAAAGGCTAGGAAAACAACAGATAGGGAATCTGCCACCTGCACGACTGCCCTAAATGCAGGTCAGTAGTGATTGATTGATTGATTGATTGATTGATTGATTGATTGATTGATTGATTGATTGATTGATTGATTGATTGATTGATTGATTGATTGATCCCTTGTCCAATTCCCAAATCCTGATCTTTGGTTTCTTCTTCACTACAATTTTAGATTGAGAAAGCCTAGGACAGTGTACCAAGGGAAGGAATTTGGCAATGCATGAAAGAACTTCAAGTGCAAGACAGCCTCATAGACAAAGTGAAAATGTTGTATAAGTGGGAATAGAAGTAGGACGTTGGTTTGTCGGACTGGTTTGAAACAAAGAGAGGAGTGCAGCAGGGCAGCTCACTGTCACCACTTCTATTATTATTGTGATGGATGTAGTAATGAAATCTATTAAAAGGAAAGAACATGGAGATATCAAAGTCTTCACATTTGCAGATGTTACGATCTGGAGTGACTCAGAAGACGACTTGGGGGAGAGAGAGAGAATACAAAGCTGGAATGAGGAGTTTAAGAAATATGGTTTAAACATCAGTAAGACTAAGACGGTGGTGATGAAAGTGTATGGGGAAAGAGCAGAACCAATAGTCATGTTAAATGAAGCCCAACTGGACAGCGTTCTATCAAATGACAACATAGCAAAACATGAGGTGAACAATTGAATCAGTAAGGCAACACAATTTTACCACCAGGTAAGACACTTGCTGTGGGATGAGCAAATACCTACAAAAACAAAAATATCATTATACAAGTCCTATTATACACCAATTCTTCCATACAGTCTCAAAACCACAACACTGACCAATAGAGATAATTCCAAACTCCAGGCAGCTGAAATGAAATTCCTACGCACTATAATCTAGAAAACCAGGAAAGACAAGATTAGGAATGAGAAAATTAGAGAAGTAGGAATAGATGATTCTGTCCTCCATCAGATTCAGATATAAAGACTGAAGTGGTTTGGTCACATGAAGAGGATGCCAGTTAACAGAACTGTAAGAAAGGAATTTGACAGAAAAGTAGAAGGTAGGCGACTTGTGAGAAGGCCTCGAAGGAAATGGATAGATTTAGTTAAGAATGATGTACTCCTGAGAGGTCATGATTGGGACAAGTTGGTGGAGGAGGAATGGTACAAGGACAGGATGAGATTTAAGAGGCTCATATACCACACCCAGGAAACTGGAAATGGTTTAGGATGATGATGATGATGATGATGGTAAGTAATTCCACAATTAATAATTTATGATCACCTTCCATACTTTCACTGGGAATTATCTTTGTATTCATGACTATCTTCCCTATTCTCGGTCTGTTATTATAAAATCGATGAGTGTTCCATACTGTCCATCCCAACTACATTGGCTGATCTTATGCCTATTCCTCTTCATAAACCACATGTTCTTTATTATCAGGTTATTTCTGGTACGAAAGTTCAACAGTTTCTCTCCATCTTCATTTCTATCACCCTACCCATGTGGGCCCAGTACATTCTCATATCCCATTCTATCAGTTCCCACATGAGCATTCAGATCTCCCAATATCATGATCCCATCTCCAACAGTGTGTTTCCAGATCATTGAGGAATTCTCTTTCTTCCACGCTACATCCTGTCTGTGGAGCATATACCTGTATTATCTTCAGTAGTTCCTTGTTTACATGTATGTGCATTATTATAATTCTTTCATTTACATACTCAACTTCAGCTATTGGTGTAACATTCTGATTCACTATAAATCCCACTCCATTTCTTTTTCTTTATTTTTACCCATCCAATACAAGGTGTACCCCTTTCTTAGTTTCTTCATTCCTTTCCCTTTCCATTTTACTTCACTTAATCCCAGGATGTCGAGTTTTCGTCTCTCCATTAGGTCAATCAATTTATTTTCCTTCCCATTCATTGTTAAAATATTTATTGTTCCAAATCGGGTTTTGTTCTCTGATCTAACACTTGCACAATTGTCAGCTTTACCATCATATTGTACAACTGTAGCCAGAGACTTGTCAATTCCATTTCCATTTTTGAACTTCCATCCAAGGCTTGTATTATAGTTGAAAGCAAGTACAGATTTACTCATCTGCTGACCTGCTAAGCCTAACGCATCTGAGAATTTTAGGGTTTACTCCCTTAGCCTTTGAAGATCCCTATTCTCCACAAGGCAGTGGTTTCCTTTTCTAATTTTCTCCAGAGAGGATGGGTTGTCTCATGCACCATCTTTGCCGTTCGGAAAGCCTCCTTCTCTGCCTAAGATGCTGTTAAGGTCTTCACCCATGACCCTGGGCACGGGTTCCACATTATACCCCGTGAGATTGGGTCCCTGCCTGATCTGAGCTCTCCTTCACACCAGCCTACTGATGTGGATGCGCCAGGCAAGAATTACTCAAGTGAGGGATAGGGACGATGACCCTATTTTCCTTGAGTCGGGTTAGTGGTGATGTATGATGCCACAACCAATGGCAGTTCTTTGTATTTATAAAAAAATGGGAGACATTTTTTGGATTACCTTTGTATTATAAATATCAAGAACTGAAAAAATGATGCATGTTGAATTGCTCATGATGATGAATGAATCGATGAGAGGGTTCTCGTAACCGAAGAATATTACCCAGTTCAGTGTAGGAATTTTTATGGGACATAAAAAAATATTATTGAAACAGAGTTCTTGTTGTATGCCATATACCTATAGCGAACTGTACTTAAAATGCTAGTTCTCAAGTCAAACAGGCTCAAGAAGATTCATTAAATTTTTAATTTGAGGATTCTAAATTTTCTAATCTGTCTGCTATAGAATTTATACCCTATTGAATTAATCTCCCTTCTCTTTCAAATATGTTTAATCAGATTTCTATCGTTATAATCTAATAAGTAATTGAAAATAATTTTTGTTTCTTTTTTAGTCGACAAAGAAGCAGATGAACAGGTTTGAGAGACACATGAAGAACTATATTGATAGTAAAAGATTGAATCAGGCAAAGAGAGCTGTGACTATCTCCATTGAAGGGAGAAACATGGCATTGTAAACCGCTACTTTTAGTTGGTAAGTATATATTCTATTATTATGCTGTGTGCTAAAAGACGTGTTACATGAATAACTAGCACTTTCTGTGTTCTCTTATATGTGCAAGTAAGGAGTTACTATCCTTCATTTCAGTGGATTAACTTCTTGCTTGAACATCTATACAATCTGGTAACTCTCTATTACACAGTGACAACATATAAGTTTAATTTACGTGGCCTGATACAGAGATGCCTCTGTGCTGGATCAGACGTATTGGAAAAAGAGGACAAAGCTTCATGAAATAGTCGCCAAATCACCACTCCTCGCGACTTATCCCTATGGGAAGTATGTAAGGACCCTGTTATATATGAACGTAAAAGGCCAAAATCAAAACCAAATAAAACATTAAATAAATTTAATATAGAAACTTAAGGATAGCTCTCAGATGTAGTTCCATATCACTTGCAATTGACTTTAGCAGCTAGATGTAACCTGCAGTGCGTTTTCTGTATGGTGACATTTATAACTGTGCTGCATATTTTCAATAGAGAGTACTATTTCAAATGTACTAAGAAGAAAAAAATGTGCAAGAATGTAAAAGATTTCAAAGAATTTGGTACCTAAAGGCATCCCATGAGCTTCAAATAGCATTAATATCAATGTAATCGTGTATATGAAGATGCCCATATGGATTTGTGCTGGCAACTGTAGACAAAAGATGGTGATGGCCAGGCTGAGTGGCTCAGGCGAGTGAGGCGCTGGCCTTCTGATCCCAACTTGGCAGGTTCGATCCTGTCTCAATCCAGTGGTATTTGAAGGAGCTCATATATGTCAGCCTCGTGTCAGTAGATTTTCTGGCACATAAAAGAACTCCTGAGGGGCTAAATTCCGGCACTTTGTTATCTCCGAAAACCGTAAAAGTAGTTACTGGTACGTAAAAGCCAATAACATTATTGGTGGTGTTGTTGTTATTATTATTAGTAAGATGGTGGTGGTTTTATGAATTGCTTATATTTCAGTGATAAAGTAACATTTCACTCAGACAGGAAACTCAAATTTTGTATACCATCGAACTTCTAGATATGAACGTAAATCACCATCGTAGTTCAGCAGGGGTGAAGGCTTTATGCATGTTGTTACGATGGAAACTTGATTGAACTTTCTTCTTTACTGAGTTAACTGTTACTAAACATTCTTACCTGAACATTTTAAGCTGTGGTTGATTCCTCACTTTCAATGAGTTTTTGTATTTATCTTCTCCAGCAGGTTGGAACTCTACGCCTTTTCTACTGTGAAGTTAATATTTACCTGATACAGAGATGCCTCTGTGTTGTATCAGGCGTATTGGATAAAAGAGGACAAATGCTTCATAAAATAGTCGCAAATCACCACTCAACTCGACTTGTCCCTATGGGAAGTATATGTAAGGACCCTGTTCTATATACTTCCTTCATCTTGTGATTTAGAAGAATACAGATCATTCAAGAATTGGCTTCCTCTCAACAAGGAATATATGGGAGATATTATTAGAGTTGAATTACCAGTGTACATATGCTAAATAATATGTGACTCTTGTGTGAGCTCTTCGAAGGTGATGTGAATCAAACTTTGTAAATTCTTTTTCGAAAATGTATGTAACTAAAAGATTCATGCTGTATTGTCCTCCTCTTCTTCCTCCTGCTCCTCCTCCCCCCCCTCCCCCCTGCAATGAACATGTTTGTAGAGTTCATGTACACATTCACATTGCTCATTTCCCCATAGGTTAAAGAAGGCAACTGTTAGGTGAGTATCTTAAACGGTAGAACACTGGCCTCCTGAGCCCAGCTCAGTTCGGTGCTAATTACATCAACCTCGTGTTTGTAGATTTACTGGTACATAAAAGAACTCCTGTGGGACAAAATTCCAACACCTGGTTGTCTCCGAAAACTATAAAAGTAGTTAGTGGGCCGTAAATAAAATAATAATAATAATAATAATGTTGTTATTATTATTATTATTATTATTATTATTATTATTATTATTATTATTATTATTATTATTATTCAGGTTCCTTGACTAGACTTACCTTAAGTTACCAGTTTCTCTCTACTGTTACGTAAAATACACTGCCTGACAAAAAAAAGTTAAGCACCCAGAAGTGGTTGAAAAAGAATGAAACTACATATGCTGAAAGACCATGTGCCTTTATTGAACTGATTACAATATGGGATGAAAGAGACAAGCCTGTACCAGGCGAGTTGGCTGTGTGGTTAGGAGCGCGCAGCTGTGAACTTGCATCCAGGAGATAGTGGGTTCGAGCCCCACTGTCGGCAGCCCTGAAGGTGGTTTTCCGTTGTTTCCCATTTTCACAACCGGCAAATATTGGGGCTGTACCTTAATTAAGGCTGCGACCGCTTCCTTCTCAGTCCTAGGCCTTTCCTATCCCATCGTTGCCATAAGACCTATCTGTGTCAGTGCGAAATTAAGCCATTTGTAAAAAAGAACACAAGGCTTTTGGCAGTTACAGGTGGAATGTTGGTGCCAGGTCAGTAGGGTGCCGCACCCCCTCCGAGCCGCAATGCAAGCCCTTATGCGGTTCGGAATGGTGTCGGACTGCCTTTGGATCCTCTCCTGAGGCAAGTTTGTCCACAGTTGTTGCAGCTGTCCCTCCAGATCCCACAGGTTGGTACTGGGACGGAGTCCCCTTCCAATCTCATCCCACACGTGTTCAATGATGGAGAGGTCCAGGGATTTTGCTGTCCACGGGAGGAACTCAACCTGCTCCAGGCAGTCCATAGACAAATGTGTTGTGTGCGTACGTGCATTATCTTGTTGGAACACTGTCCCGGGGTGCTGTGCCGTCAGGGGTAGGAAATACAGACGCAGAATGACTGTAACGTATCACTGTGCCATCATAGTCTGCCGAGCACTATTACAGGTGTTTGAACGTATATGCGAAGGCTCCCCACACCATAATGCCAGTGATTATGCCTGTGTCTCTTTCCACAACACGGGCAGGATCTGCCCTCTGCCCTTGACGCCGCCAAACCCGCACATAATGGTCATCGGAGGTTATGGAGAAGCGGGACTCATCACTGAACATAATGCGACTCCAGTCGTCCTCTGTCCATACCTCCTGGGCGAGGGACCACTCCAAATGCAGGCATTGGTGTTCTGATGTCAATGGCAACTGACACATAGGGTGGTAGGACCCCAATCCGGTGGGACACTATACGGGAACTCGCAGGATGTTGTAGAGTTTCCAGTACATGTTCGCGGATGGCGGGTGCCGAAGTTATGGGATCCCGCAATGCTTGGCACACCATATGACGGTCCTCCCTTGAGATGGTGTTTCTTGGTCGACCCGAACCTGTACGAGTTAATGGGGTGCCCTCGTGCTCATTGAATTCAACATTGGGCCACTGTGACATCTGAATGGCCCACATGCCTGGCAGTTGCACGATACGACAAACCAGCCTCTTGCAGTCCCACAATCTGGCCTCTGTCAAATGCTGTCAGTTGGTGGAGATAGGCTATCTAACACGTCTGCGAGGCATCGGGGGTCCTTCTAACTGTATGTAGTCCTCTCTGCATGTCATGCTTAACTGCCTGACTCACAGCAGTTGACTGGTATGTATATCCATTCTTTTTCAAATTTTGTGTTGTATTTATTTTTACATCATGTACAGAAATGCCTCTATATTGTGTCTTTAGAAAGAAATTGACTTCCATATTCATTAATTATCTGTGCCATGTGTGAAAAGATGATTATGTGATACTTCCAGCTATCTTGCACTCTTAACTCTGTAAATATTGTGAAACAAATAACCTTGGTAGTGGACATAAGGAAATCAATTGAATGTTAGTATATTGTGTGTACAAGTAAGAGTAGTAAAATGGTATGTTCATTCTTTCTTTCCTTCCTTTCTTCAAATAGCCCTATGTGGTATCGCGTACTTTCAAAGAGGTTTAGCACGATAGTTGTTTCACGACCAGGGATAATAACAAGAAGGATTTTAAATAAATACAAGACTCTTACCAAGGAGTGGCAACCCCATTGTAATAACAGCCTATATATGTTTCATTCATCACATCCCTGACCCGGTCAGTGACTGGAAAACAGGTTGTCGGTTTTCATTTTCACAAGACACCAAAATAATCCCAAAAGAAAGTCGTGACAAGACGTGAAAGTTACTTGAGCCCACCGAGGTCAGGTGGATTAGACAAAAATAAATTACTACTGACTAAAATAATACCATATTCAAGTCAAACATGAACTTTAATGGATATATAAGAAATTAAATAACTTCAAGCAAATAATAAATCCCCAAGTTAAAACAGTGAAATCATTAAATTAAATCAAAGAAACCTTGAACATTTAAGTTTCATTAAGATTAAAGCTAAATTAATCTACTTTCACAATTCAACCCCCAGAGTTAATCATCAGTCTGATTAAAATAGATCCATTTTATTTTAAAAATAAAATGGAATGGATTACTTAATAATAATCCTAATTCCAAGATCTTGGATTACCTACAGAATTATAGTAGAGCAGAAAAATGTTTCATTATGATTACTTCAGATGTAATCGAAAAAGTAAATAGGATAAGATATGTCACTATATCTTTTCACGAGAGTTTAATCCTGATGTAAACATGGTATGTCCACGCCTCCACCAAAGAAAGCGTTGTGATTGGCGGAGCATGTAGTGCCTACCTCCACCCCGTCAGCGTCCCATGTTCGGACGTACAGGGCTGCGCATTGCATACGATAACAGTGCAAAGATCTGAACTTCTGAATAAATGACTTAACTTGAATTCTGTTCACTTAGTTTATTGAACGCATTCACAATGCACTGCCTGTGGTCACTTCTGAGCGGTTTTCCTCTTTTGTGCATCACAACACGCGATGGTCCTACCTCTTGCTCCATTTCTCTCACTGTGAATACTGACACTGACTGCTGCTGCAAGATGCAACACCTTATCTCCACGCTGTACAGCTTGGGACTTTCCCTCACTACAAGAAGCCGTCCTGTATTACACCACACCTTGTGCCTTCATCTCTCGTTATTTAATCACTATTTTATATTTAAAAACATATATGTACTGGTATATATGACAACCATATTTTAATTTGATTTTGTACTTTTCCAAACTCTCTAAATGTAATAAACTAAACTAAAATAAAATAAATTCCACGTACTACTTTCCTTCGAGCTCGCATATAGTCAAGTGAGTGCGACTGTTGCGTCTCCAGTCAACTACGTTTATGTCCACGTGCAAAGGCAACGTGCTTCGCCTGTTTGTTTACATCAGGATTAAACTCTCGTAAAAAGACATATAATCACAAGTACCACGAGGAACAAACATCAGGAATGCATAACCAAAATAAGAACATTAATGTGACAAGCAAGCACAAGAGTGACCAGAACAAATTATTTTTCAGTTTAAAACATCAATAGCATTAAAACACTGGCCAAAACAGAGATATGATAACCCATATTATGACCCACATCTATAACCAAGAACAAAATCCCCTTATCTCAGTTACCGAGGTCAGATGTCAAGATAAAAGCAGAGCTATCGGACGTCAGATTTCAAGCTTGTAACACAGCACACACCCTCCAATTAGTAAAGAATGCAACCATAGCAACAAGGTCACATGACTTACGAAAGTAAAATGGCTACCCTCAAAAAAGGCAAAGAAACAATTTTCAACTCGTACATTCACCTTCATTCAGGGAGTAATTTGGATAGCATGATATTAAAGGTTTAACAAGTTGATCAAACACAGACGTAAAAGATCAAGACACTTTCTTATATATTGCAGTTAAGGACTCATACCTATTATTACCACCTCATACGATACATAAATTTCAATTTTAAACATTTTCAAAATGGTTATCAACCAAAATTATTCCTTTTAATTATTACACCAAAGCCCCACAATATTTTGGTAATTAATTCACAACTTAAGATAACCTGAATTACAGTCTCTTTTTCGTTAACTGAATTTCTCACTCACTGAAGTAATTAAATTTTGACCAACATGATTTAGATGTACGTATTCCAAACAGTTCAGCAGAGTCCGATCATAGTTAGTCACTTCATTGCACCTCCGGGACCAAGAAGAACAGAATGTGTTACTTATAGTTTTCCGGAATGAAATTGATAAAGAACGAAAGGAGATGTTTGGCCTATCGCCACACGGCGATGCAATTAACCTTGATCATACTCCATCATCTTGTCTTCTTCTTCTACTCAGAATTTGATTAAATGTCCAGCAGCAAAAGCAAGGATTGATTCTTCTTGTACAATGACCCAGAATAACAAACGACAGTCGGAATATTGTCGTTACGCACAGAGATAGACGAGGACAAGTTGAGTTCCGTGCATGCTGCCATGTGGCAGTACGATACAGTCGAGCTCACTGAAAGCTAGCGCTCGCGTCAATCATCCGTACCACTAGGAGTTTACTGGATAATGTAATCATTTAAGTGACATCCCAACGAGGCCAACTAAGCGTAATAATGCATGATAATCTGCCTTGATACAATATTGCAATCTGCTACATACCCAAATACTTTTAAGCACTTCAAAATCCGTCAGAGCCTCCTACCGCAAAAGACGAACATGGGGTTGGACGTAACAGCTGACGAACGAAGAGAAAAATCTTCTTTCCAATTTTTATGTAATAAGTTGTTCTTGATGTTCTCGGGAGAAACAAGGTTACAGGTTAGAGTAAGACCTTCGAGATACCATGGTAGACGGATAATACCAACAGTCAGCAAGCTGATTAGTATTCATCTGGGTCCATAAACTAAATTTCATAGAATATGAACACAGATCTCCATATGAGAATGATATGTTAACACAGAAACAGTCAATTTTGAATGAATAGCACATGAATCATTAAGGTTTCTTCTCATAATACAACACAAGGTTTCATATTAAATCGCCCTACGCTAAGGAAAACGGGTCACATCTTTCTTTTTGAACAATACTGATAAATGTATTCATTAACTAAATTTGGGGCTTCTACTACCGAGAAAGGCATGATTCACTTGCAAAAACTAAGTTTATAGAGAATAATATCCACACAGTTCCCAGAATAAATAGAAACAATGAACTAATGAATCAGAACATTGATATCATTTAACTAATTAAACTAAAACCATCAAACCAGTCACTACATCATCAGGTACCCAACCTTAACCTCTTAGCGCCTGAATTAATTTTTTTCTGAGATTTGCTTATTTGTTGTGTTTTGCCGCATGTTTGAGACCAAACCAAACTAATACAACAAGTTTCAGAATTTTGGAATCGCTAGGTCGTAAGATATTTGATGTTGCCATATGGCAACGCTAGGCGCTTGCACTACCTATTTTTAAACAATGAGTTTTGAAAGTCGAATTTAGGTTGCAAGGTGTTTTTGTTTTTATTGTGCAGTAACAATGTTGAAATATCTTAGCATTATGTATTGTAAGAATATAGAATATCAGTTTTAATTCACATCACAGCAAAAAGAAAAATAGAATTATTGAACAAAAGAGAAAATATTTGTTTGCAGTACATAGACACACATGTACACTTCATTGCCTGTCAAAACAAAACACTCACTGGAACAATAGAATAAAATCAAAAATAAGAAAATGAAGAATCAAAGAACTTCAGATGCAGTTACAAACTATAGAGTAACTACAGTAGTCTATATTTTCGGAGGTATATAAAAGCCCACCCTCAATACTTGCATGTTAGCCACAGAGATGGAGAATGACAATCTTTCACTGTCTTCATATCATCCTGCGTGTCCCAATAAGAACGCTTGGAGGGCAACCTATTATATCCAGAAATGAAAAGTATATCAATAAAGCAAAGAATTTCATCAGAAGTTATTTGTGGATCCGTACAATTTAAAAACACTGCATACGTTTTAGTCTCTTAAATGTTCGATCAGCTGGTTATCTGTAAACAATTCAAAAATGTCAACAACAATCATGAATTTTCACTTGCTATAACTACGCTCCGGAAATGTCAACAGTTGCCCAATATTGAAATCATCCCCATCGGTCTTATCTTGGTTTGTTATTTGATTTATTATTTCCTCTATCAGTTATCTGCTATCCGTTATCTTTCTCAGCATCGGGTATTGAAACAGATCTGGCATCAGTAGACAGAAAAGGCACTTCATCCTCTGGTAACACACCGACACCATCGTAACTAATCCCGATCCTTTCATTACTTACAAGCTTCATTTCAGTACTGACACGTAACTGTCGCGAGAGAGATTATCAATAAGTCCACCATCATCTTCATCTCCAGAAGCCCTCATCTGTAAGTACATTTACATAGGGCAGTTTCACAAAAATATCACCATCAAGATCTTCAATCAGTAGCATATCCAGTGCTTCTAAAAGGGAAAATCCCTTCCTGCAATAAAGATGTGTGAATCAGTATAAAGTATCATGATGATCTGACAGCTGCAGCAATTTTACTGAGTATAAACACCTAGCGTTGCCTATGGCAGTACTAATGATTCAACAAGCACTACTACGGCGTTGTGCGCCCCTACTATTTCAAATGCTTACAACATTATTCATTATATAATGAAGTGTGCACAACACTACCGCACACATAATCCAATGAAAGAACTTCACTTATAGATTTTATATCCTTCTTACATAAAGCCGGCAGCCATTTAGCAGGAATCTGAAAATAACCAAGAGTCTTTGTCACAACAATAGACTTTTAAATTAAATAAACATTATTACTCGATTCTAAAAACTCTTATCTGTCGGATGACACTATAATCTTCCAGATTATTTCTTGTTGCCAACAGTATTAAAAGAAAAAGGTGCAAAAATCGTTGCCATATGGCAGTACAAGGCGCTAATGGGTTAATCCCATGCAGAAACTAAATGACGCCAGAAACTCAAATATAGACCAAAAATAGGTCCCCAAGACGTAATGCTATTACATAGGAAGCTAAGGTAAATCAAAATAACCATAGGACATAATAGTAGCAGCACTACCAATCAGTGAGTTACATAATTCATATCTAAAATCCTTTAAAGGCACAACCAAAAACAATTTAATAGTTTAAAGATAGTCTGGATCAACATCCCACAAACACAATGCATAACCAAATGGAAGAAGAATGAAAATAGGAACCAACTACCAACAGAAGAGTAATGCAGAATTGACAAAGTTTAAAAACAACACAAATCCATGGCTTAAAATGCAAACATATTCTAAGCAAGGGAAGGATTGACTAGACCGGTTGGAGACCTCTACAATGTCAAGATGGCAGGTTCACAAATAGTCTGTCGTCAACAACAGATCAGCCAAGCGACACCAAGCAACGAATAACTTACAGATTAAAAAAAACGAATGCTTCACCAGACTATAATAAGTACCATGGAATTAACAGGACAGAAATAGGGATAGAAGAGACTCAGGAGGGAACACAATCTGGAATCAAATAACTGACCTACTACACGGGATCACTAAAACAATTCATTCCACAACGGCACATCCAATCATAATTTAAAGGCAATGAAAAACGCCTCAGATTAGATGAATAAGAAGGAAGATAAAGAGCAATGACCTACACAACGTACACCACTGGTTTTTGTTTACAGAACCTCGGCATGACCCGGTATTAACAAATAAGTGACATCCCAATCACACTGTTGCTTCATGGCTAAACCGGTATCTCCTCCTATCACCCAGGAGACAGGGCAAATAAAATATAAATGGCAGAATACGAGCAAAGTCCATGGAAAAGGCTCAAAGAATCATGAAGAAGGCAGCAACGCTGCTAATAGACCCCATAATCCATCAGCAGGAAGACTTCAGTACCGACTGGGGAGAACTAGCTAATCCCATACTTAAGTAGTAAACCCAAAGAACGGTAAGATGACCAACCAACCATGTCAAGACACTAAAGAGATCCACTGAGGAAAGGAAAACGCCATAGAGTGGCAGATAACATTAAATGAGCTTTACAGGAGTACAAATTAAACACAAGACCACATCAGATCAACAGGTAATGCAGGAAGACATGAGATGAAGAAGCCAGGACACACGAAACCAACAAGTTAATTATAACAAGGCAAGTTAATTCACTAAGAGTTACAGATACATGCAGGAGTTCGTTCCAAAATCTACTGGGACACAGAGGTAAATTAAAGTCAACACTGGCCATAACTACCTAACACTTGACACAATAACACTGTAAGAGTAATGAATTAACACATAAGAGATAAAAGAATAGGCATCCTCCACAACATGACTTCCAGCCATAATACCATCACATATAAGCACTAAATTGAAATCACATCACTGAAACCAACCATAAATCCAGGGCTTGAACCATAGCATCTAGGTTCAAAGGAGATACAACCCTCAGGTTAAGAGTCCCTTTTTGTAGAACCCAACAACACTAACAACCAGTAGATCAGGTAAATCACACTTCACCACCTGCAGTCCACAACTCAAAGATGGAAACCAAACACTAAGGTATTACCAAGGTTTATGGCCAAAAAATTCAACCACAATACTCAGAGAGTGCACAAACCAAACCCCATTAGAATAAGAAAAGAGTAATAGAATTTCGAAACAACTTCCAGACGCATAGGTTATATAAATAAATATCATATAATGACATTCACAAGGTAAAGGAGGGTAGATAGTTCACGTAGAATAAAGCACCAGAAACAGTTGACAAGGATAACCAAGAAGAGAGCACAAGATTCTTTAGCAGTAGATAAGTACAAGACATCAGTAGTCAGGAAATGGAGCGTGATTAAGGCAGAGTCCATGCACTAGGCAAAGGGGCTACCATCTCCAACACTGACTAACCATACTGCCCCCTTTATTGCCGACCTAAGCCCAGCCAGTGAGCGAGAGATCCCGGGGAGAACCATTCGTTCATGGCTTTCTGTTTTTAGAGGCATTTAAGGGAAAAAGCAAAAAAAATTTAAAACAACACTCTGACATTTATTGACACACCAAGCTCGATAGCTGCAGTCGCTTAAGTGCGGCCAGTATTCGGGAGATAGTAGGTTCGAACCCCACTGTCGGCAGCCCTGAAAATGGTTTTCCGTGGTTTCCCATTTTCACATCAGGCAAATGCTAGGGCTGTACCTTAATTAAGGCCATGGCCGCTTCCTTCCCATTCCTAGCCCTTCCCTGTCCCATCATCGCCATAAGACCTATCTGTGTCGGTGCGACGTAAAGAAACTTGCAAAAAAAAAAAAAAAAAATATTGACATAAGCATCAATCAACAACAAAATATCCTTGCTGAGATTAAATACAATGCTCTTTCATGATGTCTGCTCTTCCTGTAGCAATTAACAATCGATCAAACATAATCCTCGTCCTCCAGCTCTATGGTTAAATTCTGGAATCAAAATTAACAAAAGATTAGGCCTTCACTGTCTTCAAAAATTAAAAATATTTTTAAAATGAAAGTATCCTGAGGCTTCTATAATGATTTACACTAAATTAGTAGGCATCTATCTTAGTGATGGGCAACGCTCTCGCTCGAGACTCTCGAGACTGGCGTCGCATATCTCGAGACTCTCGCGAGAATCTCGAGACCGATCCTCCTGTAGTGCAAGCTGTGCGACGTACCAGTAACTATGACTGTAAACTTGATAGTGTATCATTGGCAGTTATTGCGTGAAATAACATTCTCATATGAAAACGTGCGAGCTAATACATTTTGTCAAAAGCCTGGTAGAGTACTGAATGTTCAACTACGAACCCCTTAATACCATTAAAGAAAGTGAAAACAGAATGTCAGTATCTTAAACTGTTCACGACTTATTTGGGGTGGGCATCTTAGCTGAATAACAATGCATAATTTGTGAATAACTGTAGATAGAATGTACACCTACTTGGATACTAGAGGCGTGCATTATTCGAACCTGAGACGGGGAAGATGTGATTTGCTACATACGCAACCCCCATTACACATGAGTGGAACGTGTAATCTAAAATGCTCGAATTTTTTCAGCAGAGGTGATGGCAACGCTCTCGAGGCCTATTCTCGTGTGCTGCGAGCTGTGCGACGTCCCAGTAACTACGAGTGTAAGCTTGATAGTTATCATCAGCAGTTCTCATATGGAAACGTGTGTGACGATAAATTTTGTCAAAATCCTATGAAAGCACTGCATGTTGAACTATGAGCTCCTTACCATTAACGAAAGTGAATACAGAATGCCAATATCTTAAACTGTTCACGAGTTATGTCAGGTGGACATCTTAGCTGAATAACCTCTATAATTTGTTAATAATTGTTATTAGGATGTAATCCTACCTGGATGCCTCACAATCGTTGTCGGTAGGGTAGTTTCTTGTGATTCAGACCGGGCCGGAGGTGTTCTGTGACGATTCCTCTTCACTGATTTGGTTTTGTTTGTTTTTTTTTTTTTTTTTTTTTTTTTTGCTAGGGGCTTTACGTCGCACCGACACAGATAGGTCTTATGGCGACGATGGGATAGGAACGGCCTAGGAGTTGGAAGGAAGCGGCCGTGGCCTTATATAAGGTATAGCCCCAGCATTTGCCTAGTGTGAAAATGGGAAACCACGGAAAACCATCTTCACGGCTGCCGGTAGTGGGATTCAACCTACTATCTCCCGGATGCAAGCTCACAGCCGCGCGCCTCTACGCGCACGGCCAACTCGCCCGTTCTTCATTGATATTATGCGTTTGTAAGTGCCGGATCATCCCAGAAGTATTTCTGCCGATGTATTTTACTTCTTTTGAATAAGCAACACAGTGGGCTGTGCTATGTGACATCTCTTAAAGATAACCGACATCCACGGCTTACGTTGCATTTCGGATATCTTCTTCAAGTTGTCGCGTACAGTTCGACACAGTTCACATTGCACCGTCATATATCGAAATACCTACCTAATTATGACGCGAATACTCTATAGCAATTTAGATTGCACATTCCACTCGTGCGTAATGGTGGTTGCATATGTGACGACACATTTTGCCAAAAGCCTAGGAAAACCCTGCATGTTGAACTATAAGCTCCTTAATAACGTTAACGAAAGTGAAGACAGAATGTCAGTACCGGTACCGGTATCTTAACCCATATCTGTCCAAATCATTTTTCTGTGAAATATTGCGATATATTTCGTAAGTACTGATGTTTGTAACCTAAATGAAAGGCTTATGACGATTTTAGGTTTCATTAACATATTTTCGCGGAGATTTACCGTGTCGACATATGTCGACAGTAAGCATGAACGGGTAGGGTAAGAGACATGCTCAAAAAAGGAACTTTACTTCGCATTTTAAGCTTATATGAATGTAATAATTAATCAGTTAGTGAATATTAGTCACATAAGTGTTGAATAAGCAGAAAATATTTAAAAAAACATGATTCAAAACATAAATGAGAAACAGTTTCGTCTCAATTTAGAATGCATACTGTTTCAAAACAAAAGGACAATATTCGTATGTTTATAGTAGGTACTAGTTATATACACAATACCAAAGTTTGAGCAAGTATGATCGCTCTGAAAATAGCAAGAAAGGAAAACTACGAGTAGAATTTCAAAACAGTTTAGTCTGCGTTTTGAGGTTACACTCTGCTTCTCTTCATCCAGTCTGCTTTAGCGTGAATGAAATGACTCGAATGACTCCTGGCAGCTTTACCACAATGAGCGCACCGCACTTGCTTCCCTCTTGTTTCGAGGTACTGGAATACCCCATCGGAACGCACTTCTGGCAACACGCGTGAAGATACTTTCGTACTCGGTCTTCATGCGTTAGGACGCGTAACGGCACGAAATAGGATATATGTCCTAACGATGTAGCGTGTGAAGCCGAGAAGGTCTAAATTGGGGTCAAACGGTAAAGTTGCCATGCATTGTACATGGAGACGTTCAGAAGGAACACAATTAGAGGCCAGTACCATTTCCTGTTTTTGATGCTGATGCGGTAACAAGATACATTTTGATCCAATTGATCGACGCTCCCCATGTGCATATTATGCAGAATTATACATGCTGGCTGAATTACTGTTATGTATTCCATTTCAGCATTACCATTGTACCATTTTCACTTATTTTTGTACACACTAGTTCAGCTTCAGCCCGGAGTTGATTACCAGAGAGTCTGTAAATATCTCCACAAGACTCATCATCATCGCTATCCCCGTCACTATGGAAAGCATTTAAAGGTTGTTCTATGTATATATTAGCATTTAGGATGTTTCGTGATTCCTCTAGGATGATTACGATCTGCTCGACGGTCACTCTGAGAAGAATAAATGAAAATTGTATATCAGTACTGAGGCAGTCCCATTCGCGCCCACTGTCGACATATGTCGACGTGGGAATGTTTTGCTCTGTTAGACAAAAGCAACTATAAATCAGCCATAAATGAATTCAAAACCTGTTAAAGGCATGTTTCGTTATTACGTTTACCACAACAGTCCGATCTTACTTTCAACTGTAACAATATTATAAGAAAATATTACTCACCGCGACGGAAGCGTCATCCTCTTGAGTGTATACGAAATGATATTTCATACGCAGCCACGATATAAGGCGCGAAAACGAGTGATTCTTGTTTTCGTGCTGTGCAGTAAGTATCGAACTATGAACTGTAAGCAATGCACCTCAAAAATATTATTCAGGTTTACCGATATAAGATCGACAATATTCAGATATTAACGTCGACAAATGTCGACAGTGGGCATATATGGGTTAAACTGTTCACGAGTTATGTCAGGTGGACTTCTTAGCTGAATAACCCGTATAATTTGTTAATAACTGTTATTAGGATGTAAACCTATCTGGATGCCTCACAATCGTTGTCGGCAGGGTAGCTTCTTGTGATCCAGACCTGGCCAGAGGTGTTCTGTGACGATTCCTCCTCATTGATATTATGCGTTTGTAAGTGTCCGATCATCCCAGAAGTATTTCTGTCGACGTATTTTACTTCTTTTGAATAAGCAACACAGCGGGCTGTGCTATGTGACATCTCTTCAAAATAACCGACATCCACGACTTACGTTGCGTTTCGGACATCGTCTTCAAGTTGTCGCGTACAACTAGACACAATTTCACATTGCACCGTCATAATCTCGAAGTACCTAATTATGACGCAAATACTCTATAACATTGTAAGGAATTATTTCCTTCGTCACCAAAATATCGGTAAACACAAGCAGTGGTCACATGTTATTGAATGTGGGGTCTGATAACGATGTACACCTACCTGTCGAAAGAATTGCAACTGAAGCATTTTAGATTACACATTTCACTCATGCGTAATGGTGGTTGCATATGCAGCAAGGCGCATCTTGCCTCGTCTCGAGTTCGAATAATGCACGCCTCTAGTATTCAGATACGTGTACCTACCAGTGCATACAATGCCAGAATGCGTTTCCTTTATAATTATGTTATACTGCGTCAAAGTAGACCTCGGTAGAAACGAACGCCCTCGTCGCTTGCTGACACGTATTTACGAAATTGAGAAGGCCCCTGGTTGGCTATTCGCATACTCGGCACAAACAACATTCAGCTTCGACTACCTGTAGGCCTTCGACACTCTGCTCGCCGCACAATGCGGGGACAACGCTCTCGAGATCTCTCGAAATTTCTCGCGAGAAATAGTGCCTGCGGTAGTCTCGAGAAATCCCGAGAAATCTCGAGACCTCGTCTCAGACTGCCCATCACTAATCTATCTTGCTTATTATTTCATAATAAAATTAAGTTAATTTTCCATTAGTGTATTACAGTTTCAACTCGTGGTCAATGTTAAATACTGATGAATTTCGTTAAGTAAGGTATGTAACGTCCGTTAATAACACCAGTAGAAATTCTGATGGAAAATCTGAGTTGACTCCAAGATTATAATTAATTTTATTATTATTATTATTATTAATTCCCAACCCTATCTGTGTAGCATTTACTTTCATCATCACACGATCGTGTTTAGAAATTAGTGTATCTCACTAAAAAATTCTCACTCTATGACACACATTTTTCCAATTAATTATTATCATTACTCGTTATCTCCTAAGTTCAAGCTAATTATGCCGTTTGTGGACATTAAATTTATACTTGCATGGCATTTAAAGTTTCAAATGAGTTTGAAAATATTTTGGAAATTTTAATATACATGCACTGAAAATTTTCTCATAACCACGTGTGAGTTAGTTAAGGATTAATTTATAAATCGCTTACATTTGCTGGAAATGAACTAGACGATCCTTCATCTAAATCTTTGGTAAGTGCAAATTAAATCCTAGCCTGGTCTTACTCAAAGTTATTCTCAGCAAATTATTCCTTAAAGTACGCTAAACAAGTCATCATGGTGGCAAATCAACGTTGAAAATAATCCGTGCCGTCGCGATGAACGCACGACCAGATTAAAATACACTGAATAATTGAAAACATCAAAATATTCCTAATTACAACATTCATACAAGGTAACACGTATTTTATGTACACAATATTTACAACGAATCCTGCCATTATGAATTAATTATTTTTAGCATGGTCGTGTCAATAATATCCGGAGGATGAACTCATGTCTGGTAATATTCTCAATTCAATTAGTGGCTAGTGATCGAACTGGTGTTAAAATGAAGTACTCTTCAAACAGCAATGGAGATCCATCTAAATTTCTGAGATTAACTCGAAGATTCTAATAGAATTCCATAATCATCACCCATCACATGGGTTACAAATCGCAAGTGTAGCGTTCGTGAGCCTTAATCACATTAATATTACTCCCTATTCATGAAATGTATTCAACTTGTGTTCCCAAAGACACAAGCAAGAAATTATTCAGTAATAAATTATTCAATTAATATCCTGCAGGACTACCAATATTCCAGACGCATCATGAACTGAGCACATTAAATATCAAATCAAAATCTCTTTATTTGCAAATGAGATGTCTACCTCGGTGGCAAATTGTACACTAAAATACATTATTGTCAAGCACTAAATATTAAATTAACAAGAGAAGAAAATGTTCCTATAATACAATATTATACAATTTACGCTAACAATGTTTTCTATTAAACTCACAGCTCATCCTTAATAAATTTATATTCTTTACAAAATTCTACTTATAATATCTCCTGTACTACTTACAAATTTAGTCAGCTGATATACGGTATGTGGAATTACTTCAAGTGATACTATATAACTGGTATAAGATTAATATTTACATTGCATTTATTTATTTACTTTTTTTACCCGTTCTGGAACTTAAGTAGCATAACGACCTGCTGCGTCTTAACCAGAGCCCCTTTTGCCACCACTTTTCAGAGTTCCTGAAGGGCCTTCACAGCTACCGTAGCGGTCCCAGGGCCCTCGAAGTCCCCACTACTTCACCCCTACAGGCAGTCCCCTACTTTGGCTGTCCAAAGTCCTTAGACCAGGGGATGGAATTAATTTATTCACACACATTTTTTTAATTTACAATAACCTGCACTGGTCGAATGCCCTCTAACACTTCATTTATTTTCTCTGTTGCAGTTTATTCTCTTCTTGAATATCTGTACAGATTTTGGAAAAGGATCAAACACTACCCCTGGTAAACTGTTCCACTCCTTCACACCCTTCCCAATGAATGAAAATTTACCCCCAATCGCTTTTGCTAAAATTCCTTCTAATTTTATATTTGTGGTCAGTCCTGCCGATATAATTATTTTCCAATTGAAGCCTCTCACGGATATCTCCCCATGCTTCTTCTCTTGTATAGGCTCTATATAATCCTATAAGTCTAGTTTTCTCCCTTCTCTTACTTAAAGTTTCCCACCCAAGTTCCTTTAACATTTCTGATACACTACTCTTTCTCCTGAAATCCCCTGTTACAAATCTTGCTGCTTTCCTCTGCACACTATCTATTTCTTTTATTAGGTATTCTTGGTGAGGACCCCAAACACTGTTTGCATATTCCAATAATGGACGAACCATACTCAAGTAACTTTTTTCTTTTAATTCTTTGTTGCGTCCTTTAAGTAGCCTCATTATGACATGTAACGATCTGTATGCTTTCCCAACAATATCATCAACATGACCCTTCCAGTGCAAATTACTTTCAAATCTCACACCTAAGTATTTGCACTTGCCATCTTTTGGGATAACTACCTCGTCCAAAGTATATTCAAATTCAGTTTTAAAGCTCCTGTTTGTAAAAGTTGTAACAGTTGATTAGCCTCCATTAACCTTCATATTATTTTCTTCAGCCCATTGTTGGATACATTCAAGGTCCCTTTGTAATTCTGAACAATCCTCAACGTTATTTATTTCCCTATAAACAATTATGTCATCTGCATACAATCTTATTTTTGATGTTATATTGTTCCCTAAATCATTTGCGTATTTTAAGAAAATTAACGGACCGATTATACTACCCTGTGCAATTCCCTTCCAAACTTTCTCTTCGTGAGATACATTATTTCCTACTTTGACTTTCTGAACCCTTGAATTTAGAAATGTTTTTATCCAATGTGTAACCCTTACGTCCAATCCTATTCCCTTCAATTTCTTTAATAATATTCCATGTTCCACTCTATTAAAGGCTTTGGAAAGATCTATGGCTATGCAATCTAACTGACCTCCTGAATCCAATTGATCTGATATGTCCTGCTGAAATCCCACCAGTTGTGCCTCACAAGAAAATTTCTTTCTAAATCCATACTGGCTCCTCATGAACCAATTTTTATCATCACATATCCCTCTGATGTACTTTGATATTAAACTCTCCAGTACCGAGCTCGATAGCTGCAGTCGCTTAAGTGCAGGCAGTATCCAGTATTCGGCAGCCCTGAAAATGGTTTTCCGTGGTTTCCCATTTTCACACTAGGCAAATGCTGGGGCTGTACCTTAATTAAAGCCACGGCCGCTTCCTTCCAACTCCTAGCCCTTTCCCGTCCCATCATCGCCATAAGACCTATCTGTGTCGGTGCGACTCTCCAGTATTTTACAAACTATACTGGTCAGGCTGATTGGTCTGTAGTTCTCTGATTTCCTTTTATTACCCTTTCCTTTATAAATTGGTATTATTATATATTCCTTCCATTCCTTTGGTATTACACTATTATTTATGACATAGTCAAAGAGAAATTTTAAATAAGGCACTATGTACCACCCCATTGTCTTTAATACCTCCCCAGTAATTTGATCACTTCCTACTGCTTTTCCTTGCTGAAGCAGTTGGATTTCTCTGAAAATATCTTCATTTGTGAATGAGAAGCTTCTTGTTTCCCTCTGTGTCTCTCCCTCTCTATCTTCTGTTTCGGTTTCCAACTCCTGACAATCATCTACTGAATCTCTGAATTCCCTACTAAATAGGTTTGCTTTCTCAGTTAAATAGAGTTCACCCTCTTCTCCCACCACTGTAGGAATTTGGATTCCTTTTCCTTTTTGATTCCTGATATATGAATACAGCTTTTTCCATTTCCCTTTGTGGTCATTACCCTCTTGAAGTATGCCATTCATATAATTCTCTTTTGCTTCCTTTTTCACTCTATTCAGTTCCCTCATTACTGTTGTCTAGTTTCTCTACTCTCCCTACCCTCTTTGATTTTCCTGTTTACTATTCTACATTTTCTTTTTAATTTTCTTATTTCCCTTGTATAATAAACAGGGTCTGAGGTCATTTTACCCTTCTTAACAGGTACAAATCTCTTCTCTCCTTCCCAAATGATTCATTTAAATTTAGCCCAAAGTGTATCCACGTTACTCCCTTCACTTATCCAACAACTGAATTGTGATTTAAGGTAAGTCCCAAATTCATCAACTTTAGTTTTTCTGTACAATTTCTTGTCTTGTGTAACCCTCTTATTAAGCCTTTTTCGTGCGAGTCCTACATCAATTATTACAGCCTTATGGTCTCCTATTCCTTCAATTTCCTCAGTTTTATCAACAATTTCCCATGGTTTAACCAAGAATACATCCGGTAAGTTATTGAGAAGAGTCGGTTCTTGTACTACTTGTGTAAATCCTCCGTCCCAAATTAACTTATTTGCCAGTTTCCGTTCATGGGCTTCATTAGCAGCTCTATTCCATTCAACTTCAAGCAAATTTAGATCTCCCCCAATTATTACCATATCATTATTATTGTTTTTATGAGTATAATCTATTATTTTCCCAAATATTTTCATGTCTCTTTCCTCTCTTCCAGGCCTGTATGTTCCTATAATTCCCACCTGCTTCATATTATCACAAACTAATTTTATCCCTAATATTTCATCCCTTTCATCAGTAAACCATTCATGTGAACAGTAAGCTTCCTTCACCAGAATAAACACCCCCCCTCCCTTTTTATCTCCTCGGTCTCTGCGATAGACTGTGTACCCTTCTGGAAATACTTCTCTATTACCCACCCCTTCTCTCAACCACGATTCCACTCCTATCACCACATCAGTCTCATAAGATTCCATCAATGTACCGAATTTTAATTGTTTATTTACTACACTTTGACAGTTTACCAAGAACAATCTCAGACCTCCTTCCTCCCTAAAACTTGACTGTTGCAATTGGGTAACTTGAAATTCCTTACTATCCTGAGTTTCATTTTCTAGTTGACTGAGCCAGCTTGAAGTAGAGCTGGCTCTTTCTACTAGTTTTCCTGGTCAGTATTATAACTCAAGGGAGTTGCCTGTTTTACAGTACATATCTTAAGATTAATAAAATCTAGAACAATATTTGCTATCTTTCGTTTACCTGAACTGTTTAGATGGAGGCCATGTTTTGTATAGCAGTATCTATCAAAACTGCTGCATTCAATAACCTGAGTATTCCAAAATTGTTTACAAATTTTAACAATATCTGTATTGACCTTGTCCATTTCAATGTTCACACGCGAGTCTCTACGCAAATCTTGCCTGTGGGGCACGTTCACTACAAAGACGCTAGTGTGGGTCAGCTTCCCTAGTGTATGTTTAAGTTGTGATCTTACATTCTTGGCGTCGTCGTGAGCTACGTCGTTCGTCCCACCGATGATAAGCACTGCATCGCCGCTCCCGAAGTTCCTAGTTGCTTCTACGTTTTCCAGACACTGCTGATAGAAGCTCCTGGATATATTTCTCCGGTTGCTGCTATATTCTCGTCGTTAATCACTCCCGCAATTCCCCTTCCTTGGCTATCACCAAACACAGCTACCTTTGCTGATTTAGGCCTAACTGGGTCTTGAATCTGAATTCTAGGCCTAAATTTTAAACTCGGCACGGCAACGGCAGCGGATCGCGATGATTTTGTTTCACGCGCGCGATCGTTGTCTTCCAGAATTAAATTATTTAGGACAGAAAACCTATTTCTGATGTTTATTTCCGGAAATTCAGTTGTAGATTTCTTCTTAGCCGGCCATCCACGAACTACTTGACACCACGTGCTCGAGTTTGTTACAGGTACCGGTATATCACTGGAAGAATGGTCAGTCCCAAATTCTAGCGATCGCAGTCTTTCTTTTAATTCTTGATTTTCAACTTTAAGAGTTTCATTGTCCTTTTGTAGAATGTTTATAATTTCTAACGCACTTTTATATTCCTCATCGATTGTTTTCGGTGCTTCATCGTCAACGCCGTCGAACACACTGCTCACAAATCCAGTCAACATTTTCATTAGTTTTTACGTCTCTAGGGCAATTTCCGCACTTATGATGCCACCATCGATCACATGAATCACACAACATTCCATTTTTCACTAATCTTCGACATTTTCCGCACTTTTCGTCACATTTTACGGTTAATTTACTCGGAGGATAAAACACTACGTCGTCATTACCGGGCCATTTTGAAAAAAAGGAATCTAAGACAATTTATAGCCCACGACCGTTTAATTACATTCTTAACCCGGTCTTCTACTTAAATTTATTATTACTTTTAGTGATTATTAGATCTATCAGTCCCCCTGAAATGTTGTGAAATTAGATGACTCGATCCTAAAGAATTGCAAGTGAGCTTAGATGGCACTAAATTCGACCCTATCTCACAAAAATTACATACAACTCCAATCAAGATATTTCCAGTATCACACGTAAGCAAATGAAGTTTATCGCGTGGTCAGTGATTATGTCTAAATCCTACATATGAGAACTCATTCAAAGACAGACTACAACAGCTAGTCTAATAGATTTCAAATTTCAGTCACACACACGTAACTCAACTATTCTCCGGACCACCTTTTGAGTAGACAAAAGCGGAAGTGAGTGTATAGACCAGGGGATGGCGCGGGCGACAGGGGCAGCGCCTTCGGTGTTGTCACACGGTAGGTGGGGGGGCAAGAAGGGTGCGCAACTCAGAGCGAGTTTTGGCAATGGTGCAGTCAATGCGGAGCTGCCATACTTACTCAGTGGATGTCCTGAACACGTGTGCTTCGCTTTTACAAAAACAGTGCATGTGCGTATTGTGTGCTAATTCATAATTCTTGTAGTCTCTTGTACGTTTGTAGGTTTCTTCTTACTCGTTATTGGATATTATTGTGCAATGGATCCGAACAAAAATTCACCAGACTGTTATCAGTTGAAGAACAAACGCAAGATTTTTACTTCCGGCGAGAGAAATATGATTCTGTCTGTTTATAAGCATTTCCGAGCGAATAGTATTGACGGCGGGATTAGTTTACCTCGTGTGCTGACCCCGGTTCTGATTCTGACTTGGGTGTGCAGCCACTCGATAGTGACACAGATTAATTACTGCGGCACAAGGTAAGCTAACGCTGAAACCTCCTGCATGATAATAATAATAATAATAATAATAATAATAATAATAATAATAATAATAATAATTTTATAAAAATATATTTGTAATAACTAATTTATTGAAATTGTACTGGACAAAGCGGAGGTGGGACAGATTTTTGCCTGGATCCCCAACTTCATCAGTCAGTTCCAAGTTAATTCCAGTACGAGTAGGCCCATATATAATCCTCACTTCTCTCCCTTTTTCACAAATCGCTCGTGAGTAGCAACTCATTTCAATCAGAAATCAGGCCATATATTTAGATAATATTAGTGAATAATAAATCATAAAATATTATATATATATATACTGTATATTGATAATAACAATATGTCATAATACTTTTATAGTCCACCTCTGTGGTGTAGTGATTAGCGTGATTAGCTGCCACCCCCGGAGGTCCGGGTTCGATTCCCGGCTCTGCTACGAAATTTGAAAAATGGTACGAGGGCTGTAACGGGGTCCACCCAGCCTCGCGAGGTCAACTGAGTAGAGGTGGGTTTGATTCCCACCTCAGCCATCCTCGAAGTGGTTTTCCGTGGTTTCCCACTTCTCCTCCAGGCAAATGCCGGGATGGTACCTCACTTAAGACCACGGCCGCTTCCTTCCCTCTTCCTTGTCTGTCCCATCCAATCTTCCCATCTCTCCACAAGGCCCTTGTTCAGCATAGCAGGAGAGGCCGCCTGGGCGAGGTACTGGTCATTCTCCCCAGTTGTATCCCCATTGCAAAGTCGGAAACTCCAGAACACTGTCCTTGAGGCGGTAGAGGTGAGATCCCTCGGTGAGTCCGAGGGAAAAGCCAACCCTGGAGGGTAAATAGATTAAGAAGAAGAAAAATAATATTTTTATAAAAATATATTTGTAATAGCTAATTTATTGAAATTGTACTGTGTAATTGTAGTTAGTACATTAAAATTGTGAAAGCCTCCGTGGCTCAGGTGGCAGCGCGTCGGCCTCTCAACGCTGGGTTCCGTGGTTCAAATCCCGGTCACTCCATGTGAGATTTGTGCTGGACAAAACGGAGGCGGGACAGGTTTTTATCTGGGTACTCCCTTTTTCCCTGTCACCTTTCATTCCAGCATCACTCTCCAGTATCATTTAATTTCATCTGTCTGTCATTAATCATTGCCCCAGAGGAGTGAAACAGGCTTCGGCAGCCGGCTCAATTCCTGTCCTCGCCGCAAGATGGGGCCTCATTTATTCCATCCGTGACCCGGCCGTTGACTGAAAAACAGATTGTAGGTTTTCACATTTAAAATCTAATTCAGTAAATTAATTGTTTAAAGTTGTAAGCCGTTATAAAACTGTATGGGATTATAACACGCATACGTTAATGTATTAATTATTTTAAATTCATTCGAGGTTCAATCCGTGAGCTGTGCTGTATTATAGTGGTGGAGTACAACTTTGAATCGCGCGCCGGGTCATTTGACAACCACGGCGAGTGTGACGAGACAATGACGTCACTTCCGCTTTAGTCTGCTCAAAAGGTGGTCCGGAGAATACCATGGCACCTCAAGAAATGAATATGAAAGTAACTCAATCTACTATAAAAACTAATAGAACTACGATTTAGGGAAGAAAGATCACCTAGTTTTACATAGATGAGAAAGATATCAAACAGTTAAAATGGTACTCAAGTTTAGCTGAAGTTCGATTTCAGGTTGAGGTTCGTCATTCCGGCATTTTCCCGTCAGTTACCTTCTCCAGCCAGAAGTGCCTTACATTCTTAGCAAATCATGGAGACACGGCAGTAGACGTCCCACGATGAAATTATGCTGCACATTGTAGAAGAAGAATCCATCTTGAAGTACACGTCGATTCGCTGGGATGAGTTTCGCCACATGCCAGTAATGTAAGCTGTAACTAATGCAACAGATATTAGAATGTGCACACAAATGTTGGAATATTTAATGTTCTCGTGGAGAAATAAACTTAACTTGGATCACTAATGTTGAAGTTCACTCCATAAGACTTTATAGTAAAAACTGGACTAAATTAGCAGAGTGAATGTCTGCCTGCACGGCTGAATTTATTTTCTACGTGGTCCCGATGAATATCGTCACAGCAGAGTAGATCAATGTACAGTAGAGTAGAGATTGATTTAATGTGAACCGAGCTCGATAGCTGCAGTCGCTTAAGTGCGCCCAGTATCCAGTATTCGGGAGATAGTAGGTTCGAACCCCACTGTCGGCAGCCCTGAAAATTGTTTTCCGTGGTTTCCCATTTTTACACCAGGCAAATGCTGAGGCTGTACCTTAATTAAGGCCATGGCAGCTTCCTTTCCTGTCCTATCGTCGCCATAAGACCTATCTGTGTCGGTGCGACGTAAAGGAACTAGCAAAAATAATTAATGTGAACATGATGTTGTATCGTTTTCGCTCAGGGGGTTTGCCTTTCTTAGAGATTATCATTGGTTCACGGGGTCTCTTGTAATTCGACGTGACTGTTTCTATAAGCTTGCCTGCTCGCTGCGCAGGTCGGCATGCGCGTGCTTCGCTTGGGGACACTGGCTTGTCACGTGATTTACCCTGCCTTCATTCAAAGACGGATCAATACTTTGTCCCTCTGAATGACAAAAACAAGTTTGATGCGCTCACACAGCTTTCCAAATGATGAATACAACTCCCGGCGAACAAAACTTTTGATGTTGACCTGTCGTAATTAATCCAATGATGACCAAATTTGAAGGGGACAATACAACGCCCCAACCAATAATCGACCCATAAATAAATGACACAGAACATAGCTCGAATCACTGCCCAGCGCCCCGCACACAATGAAAAGATGATAAATGGAAAATCTTTCATGCAGCAAACACACTCCACCCTAGCACAAACACACTGTAGCTCAGCAATGATCGAATCACGTCATCATAGATGAATCCAGCACTAAATATTCCATGGCAAAGCAGCCAAGATATGATTCTGTTATGTTAAATTACAACAACTAGCAAGCAAGAAACCAACCCCAAAATACAGTTAGCAAGTTTGACGAAGTTAAATACTAAAATAGCAATTTAGCGGCACACCACACAAACACAAGGTTCAAGTACACAATGATAATAATTTAAAGAAATAGTACAATAGCACCAAGACGGATATTGTTGCACAAAATTCATAGATTACAAGTTTTCAGTCAGAAAAATCATGCAAAAAGGTTCACTAATGACCCATCCACCAATACTTAACATGATGAAAACAAATTAATTTGCTCATCAACCTGCAGTATGCATATCAAGTTCAACTAAAAATACCAAGCAGCTGCCCAAGTTACATTTAACCAATAAGGGTTACGATAACATTACCAATTAACCAGCTTTAATTTGAGAAAGGTGAACACGCCTAATACGTTTGGCAACCGGATCACTCATCAATACAGATACTGCAGACAAAAACTGTAACAAGGTAAAGGGACCTTGATATCTGGGGGCAAGCTTTGCAGAAAACTCTTTGACAGCCTTACTGATGGGGATAAAGTTTAACATACACATGATCACCAACTTTCAATTTAGATGACTTTCTACCTTTATCTCACTTATTCTTGACTTTCTCATACGACACAGACAAATTCTTCTTCGCTTCATCCCAAATTGTTTGAACGTCATTAGGTTTAGACAATTCAGGTAAGAGATCTTCAATACACAGCACATTCGACAATATGGTGTATAACTGAACATTAGGGACATAGGTGTCTTACCATGTGATTCATGAGTAGTGGAGTTGAAGGCATGGGCCAACCAGTGCAGGCAAGAATCCCACATGGATTGATTGTCATGATGATACGCAATCGGTGCAGAACTTACGTTTCTATTCATTCTTTCAGCACATAAATGTTTCAGTTAGTATAGAGCGGTAGTAACATGGGAGATGCACAACTCGAACAGATACTTCTTGAATGAATTACTAGTGAAGAAACTTGCGTTGTCAGAAACTAGAAACTTGGGGAGGACCGAAGGATGCAAAAGAAACATGATATTGTATAGGCTTTTGGGTTTTTGCTATGTCAAGGAAATGAGATGAAATTCATAACGTTTCGCAGAAAACTTTTAGTTCATTAGTTTGTACGTTTCTCGTCGCCAGATGTTTCATTCCAGGCTTATGTCTATATCTTACACCTGTCATATGTTACGCAAACACGTTATGTGAACCGCTTAGTCTGATTGTGATGGTTCAGTCAGCTTCCGCTTCGAACGCTAGCGTTGTGCCACATCCTGGGGTCCATCTGGTGGTGAATGAACGTACCATTTCTACTTCTATTATAACGTTGCAAATTCAAAAGTGTCATTGTTTAAGAAGCCTTTCTCGTGGACAGTCGAGAATTCTTCTGAGGACGCAGAGCACAGTTTTATGTGAAACGTTAAGAATTTCACCTTATTTTCTTGACACGGCACAAGCCCAAAAGCCTATACAGTATCATGTCTATAAGTACGGGCCGTGAAAGCATTAATGGAAACAGAACTTAAACAGTTAATAGGAATACGAGAGTTAGTGGATCTGGTGGGAAATATAAAAAAAAGCCCAGAGAATGCATCTATACTGTACCGGGAAAAAGAATGTCTGTCTTTGGGGCCACTGACTCTACCTTGAAGAGTATGGAATATTTCTAAGGGTGTGGTACGTAAACATTGGAGTTGGTACAGAGAGGGGTATTAGTTCATTGAACTTATATTTCTTTAAAAATTTGATTTTATTGTTCATTGGAAACAAATTCATATCACCTTTCATACAAGTTAAGTTCAAGCGTTGTAGCAGGCTGGAATCTCCGGACTGCGGGATGGTTATTGGACACGGTCTGGACAGGAACCACGGTCTGCTACACATGTAGAGCTCCGCCCGTACCGCAGAGACGGTGGAGTATTACTGCCTCTGTAGTCTGGATCGCCCTCCCTTTATACCCAGATGTGGCGAAGCATCTAGAAATGGGGTATTATCCACCTCTATAACTCCCAATGTACATGGTGGATTTTCTCGAGAATTTGATAGATTGCATCTGTTACGATGGCCTCCACGTTGGCAGTGCAAAAACAACATCTTAACTACAAGTAGACTTTTACACATGGGTCGGAATATTACTACCATATATGGTCACGCCTGGCTGCGTGAAGCTGGCTCGAAGCGGCTACGTCACGACTGTGCACGTTAGTGAGTTCGGCGGGCTGCCTATCCTCCACCTCGCGCGAAGTTTAACACACATACTTCAAACTTGTTTCCACGTAGCGGTGTTTCCAGTACAATAGGTACAATACACACAAGGATATGAGTGTTTCCCAGATACAACCTAGGAAAAGTGCCCACATAGTCGATAAATAACCTTTCCATAGGACGAGAGGCTTGGGATGATGACAACAGTCCAACTCGGTTATTCAAGTTAGGCTTACTAATGCCACAAGATGTGCAAGATTTAATCATAGATTTAATGTCACTGTCCATCTTCTACCAGATGAAGAACTGTCTGATTTTCTGCCTGGATTTGAAAGTACCCAGATGACATCCAATGGGAGAAGAGTGGTAGTACTTAAATATGACTGGTACAAGAACCTTAGGAACAACAATTTTGAGATTAGGGTTCTCCCGACCCTTACAACAAAGGACACCGTTAGATAGAGAGTAAGGTTTTACTTCAGTACCATCATTGTGTCGATGATCCCCAAACTCTTGGTACAATAAAGGAAAGTCAAGTTTTTCAAGATTTTCCACATCAAGATTCACATCAGTCCCATAATTTCCCTCAAACATCCTACTCAAACTATCAGCAATGACAAACCTCTAATATGTCGAACATTTAAACTGAAAGATGAAATATGGAGTGCCCATCTAGTTATCCTTCCGGTTCTTTTGGGCTGATTTAGCTAGTGATGGGCAGTCTGAGACGAGGTATTGAGATTTCTCGGGATTTCTCGAGACTAGCACAGATACTATTTCTCGCGAGATATTTCGAGAGATCTCGAGAGCGTTGTCCCCGCATTGTGCGGTGAGCAGCGTGACGTAGGCCTACAGGTAGTCGGAGATGTTGTTTGTGCCGAGTTTGCGAATAGCAAACCACGGGCCTTCTCAATTTCGTAAATACGTCTCAACAAGCGACTAGGGCGTTCGCTTCTACCGAGGTCTATTTTGACGCAGAATAACATAATTATAAAGGATACGCATTTTGGCACTGTATGCACTGGTAGGTACACGAATGAGTGGTTTAAATACAGAACCTGACGGGTACTGTAGGTACACGTACCTGGATACTAGAAGCGTGCATGGGCCGATGACCTCGATGTTAGGCACCTTTAAACAACAAGCATCATCATCATCATCATCATCACTAGAAGCGTGCATTATTCGAACTCGAGACGCGGCACGATGTGCCTTGCTGCGTATACAACCACCATTACGCATGAGTGGAATGTGTAATCTAAAATGCTTCAGTTTGCTCCAATTCTTTCGACAGGTAGGCGTGCATCGTTATCAGACCCCACATTCAATAACATATGACCACTGCCAGTGTTTACCGATATTTTGGTGACGAAGGAAATAACTCTTTACAATGTTATAGAGTATTCGCGTCATAATTAGGTACTTAGATATACTGTATGACTGTGCAATGTGAAATTGTATCTAGTTGTACGCGACAACTTGAAGACGATGTCCGAAACGCAACGTAAGTCGTGGATGTCGGTTATTTTGAAGAGATGTCGCCTAGCAATGCCCGCTGTGTTGCTTATTCAAAAGAAGTAAAATACGTCGGCAGAAATACTTCTGGGATCATCCGACACTTAAATACACATAATATAAATGAAGAGGAATAGTCACAGAACACCTCCGGCCTGGTCTGAATCACAAGAAGCTACCCTGCCGACAACGATTGTGAGGCATCCAGGTAGGTTTACATCCTAATAATAGTTATTAACAAATTATACGTGTTATTCAGCTAAAACGTCCACCTGACGTAACCCGTGAACAGTTTAAGATACTGGCATTCTGTCTTGCACTTTCGTTAATGGTATTACGGAGATCAAAGTTCAACATGCAGTGCTTTCCTGTCCGACTCATTGGCCGAATGGTCATTGTACTAGCCTTCGGTTCAGAGGGACCCGGGTTCGATTCCCGGCCTGGTTGGGGATTTTAACCTTCATTGGTTAATTCCAGTGGACCAGGGGCTGGGTGTTTGTGCTGTCCCCAACATCCCTGCAACTCACACACCACAGATAACACTATCCTCCACCACAATAACACGCAGTTACCTACACATGGCAGATGCCGCCCACCCTCATCGGAGGGTCTGTCTTACAAGGGCTGCAATCGGCTAGAAATAGCCACACGAAATTATTATAGTGCTTTCCTAGGCTTTTTGACAAAATTTATCGTCACACATTTCCATATGAGAACTGCTGATGTTAACTATCAAGCTTACACTCGTAGTTACTGGGATGGCGCACAGCTCGCAGCACACGAGAATCGGTCTCGAGAGCGTTGCCCATCACCCCTGCTGAAAGAACTAGAGCAAAGGCGGGCAGTTTAGATTACACGTTCCACTCATGTGTAATGGTAGTTGCATATGTAGCAGAGCACATCTTTCCCGTCTTAGGTTCGAATAATTCACGCCTCTAGTATCCAAGGTGGTGTACATCCTATCTACAGTTATTCACAAATTATTCACGGTTATTCAGCTAAGATGTTCACCACAAATAAGTCGTGAACAGTTTAAGATACCGACATTCTATTTTCACTTTCGTCACTGGTATTAACGGGTTCATTGGTGAACATGCAGTTCCAGGCTTATTACAAAAATGTATTGGCCCGCACGTTTTCATATGAGAATGTTATTTCACGCAAAAACTGCCAATGATTTATATCAAGTTTACAGTCGCACAGCTTGCACTTCAGGAGGATCGGTCTCGAGATTCTCGCGAGAGTATCAAAATCTGCGACGTCAGTCTCGAGAGTCTTGAGCGAGAGCGTTGCCCATCACTAGATTTAGCACCCAAGAAAGAGCTTGATTGTCCGTTTCTAACTCAATGTTTGTGTTCAATGAAAGGCCTTAAACTTCTCAAGGGCAAACAATACAGCGAGACATTCCAGTTCATAAATAGAGTATTTGCTTTCCAGATTGTTAAAGATTCTAGATACATAAGCTATAGGTCTACGCCCATCATCATATTCTTGCAAGAGGACACCAGCAATAGCCTTACCTGAAGCATCGGTTTGTACGATGAAGAGCTTATTGAAATCCAGGATCACCAATACCGGGGCATTGGTTAGAGCGACTTTCAATGAGTCGAAGACTATCTGTTGGGCACTACCCCAGGTGAACTTTACATCTTTCCGTCTAAGATAATTCAAAAGAGCAGTAATTTCGGCGTAGTTGGGAATGAACTTCCGGAAAATGTTCACCATACTGATGAAGTGGGCAACAGCTTTAGCATCCCTAGGGGGTTGGAAATCTCTGATGCCCTGAGTCCTAGGATGGTCAAATGAGACACCATCCGACTAAAATACATGCCCGAGGAAGGACATGCTAGGCTTGGCAAATGCTACCTTGGATAGTTTCGCGGTAAGCCCGGCCTTCTTCAGGCGTAGTAAAACTTCCATAACGTGCTCCAAATGTTCCTCCAAAGTGTTAGAAAAAATTATCAGATTGTCCAAATAGTTGAACATAAACTTGAACTTTATGTCAGACAGGATAGAATTCAACAGTCTAGTAAGAACGGCGGCGCCACTTGAGAAGCCAAACGGCAACCTCAAAAACTTGTATAGATTCCAATCGGTGATAAATGCCGTTAGCAGAATAGATCTTTTAGATAAAGGTACCTGGTAATAAGCCTGGTCCAGGTGAAGTACCGTAAAGAATTTCGCCTCAGAAAACCACCTGAAACAAGTGTGCAGGTCGAACTATGGGTTAGATTGGAGTACTATCTTACTATTCAAGGTACGATAGTCGATAACGTCTATGAAACTGCCAGAGGAAATATGTACCAAGAATACTGGGGAAGCATATGGTGAAGTAGAGGGTCTGATAATCCCATCTTACTCCATTTGTTCAATTATTTTCTTCAACTCAAGCATTCACGGTGGCGAAAGACGATACAGGGGAGACCTAACCGGCTGGTTGTCCGATAACTCAATGCTGTATTCCAAAACAGCAGTCAAACCTAATTTGCTGGTTAAAACTTCCGGAAATTCTTTACAAAGAGCACGGACTTGATCAGCTTCTACTTTCCTTAAACGACTTAGATCAAGGCAATTCATATCACTATCTTCATCAGAGGGAGGGTAACCAACACAAGAAACAGTAGGGACTTTCAATGGAACATCGATAAAACCAAATTTAAAGTTAGGTGGAAATTTAAAAAAGAAATTTCTACTTTGCAGGTCTAACGCAAGTCCAGTGCTAGGCAAAAAATTGGTACCACGGATTAAATTACAAGAAAGGTTAGGTGGTACTAAGCACTTGATCTTCCAGGTAAAATTACCTATCCTTAATTTAACCTTCACCAAACCCAAGATATTAAAAAATTGACAATTAGCAGAAACACATTCGACATTAGTAGGTTCCAACTCAGGTAACTTATATGAAGCTTTCATTTGGTAGTACCATGTTGAATTAATTAAGCACACTACACTTCCTTTATCAAGCAAGGCATTTACAGGTTCATTATTAACTTCAACTAGAGCACGAGTACCTTGGGAGGGGACATGAGCAGAAATCTTATTACATTGGTAGGGACAGATAATTTTTTCGGAAGTCCTAGAATTTTCAAGACTAGGATGGTTACACTCCATTTTATTGGCCTGTAGTCATTGACCACTATTTTGAAGCAACAAGGGGCACTTTTCTTAATGTGCTGTTTGGAGCCACAGGAATAACAACCACTAGGATTATGTTTGACAGTAGGGCAAGTGTTCCTCAAATGATTTCTGGTCCCACAGTTGAAACATTTACGAACATTTACATCTTTAGAGGTTGAAGAAACAACACGATATGTCTGTCTAACATGAGGGGGAATGTTGACAGGTCTAGAAGCATCCCCGTGTTTAACGTCTTCAGCGAATGAACACGCCTCTTCTATCTCCTGACAATTGGTCGGACACCGAGTCAGTGAAAGATAGGAATACGATGGAGATATACCTTTTAGAATCCTAGCTACCATCTCCTCTTCGGGAAAGGAAAATTTTAAATACCTTACAAAAAAATCTCGAGTCCAGAACGTAAGTCAGTAAATTCTCATGCAGAAACTGTGTTCTAAAACAGTGCTGTGGGATTAAGCTCTGGAGAGCAAGAGAGGGGATGAATTTTCCCAGCACCAGTTCATGGAAGACATTGATCTACAGATTCTGTGATATAGCTTCAGAAATTTCTCTTTTCAATATCCCTTCACAATGAGGGAAGAAGGCACGGAAAACACCCAAATTGTTAATTGAATAAACACTACCAGAATCAGTTAACTCGACAAGAAATAGTAGGAACCTAATACTCTCTTCAATAGAATTAACGGAAAAGTTACTTACTCCCTTAAAAATTTCTTTCAACAGTTAGGAGAGGAAGCAGAATGAAATCGGGTTAACACGTTTTCCAAAATTGAGGTTGTCGTACAGCAGGTACTTTGGTTATGAGGAGAGGACGGCATACTACTTGGGGAAGGTTTAGAAGCAGGCGCGATGGGATTACGTTTCTCAGAAATTGCCAGGTTTTCGATATCCTTGTTAATTAGCGAAAGATGAAGTTCAGCAGAAATGCCTGAAACAACAGTTAACAACATAATGCATTCAGATATAAGCTCTGCGTCGGGTTTAATCGCAAGTAGGTCCTGAAAGCAACCAAGGTAGCGGTGAGCTCTGGCCTTCAACCTGTTTATCTGAGCTCTTGACGGAGTCAGTTCGGAAAACTCCTCCCTGATGACATTTATTTCGTGCAATGAGTCGCATATTACATTAAAAGTTCACCACATTTGCTTCGATCGATAAATGAGAGGTTAATAGGAACATGGGCATTTGCTGTCAGCAAGTCAACTAATTCTAAGTTGCGAATGGATAGTTCGTATACCAACTCCGCCTTCCTAAGTTGATAGGGAAATATCACCGAGCAAGACATAGTTGTGGACAAGAAATGGATGAACCAACAGATTACATGCAATACATGCACTCCCTTTTACCAAATTTACTTCCAGCTAGAGTTTTTTTGGTCTCTTTTTCAACCTTTAAATAACTCAACACTGCACCGCAAACGGAACAACAGAAAATGAGAGGACACAAGCAACCTACGAGAAACTTTAGGCACAAAGGAAACGACTAGAGGTCTAGTAATACTTCGCAGGTAAATTGGGCACACACAACCCATAGAATCATCATGCCCAAAATAAATAACAAGACAGAGAGACACAGATACACACCAGGACAGATAACAATATGAGATGTTCTCAGATCTTAGTCCCTAATTATAATAAAATTCTCAAATTTAACTTCACACAGAACTGAATAACAAATAAATGGTTCAATGAAAATCAAATTAAATAACTCACCGATTTGCAGTCACACTACCAGGTCAAAACGTATTTAAGACAGCAAGCAGTAACTTAGCAGATGGAAGCTCAAAAGGCATGGAATCACGAACCAATAACACCAAGATGCATTACTCCACTGTGCAACATTCAGAATATACTCCATCGTGATGACAATTTGAACATGAAACAGAAACATTTCACATTATACGAGGGTTGGAACTTAAATAGTGGCAACACTGCTGTGGAGACGCTATGCAACAGAATCTAATAGTGTCTCTGATAGCACACATCGGTTACATACCTACTTTACCTCAGAACAAATGGACTCGCCTTTCCCACATCACCTGCGTGCGCACAAGCATGAGCTAGCGGTGTAACGTAACGTTGTCACTATGTTTTCCAAACAGGAACAACGGAGTTGGATTAAGATTGAATGTGCCAGGGGTCGTACAGCACGACAGTGTCATCAAGGTCTTCAGGAGGCTTGCGGGAAATCTGCATTGTCTTACAGAACAGTAGCACGTTGGGTAAAAGCCTTCAGCGATGGTCGGCAAACTGTGGCAGACATTCATCTGGCAGGTCGTCCTACGAGCGTTAGTGAAGAAGAAGTACGCGCTCTTGCCGCGTTACTGGACAGTGATCAAAACCAGACCATTCGTGAGCTCGCCCAAGAAACCAGATTAGCGTATACGACTGTGCTTCACATCCTGAAGAAACGCCTGGGCATGCGAAAGATAGCATCACAATGGGTTCCGCATGACTTGATGGAAATGCACAAATGGTTGCGTTACGATGCGCTATGAGCGCAAAGGAGAGACTTTCTTTCCCCGTATCATAACCCTGGATGTGACACGGGCCAAATCGTACGAGCCAAAACTGAAACGCCAATCAAACTAATGGTGTCATTATGGGTCGCCACGAAAGTCGAAACTTTGTCAGAGCCCCAGTACGGTGAAAGTTACGGTGGTCCTTGTGTACGACTCTGATGGTGTTATCCTAACGCATTACATTCCTCCACGGCAGACCGTCAATGCACAGTATTACTGTTCGTTTTGGAGTACCACTTGCGACCAACTTTGAGAAAGAAGCGGCAACACTTTCTGCAGAATCCACCCATCATTTTGCACGACAATGCTCGGGTGCTTACAGCGCAAGCTGATTTGTTCAGTCGATGGGACTGGGAGGTACTGTACCATCCACCATACTCCCCGGACTTAAGCCCTTGTGACTTTGATTTGATTCTAAGGATGAAGGAACCACTTCGTGGCATTCGCTTCAAAACTGTTGCAGAGATTCGACAGGCAGTAGACCGCTCCATTCGCACCATGAACAGAACAGCCTCTGCTAAAGGTACACTATGACTTCCACATTGCTGGCAATTGGTTATACACAACGCTGGTGACTACATTGAAGGACAGTAAAGGTTGCTAACATGTAACTCTTTTGTATCGGTTGTAAACAAATAGTTCCCACTATTTAAGTTCCAACCTTCGTAGTTCAAGCTAAATCTTGCCTTTACAGTTTAGTACTCCTAATACACCCTTCTTTATTATTTCAGTCAGAATTTAATTTAAAAATTGGCAATTACGACCTCTTATAATGTATTAAAAGGCAACAAGATCCACAAGGTAAATTAATTGGGCAAAACAATAAGGAAGAACACAGTCGTAGCAACCACGCTCTTCTACCAAAACACTATCGCGTACTTTCAAAGTGGTTTAGCACGATAGTTATTGCATGACCAGGGATAATAACAAGAAGGATTTTAAGCCTACGGCGAACAGGAACCGCACACGGATAACCACAGCGGCCACGCACTTTTGACTCGCCACCACCAGCAGGACGTCCCACGAACCATGCCAGTTAGATGTTAGATGTGGTAGCCATTTCTCAGGTTCCCTCTCCGGAATCGAACCCTGATTCTCCGTTACCCGTTACAACAATGGTAGGCGCAAAACCTACGATCGACAGTTGATAAGGCAGACGTTTGAAAGATGCGTCGCCGATACGAGGAGCGTGTGATCAGCCCAAAGTTATTCAAAGTCACCAAGGCAAACGGACCGGACGAGACGACCAATTGATTTTGATCTAATAAAAGCGTCCCTTCCACTTCCGGTCGGGACTCTGTTTGCATGTATTGGCTACCACAGTTATCCAAGTAAAGTGGCACGATCTAAGGAACCATAACTGATTTAATGAGCCATTCACGGTTTAACCTTAATTTGGCTTGCACTGAGACATGCATGGCTTAATCTTTGAGACAAGCATATGACTACTGGCAGGATCAACCAGGGAGCTATCTGGCTCGAGAGCCAAAACCGAACGTCGTACCCCGCCGCCGACGAGCGTGGTCTGCGGGACACAGACATGCTTTGCTTCATTGACTGGCCGGGTGGCCGCTAAGTAAAATTTCATAGGCCACCGAACACGGGCTCTCACCCGGCCGGCATGGCTTCCATAGGGAACGGGTCCCTTCACCATCCATCGTCGCATCTCCACTTCGTCCGCTGCCAAGGCCGGCAGGACCGTACGAGAGGCGTACGACACAAAATTCTCACGCCTGAGTAAGGGCGAGCGGTTACCAACATTACTGAGCTCCGCATATGAGCATCAACGCTGCGTGTGCAGAGGCTCGCAGCATTGCGGTCGTGGGCAGGGAGCCTGCCGCTTTCAAAAAAATGTGGAACTTTGGCCGTGGCCGCTTCCTTCCCACTCTTGGCCTTTCCTATCCCATCGTCGCCATAAGACCTATCAGTATCGGTGTGACGTTAAGCCATTTGAAGGAAAAAAGTAATCCTGCGTCAGTATATCGGCAGTACATGGGGCATTCAGAAAGCTTTGTGTGAACCATTCCCTAGCCAGAAAACTTGCTACTGTGTTGTTTTTAGGGCTTGGGATAAAGATTTAACTAGCAATATGCCTTTTGTTCATTGTATGAAAAAGTTGGTGGGAAGTATTCTCTGGAGCCTTCCTAATAATGGGTATGCTCATACTGGTCCCCTTCTGCTGACACAAATAAAAGAATGAAGAGAAAATTGGTGTCTGGATATACACTTAAGGTACCATACTGGATAGAACGACCTCTGTGTTTCACACACACAAACACTCGATTTGTACAATTTTGATTAAACTTTGCTATATAAATGTTTCTTGCAGCTTTTGAAATCCTAATCCCTTTCAAAATGGTCCCTTCTTTTGACGGTGCACAGTGCTTAATGTATTTAAAACATTTCATGGAACACAGTTTGTATAATGGCATAGTTTCCTACACCTTCAAGTTTTTACTTTCAGCCTTGCTTGAACTCAGAAATTCTAGAGGGAATTCTTTGTTTAGTATGGAGACAAATAATAATGGACAGTGATTAAATAGTGGACATATATGGTGAAGGTTATCCTATCGTGGAAATAAGTAAGTTTCACTTCAATTGAAATAATTTATTTTGATAAAATTTCGGTTTACAGCAGGGGTGCTCAACTTAATTTGGAGGCGGGCCGAATGGCAGATTCCTAAACATACCGGGGGCCACATTGTTCTCAACCCCTTCCCCCCTGACCTTCCCAAACACAAATATATCCACACACCCAGGTGCCCCCTTCTTCAGTCGCTAACCAATTAACCAACCAAGCCCTCACACGGCTATTCGGCAACATAAACGATAACCTGAACCACAATACAAAACAAACTGAGAAAAGTAAACAATACTCTGTAACTTGGGATAAACTTATCAATTTATGAGAGGCCTGGGGCTTTGCTTGAAGTGACAGTGTTGAAATGTCTGGAGATAGATTTGACACAGACACCCTCAGAATGGAATGTAGGTATTCATCAGTGATCCAGAAACGTAATTTTGATTTTATAAACTTTATTTTTGAAAATGTTTGTTCATAAATGTTATTACTTGCAAACGCGCACAAGAATTTTCTTGCAAATTTTAAGAAAGCCAGAATTTTTTATTACTAAGCGCCCTGTAAAAGTTAACAAGATTTCCTTCTGCGAACTTGTCCCTTAATTGGGAACAACACTGAAGTTCAATTAATTTGATCTGCAGTTGCACAGGTGCATCACCGACATTAACTGCAAATGGATTTTCGAACAAATTAATTTTCTCCGCATTCACAGAAAGTTCTTCAAATCTGGTTTCAAACTCATTCTTCAGTAGGTCAATCAACTTAATAAACCAATCATATGGCACTGAACTGTTTGTGTTCGCTTCTTGTATCTCAGTACAACATGAAAATTGTGGGAACGTGCCCTTCTCTAATTGCTGTCGAAACAATTTCAATTTATTTTGGAACGCTAACACATAACTATACACTTCATTTAAAAGCACACCTTTCCCTTGTAATCCCTTATTCAAAATATTTAAATGTTGGGTTAAATCTGTGAGTATTGCTAAATCCCACATCCAGTTTTTGTCCCCAAATTCTGTCACTTCTTTCTGTTTCATGTTCATAAATGTTCTTATTTCTTCACGAAGATGCAAGAAGCATTTAAATATATTACCACGACGAAGCCAGTGTACCTCGGTATGATAAATGACATCGCTGTATTCACAAATATTTCAGCCAGAAATTACTGGAACTGCTGATGATTGAGTCATTGCGATCGAATATAATTGATTGTAGATGTCACTTTGTTCATCACGTGTAAATTTTGTAAATACTTTTCCACATAGCACTTGTTGTTGAATAATGCAGTGTAATTCAAGAGGCATATCAGTACTGTATTTCTGTTAGTAAATTCGCTTTCTATTCTTCCAATCAATCCAGTTTTTGTACTACTCATATTCCTTGCTCTGTCTGTCGTTATATCTGCCAATCTATCCCATCCTAAATCAAGATCCTTCAGTGTTTCACTCAGTTGGAGAAACAAATCCTCACCTATTGTAGTTCCATGGATGCTTTTTAAAGATGCCAGCTCCTCAGTTTTTCACACTCTTTGTCAATCCCACGAATAAAAATTAAAAGTTGTGCTGTATCACGGATGTCATTACTTCCATCCAAAGCCAATGAAAAGCACTCGAATAATTTAGATTTTTCACGTAGTTGTGAGCACAAATTAGCCCCAAGTTCTTCTGTTCTTCTCGTCATTGTGTTCCGCGATAAGCTGACCAAATTTATTGGTTTTTTCTTTTCAGGACACATTTCTTCTATTACAGAAAGTATATAGTTCTTCACAAACTCCCTATCAGAAAATGGTTTCCCTTTTCCGGCTAATAAATGTACAGCTTTATAACTAGCGTGGACTGCAGTTATATTTTCCTCGATTTGTTTCGTGAACATCTGTGTTTGAGCAATGAGACTTTTCATTAAATTTGAAATCTTTTCCTTCCGTACTACCCCCATCGTATCTATTATATACAGATTTTGCTTTTATGATAATGCCGCCCGATGTTGTATTCTTTAAAAACTGAGATATTTTCCTTGCTTATCAGACACATTACTTTCCCACTATTCTCAATACAAAACTAGTCCTCACTCCATTTTTCTTTAAAAACACGGCACTCACTATCCACTTTTCTATGTTTGGAAAGGGACATTTTTGTTCACAAATAAAGTATTAAAACTGTTTTGAATAACAGCAGGTTCGTAAGAACGCTAGTTCACAGTAAAGTAGTAAACCACAATGAATCTCTCAAAGCACTTTCCGGGTATAAACTGGCCATTTCCTGTGGATGTCGCAAGATAACTGTATCTATTTAATCCCCCGTGGAATGCAGAAGGCCTTTCACTCTCCAGGCAAGTCTGCAGATGTAATTCCATGAAATGAACAGATGAAGTTTAACCCTTACCTGCGTTTAAGATGGGAATAATTATGCATCTTAGAACTTTTCTACATCCCAGTAAAAGAAGATGTCAAGAAAAAACTACGAATAATTCAGAGACTTTTCTTATGGTTTTATCCCCTTTCACCATAAATTACAATAAAGTTTTTATTATCTAGTTTTTATGGTATCTACGAAAAACATAAATTATAAAAACTCTGCCAGGGCCACATATAATGCCTTCGCGGGCCGAGTCTGGCTTGTGGGCCGTACGTTGATCACCCCTGGTTTACAGGATGGGATAGAGAGAAATGGGCTGAACTGGTATGACCACAGTCAGAAGGATGGAAGAAACAAGAATTCCAAAAGCTTGACTGAACGGTGAATGGGTGGAGAGCAAGAAGTAGGCCAAGAAGGGTATGGATAAAAAAGGGAAGGAAGCAGTGGAGAGAAGAGTTGATGATGTGCTATGAGTATTCAGAGATGAGTGATTGAAAAACAGAAGTCTCTGATCCATTACCATACTCAAGAAGATGACAAGATTTCTGCATAAAGTGTCTTTCATAACGATATTCATGTCAAAATATGATAATCGTCATTTGGAAACTGCTCGCTGAACATAGCCTCATCAGAAATATTAAAAGCTTATAGCTTCTGCACCTGGGATAATCTTTGCCTACATCCACATTTCTCTTTTGTCTTGCCTTCTGTGTTTAGTTGTATCAAGCTGTATTTATCATTTTGAAGGACATGACTGAAATAGGCTGCTGTCCTGCATTTTGTGAGGGTTAAGACTTAAGATCATTTCTTGCCACAACAAATTACCTCCTCTACTTGATGTGGTTTACTCAAGGGATCGTTCATATTCTGTGATACATATTCATTGCAAAGGCCTGCAGTCAGTTCATTGACAAAACCTTTAGTGTCTGTCCAGCCTTCAACACAGTAAAGCAGCACTGGTAACACACAACACTTCGACACACCAATGAGTTTTGCATTCAAGATCTTTTTAATTCCAGAAAAATCCCTTCTTTAGCAGACTGATGGTGTATTTCAGCTAATCTGCAGGCATGTTCCAGTGTTGTAGATTTTTTAAATGCTATTTTTTCGGGGCATCAACCTATATAGATCTTTTGATATGAGCCTACGTGTAATTGGAATGGAGGAAGTGTAGAGTGTTGAATGTGAGGAAAGGAACGTTAAGAATGACACAAACACCCATTCCCCAGGCCAGGGATATTAATCATTTACAATTAAAAACCCCTGACCCTTACGGGAATCGAACCAGGGGCCGCCGAGGGACAGGTGGACGCGTTGCCCCCTACACCACGGTGCCGGACATTGTTGTAGATTAGGTTAAACCGTTTCAAAAGGGACTTATTAATATTAATCATTTTAACCAGAGGGACAAGTGTGAAATGATAGCATGAAACAAGTTATTTGATCTGGTCCTACAGCTTTGCTAGATTTTACTTTCTCCATCTCATCTTAGGGGATCTCTGGACCATCTGGTTGCTCTTCAACATTGTTAGATTCAGTGTTTTCTTAATTTTATGTGTAGTATTTGACACACAATATTCTTCATTATAAAGTGTTAAGCCTTTCAGCATTCAGTCTGCAATCATCTGTGAATGAACTAAGTGCCTATACAATCTACTAGCTCTGTGGCCTTGCGTTTATTTCCACACCTCTTGGACAATGGTCGTATCATCAAAAATACCTGAATTACCCTATGTTCCTAATAGATTTTCTGAATTGAATGTCAGTTATGTAGTCTATTGTGGTTCTGTTGCCCCTACCCTAATATATGTGGTTGTGCATCATAGCCATAAGCTTGAATGAATTCACAACTGCTAATGCCATACTATAGCACGACAAGTTGAAGTAAGACCCTGGAATCCAAGTGATGTGAGCGCTAGTTTCATCAGCTGGAGTGACAGAGAGAGGATGGCGACTATGAGAGAGAAGACTGTGAATGCGCTGTTGCTGACATAGTGAAGCACAGCAACCGTAGTCACGCGTTAAATACACTGACTGACAGAGCAAATGCAACACCAAGGAGGAGTGGTTCGAAAGGAATGAAAGTTGGGGAAAAAACAGAGACTGCACGGACGAATAATTGATGTTTATTTCAAACCGATATGCAGGTTACACAATGCGCACGGCATCGACTCAGTAGGATGTAGGACCACCGCGAGCGGCGATGCACGCAGAAACACGTCGAGGTACAGAGTCAATAAGAGTGCGGATGGTGTCCTGAGGGATGGTTCTCCATTCTCTGTCAACCATTTGCCACAGTTGGTCGTCCGTACGAGGCTGGGGCAGAGTTTGCAAACGGCGTCCAATGAGATCCCACACGTGTTCGATTGGTGAGAGATCCGGAGAGTACGCTGGCCACGGAAGCATCTGTACACCTCGTAGAGCCTGTTGGGAGATGCGAGCAGTGTGTGGGCGGGCATTATCCTGCTGAAACAGAGCATTGGGCAGCCCCTGAAGGTACGGGAGTGCCACCGGCCGCAGCACATGCTGCACGTAGCGGTGGGCATTTAACGTGCCTTGAATACACACTAGAGGTGACGTGGAATCATACGCAATAGCGCCCCAAACCATGATGCCGCATTGTCTAGCGTTAGGGCGCTCCACAGTTACTGCCGGATTTGACCTTTCTCCACGCCGACGCCACACTCGTCTGCGGTGACTATCACTGACAGAACAGAAGCGTGACTCATCGGAGACGACGACGTTCCGCCATTCCCTCATCCAAGTCGCTCTAGCCCGGCACCATGCCAGGCGTGCACGTCTATGCTGTGGAGTCAATGGTAGTCTTCTGAGCGGACGCCGGGAGTGCAGGCCTCCTTCAACCAATCGACGGGGAATTGTTCTGGTCGATATTGGAACAGCCAGGGTGTCTTGCACATGCTGAAGAATGGCGGTTGACGTGGCGTGCGGGGCTGCCACCGCTTGGCGGCGGATGCGCCGATCCTCGTGTGCTGACGTCACTCGGGCTGCGCCTGGACCCCTCGCACGTGCCACATGTCCCTGCGCCAACCATCTTCGCCACAGGCGCTGCACCGTGGACACATCCCTATGGGTATCGGCTGCGATTTGACGAAGCGACCAACCTGCCCTTCTCAGCCCGATCACCATACCCCTCGTAAAGTCGTCTGTCTGCTGGAAATGCCTCCGTTGACGGCGGCCTGGCATTCTTAGCTATACACGTGTCCTGTGGCACACGACAACACGTTTTACAATGACTGTCGGCTGAGAAATCACGGTACGAAGTGGGCCATTCGCCAACGCCGTGTCCCATTTATCGTTCGCTACGTGCGCAGCACAGCGGCGCATTTCACATCATGAGCATACCTCAGTGACGTCAGTCTACCCTGCAATTGGCATAAAGTTCTGACCACTCCTTCTTGGTGTTGCATTTGCTCTGTCAGTCAGTGTATGATGAAAACAATTTACTGTCCAAATACATTTCTTGTCACCCAGATTGTCAATTTCAACTGAAGTTCTCAAGCACATTGATCTCTTAAACACAATATCGTTTCTTTCCTTCAGTATTTTCCTTTTATTTTGACACTTTTTAAATTTAAAGCCTATCGAATGCAACACTTGTTTCAGATGTTCGCGATTCTCTTTGTAATCCTTGTCATCACAGAGCATAGATCATAATTTCCTTAATGTTGGTGTTTCCGTCTTCATTTTGTAATACTCCTGAACCTTTCGCCTGATGATGCACTTGTATCATCCAGTATGATTTTCTCCTGGAAGGACGTGGCTTTGATTCCCCGTCAGGAAGTCAAAAAATTTAAGAAAGGAGATTTCTAATTCTGGAAGGTGCACATGGCCCTGACGTTCGCTCAGCCTACACCAAAAATGAGTACCAGGTTAATTCCTGGAGGCAGAGGCTGTCAGACGTAGAGCTAACCGCTCTACTGCAACAAGTGCTGAGGTTACGGATGGTGGAAGCCTTTCCCTTCCACCCCTCCCAGGGCCTTCATGGCCTGTACAAAGGTGACTTTGCTTTACTTTAGTATGATTTTCTTATTCACTTTTCTGTTTTTATATGGAGTGGATAATTTCGTCTCATTATGCTCTGCTACTATCACCTCCCTTCTGATTTTCTTAATAAATGTCTTGGATTTTCCTGTTGCTACTGAAGCTTGACATAAAGCAATTTGCAGCCTTTTCTAATTCACAGAAATCAATTCTATTGTGTACTATCTCTCTTCCTTCGCTATGAACGACTCTGTTTTTAGCACTTAACACATGTATATACAGTGATGAGGGGGGGGGTAGTCCTCCCCCCACCCTACCCCCCGCGTACTTTGTGGAGAAAACCTTACATTTTTTATTCCATTTTAGCTGGCTGAAACTAGGAATTATACAAATTATTAAAAAAGCAATTTTTACAAGCCCTGTTGTCTTATAAGCTAATTCCTTTCTTTATTTTCTTTAATTAACAAAATTATTAGTGGAAATATGCACAAAATCTCATTCATCACGGCTAAACAATTTGTATAGCAGCACAGCAAGTAGTGGAGACGTTGCATGTACTTTGAGGAAGGGTATTAGGGGTATTTTTTTCTTGGCAAGGTCATGGATAAGTATGATTCACCTGTTTGCCGTGGGCAGTCTAGCAGTTTCTTTAGTGTTTGTTACTTTCTTAATGTGTAGTGGAATACTAAATAATTTTTAATTCTATACTCATACCCTACTTCTATTTAATTGTAACACGTGTGTTCCTTTGGTGAAAGTTTCATTGTATTGAATCATAAAAAAGTATTATTACTGCACTTAAGTTGGTAAGTTGTCACCCTTTACCTCTCTGTTGAAATTCGCTCAGAGCATCAAAAAGCTTACCATTATGTAGCTTTTTTTTAAAAAAATATGTATTTACCCCTGACTGCTATGTTCCACAAACCTGGATACTTTTTGATTCACACACACACACACTCTCTCTCTCTCTGAAAATTTTCAATCGCTGCTGCTGCTGCGGATATAATAATTATACTTCCGATAGGGTAAAATATCATATTCCAAGAGAGAAGTTGGGAAAACCTCTCACTCAATACAGTGCAACACTCAGCATTTGAAAGCTGACAAAGCTGGCTGTTTAGACCTGATTATCGCTTGGTGTTACCAAGCTGTACTCGGTGGCAGACAAAGCATGGAGCTAGAATGCTTCAATGCTGGCTAAATCGAAATGCATCCCATGAGAGCTGGACAAGGACTGACCTGTGATCAATATTCGGCAACATAGGGTGATCTTCACTTCTATTGGCTTGTGATGAGACACTCCCTTGTACAACTTGGAAGGCTATTGGTCCTGCATGACTAGGGACAGAAGGGCAGGAGGGAGTTATTCCAAGTTCGGATTCCTTGAGGGGTTTTACTTGGAGTTGTCGAGCTCTAGTATAAAAGTCCAGTAAATATTTCCTGTGCCTGTTATACCTTCCCCATATTTACTCATCACCTCATATCCTTGAGTTCTATTTCCAGTTCTTGCATATATATCTCCTATTAATACTATTAACACTTGGTTGTTGACTCTGGCCACTACCTCAATCAGTGCTTCATAATAAAACTTGTCTACTTCATCCTCATGTACTCCTTTACATTATAAATACAGTGAGACTATTCTTGTCCTAATTTCTGCAACATCAATTCATTTAGATGTTTAAAGGAAACTATGTTGTATGCTATTGTTTTCCTAATGAACAGTCCCAGTCCCTTTAAAATACCTGTGGAGAACACTGTAAAACTTCCTATATCTTCCTCTTCATGTCCCTTTACCCGAATATCATGCCCAGGTGCAATTTTTTTTCTCTTGAATAAGCCATTTCTACTTTTTCTTTTCCATAAGCCGCATTTATATTGCCATATCCACATCAAATTCCATTTGTTTGCCGAGTTATTTCAATGGAAGTGTGACTGAATCATCTCCTTAGTACTGAGGCTTTCTGAAGATATTGTGAGCATAAACTTAAAAATTTGTTAGCAAGCATGTTAGCCTTATGTAATGTAGTACCAGGGAGAATTTTTCACTCTCAACAGTCCTCTGGTGGATTGGGTTCTTGCTGCCTGTGCACCAGGATGGCCACAATTCATAGTATATCAGAGGTATCCACTTTCTCCATAATAACTGGTAAATTGACTTTCAGGATTACTCAGCCATTGCCCATGGTTCTTAAACTAGGTTGTGATTACAGAAATTCTGCCACAAACCACATAGTGTTTTATCTGGTCTATATATCTATCTATATATAAAATCGGATGTTGGTACATTTGAGATTCATAGACTCAAAAACTATTCGACCGATTTTGCTGAAAATTTCGCAGTATGTTCTTATTACTTGTGAGAGGGTTTATGAAGTGCTTTGAACGAAACCCAATGGGTAGTTATTTTATGATGAGTAATTGCAAAGCCTGGATAGACTTGATGGATAGATTGTCGCTAGGCGACAGCAGCTTACGCTGTATCATTATAGTCCGGTAATACATGCTGTATATAGGAGGATGGGAACGCTTCGCCATGTTTTATAAAGTACCTTTCTTGATAACAGGTTCATTCTTATGCCTGTTATTTCAAAATAGCAATCCAACATGCCGTGATCGAGATGTACTTTCATGTCATAGAACCCACTTTGAAAGATCTGCCCAGTTTGAAGAATGTAGCTGTGCATTACATGTATAAAATATTTAAGAAACTGTGAAAAATATAGAATATCAACAGTGGAATGACAAGAGTTATCATCCACTCCTAACGAAGAGAAACTGGAGGTTCCCAACAAGCAAAGGAGAGTCTATGTAATGTATCTATAAGACTATAGGTATGAATATTATTGTGTGGGTATGTAGTATGTATGTATTACATCTCCTAAACCACTGGAGCGATTTCAACCAAACTTGGTACACTTATGACTTAGTATCAGGAGACAGAACGCGTGAGGGCAAGACACCACAAGCACCCTTAAGGGAAGGGGGTGAGGTATAAAAATAATCTAAAATAGTGTCGAATCCGTACTTTTCAGGGTCGCTGAGATGAATAGTGGCACACTGGAATTTGTTAGGTCCAAGTTCAGCCCCTTTGGGATGGGGGCGAGTGGGGAGTGAGATATAAAAATAATCTAAAATAGTGTCGAAACCATAGCTTTTGGGGTCGCTGAGATGAATAGAGACACTCCAGATTTTTTATCCCTTACAGGTGGGGGCGAGTGGTGTGAGATATAAAAATAACCAAAAATAGTGTTGAATCCACAGTTTTTGGCGTCGCCAAGAAAAATAGGGACACTCTGTATTTGTTTAAAGTCCAAGTTCATCACCCTTTGGAGGGGGGTGAGGTATAAAATTAATCGGAAATAGTGTTGAATCCATAGTTTTCGAGGTCGATGAAATAGTGACACCCTGGAATTTTTTAAAGTCCATGTTCAGCACCCTTGTGGTCGGCGGGCAAGAGGTGAGGGGGGGGGGAGGGAAGTATAAAAATCTTCGAAAATAGTGTCTAAGCCATAGCTTTTAGGGTCGCTGAGATGAATAGTGACACTTCAGATTCTTTATAAGTCCAAGTTTATCACCCTTTGGGGTAGGAGCGAAGGGGGGTGAGATAAAAATAATAGGAAATAGTGTTGAATTTGTAGTTTTCGAGATCGGTGAGATGAATAATGACACTCTGGATTGATTTTAAAGTCCATGTGTGTGGGAGCGAAGGGGTAGTGAGATTTAAAAATCAAAAATAGTGTTGAATCTATAGTTTTCGGGGTCGCTGAGATGAATAGTGGCACTCCGGATTCCTTATAAATCCAAGTTCATTACCCTTTGGTGTTGGGGGTGAGGGGGGGGGTGAGATATAAAAAAAATCGGGAATAGTGTCAAGTCCATAGTTTTCTTGGTCGCTGGGATGAATAGTGACACTCCGGATTTTTTAAGTCCAATTTCGCCCACCTTGGCATAAGGGGTGAGGAAGGGTGAAAAAATAAAATGACCAAGATTGTGGATGTATGTGTGTATTTTGTAGCATAGCTGTCAACTATATTTGGTGCAAATATTACAAAGTGTGAAAAATGCTGTGAGGACAAGACACCCGTAGAAACTTTAGGGGAAGGTCTGAAATATAAATTAAAACGATCAATAATAGTGCCTAATCCATAGTTTTTAGGACTACTGGGGTGATTTGAACCAAACTTGATACCCTTATGACTTGCTTTCAGGAGACTAACCACGTGGGGGAAAGACACCCCTAGCAGCCTTAGAGGGTGAAATATATAAATTATCAAAAATAATGTCGAATCCATACTTTTTGGGGTCGCTGAAATGAATTGTGATGCTCCGGATGTCATTTAAGTCAAAGTTGAGCCCTAATCGGCAAGAGTGTGAGAAGGGATGAAGAAAAGAAAATGTCCAAATGACCGAGGTTAGGGATGTTTGTGTGTGTGTTGTTCCAGCATAGGTGTCAACTAAACTTTGTAGCAATATTACCTGCTATCTGCAAAAAATACTGAGGGGGCAAGAAGCCCTACAGAAGGGGGCTAAATAAAATTGTAATAAAAAGACCGATGTTAGTGTTGAATACATACTTTTCTGGACTATGGGAGTGATTAAATCCAAACTTGGAACACTTATGACTTACTATCAGGAGACAAACTATGTGGAGGTATGATAACCACATCATCCCTAGGGGTGGGTTGGGAGGGGTGAGATGTTAAAATAATCAAAAATAGTGTTGAATTCATTGTTTTTGGGATCAGTGTAAAGAATAGTGACACTCGGGACATCGTTGTAGTCCATGTTCAACTCGGCATCGGTGTGGAGATGAGAAGTGGTGGGATAGAAAATGTCAAAAATTAACAAATTTACGGATGTATATGTGTTTCTTTCAGCAGAGCCCTCGTACAAAATTGGTACACATATGACTTACTATCTGAAAAAAATACTGTTGGGATAAAACACCCCTAGCACTCCTAGCGGAGGTGGTGAAATTTAAAGAATAAATGAAAATTACTGATATCATTGTCAAATGCATCATTTACAAGGTTGCTGAGTTGAACTGTGACACTCTGGATGGTTAAGTCATATACACTTCCATAGGGTGAAGTTTAGAGCCATGAGTGCCTACAAGCATTAAATCAAATCACAATTCAAAGATGTGTAAGTAATAGGCTTAAAGAAAACATGAGAGAAAGGATGAAGATAAACAGATATAATGGGAAAAAGGTTTTAAAAACCCCAAAAGGTACAAATGTACACTTGAATAATTGCACCAGATTCCAAATCCATGGTAGGGAAAAATTATCACCACTTAAGGTCATTCAATATTCAACAATCCACAAAATCAGTAAACATTATCAGGGCAACCGATGCAGGCAAAAATTGCAAGAAGCAACAAATCCAAGCAAATCCCACAATAATCAAATTCACGTATGAACAAAAGAGAATCTAGAGTAACGAAAACTTCAGAAAATAAGATTAAATAAAGTATAAGGATAACCCAGAAATAAATTGCAGAAAGAAAGGGGTCGAATCCGAGTAACCAAACACTTGTAGAAGCTCATGCGGGCGTTAAACAATCCAATTGACACATTTCTTTAGGGTCATTACTGTACAACTACATTACTCCTGAAAACATTAAATTTTTATATTTAATAATAATAATAATAATAATAATAATAATAATAATAATAATAATAATAATAATAATAATAATAATAATAATAATAATAATAATAATAATAATAACCAAATCATGGGAGTAAGCAGTTTAAAAAAATACATAAATGGGAAACCCATTTTCGTTAGTATAACACGAAGAGACCAAAATGTTTTTTTTTTCTTTTTTTTTTAACAGTTTACTATTAAGTTCTAAGGAATAGACGAATTTCACAGGGGCCATGCCTAAGGCCAAAATAAAATTGGAGTTGTAGAATTTTCACAAAGGCCCGAAGCGATGGATGAAGTAAATCTGGATGCAGAAAATAGAGGCTTGAGACAGTTTAGATGACTCTTCCATGTTGGGGTAATATGTTGTTACATACTCACAAATTGTACTTCAATGAGGCGTACTTAATCCACAGGAGAGAAGAAAAAAGAGTTAGATCATAAAACGTAAAATTAAACTGGAGTTCCTGAGGATGAAAACCATCCTCACATAAGGATGTTTATCCAAAATCCATGACTAGCTCGAGAGCTAGCCCAGAGCTTTGGTGAAACACACTTCCTACCGTCATCGTGGCAGACAAGCAAATCGTGGCTGCCTCTAGCCAGACCAAGAAGTAAGATGCGTAATAATACTAACGAGCTCTGATTGGCCAGAAGGAGACAGGGCCAAGAAGTTATGCTAACCTCGACAGAAGGCAGCACAAGACAGAGACATGTTCAGCGCTGACTCGCACTGAATAGCGGAAACACAACCTGCAGTCCTCTTTTAAAAATACGAACAGGCGTTTGACGTGAAGTTAATATAATAAATTAGGAATATGGCCTCCAGTCAAGTAGGAAATAGTAGGAGAAATCGAGTAGGAAATTAACATGAAGTGAAACAGATTTCAACGGCTTTTGCCAGATCAAAATTATAAATAGAGAGGGCTACTAAATGTTACTTCGGTAACAAGAATAATTAATAAATTTAAACACAACACTAATTAAAGAGATCCAACCCTTATCTTCATTGTAACATCTTTTATTATGTCATAATCCTTAAACAACTGCCAAGTTTTAGGCTCCAATATTATCACTAATATTGTCAAATAACAGCATACTACATTTTATATTGTAATAGTTGTTTAACAATCTCCAATATATTTTATACGACATAGTTTTTAACAGCATTCATAGATTATTTCCAATCAGGTACCTGATCTATTCTAAGGTGGAAAATATGGCTGATGATGCCCACTATTGATGGGCGAAACATGTACCATCTAATATACTAATTTCATGTCAACAATTTTAATAAGGGCAATGTCCTAATTTTTTAAAAATTGTATTGTATTGAATAGGTGGATTAATATTAAAACATACAAGTGTTATTTTAATAGATCCAACCCTGCCGTTTATTCTACTTTTACTTTCAGTGAAGATGTATATAGCATCGTGAATATTTTCAAGAAACACAATACCAAGATATCCTTTAGAGCCAATAACAGGAATATGGAAATTGTACTTAACTCTAAGTCAGTAAACAAAACTAACATCTTTTCAAGGTCAGGCATCTACCGTTTCAAATACAATAACTCCAATTCTTCATAGACTGGGCAGATCGGACGCCATTTTAAAACTAGGTACATGGAACATGTCAACGCGATCAAATACAATAGTTTTTCAGCAATAGGGCAACATATTCATGACGAGAAACACAGTTTTACTACTATAGACCAGGACATAGAAATTCTTAGGACCTTAAACAAAGGACCTCTTCTTGATATCACTGAAAACTGTTTTATTCACCTTGACCAGTTTTTTAATCCCAACGTAAACCTAAATGAAATTTCGGAAAAATTAAATATCCTCTGTGACTTTCTTAACAAGGTCTTTAAAAGCATCAAGTTTTCAAACTGGCGTTCAATACTTTACACAATACACAACACCCTCTTACGCCACATACCCCCACCGCATCGCCCTCCCGACCCGCTTTAACCCCCCCCTTACCCCCACATTTCACAAGTCCCTCCCCTCCCTTCTTCCCACTCATACCATCGCTCTGTCCTCGCACACCACATGCTTCAGTCTCACCTCCTCTCTACACGTTAAGCTACACGGCACGCTAAACAAGGTCAGCCTCATAAAATTTATCTGTATTCGGTAATAACTTGTCTTGCCCCCCTTTTAAGTCTTCTTCATACTTGACTAGTTTTCCTTTTTTCTTTAGGCTTCATAATCAATATTGAACTGGGAAAATCTTGGTCGAGCTCTTTAACAGAGGACCTACATGTACATAATTCTCTACCGTATATGACGTGCCGGCAGAACACAGATTTGGAAACGTCGTCGGACAACTGTGTACAAATGTTACTTTCCAAACTCATTTCACCATGTCAGAAAGCTATTTCTGCCAGAGGAGATAGATTTTGATATGTTTATCAAGTTTAAACTAACATGTAACCATAATATCAGCATTAGAATGTGTGATATCATCAAGTTTACACAAGACTGTAACGCCTTTAAAGCGTTATAAACATCACTACCTATTCTAACCACAACTCTTACTTTTAAGTGTGAATATTTGTCACATACTATGTATCATTGCATGTATAATGTCACATACTTACATATTTTGTCATCTTGCTCAGTTTGTAATATAGGCTGATGATGACTCAAAAAACAAGTCAAAACCGGTACCGCAAATAAACCATGTTGTAAAATAACAATCTTGTACAACATATATTGTATTGAAAAGCTGGAACTCACTTTTACTATTGTGTCAGTACCACCCAGTCGATTGTTGCAATTTTTAACTATATAGTGATGTGAACCTGTGTCTATTCCTCGGAGGACTTTGACGTTATAGATCTCTTTGTGGTGGTATTTGTCCATGCAGATGTGATCCAGTTGCCATTCTCCTTTAGTGTAGTCAGGGTGTTTCCATGTTTTGAGTTTTTGAGGTTTTCTCTTAAAACATGTAGATTTTGAGATTAAGTTATGGTTTCTACACAGGTCAACTAGTCTCTCTCCATTTCTATTTGTTTTCTTGTGTGTTGGCCATTTTCCGATTATGTTACGGTATTTTCTTTCTCTGCCTAGTAGAGCGTTGAAGTCGCCTATTAATAATTTTACATGGTGTTTGGGGATGTTATCTATGGTCTGGTCCAATAGGTCCCAAAATTCTTCCGTTTCCTCATGGTCTTTTGAGGAGTTGTTTTTATCATTAGTGGGAGCATATAGATTTTATTAGGTGCCTTTAAGGTGAGTGTTGAGAGTCGCAGAGACTGTGATTTGAATTTTTGAACTGAGTTTATTATTTTAAGGCTGACCTTAAATCCTGTTCCAAATTGTGGGATATTCTTCATCAGTCTCTTCCTGGGTATACCTTTATAAAGTTTGTACTGTTGAGATTCCAAGGCATCCTGGTCAGTGTTCCTAATTTCCTGTAATCCCATGATAAGAATTTTGTGTTGGTCCATTATGTCGGTGATCACGTTTAGTTTACATGAGTGAGTTTATATTGTGTGTAGAGAAGTAGGTTATCTGCTTTGGTTTGATTCTTGACGTTGTCCCGTTCATGTATCTGGTACTGAGGTATTTCCGTGCCTCCGACTTCATGGTATCTTTTAAGTGGCAGCCCACCGTATCCAAATGCTGCCTTCTCTGAACTCTTGGTTCAGTCGGAGGAGTATTTCTTAAAAGACCTTCCATGGGTGACTGTCAAGGTGTCACCTGTGTGGGACTAGGTCCCGAATTACAACTCTGGATGTGATCCAGTGAGGTGATAATGAGGCCGCTCCTCTGGAGAACAGACGCCTTGTGCAGCAGCCCCTAATCTGGAGAACAGACGCTGCTTTAATTATATAACACGTTTTCTCAGAATAATCTATAGGCTTATGATAAATGTTTTCTCTTTCAGCTGGTTTTTGAAGTTGCTATCACATTTCTATATCAGTATGAACACTCCAGTGTTTAAAAAATAGATGATGAGTTTGTGCATTGTGTAAGCAGAGGGTACGGTTCTTCCTGGCTGAGGAGTATAATTCTACAGTGATCTTGCCCAAACAACCACACACCTGTTTGTCACAGACACCTGTGCTAAAGAGGAAGAGAAGAGCATCAAGGCTGCATTCTGTTTTTCAACTTGTAATACTAGAGATTTTGTATTCATAAGTATGAATATATAAGTAATTTTTGGTACAAAGTATTACTTGTTGAAACATTGATGTATCATTAATATTTTACTGTTAACATGATATTTTTCAAAAACTCATCTCTTTTTCCATTACTGTATAAATTTTTGACGGTATTGAGTTTGTGTATTTGAAATGTTGTTATCCTGAATGACTATGGGTGAAAGTTAGAAAATACTCTATTAACTTCTCTCTGGTGTCTGGATGAAATTACAAGCATTTGCTTGTATAATGAATAATACCTTTTTTCTCTCAGAAATAAAACATAAGATAGATACATTCCTAGTAACATTTTCCAATACAATTGTTGAAATTATGATTTGGCTTCTAATAGGCGTGAATGTATGCAGGCAGTTGCACACACAAAAATCAGTTAAGCACACAATAAAAATGTGAATAATTGAATAAAAGAATGCATCCTGTTGTGAGAAGCAATGGGTGTAAAATGTTAGACTCACTGACATAGTAAATTATCCCAAATTTATACAGTTCTTTGATTTATACACTGTAAATCATATTAAGGTATTATTGCAATTTACCCTATGTTTGTTTAAATCAATTGCCAGCGCATTATTTTCCTTGCAGTGTTCATGTATAAGTAAGATATTCCTCCCACCTCAGATAAATTTATTTTGACAGTACTTGAGGCTGCTATTTCTTCAGTTACTTTTGTCCTTGATTGAACCACAAATTCAACACACAATTTATGTCATGTTCAGGAATCTGGCTGTAGGCTTGAGCTTGAGTCTGATATGGTTCACAGAACTGACATTTTTATGTGAAAATTGCTTTTTGTCATAAGGTTCCTAATGTTGTCCTCTGAGTAAATATGACTTTCGTTTCTTGTGGTACAAATGTCCATTAATTGTTGTTGCATGAAATAAGTATAGTGTATTCTAGTAACTTACTACAAATTAGAGTGCTTATTCTATTATTTTGAGTAGTCTTGCAAATTTCAAACTTTAATCGTAATTTCCATTTCTGTTTGTGCTTAGTAATAACCTGTGGTAATTAGGATACGTCTAAACGTAGTTTAAAATTATTGTAGTGTATTGTAGTATCTGAACATAGTCTGAACATATTTTAAAATTATTGTAATGTATTATAGTATTTTATTAGAAATTAGTGTGTTTATTCCATTACTGTGAAATATTTGTGTAGTATAGTACCGTATCTGTAGTATCTGTAGTAACTCTCTTGTTAGAATTATGTTACAAAGTAATTAGAGTAGACTTAACTGCAGTTTAGAATTGTGTAATTCTTGTGTATTACTTTTGGTTTTCAGTAATTAACAGCAATTTTCATTCTGTTAGGGTGTTGTAGTAAAAAAAATTGTACAACTAAGTACTATTGTAACGTAGCAGTAGCCTATATTAATTACCTTATTGTCGTGTGATCTTTCATTTTTATTTTGCACAGAATAATTTATTTTATTTTTCCTTTCCTTTTCTCATTCCATAAAAAATGGGTAAGGAGTGCAAGTGTAGGAACTGTGGGTGTGGCCAGGCATTAAGGACTATAAGGGAGAAGTTGGAGAGTTTGAGGGAGATAATTAGGATTCTCTCAGACGACAGGAAGGAAAGTAGGCCTCCCTCAAAAATGTACAGGATACAGTAGGTGAAAAAGAGGGATGGGAATGAAAGGGGGAAATTGTATAAGACAGGTGGTCTTAATGTTTTAAGGAGAAGGAGATTGCAAGCTATGGGCTCTGTTCAGGATCGGAATTCAGGACAGGTGCCTGTGAGAAATTGGTACAAGTCGCTGCAGGTAGAACAATCCAGGGAACATAAGGAACAGTGAACTGTTGCTGAGAAGTGTGGAAGTAGGAGGAAAGGAAAAGATAGGAAAGGCAAATGTAGAGTAGTGGATAAGAAAAGACAGCTGAAACAGGATATAGGAGGAAGAAAAGCGCAGTGGAAGTAGATTCTACAGCTATCAGGAGAGAGATGGCTGATCAGGAGGGGAGGGAATCAAATGAGGTGGGTTGGGTTGAGGCTCTGGCTATGGGGGTTTCCATTGTTAGACATGTGGGGAAAGTGTGTGGAGGAAAGGTAACCAAGGGTGTAGTGTTATCCAGGAATGAGGTTGAGGCAGATGTTGAGGAAAGTATAAGAGGAGGAGGGAAAGGAGAAGGTGGTAGTGTTTCACATTGATACTAACAACGTAAGACAAGCGGGTATAAGTACCAACATAGTTGGGGATGTGTGAGATCAGGTAAATGCAAATGGGTGAAGTTTAAGGAAGCAGAGATTGTTATCAGTGGAATACCATGTAGGAGGGATACTGACTGGAAGGTGATTGGAGATTTAAGTGAGACTATGGAGTGGGTGTGTGGGAAACTGGAAGTGAGATTTCTAGATCCTAATGGGTGGGTAGGAGGTAGGGATCTGCGCTCAGATGGCCTTCACTTAAGTCGCAGTGGTACATATAAGTTAGGAAATTTGTGTAGAAGGGTTATAGGAAGGTACATTCAGGGAAACGGGGTGGCCTAGGGAGCAGTGATAAGGGTACAGGGAAATGAAAATTGAGTAGGGATGACATAAAAAATTTAGTGCTCAACTGTAGAAGAATTATAAAAGAAAGGAATAGAATTAATTTAAAAGATATAGGCTATACTTACCAGATATTGTAATAGGAGTTGAATCATGGCTGAGTCATGTTATAATGGATGCAGAAATATTTTCATGGAACTAGAGTGTGTATTGTAGAGATAGGGTAGGAATGGTAGGAGGGGGAGTATTCATTCTGGTGAAAGAAGAATTTGTAAGCTACGAAGAAGTTAAAGATGACAAACATGAAATTCTAAGTGTAAGGCTCATCTCTAAAGATAATAGGCAACTTGATGTCTTTGGAGTGTACAGACTGACACTGATTCAAAATTATTTGATAAGATAGTCAGCTATGTGGGAAACTATATGGAAAGGAACGTGATAGTAGCAGGGACCTCAGTTTACCAAATGTCAATTGGGAAGGTTAGAAATGGCGTGGAAGTAGACTAAAGTGCGATAACAGGTATTACTTGAAAACAAATTCTCTCACCCATGGATAACTAACACAGATATCGAACCATGAACCATGACCAACAAATGGCAAATTAATATGGGAAGGGCAGCTGATTCAGAAAGTGATGGAACCAACTAGAGGGAAGAATATTCTGCATATGGTGCTGGTAAAAACCAGACGAGCTCTTTAGAGAAACCGAAGTAATAGATGGTATTAGTGATCACGAAGATATTTTTGTCGTAGTTAAAAATTAATGTGAAAGAAAGGAAGGTATTAAAATTACGACTATTAGGCAGTACCATATGGCTGATAAAACAAGCATGAATGTTCTTAAAAAGTAACTATGATCGGTGGGAAACGGTAAATAAGTATATAAACAAACTCTGGGATGGGTTTAAAGCAATTGTTGAGGAATATGAAAATAGGTTTGTACCTTTCAAGATGGTAATGAATGGTAAATATCCACTATATTATAACAGGGAAATAAAGAGACTAAAAAGGAAGTGCAGGTTTGAAAGAAATAGAGTTAGAAATGGTGTGGAAGTATACGAAAGTGCGATAACAGGTATTACTTGAAAACAAATTCTCTCACCCATGGATAACTAACACAGATATCGAGCTCGAATAATTATTATTATTATTTTACGATTATTATTATTATTTTTTATTATCATTGCTTGCATGTATAGCTATGAAGTGTACATCCATTTACCATTAGCACTGTCATTATTTACGTAGTTGAATGATCTAATAGTGTGTGATGTTATGTCATGAAAGTATTAGTGTTACTATTATTTACGTAGCTGAATGATCTTATTGCATGTGAGGTTACGTGTTGTACATAGACATTTATATCAGTTCCGTTAATGTGCTGCTTAATGCTTGTTGTTTTAAGGGGCCTAACGTCGAAGGTCACTGGCCCAGTTTCGTTAATGTAAATACCTGTAAATTAATTTATTCTTACCTTATAATTTGTAATCCGTAATTATGAAACACACTAACTTCCAGAATGGTAATATGCACGAGAACAATTGAGAGTATTCTATACACTATTTCTATGTATTGGACACTGTGGAATATTCAAGAAGGTAGTTTATTTTGTAACGTATCTTTCTGGAAATCAGACCAGATATATATAAAGAGACGATATTGATGGTGAAGTCAGTTACTGTGAGGTACAGTTAGTTGTGGTTTGGAAGTTATTGTTTAGTAGCAGGTGGCTGACATGCCAAGTTAGGCAGTCTCCATGTTGAATTGACCGGTAGTCATCTGTTTTCCACTGTATCTCAAAGTTGTAACTGGGGCCGATGACCTTCGATGTTAGGCCCCTTAAAACAACAAATATCTTCATCAGCAAAGTTGTAACTCGGTGGTATTCGGTGTCAGTTGTCAACTGTTTAAAGATGGCGGCTTTGTTGATATTCTACAAGTGAAGTGATTTTGTTTTGTGATGCGGTGATTAAAGTTATGTGTGTGTTAATTAGTGTATATATGTGAATAACATTCATTGTACCAACTGACAGCATCTTCTGTGCGTCTGTATGGATACATTAACTGGCGACCGTGGCAGAAGTGGAGCTGAGACACACCTTGAAGGACTTTCAGGAAGTTATCACCAATAAAATAGGACGGACTACCACGGTGACACACACCATTGAATGCAGCGCTTCCTCACCCATCAAGCAACGTCCATATTCAATCAACCCGGATAAACGCAACTTCGTCATCCAGAAGATTCAAGAGATGGAAGGGCAAGGTCTCATCGAACCCTATACATTCTGTTGGGCTTCACCAATCGTCCTACCAAATAAGAAGAATGGGAAGTATCAACTCTGCGTGGACTTCCGCAAATTCAACGAGAAGACCGTTAGTGATGCCTGCCGCACGCGTGACTTGAAAGACTCGCTGAAACAAGTAAGTGGGTCTAGGATTTTCAGCACGCTTGATGTCAACTCCGTATACTGGCAAGTGGAGGTCAAGGAAAGTTCTAGACCACTGACCGATTTCATGACACCCAGAGCATTGTACCAGTTTGCAGTGATGCCATTTGGATTGAAGAATGCTCCTGCCACCTTCATGCGAGTGATGGATAAGCTATTATCAGGATATGTTGGAGATTTTTGCCAAGTGTATCTCAATGACATTTTAATTCACAGCAAGAATTTTCAAGGACACCGGTACATCTGAGGACTGACTTGCCAACTAAAGAAGTGCCACTTCTCCCAGTCCTACGTATAATATCTTGGGCGTGTCCTAACCTCTGAAGGCTTAGAAAGGCAACCGGAGAAGAATCGAGCTATCGAAGAAGCTGAAAGCCCGCGGACCAAGGGACAAGTACATCAGTTCCTTGGCCTGTGCGGATGGTAGAGCAGTTTCGTGTCAAACTTTGAAGAGAATGCAATACCACTCACCGATCTACTCCATAACAACTGCCCATTCCGATGGACCAGCAAGGAAGAGGCAGAATTCCAAGGCTGCGATATGCAACGTTCCCGGTCTAGCCCACCCCGACCCTCAACGGAAGATGTGCATCCAGACGGACGCCAGCGACTCCGGCTTAGGAGCAGTGTTATTCCAGGAGAGGATTGACGGCAGAATGGACATCACCGAGTATGCCAGCAGGAAACTATCTCCCACCGAACAACGCTACTGCACTGCCGAGAAGGAAGCCTCAGCCGTGGTGTGGATCATGGGCAAATTCATAGGCTACTTGAAGGGAAGGAAGTTCCAGCTCTACACCGATAACTCCGCTCTCAAATGGTTGAACTCGGTCTCTGGCTCAAAATCTAAATTGATGCGATGGGCTCTGTTGATCGCAGAATTTGATTTCGGTGTGTGTCACGTCCTAGGACCGACGAACATAGGGGCTGACAGTTTATCTAGGCACCCGGCGATGGAACCTGAAGCTAGGAGCACCGTTGTCGAGAGGGAGTTCGCGCAAAACTTCGAGTGACCCTAAGGAACCTGTCCTTATTACCATCATGAAGGAACTTGATCTGGGATTGATCAAGCAGTGGCAGGAACAAGACAAGCTCTGTAGGACCATGAAGCAGCGGATTGAGACAGAAGACCGATAGTCGACTTGTCCCAAGGGAATTCAAGATGTGCTACAAGAACTTCTGGGTTGACGGAGGACTCTTGATGTACAGGTCACACCTCTCCCGCGCCTGTAGTAGTGGTGTTCCCCAGACAGCACACGACGAACATCCTCGAGATGTTCCATGACAGCACGGAAGCCCGACACCCAGGAGGCAAAGAGACATATCAGTCCATCCGCCGAAGATTCTTCTGGGTCAACATGCGGAAAGAAATCATTGACTACGTGAAGGGGTGCTAAATCTGTACCTGTACCAAGGCCAGTAACCGGAAGGCAGATTCCATCCAACGAGGAAGACGGCCACAACGCCCGTGGGACGTCATAGCCCTAGACTTGATGGGTTCTTACCCTAGAACACCACGGGGTAAAACAGGACTCCTAGTTATCACTGACCTCTTCACAAGATGGGTTGAGACCTTTCCGATACCTGAAGCCACGACGGAACGCATCACCAGCCTGCTACAAGACGAGGTGTTCAGCCGCTGCGGTTATCCACGGTGCATTCTGCCAGACAACGGGAGTCAGTTCACGTCGAGGAAGTGGCAGAAAATGATGATGGAATGGGATGTGGAGCACTCGACCACTCCTATCTACAACCCAAGGGCAAATCCGACGGAACCTAGAACTGAAAAGAATGCTACGAGTCCACCTGATAGACAAAGAACATCGACTGTGGGACCGTCAGATACTGCAGTTACTCTGCCCTGCGACGAAGCATCAACCGTGTCACCGGCTATTCCCCAGCAGAGCTATTTCTTGGTAGACAGATGTACGGCACTGGGGATTGGGAGATTCGTCCACCATCCACTTCCGATCAAGATGATGCAGCTTTTCCCTTGGCAGAGTGGTAGCAGCAACAGCAGCTGCAGAACATCAAGGAGAAGCAAGCTTTGGCCGAGAAGAGATCCCTTACGCAGGACAAGGCACAAGATGTCGAAGAGATGCAGATCTACCTACCAGATCAACAAGTCTTGCGACGTAACCACCCAGTCAGTAATAAGATTGGAGGGTTTCACGCAGATCTCGCACCTATGCGGGTTGGTCCCATCGAGGTGGATAAACAGCTGGGCCAAGAGGTCTACTTAATGAAGATCAACCCTCCTGTCAAGGTCCACGCATCGGAGTTGCGGCGAGTCACCCAACCACCGCATACAGTGTAAATCTGAAAGAGAGGGTACTTATGACATAGCACCATCTAGTCATCGTGAGGAGAACACATCGACTATCGAGGAAGTGGCTGACAGCGAGGCAACGCCGACCCCCGATAGGCACATGCTGGTCAAGAGGAGAGTACATCCGGCGACATCGAGGAAGAAAGAAGATACAACCTACGTCCAAGGCAACGTTGAGGAGTGTGACAAAGTGTGGAAATTGTTTCAAGTTATAGGGGGATATTGACGCAAATGCGATAACACGTATAACTTGAAACAATACCCTCTCACCCATGTTTTACTGGAACGTTTGTGATTGAATGTGTCCCTTTATTCACACTTTAGTGCCTAACTGTTCTTTTTGAACTATTGAGACTATTTGTTATATATCAGCAACTAAGTAACATTTATTGGTGTCCCTTTTAACCACGGTTCAATAACACACAGATCAGTGTTAAAATAGGCTGACTCAAACCAGGTGAAGAACAGGGAGGACTACTTGTATGATGATCCCAACCTACCACAAACCTTCAAAGCACAATCTTTTAATAATGTAATGGTTTCTCAACTAAACTAAACTGAAAGTACAACGCAAGAGAAAAACATTGCAAGTTTAATCCTCCAACATCATTATTTTCAAATAGGACATTAAACTTGCAAAAATAACCTAGCACTGAATAGTGTTAGTAAAAACTGGGAACTAACGAGATTTTTAGCCAATTCTTACAGATGTTCAGAACATTACTATGACCTGGACATCAGTAAATTGTGATTAATGTCTAGTCCATCACAGCCATATTTTTATTTGCTAATTCTTTTTAATTGTTGTCAATTACTGGTAATATTTTATTGGTGTAAAACAATTTTTAATGATCAAATTGTTTATATGAAAGTTCAATGTAAAGATTTAACCTTGGAATATTTGTTCAAATGAGGTTGAAGATGCTCGATATAACGAGCGAAACATGTCCCTGTTAGTGTTGTATTGTAATAAATGTCCTTCTAGAGACAATAAACGTATTGATGTATTGAATTGGATGGAAAATCTAACGAGAATTGTAGAAATAAGTGTTGTGTTCCGAGCTGTCAGTGGAGAAATGGTGTGGAATTACAGTAGAAGACGAACAAGTTTGAGTAGTGTCTTTAAAAAAGGGGAAGATCACAACATGAAGATATAGCTGGAATTCAATGGGATAAATTGGGGCGAATATTCATTTAAAGGAAGGGGAGTTAGGGATTGGAATAACTTACCAAGGGAGATGTTAAATAAATTTCCAATTTCTTTGCAATCATTTAAGTAAAGGTTAGGAAAAAACAACAGAGAGGGTTCAGCAACCTGGGTGACTGCCCTAAATGCAGATCAGTAGTGACTGATTGAGCCACATGAAATGAATTCATTGGAAGGAGAGCACAGTTCCTTCTACTTTGCATATGCGATGCAAATGGAGAGTACATGACAAAGGGAAATCAAAGAAATATGTGTATATTTTATAAAGAACACAATCTTATTTTGAACTAGTGTAATTTACAAATGGCAGATAAATGGAAATATATGTTCTTATTATGAACTTGTCCTATTGTTGCATACTAAGTGTGGACACTACCCAAAGGGTATACTCTGATTTTATGTTGCCGGTCAAGCTCATCCAGTGCACGAGAGATCCCGTAGTGAATCGTTCATTAACGGGATGTTCTTATTTATAGAGACATTTAAAGGAACAAGGATTGACGCCAAGGAAGAAAAGAACAAATTTAAAATGCAGGCTTGATATTTATTCCAATAAACATCGATTTATGTTAATCACAACCAAAATTTATCCTTGATGTTGTTAATCATAAATCTCACGGAGTTAATATTGTTGACTGAATTTACAAAAATTAAATTATTCAACTCTTTCTTCACGTCGACAATGGATTACTGTAGAAACCAAAAATTAGCCTTCCATTGGCTAAAATGAAAGTAAAGGAGGATAAACCTCATCCTAGGCCAACCTTGATTTTACAGTCTAAACAGACTTTCAACCTATTACGTCGTGTTACGTACATTTAGTACATGTTGAAGAGATGTTAAGTACAGAACAAAAAAAAGCCAACCGGACACCAGTGGGATCCGAACCCACAAACTACCGATTTCGCGTCGGTTGCTCTACCAATTGAGCTATGGTGGCCAAGGCCATCTTTGTTCTATTGGAAAGGATCTAAGCTACAGGTCTGGCATTACTGCCGTCACACGGTAGAGTGCGTTTAAGTTGCCCGTTGAGGGCCAAGTCAATGAATATTGAATTTACACATTATTTGAAAGCTTAACCTCGCTTAATTTGTCTTTAACAAACTGAAATTCACAAATTCCCAATAAATCACATGACGGATGTATCCTTTTCCTATCGTAACTTTACCATATCTTACCCTCGGTTGTTCTACCTGCAGTGACTCGTACCGATTTCTCACAGACACCTGACCTGAGGAACAGGTAACTGTTACTGAGATGCGTGGATGTAGGAGCAAATACAGTAGAGACAATAGGCGACACTTACGGATTTATCCGTGTTAAAATGGGAGACAATTCTACGGTGGCGCTCCTAGTGACTTGACCTGAAAAGTCGCGCTAAATTCAAAAAATCAATGAAGATGCATGTGCGAAAATGGATAAATAAATTACGCCTAGAAAGAAAGTATTATTGAGGTATTAACTTCGACGTTGCTAAAGCAATTCTGGATAAATGAAGAATTATTTAACAGGTTATTATTTAAGGACCAAAATTGGACATAAACAAGATGTGAAATGGACTGCTATGAAATGGCTTGATCTTTCATTTATGCATTACATTTTTTATCATCACATTAAGACACTTGTCAACAAAAATATCGGCACATTCCTTACACACATGATGCAATGTATTAACATTTAAAAGCTGGACAATTTTCATCTTAACATGAAGCCTACTAACAGAAAGAAAATCTATAAAATCCCGGCTTTAATCTGAGAAGAGGGATAAAAGAAAGAAAAGTATGAAAATGTTGTCGATAGTGATGCTTTGAGGAATATTGACGTACAATTACAGTAAAAATGTAACCTACCCTTGGCTGTATAGTCGAGGATTTCTAAAGTCGCTGGCCTGGAAATGATCTGAACAGATCTTATAATTCTTATATAAGCGTAACGTCCCTTCTTTCTTGTATACCTTGTCCAAATCGCTTTTGTGACATTTCAAAACCCACAGATCACTCCTACAACAACACATCGGTATTGAAGGTTAACTGCTGCACTTATATAATAAAATACGCGTATTATGTTTTAAGCCAGTTAAATTATGGGTCGAGCAAGTCAGAAGATTATAAAGTACTATAAAAATCTCTTTGTCACTGGAAGAATAAATATGCAAATACAATATTACTTACATTTTCTTGTCACAAGGGAGGCGAAAGAAACACCGCGCATTGTTCTCTACTTCATAGTTACTGCAACCAAACACAGCATATGCCTTTCTCATCATGTTGAAAGGAGATATCAAGGAATGACACACGCTATTTAATTATGTCAACTCACTGAAAACGCACAAATAACACCGAAAGCTTCACACACAAATACACGTGCTCTTATGTAAGAATCAGTAGTTCTCAGGTCTACCCGCTAGAGAGAGCTCTAATAGCTGTCCCTCGATATCTCGCTGAGTGTCGCGTATTGTCTCTACTGTATTTGGTAGGAGGAAGGAAAAGGGTATGAAAGGGAATTGTAGTGTAGTGGAAAGGAAAAGACAGGTGGAACAGGGTCACGGGAGGGAGAAAAGGGAGGAGGAAGTAGCTTCTGCAGCAGTGAGAGAAGATAGGGCTGACCAGGAGGGGAAGGGATCAAATGAGGTGGGTAGGCATCAGGCTCTGGTCATGGAGGATTCCATGGTTAGACGCGTCGGGAAAGTGTGTGAAGGAAAGGGAACCAGGGTAGAGTGTAATCCAGGAATTAGGTTGAGGCAGATGCTGAGGAAAGTAGAATAAGGATAAGAGTATGTATTCTCCATTGATCATTTACATGAAATAGGTTTTGTCATCCAATACTACAGTATTATTTCCATTATCTATATGCAATTATTAAAAGACAATGTAACAGTTTTCATTTCTAAGAATTCCTTTACGTCATAAAATGGATTTTCCAACATTCAGTTATACCGTTTTCTTTTAAAATTATTGTTGGACACATCCTGTGCAGAGGTTGTTCCTATTTCTTTGCGATCATTTAAGAAAGGGCTAGGAAAACAACAGATAGGGAATCTGCCATCTGGGCGACTGCCCTAAATGCAGATCAGTAGTGATTTATGATTGATTGATATTTATACAATTCACATTATTTTTACTTTATTAATCGACGATAATATATCTGATGATACTCTGATATTGTTAAATTAAATAATTAAGTGGTTTAGATTCTTGAAAGTAATTAGTTTGCTCAATTAACATCCACTATGTTATTACATGGCTTTCGAATTAATGTTAAGTTTTTGAACTTGAATTTCTCACTTGAAAATTGTTAAGTGACAAGTAAAAATTATTCATGTCGTCACTCGATTTTACATTACAAATTTCCCCAAAAATTAACCCTTGCTCTTGGCGTTGAAACTGTGTGATCTTATTCACTTATAAATTTACTTATTGTAAAATTAACGTTATCATTAAGTTTGGCATAAATTCAATAAGCACGTGTTAATAAATGATCCAACAAAAGCAACGTCGAAATAATCTAAACACGTGGTCAGATTAAAACACAAGAACAAAAATATCACATCAAAAATATTACTAACTACTGCACTCATACCACACACACATATATATAGGATGCACGTAATTTATGTACAATATTTACACATGAATACTAGGTTTATTATTATCAATTTATGATTATTATTATTATAAGTTTGTAAACGAGGTAACGTTTTTAGCCTTTCCCATTTACGTTTTGGACTGGCTACCGTTTAGAAATTTGTGTCACACCATACTCATCTTTCAAACTTGATTTCTACGACTACTTTTAAGTTACTGGAGGCCATACTCCTAACTTATTATTTCGACTTGCCTAAAACTCTCTGTTCTATTTTTATTCAAGAAGTGTCTGTTTGTGTTTTGCGTATTCTGTGCCAAACAACGCTAAACTAGTATCTGCCTTCTGCGCAAGCGGGAGCGACTCTTAGCCGTACCTATGTCGCTGGCCAATCAGAGCTAGCGAGAATTGTTACGTAATGGACCTCTCTCTCTGGCTTGTAGTGCCCCGTTGTCTGTTGGAAGCTATCATGGCGATCAGAAGCAAACTTCATTGTGGCTCTACGCGAGCAATCTGTGTAACCATGGATTACGGTTAAAAAACCGTTGCTGTGCGAGGATGTTGTTCATCTCCAAGAACTTCATTTATATTTAGTTATGATGATACCTTCCTGCTAGTGGATTAAGTACGACTACGGTGAATAAATTTGTGAGTATGTAAACAACGCGTCTCTCGAACATGGAAGCTACATTTGCTCTACGATGCACCGTTTTCGAGATATTTAACATTTTATATTTAAGCCCCAAATTTAATGAATCGAACTAGCATGACACGTTAGCCTCTAAGCTAGCTTTCTTCATAAGAGCAGCAGTCATCTTGCGCAAGCACCCTTAAGGCGTCTCATATGGAGTCGTGTATAGCCGCCATCTTGCGCAAGCATCCTTAGGGCGTCTCTAGCCATCTTGTGCAAGGACCCTTAAGCCGCCTCATAAGAGCAACCGCCATCTTGCGCAAGCACCCCTAGGACGTCTCATAAGGAGCCTTGTATAACCGCCATCTTGCGCAAGCATCCCAAGGGCGTCTCACAAGAAACTATGTATAGCGGCCATCTTGCATAAGCACCTTTAAGGAGTCATGTATAGCCACCATCTTGTGCAATTGGCGTCGTGAGATGGCTGCTGTAGAATTTTTCTTTTTAAATTATCCGCCGCCTGATAAAAAGCGCGTGAGTTTGTTTACTAAATAAGAGCACGTGGAATATTTCAATTTGCCGCCACCACATTTCAAAGGTATCTAGTTAAAGATGGCAGTACGGTGCTCTCTTGATTAAAGATGGCGGATGACAGCTAACAGAACTTTTCAAATTGCCCGCTACTACAGAGGGCAGCAAGGTGCTCTGTAGATTAAAGATGGCGGATGACAGCTGTCAAAAAAGCACGTAGCTTTGTTTCCAAACAAGAGCGCATAGAATTTTTCAAATTGCCGCCACCACATTTCAAAGGTATCTAGCTAAAAAGTGCAGCACTGAGGTTTGTGATGCAAGATGGCGGATGAAAGCTGTCAGAAAAAAGCACGTGAGTTTGTTTCCAAACAAGAGCACGTAGTATTTGCCACCGCCACAAAGAGGGCAGCACAGTGCTCTCTTGATTAGAGATGGCTGCTGTCACGTGGAATTGCTTGCCACCACATTTCAAAGGTATCTAACTAAAGAGGGCAGCACGGTGCTCTCTGGATTAAAGATGGCTGCTGTCAAAACGCATTTTTCAAATTATCCGCCACCACATTTCAGCTAAAGAGGGCAGCACTGTGCTCTATAGATTAAAGATGGCGGATGGCAGCTGTCAGAAAAGCACGTGGCTTTGTTTACCGATTCAAATCTCGCGCTAGGTTGGTTAAGCTGGTACTACTGAGGTTTAGGCCCGTCAAGATGGAAGCAGTGAGGTTAGCGATGCGTTGTTGTCTGTCAAAAAGCACGTGGCTCTCAAAAAGCACGTGGATTTGTTTACAAATTCAAATCTCGCGCTAGTGAGGTTAAGTTGGTAGCATTGAGGTTTAGGCCCGTCAAGATGGCAGCAGTGAGGTTAGCGATGCGTTGTTGTCGATGACAGCTGTCAAAAAGCACGTGGCTTTGTTTACAAATTCAAATTTTCCGCAGGAGGAGGAGCAGGCCCCTGGGAAGGCTCCCGGGAGGAGGAGGAGGTATGGGCCCCTGGGAAGGCCCCCCGAGAGGAGGAGGAGGAGGAGAAAGCCTCTGGGAAGGTCCCTCGGGAGGAGGAGGAGGAGGAGGAGGAGGAGGAGGAGGTGGCCCCTGGGAGCCGGTGGCGGTGGCGGCCGCCGAACCATCCAATTATACTACTGAGTGCAATATACGAACGCTAGATTTATTTTCACCCTTCCTTCTACCCGTCCCTTATTAAATCTAATTCTTTCATATCTCTCTCTATATCCTCCACCAGTTCACTAATTTCTTCCCTTATTAGTACTACCATCTCTCCTGTTGTGCGCCCCTTAGTCCTCTCCTTTCTTCTATATATATATTTAATCACAAACCCCTTCCATGAGATCCTCCTCCCTGTTTCCAACCACGTCTCCAAGAGTGCCACAACATCGAAACTTTCTATTACTTCCCGAACTTTCTTATTTCCTAATTTGCTTATTAGTCCCTCAATATTCAAACATCCTATTTTCCAATATAACATTCCCTCCCTCCTTTCTTTCCTCCTCTAATCTTACTCCTTGTAGTTCTCGCCCCCTCATCCCCTATCTCCATTCCGCCTTTCTTACCAACATATTCCGTTCCATGCCCTCCGTATCCTCCATCCCTTTACATACTTTTCCCCAAAGGCCTTTTAAACTCCTACTTCTTCCTTTGCTCATAACAGCTTTACCTTCCTGTCGATCACTCTTCTCATGTCCTTTCTTGCTCACGAAACCACTGCACTTTGCTCTCACCGTTTCTTGCTGCTAACCCTCACTCACCCCTTCACTGTTCTGATCTTCTGTATCCACACTGTCCATTCTCACCTGAGTTGATTTCCTCTCTTTTCTCGCCTCCACCCCACGTTGTTACTTCTTCCTTCCATCTTGTCCTGTCATCTCTCCTCCCTCGGAACTACCGCGTTCGTCCATCTCCTTCAGCTTAGCCACTGAGTGCTCCCTAAACCTTTTTCCGTTTGTCACCACCAAACTCTGACCTCTTATTCGGGCCTTAATTCCCTGTTGTCTCGCTCTCCACAGGTGTCTGTTCAGAATCTTCATAATTTCACTTCCTTCCTTTCCCATGTCTTTTCACCCCTAATTTCTGGCCCTGTAAATTGTTACCGTTTCTTATCACAATTTCTGCCATTAGGGTTGAGAAAAATTTTACCCTAATTGGCCTCCGTCCTTTAGTTTTTCCCACTCTCTCCACATCATCTATGTCCACTTCACTGAAGTTTATCTTCATCCTATCCCGTATGACCTCTACAACCGTGGATATCAGACCAATCTTGCCTTCTCTCTCACCTTCTTCCACACCATATAAAAATATGGCTTCCTTAATTCCCTCCTGCCTGTACCCCTCCGCTTCTCTCTTCATCATTATCACCTCCTTTTCCAGATGTTTCACTTTCCCTCTTAATAACTCTATTTCCTTCTCGTTGTTGCCCACTTTCCTGTTCGCTTCCTCAGTCTTCGTTTCTAGCCATTTCTTCATGTTCCCTATCTCCATGTTCCCTATCTCCTTTCTCTGCTTTTTCACCATGTCCTTTATTTCTTGTACCTTATGCCATTGACAATTTTCCTGTATTACTTCGCTCACTACCACCTTAAGTGCTTCCAAGTCCTCCATGCTGAATTTTCCGCTGGTATTTGGGCCTGGGTTTAATTCCACTCCCCCCCAATGACCAGCAGCACCGCTGTCACTGTCGCTACCAGCACCGCCTCACCAATTTTTACCCCTTCTTTTCTTAACACCCGTCCATTCTTGGTCTCCTTCCTGCTATTTCCTAATCGCGGCCCGGTACTGCCCAAAACCGAGCATGTTCACGGCACGCACTGCACCATGCGACTTCACTCCTCGGTTGCTCAAGCTAGACTGCGTGTCATTATATAGCCCACCACGAACAAAAATTCAACTTCTAGAATGGTATCGGCTTACGCAGCAGATAGATCCATTTTTCCTCTTTAGTGGTGATTATAACGCACATAGCACAATATGGGGTTGCGGGATAAATGGTACATATGGCGAGGCTGTCTTACAAATAGTAGATGAGTCCAATTTATTTGTGTTAAACGATGGATCGGCTACCCTGTTACCAGTACCGGGACAAGGTCCCTCCGTTATCGACCTAAACATTTGTTCTTCTAATATCTCATTTGATTTTCATTGGAAAATCTTGTCGTATCCAATGGGTTCTAATCATTATGCTATCATCATTTCGCCTGTTTTTACCATTTCGTCCTTCAACGGTCAAACCCACTATTAAAGGGAACGTTCTAAACGCTGTCGGGGTCAAATATAGAAAGGTGATAGACCCAAATATACACTCTGTGTTACATGAAATAACCACGCTTGATAAATACAACGCCTTCGTACACACCATTAATTTAGCTGCCACCATATCCATTCCTGGACGAAAACAAACCAACATCACAAAAAGATTCCCTTCTCCATGGTGGAATTCCGAATGCAGTCGACAGACAGCGAAGAGAAATTCGGCCCTCAGCAAGTTAAAACGAGCAACTACAATGGAAAATGTCCTCAATTACAAGAATATAGATGCGGCAGTCAAGCGCTTTCTGAAAAGGGTAGAGAAGAATAGCTGGAGATCTTATTGTGAAAAACTGACCAAGGATGCAGCCCTATCGCAAATATGGTCAATGGTTAGCAAAATGAAGAAAAAAAACGCCAGCCCCTAAAGCACTTCAATGTTGGAGAGAAGAGTTTTCAGATCTTATTGCTCCACCTGCGATCTGGCTTCCCCCAAAACAGCGTCAACAGTTGGAACTTTTCCGCCCTACGCAAGATATTCTTACATCACCTTTCACTTTACATGAATTAGAATAAGTTTTAAAAACTGCTGCTAACTCTGCACCTGGATATGACCATATATATTATTGCACGCTTTCTAACGTATCTCGCAACGCCAAGGAAATATTGCTATTACTTTTCACAGATATTTGGAATAAAAACAATTTTCCCGACGACTGGACGACGCAGATTATTTTCCCAATTTTAAAACAAGGTTAAGATCCGAACGAAGCTTCTTCTTACAGACCCATCGCTCTATCTTCATGCACCGCTAAATCTTTCGAACGGCTGTTTTACTTAGACTGGAGTGGTGGTTAGAGTTTCACAATTTAATGCCTCACTCTCAATATGGGTTCCGGAAAAGTCAACTAACTTACGACCATCTCATCATTTTGACTATGGACATCGAACGTACATTTCTAAACCATGGTTACCTTACCGCCATATTCCTCGATATATCTGGGGTATACGACAGCGTTATTATACAAGTACTTTCCGAAAAGCTGCAAGACCTACGTCTTCCCGAATTATATGTGCGATGTATATATAATTTATTTTCCGGAGGGCAATCTATATTCGAACCCGAGATAACACCTTGTATGGCCCCAGACTTGTAACAAAAGGACTCCCTCAGGGTGCTATACTGAGTCCTTTACTGTATGCCATCTACACTGCAGTCTACAGTTCTACAGTATGCAGATGACGTATGTATCTACGCATCATCTCAGTCACTTTGGTTAACATGTTTATGGCTAGATGACGCTGCAAGGAAACTCCATATCTGGACCTTTCAAACAGGTCTTAATTTATCCCCAACAAAATCATCTATTATTGTCTTCACTCGAAAGAAACTCCACTCAACATCACCATCTGTACATCTTGGGCCACATTCCTTCCCCTTACGGACTTCAGCCAAGCTACTAGGCTTATACCTCGATAGTAAACGCGTCTGGTGGGGAGCTGACGCATCTGTTCTATTACTATTATATCGATCGTTAATACGATCTGTACTAGATTATGATTCCATCCATTTCGGCAACGCACCGCAGTATGTTATTCGAAAACTAGTTGTCCTACAGTTCCGCACACTCAGAACATGTCTCGGAGCCATGAATTCAAGTCCTACTGACGCACTACTGGCAGAGGCTAAAGAAATGCCCCTTCAGATAAGACGAGATCTGCTTGCCAACAACTTTCTTCTGCAATGTTCGTCCATAACTAGCCACCCTTTCACATCTAAACTGCGCCACCTCCTTCCACTGCGTGACAGAGGAACAAACAGAAGACTACGGACACCTCTATTAGTTAAAAGCATCAAGAAATTACAGTACAAAATACCCATTACTCTTCAAGGTACATCGCTTCCAATATTTCGACAGAGGTATGAACTTTCAGTATTTCAGCCATCCACATTTCATCTTCCAGATGTTATAATCTACAATATAAATATCAACGAAAAAGTAGCACATTTCATCGATGCATATTGGGGCATTTATACTCAAATATACACAGATGGGTCTAAGACCGAAGAAGGAGTCGGTTATGCGTACTACTGCCCTGCACTCAACACTTGAAAAATGTTCTCCCTTCCCCATGAAGCTTCAATATTCACAGCTGAAATACTTGCCATTCAATCAGCCATCACGTACGGCGTCCAGCACTTCAGCAGGATATCAATTCTCACGGACTCCAAGAGTGCACTTCAAAAACTTGAACAACCGTGCAGGAACACTCGTTCGAATAAATACATCATGGGCATCCTAAGTAGCATATACCAAGCTAAAGAAAACAGAAAAGAAGTTCATCTTATGTGGATCAAAAGCCCTATTGGAATTATACACAATGAGACCGTAGACCAACAGGCAAAGCAGAGCATTACAGAAGGCCAGTTCCAAGCACTATACTACCATACACGTACTTCCAACGCCACATCAGAAAACAGGCTTATAAAACTGGTCAAATCACTGGGCAACAACTCAACTCATCAAAGGCAAGCATCACGCCGCTATCCAGACACATCCCACAGAAACCATGGTTCAACCTACTATCTCTAACTCGCCGCCATATTATCAGAGTGAGACTTGGACATGCATCTTACCCCAGTCATCACTTCAGACTCAAAGTTATAGACTCCCCAAATTGTCCCTCTGACCCAATCAAGAAGCAGACCTCAACCATACAATGTTAGGATTTACTAGATACGAACAACAAGTAACAAATTTATATCAAACGCTTATACAACTCTAAGTTCCACTTTCCACTTCCCTTGCATCGTTGTTCAGCAGCTATGACATCCCTATAAATCAAGCAATAGCCAAATTTTTAAGTGAAGCCAATTTAACATTGTTAGACGTTTGTTATATAGTCAGTATTTAAAATGTCTTCATCCAACCCTACCGTGGCTTTCTATCACCAATTAGTCACATTGCCACGAAAGGTCCCTTGTGGTAAAGATGTTGCTCTTTGACCTTCTTGTTTTCTAAATGTACAGAGCAGGCAGCATGGTCTTCGGTTGTTTGAGAGAATTCCAACTTATAGTCTGGTTCAGAGCAGCACCGCCGTCCCGAGGAGGTTCGATATGGTGTTGCAGAGCAGTTTAGAAGTTAATCAAAATGCTTCGCAAGTATTTCACAATTCTCAGTATTGCTTAGGCCAAGTCTACCATTTTCATCTTTGAAGCATATACTAGGCGCTTGATATACCTTTAATTGACTCTTAAAAGCGTGGTTGAATTTCGAGATTTATTTTTAACAAAGCTGTCTTGCAGGTCAATAAGTAATGATTTTTCGAAAGGTGTTATAACTAACCTTATTATTCTAGCAGTGTCTTTCCTTGGCTATTTGAATATGTCATAGTGATCAGTTATGTATTATGTTTGTTTACTCGTTCCCGTCTTATGTGATTTCTGTTGGGTAAGGATTTTAGACAAGTAGTGATCGGAATCAAGTTCTCTGCCTCTTACTACCTTGACATTCATAATTTCTTTATATTTCTTACGGATATAGATACATGAGCCAGTTGAAATTCACCTAGTAATGGATTTGGAGAAATCCATGTTTTCGCTTTCCTTGGCAATTTCTTGAAGAAAGTTGACATTAACTTCAATTTAAAGTTTTTACAAATAGTAATTAATCTCATTCCATTGATGTTTGTTCTTTGGTGTGCAGCATATTCTCCCGCTATTGGTACATGAATTCTCTCTCTTTCTACTTGGGCACTAAAATCACCAAGTAATATCACCACATTTGAGTTTGGGATTTTGGATAATTCATCATCCAGGAGTGTCCAATATTCCTCTACTTTATTTGGGTTCTTTTTGTTGTCTTCATTTATTGGTGCGTGGCCGTTAATAAAAGTATATATCTTATTTTTGCAGTTCATTGTTAAAGAGATGTCCTTTCTGAGCGGGATTTGAATTCAATTACATTGTCTAATACGGTAATTTTTTTGCACATAAAAGGCTGTTCCCAATAGTAACATTCCTTTCATAATTTTAATCGCATGTTTACATTTAAAGGATTCGATAATCTTTCGTTTCTGTCACATTCTCATCCTAAAATTTCGTCTCTTGTGCTGCTAGTATTTGAATTTCGTTTATGTCTAGAAGTAGTTCTAATCCCTTCTTTTTACCAAACTTCAACAAAGAATTTACATTCAAAGTGCCTACAAAAAACGTCTGTTTAAACTTAAGTCTTGACGGATTCCAAGGATGCTCTTAATCATCCTTATTGCAGAGGTTGGGTCTCCCCAGTACTCTAGGTACCGATGCATTGCATAACGCAATTGTGGATTTCTCCTCCGATTTGCTACCTGGGGTAGTGCTTTCTTTCAGCGTTTTTTCCATTCTGCAATTTAGATTGTATGTCTCAAGGGTAGGAATAACGTTCTAATGTAAGATCAGATTGTTGGTCTGAAATGACTTTTTTTTCGTGGTTGACTCCACTAGGTTCTTCCGCCCTCTCAGCCGTTGAGAAATGAGATTTTTCTTTCGACTTTGAGACCGTTGACCTTTTTTTTCTTGACCTTAGTTGATCCGCGGGTGCTTATTTGGCACTGCCTTTTTCACACCTGTCCTGCATATCTAAAGGAACTTCCCCTATCAGCCATATGGGACGCGCCGTGTAGGGATTTTTTACAGTGACTCTATATGTACAGTGTGGCCGAGGTCAGTCCAGCCGCCATGTTTCAGCCAAGTACTCAATCAGCTGATAGATGAAGGAGAGTGATATTATTTCAATAAAGAATAGACTAGGTCAATGTTTTAAGATGTTATTTATTTTGCTTATGCTGTATGTATGTAGGTCTATCAGTATTTGTTATATTCAGAGCCTGACTACTTGTCGTAAGACTTCCAAATTTAGTGTTATACGTGGTATAGGCCTACAAGTCACTATTGTTGAAGAGGTTAGAAATTCTGCGTTGGTAGCTAGGCCTATCATAACATTTATATTATAATACATGTGGCATAAAATAGTATAGTCATTGTCTTGAATAATGTATGTGATGACTGTAAAGTTAGCCTACATGTAATTTTTTCCTATTTGCTTTACGTCGCACCGACATAGATAGGTCTTATGGCGACGATGGGACAGGAAAGGCCCGGGAATGGTAAGGATGCGGCCTTGGCTTTAATTAAGGTACAGTCCCAGCGTTTGCCTGGTGTGAAAATGGGAAACCCCGGAAAACCATCTTCAGGGCTGCCGACAGTGGGGTTCGAACCCACTATCTCTCGGATGCAAGGTTACATCTGCGCGACCCTAACCGCACGGCCAACTCGCCCGGTCATTTAAATTTAAGAAAATTATAACATTACCATATATCAGGTTATATAGTTTTACATATCAGAATATACAATGCAGTATCATAAAACTATACATAGAAACGTACTTTTTATATATGACTTATCGGTATGTACATAATCTGAACACACGCAAGATAGAAAATAATATGACTATTTAACCGATTGGTAGACAAAATTGTATTACCTTCTCTATATTTATGTTAACGTAATATAAGTTAACATAATATACTGTACCATTTTACTCGTGGTACTAATAGAAATAATAGCGAAAACCTGCTACTTTTTAGTGGCGAAAACAAGCAACTGCCATGGTCCCCGGGTTGTGTATAGGTGTCCTTTAATGATGGCTACGGTTCGATCCCCGCAACGAGGAATTAAATATTAGTATCACTATACAACAGGCCTATTGTTTGAGAAAATACTACTTGTTGCTCGGTGAAAACAAGCAGTTGTTATGTTCCGGCGTATTTGTATTCAAGACTCAAATATCGACCACCCGCTGTTCGATTTCCGTGATGTGCGACTATTTCTGTGCCCCTATTTGCTACTATCGGTTTTGCTAATGCATTGTTATCACTGTTATCAATACCTTCTTCTACCGTTCTTCCCACAACTTTGGGGTTGTGGATGGGAACTGCGTCACACATGTGGATTTGGTCCTGTTTAACGGCCGGGTGCTGTTTCTGACGCAAATCGTATATAGAGGGATGTAATCACTATTGCGTGTTTCTGCGGTGATTTGTAGTATGATATGTTGTCTTGAGTATGAAGAGGAGAGTATTGCGACAAACGCAAACACCCAGTCCCCAAGCCCGAGCTATTAAAATACCCTACCCGGCCGGGAATCGAACCCGGGACACTCTGAACCTAAGGGCAGTACGCTGACCATTCAACCACGGAGTCGGACTATTATTGTTATCATTTTAATGCATGGGAAAACTCAACTGGATGCTAGGCGGCACTTATAACCACGTCCTTTAATAGATGAATAGCCATAAAAGTTTGAATTCGAGAATATATCAATCATAACGGTGAAAATGAATGAGACTTACAGTGAATGATCGGAAGTGACCTTTCCTGTAAGTTTTGTTAAGTACAGGTTTCAGACAAAACAGATATGTTCGGGGATACTTGAAAATTTGTGAAAAATAATGCAATAGTGAAAATCTGTAATTTTCCTTACACGGTAAATTCGCACAAAACGTAAAATGTCGGAAATTATATTGTAAACAACTTTCCTTATCCACAGGTTTTCGATGCGGCGAATATTAACGAAGAAATCTGATATTTACTGTCTTGGCCTCTATAAAATTACTAACCCATTTTGTTATTATTGTTACCATTATAATGCATGAAACAACTCTACTCGGTGTTGGGAGCGTCTTATAACGTGCTGAAAACAAGCAATTGCCTAATTTCATTTTAAAAACCTTTCCTGATTTGTTTCTGCAACCATAAGCATAACAGCCTGGCGTAATTTTCTTCAAAACTCAGACCTCAGAAATACGCAAATTCACACACATTGCTTAACTAATAATACTAAATAATCTTCCGTGTTTAATAAGAACATATTTTCGGTGCATTAAGGTTAAAAATAGGTAGCCTGTACTTCGCTGGAATTGCATAATGAATGATCTTACCCTATGCTGAATAGATACGTTTAAATCAGCTGACGGGACATTTGGCTAAAACATGGCGGAGCCAATCAGAAGAAGCACTCGTTGGCCACACTTCACATATAGAGTCACTGTAGGATTTTTGCCTCCCCCATTGTGTCTTGATATGGTTACATTTATGCCCTACTCAATTCAGAGCCAAACCCCCACACAAGTTTTTTATATATTCTTAATTTCTGTTAAATAATATGATAATATGTATAGTCCTTTCGACTATGTCTTTCCTATGTTTATTTTTTTTTTTATTTTTTTATTTTTAATGTTCACTAATGCACGGGCTTGTAATTTTGATTCTGAAGGAAAAATGGGTTTTCTAAACGTGTTCGTCATGGAGTTTATATATTTTGTTTTGTGATTGAAGTTGATTGAAGAATTGAAGAACAGTGGTGGATGAAAATGACTTCATGCGAGATTCAAATTGGAAATCCTAGTGTTCTTAGCAAAATTGAAAGGTATTTACTTGGCTGCTCAGAAAGTTAAAATTTGATACCAGTGATGAAATAGTAGTATTCTGTTTATTGTACTGTATGTATTTAAGCAAGCCGGCTGTTTTGTTTTTCGCTTGTGGTGTATTTTTGTAGTATTGATTTTGTCATCGCGGGTTTTATTTTGTACGTACCCTCCCCTCTACTAGTTCCCATTATGTCAGTCTCGTTTATACATGTTTATTCATTACAGTGGGTACATAGTGCTGTTCTGTTAGTGTACAGAGCTGTCAGACTTTAACTGTGTATGTGCAATATGAAGATCTTAAAATATATTTAAGGGACATGCCCTTGATATTCACATTATTTTCATACCGGTGTTAGGTTCAAATTAATCAGTTTGTTGTATTATATGCCGCTTTTGCTGATAGAGATATAGAAACCTACGTTAAACTGAAATGACATTATTTTAATATTGTTTTTATTTCATCCTTTCCGGTTTTCAAGAAAGTAATTAGTTACAGCTCGACTTCAGATTGGAATTGCGGGTCCTTAGTGTTGGAATACTTGGAAAATACCCAATGACTTCCAGTCGAATAAAATGGCTTATAAATTTGGATTGTTTTAGTTGGACGTAAAATCACCAAGATGAATATTTACTTCCATTGTAGTTAACCAGTATAAGGTACATGTTAGGATGCTCTCGTTAGATTTCTTTACATTGCATAGACACAATAGCTTACATATGTTTTTTTTTAATAGGCAATGTGTTGAAGAAAATTCGTTATCTTTAAAATGCTGTGAAATGAGATGCGGAAAAGTTCCGAACTAAGCCTGGAAGGGAGTAGAAATGGTTATCTGAAAAGTATTGAAGCTTGCATTCGGGAGATAGTGGGTTCGAACCTCAGTCGGCAGCCCTGAAGATGGTTTTCCGTGGTTTCTCATTTAGACACCAGACAAATGCTGGGGCTGTACCTTACTTAAGGCCACAGTCTCTTCCTTCCCACTCCAAGCCCTTTCCCGTTCCACCGTCGCCATATGACTTGTCTGTGTTGGTGTGATGTAAAGGTAATGAAACATATTATACAACAAACTGATTAATTTGAACCTAACACCGGTATGAAAATAATGTGAATATCAAGGGCATGTCCCTTAAATATATTTTAAGATCTTCACATTGCACACAGCCTACACAGTTAAAGTCTGACAGCTCCGTACACTAAAAGAATAGCACTACAAAAAAAATCCACATGGTTTTGTGAAAATTGTCACCACTGAATAGTTTTTATCAAACTTTGACATCTATGTGTATTAAAAGCAGGGTGAAATACGGGTGCATAGATCAAGGCAGGAGATTTATGGGAACATAGAACCAATTTCAAGTGTATTACCGTACAGAAAAGAAGGTTGAACTTCGTAGGACATTTGATGAGGATGGATGACAACAGGTTAACAAAGGAGATATGAGTGCAACATGTTTAATGGGAAATAACTGGATGAAGGAAGTTCGGGAGGATTGGAAGGCATAAGAGTTAAATATCCACTAACGACTCTGCAGGATAGATCTGTTTACAAGAAGCTCGTCGAAAGTCACAAATGGACAGATACCAAAGATCAAGATTCAAATCACAGAAGCGGAGGGAAATTGGAGGAGTGAAAGAATGAAGAGGTATTGGGAAGAACGAAGACGTGCTGAAGAAGTCACTCGAGATCCTAAGGGTCGAAACAAATAAATACTCAATCACTCACTCACTCCGTAGACTTCCGAGGGACGTGAAGTTCCCGTACCGATCTCACATTCCTCTTCCATCCTTTTCAGTCTTGAACCTGCTCTTCCCAGTTATCAATTTGTAGAGTCCGGCATACCTTGTTGATCTCCTTCTTCCAGGGGCTTCGGGGTCTTCCTGAAGGTCTTTTATTATTAAGAGATTCCTTGTATAGATCTACTGGTGCTCTGTTATCCTGCATTCTCAGTACATGTCCAGCCTAGCACAGTTAGATTCTATCACACCCATTATAGTGTGTTGAGAGGGGTGTAAATCTCATAATTAGATCTTTTCTGCCACCTTGGAGAGATAGGATCGAACCATGGGTCAAATATTTTTCTATAAATTTTGTTCTCAATGACTTGCAACTGCTGCTGCTCTTTCTTGTTTATTCTCCATGTCTCGGAACCATACAGATGTACTGGTTGCATGATTGTATTGTAGATAATCATTTTTGCATTCCTTATTAAAAACTTGCAGCCTGACATATGACTCGTAGAGTGAAATGCCTTATTTGCATTCTTAATTCTAGCTTGTTCCTGTTGCCTTCAGTTTTGCTCATAAATAAATACAATATTTTTTTATATCATCAGAACCAAGATTTTGTTCTTTAGTAGTTATGTATGATTGCCTTTTAGTTGTTAATACTGGTACGTTTGTTGTTTAACGAGTGGATGTATCTTGAAATTGTCTCAGAGGGCTGACTAACCCAATATATTGTTCATTGTTTTAGTATTCTCATTTAACGGTTTAGGAATGCTGTATAGTCTTAGGATAATAGAATGAAATATCTCTGAAATAAGATGTCACATTTGTAATGGTGGGTGTCAAAAGAGGAACTGGAAGGCGTCAATCGAGATAACTGACATGACAATCATTGAACTGAAAAAAACTGCCTAGAATAGAGCTGAATGAAGATGTGTGATCCATAGGATGACTGAGAGCCATACTCGTCTGGAAAGACCCCAAATAATGTATGGTTCCAGCATATGGGACCCTCACCAGGATTACTTTATTCAAGAACTGGAAAAAATCCAAAGAAAAGCAGCTCGATTTGTTCTGGGTGATTTCCGACAAAAGAGTAGCTTCACAATTAAGTATTTATTTTCCACCTAGTCGATACAATGATTGCTTAAGGCAATTTTTAATGGTCAAAAGTGGTACATGTTTCGTATATTATCAACATCTTCAGCCACATAACACTGTTTAGATGAAAAATGTATAAAATTGACAAAGTAATGCTTTAGAGGAAGTGTCCTTAAAATTAACATAAGATTGACAAGATTAAAACAAACAAATAACTCAAGAGAAAATATATAAATTATTTCTACAATAGAAAGCAGTCGTCAAGGAAACACTTGTACAATATTCCATAGAGAAATTGTCCTAATAAACATTCTTTTCTTAATAATTCATGAAAAAAGATCAATTTATAAATTAAAAATTATACAATTTATAAGTAATTATCGAAATGAAGAAATCCTGATATCACAGTGCGGCTCTTATTATTAATGTAGATGAAGATATAACTAATTCCTAGTTGTCAAATCTTATTAAGCCTGCTTTCCTTTGGAATAGTAACTCCTGTCATTCTTTCACAGTTTTGCGCCGGGTGTAATATTGATGATGCGTTCTTCCTTGCTCTTGCACCTGAGGAGGTGGAGGAGCGGGGGATATAGGTGTGTCAAGAACTTCCTTGCTGTCACCTATAGCTTCAACTGAGGAGGAATAAGTTGTAGGGCTATCTGTAGGAGGAGAAATTCCAATTCTTTTTTCGTGATCCTTCTCAAGCATTTTCAAATATACTTGGGGGAAAGGAGACGAGCTGCTCGATTAAGTGGTATGTTCTGAACTGTCAGTGGAGAGATGGTGTGGGAGGACATCAGTAGACGAATAAGTTTGAGTGGTGTCTTTAAAAGTAGGAAAGATCACAATATGAAGATAACGTTGGAATTCAAGAGGACAAATTGGGGCAAATATTCGTTTATAGGAAGGGGAGTTAGGGATTGGAATAACTTACTAAGGGAGATGTTCAATAATTTTCCATTTTCTTTGTGATCATTTAAGAAAAGGCTAGGAAAACCACAGATAGGGAATCTGCCACCTGGGCGACTGCCCTAAATGCAGATCAGTAGTGATTGATTGATTAGGGCAGTCCTATGTATATTTTGTAATTTCTGTAGTCAGTTGTTGGAATATCTTCCTGTTACTTTTTACAAATCATTGTTTTGTTAACCCCTATTGTTGGGGTTCACATGCAAAGGATAGACCCACGTCCCTTGCCTATCGTAAGAGGACCCCTTGCGGGTGGGGGACGCACATGTAGAATACACCCGCGGGATCACCTGCCTGTCGTAAGAGGCGACTAAAAGGGGCGACCTAGGCGTGGACATGAATTGCGGTTGGATTATCATTTATGTTGGACATCCTGTCGATGGGAGGGGCTGAATACATTCACTGGTTATCCCTGCCTGTCGTAGAAGGCGACCAAAAGGGTCATGTGGCCATGGTCCCCTCTTTATTTTTTGTTTTTTGATTGTTAGTTGTAGACCTATTCAAAATTTTTGATGTGTGTGCTGCACGGAAATGGGCCTCCTACGTGTGCGACTACACTCGAAAGCCCTTGTCAGTAACCACCCAGGAAGTGGCGGGTGGGAGTGTCATGTACCCTTGCAGTAGTATCCGCTGACAACACAGGTCTCCGCACAGCCGAATGCCAGAAGGACATATTGTTATTAATTGTTTTTATTTATTTTTTCTCTATATTTAGTGCTCTGTACACCCTATGGGGTACATGCTATTGCGGGTGACTGGAGGAAGGGAGTCTTCGTGCTCATTGCCTCAGTCATCCTGTATTAGGCATCGTCCAACATCGGACCCTGGGCAGTACCGGCTATGACCAGGTGGGTATTGCCTTGGCAGCTTGGTTCGGCTACAGAGACCCCTGATCGGAGTGGGTGGCATTTGGGAAGGATGATTTCGGGCATGGCGTCAAAACCACTTTCGCCTGCCTCCTCAGGTAGTTCACTACCCAGGTCTTTAACTTTTGATTCCCTGAGGGTGGTTGCGGTGGAGGGGGGGGGAGGCAACCCCTTGGGAACAAGCGCAGCGAATTAGTCTGGATTCCAGCTTACCTAGGTTCCTGGTTGCTACCTGAACCGATGGGCAAGATTTCAAGCTGGTCAAATCTATTCTTTTTAGTCGACACATCGAAGGTGTATACGGTGAACTTGAGGATCTTAAAAAAATGCGCAATTGTGGTTTGCTTCTGAATACGAGCACAAAACCTTGAATCTGGTTCGTGGAGTTATTTTCCACCGTGATCTCGTTCTGAACATTGACGATGAATTGATGGAAAACATGAAGCACCGTGGCGTGACACACGTCCGGCGCATTACGCGCAAAGTCAACAGTGAAGACGTTGCCACGGGTGCGTTCATAGTCTCCTTCAAATTATCAGTGTTGCCAGAGAAAGTCAAGGTAACAAACTATCGTTGCGATTTGAGGCCGTACATCCCGCCTTCTATGCTCTGCTATCAATGCCAGAGATTTGGACACATAGTATCTCGTTCGAATCAGTCTGTATGTGGTACAAGCGGAAGAGTAGCTCACGGCGCGGAGGAGTGCACAACTCCATATAAGTGCACTAACTGCTCTGGTCTTCATTCTCCTCAAGATTGGAATTGTCTGACCTATCTTAGTGAGAAGAAGATCCAGGAGATCAAGACCTTGGATGGTCTTTACTATCAGGAAGTGCGCCGTAAGTTTAATTTTCAGAATGCACCGGCCAAGAAACTAAACTTCTGCATGATAGCACAGTCACTCCCAGGTTCGTCCTTTTCCACTGAAACACCTTCCCAGAAGTTCTCTGCGCTCAAGGCGGCAGTTGCTTCGATCACCAATAAGCCTGTGCCGGTTAAGAAACCTACGCTGGCACAGCAGGCGAAAGACGTCTCCTTCCTTCACGAAGTCGGCGAAAGCCACGCCTAATCTGGTGGACTGTATATAGGATAATATTTTTTGTTTATTTCCACCTATTCAATACATTACAAGATGTTGGCATTTACTTTAAAACATTATTCAGATGAGACATGTTTCGCCTCCTACTGTGAGGCATCCTCAGTCATTATCAAAAACCTTATTATTTTACCAGGCATCTGGTTAAAGATATTCAAAAATGTGTTTGATGATTATAAGAGAGGTAAGATTTAAGTTTGTTATAAACATGTTCATGAAGTAACTAAATATCTAATATATTGATAAAAACATATGTAGTTCTTTGTTGAATAGGACTTGTTGATTGTACTATAGTAAAAGAAGGTGGCTTGAAGCCGTAGTCATTAATAGATGTCTAATACATAGTGGAAGGCATAAAATATCAGTTCTATGAGAATATACATTACATTCAATTGATACTAAAAACTAGTGGATTCATAGGTAGTACATATAAAATGTTCAATGAAATAACTAAAGATCTAATAAAATGATAAACACATATGTGGTTCTTTGTTGATTAGGACGTCGTATGATTGTACGGCTTAAAGCCGTAGTCATTAATAGATGTCTAATACATAGTGGAAGGCATATGAAATCAGTTCAATGAGAATATATAATACAATCAATTGATACATAAAAACTGGTAGATTCATAAGCAGTACATTTAAAAATGAAGGCGTCATGTGACTATAAATGACAGTTGATGGCTTAAAGCCGTAGTCAAAGTTAGAGGTATAGGTCAAATAACTCCCTCCCGTTTACGAATCACAAGCCTACAACTCCGCCCCCTCCTACCCGTCCCCCTCTGGCCAGACGACATACGTACAACACAAGGAGTAAAAACCGTTAGTGACCATTAGTATCCTAATAGCGCCTCACACAGCTTGTCAAACGGGCCTACAACGCCATAGGTAAGCACCAACATTTTCTCACTAACAACACTTAAACAAAACCTTCCCATGTTTTCTTTCATTCTCGTCAAAATTAACTACAGTTTTTTCTTCATTTCAGAACCAATCTATAACAACAATAATTCAACAGCCTCGTCAAACTTCCATAATACTCTTCAATAGTATAAATTATTAAAATCAACGTTTTATAAAATATATTGTCATCGAAGAAGAACACAACAGCTCTCCAACCTTCACGTCAAAAAAAACCATACCAACGTTGAGAATTTCCACCCATCATCATCTCTGCAACTTTCTTGATGACTTAATACAAATTAGGCCAACTATAAACATCTGGTGAACTTCTTGTCAACGCAATCTTGCCGAATAAATCTAAAATAACCTACGAACTGTTGACCAATATATATCACGGACAAATGCATGCCAACGTCAAGTAACTTTTGTCAAGCAATTGGAATGTTTTTCCTTCATATTTTTTATACTAAGCTTTATAATTTTGACTTATATCTTTTTATCATATATTAGCAGTTATTTGACCTATACCTCTAACTTTGACTACGGCTTTAAGCCATCAACTGTCATTTATAGTCACATGACGCCTTCATTTTTAAATGTACTGCTTATGAATCTACCAGTTTTTATGTATCAATTGATTGTATTATATATTCTCATTGAACTGATTTCATATGCCTTCCACTATGTATTAGACATCTATTAATGACTACGGCTTTAAGCCGTACAATCATACGACGTCCTAATCAACAAAGAACCATATATGTGTTTATCATTTTATTAGATCTTTAGTTATTTCATTGAACATTTTATATGTACTACCTATGAATCCACTAGTTTTTAGTATCAATTGAATGTAATGTATATTCTCATAGAACTGATATTTTATGCCTTCCACTATGTATTAGACATCTATTAATGACTACGGCTTCAAGCCACCTTCTTTTACTATAGTACAATCAAACAAGTCCTATTCAACAAAGAACTACATATGTTTTTATCAATATATTAGATATTTAGTTACTTCATGAACATGTTTATAACAAACTTAAATCTTACCTCTCTTATAATCATCAAACACATTTTTGAATATCTTTAACCAGATGCCTGGTAAAATAATAAGGTTTTTGATAATGACTGAGGATGCCTCACAGTAGGAGGCGAAACATGTCTCATCTGAATAATGTTTTAAAGTAAATGCCAACATCTTGTAATGTATTGAATAGGTGGAAATAAACAAAAAATATTATCCTATATACAGTTTATGAAACTTTCAATACGGACGAAAAATGATTTTCATCACTTGTAATAATCTGGTGGAGGCGGCATCGTCGACCAGGGCTGGGAAATTACGTTGCAGTTCATCTAAACAAGAATCGACGGCGGGGAAGAAGAGCACCCGTACAAGGCGTTCTTCAATTTTTCCTACAAATGGGGTCTCGCACCCTCCACCCGGAGGGTCTGAGTATGCACCAGCGGGTTTTACTCCTGGAAAACCTGCGGCTCACCTCGTCGAAGAAATTCAAGGCATGCATCACCTCGTCTGGTGATGTGGTGAATCACATGGCGCATTTATCTCAATCTTCGGATGGGGATGTGAGTGTAGGTTAGGTAGCATTACACTGCTTCTAACCTAAACCTGAGAAGTCCACACCCACACTATGGCACTGTTACAGTGGAATTGTAACAGTTATAATAGGCATCTTGCTGAGCTGCGCCAGCTCATTAGCGAGTATTCGGCGAGTATAGTCTATTCAGGAAACAAATTTCAGATCAGGTCATCATACGGTCTTGAGAAAATTTCGACTATACTTGACAGAACGACATTATGCTCACTGGGCTTCCGTTGGCGTTGGCATTTTTGTCTGTTCTGATACCTACAGCGAAGAGATTCCCCTAAGAACCCTGCTGGAGGCTGTAGTAGTTCGCGTTCCGCTGCCTGTCATAGCAACAGTGTGTAATGTTCATTTTCCACCAGGCCAGCCTCTTAGCATACATGATGTCACTGATCTTATAGATCAGTTTCCCCCTCCCTTCCTCTTATTGGGCGATTTTAACGCCCATCACCCCATATGGGGCTCTGGAGCGCCTTGCCCCAGGGGAAGGGAGTTAGAAACATTAGTAACAGAGCTGGATTTATGTCCTTTGACCACAGCTGAACCAACTCATTTCAGTGTAAGTTACGGCACATACACTCTCATAGACTTAAGTCTATGCACCCGAACATTGGTTCCGCTGTTTCGGTGGAATACACACGACGATCTCTGTGACAGTGACCATTTTCCCATTATTCTTACTTTGTTGAAACAAAAATCCGTCGTGGCTCCTCCTTCATGGATTCTTAAACATGCTGATTGGCCAAAGTTCACATCCCTAGCTGTCTTTAATGACGATTCCAAGCGGACCGTAGACGGCGAAATAACATAACACAAGTTATCCTTGCTGCTGCTGCTGAGGAGTCCATTCCCTCCTTCTCAGGGACTCCTTGCCGAAAATTCGTTCCTTGGTGGAACGAAGAAATTGCCTCAGCTATCAATGAACACCGTCGCGCTCATAAACGTTATCGTAGGCAGCCTACTGTGGCCAACTTGGTAACATTTAAAAAACTCCGCGCTAAGGCTCGAGTTCTTATTCGCCAAAGTAAGAAAGCTTTGTGGGAGAGATATGTGTCGTCTATGACGTCACATACTCCATCATCTCAAGTGTGGAGTAAACTTCGACATATTTCGGGTATCCAAGGATCGTCTTCTGAACCGGGAATTTCCATTGCAGGCAGTATCGTCACTGAACCACTCTCGATTGCTAACCATCTTGCATGTCATTTTGCGGATGTGTCTGGCTCCGGTACTTACCATCGTGATTTCCTCACTCTAAAGCGGGAGGCAGAACGTCATCACCTTAGTTTTCCACTCAAGCTTCGGAGGACTATAACATGCCCTTTACGGAGTGGGAACTCCGCAGCGCCTTGGCGCTTTGCAAGGACACGTCCATTGTCCATAACCAGATGTTGAAACACCTTAGTGAGGATAGTCTATTCTATCTCCTTCGAGTGTTCAACTGAATCTGGTGAGTTTTCATCTCAGTGGCGAGAGGGCATAGTTATTTCTATCCTCAAGGCTGACAAAAATCCTAAGTATGCAGGAAGTTATAGACCTATTTGTCTCACTAACTGTTTGTGTAACCTGTTAGAGAGGATGATAAATCGGCGACTTGGGTGGTGTCTGGAGAAACGCAGACTTTTGTCCGAGTACCAGTGTGGTTTTTGAGGCGCTCGCTCGACCACTGACCACCTGGTACGTCTGGAGAGTTCTATCCAGGATGCATTTCTCCGCAAACAGCATTTGGTGGCTGTTTTCTTCGACTAGAAAAGGCCCATGACACCACATGGCGATATGGTATCCTTTGTCCTGCATCAGTGGAGATTCTGAGGTAACTTGCCGGTATTTATTGTGAATTTGTTGTCCCTCCGTCTATTCCGTGTCCAATTCGGGAGGGCATATTCGCAATACCACGTTCAAGAAAATGGAATCCCACAGGGTTCGGTTCTTAGTGTCACTGTTTGCGATTGCTATAAACGGTATTCCTGCTGCTGCTGGTTCAGCAGTAATACCGTCGCTATATGAAGACGATTTCGCTCTGCATTATTGCTCGCTTAATATGGAACATTGTCTTTTCTAGAACCTTATAAGGAGGTATTTAGTCTTTGTTTTTCAACTATCCAAATGTTTTATGATATAACGCAATTGTAAATAACAAGCTTATTTTAGAAGTGTTTGTACATACATATATTATAAATATTCTAAAGTAACTAGTTAAATGTCCTTGTTACTTCATCCTAGGCTGATGATGGCAAATAAAATTGCCAAAACCGGTATAAAAAATGACAACAAAAATGTGACGTTTTAATTATTTCACATTTTTTATAGTATTGAACAGGTGGAAAACCCTACCCTTATCTTTGATTGTAAATCTCGTTTTAATACGGACCAATAATTAAATTTTTGGCGTTTAAATAATATGGCATTCACAGAGCGGCAATTACAGCAAGCTATTAGGAGAGTGGAATGGTGGACTTCAGAACCTGGCTTTGGTTTTCAAACGAGAAGACCACTGTTGTCCACTTTTGCCAGAGGCGAACTCTTCATGCGGATCCTGAGCTTTTCTTAGGGAATGTTCCTCATCCTGTAGTTGACACCGATTTCTTGGGCTCCTTTTCGGTAGCATATTATCGTGGGAGCCACATGTACGGCAGTTGAAATTACAATGCACCAAGAAGTTGAATATCACGAAGGATCTTAGCAGCACTAATTGGGGTGCAGACCGCATGGTGCTCCTACGATTTTATAGGGCACATATATTATCCAGGTTAAACAACGGCAATGCAGCATATGGATCAGCAAGGCGAAGCGTCCTTGCGCACCCGAATAGCATCCACCTCAGGGGGGTTAGGTTGGTGACAGGAGCTTTTCGTACAAGCCCCAGTGCTAGCCTGCTCGCTGAGTCTGGTGTGCCGCCTTTACGCCTGAGGTGCCAGCAAATGCTTCTGTTCTATGCTGCAAATTTGCGACAGATGCAACTTCACCTAGGCTATTCTTGTGTATTTCACAATGGAAACTGTCCCCTGTACGATGCTCATCCTCGAACAACGCAGCCGGTTGGAATACGCTTGGATAGCAGTTACAGAATGTTTGATGTCCCTTCGGTTCCCTGTCTTGTCAGACAACCAAGTGGGGTACCTCCGTGGACAAGACGACGACCTGAAATGATCCTGGATCTGCATACTGGCCCGAAGGAAACCACGGACCCTTCCATTTATCGGAGGCTCTTTCTGTCTGTTGTTGGTCTGTATCCAGGTTCAGTCATCGTTTACACAGATGGTTCAAGGACAGAAACGAACGTGGGCTGTGCGTTCGTTGTCGACAATGATAGGTTTGTTTTTGTTTTCGCGGAAACCTGTAGTGTGTACACAGCAGAGCTCTATGCTTGCTATCTTTGAAGCTCTGCATTACGCACTGTCCGATGAGCGCCGACACTCTCTGCTGTGTCCTGGCTCCTTGAGCTCGCTACAGTCTATTGATACCTGTTTCCCTTGGCACCGTCTGGTGCAGCGGATCCAGGAGTTGCTAGCCGGGTGTTCGGATGCCGGCAGTAGAATCACGTTCATGTGGCTCCCAGGCCACATGGGTATAGAGGGAAACGAGTTAGCATCAGGCTGCCAAGGAGGCATTTACACTGCCCCCGTTGCCTTAGAAGGTTCCAGTAGGTGATTTTCGCACTCAGCTGAGACATCTGGTTATGTCCCATTGGGAGATGGAGTAGCAGGCCATTCCACTTCCAAATAAGCTGAGAGCGATAAAAGGAACAACGAAGGTATGGAGGACTTCCCTTCGGGCTTCTCAGAGGGAAACAGTGGTATTATGTCATCTTCGGATCAGCCACGGTATACTAACGCACTCCTGTTTACTGAAGGGAGAACCCCCTCCTGAGTGTACTTGCAGCGATCATCTTATCGGGGTACACATCCTTATGGAATATGTAGACCTGGTTGATCTGCGCCGTAGGCTTAACCTCCCTAGTACAATCTCCCTCATCCTGTGAGATGACAAGCAGTCAGCAGACCTCATCATCCGTTTTTTGAGGGACAGTGGTCTTTTATATCGTGTGTAATGATGTCCTTTGTCCTAGTGTATTTGTGTTAAACTGCACTTTTATCCAATTTACTTTATTTTAGTTCGTGTTTGTGTATTTTAATGTGTTATTTTAACTTTTAACTTGAATATAGGGCCTATATATGTATCTGTACTTCCAGGCAATGCCTTATTCCTTTGTCACATGTATTTTCTATTATTTTATTAGAAAATAAGGCTTTGCGAATTAGATCCACTGTTTGTTTTAATCTCATACTCATTTTTCACCGCCATTTTTTTAAAAACTCCAGTCAGTGGATATATTTTAAAATTTTAATTATGTTATCATACAGTGTCGTCCATCTCGTTCCATTATTGGCTGATGACCTTAGATGTTAGGCCCCTTTAAACAACAAGCATTATCATCATCATATTGTAAGAGGAGACTAAAAGGGGAACCCAAGGGATGATACAATTAGAACCATGAGACTACTTGTGATAGTACCATTACGTGAGGAGCACCATGTGTCATCGTTGCTTGCAATTAACACCACCATGTGATGAACGCCATGGATCTACGTTGCTTGTGAGTGGTGCTCTTATGTGAGGAACACCATGGGTTTGTGTTGCCTGTGAGTGGTGCCACTGTGTGTGACATACCATGGGACTGCATTACCTGTGATTAGTACCACTATAGGAGAAACACCGTGGTTTTGCTTTACCAGTGATTAGTACTATTATGGGGGTCCGGTGACATGGATTCTGGACCCCTTTTTATAACAAGTATCATGTCAGAAAAGAAGGCATTGTGAATTGGATCCACTGATTGCTTTGGATTCATGGTCATTTATTCATCATTCATTTTATATTTTAATCAGCGGATACATTTTGAAGTTTGAATTATCATTTCTTTTCGTTGCACTTTGTACCATTAGTGGCCGATGACGCAGCGCTTAGGGCCCTTTAAAGAACAAACAACATCTGTTTTATTGTCTCAAGTTTGCACTATTGATCGAGTTGCAAATCTGTGCACGTTCGTTACGAATATTGTTAACAGAATTTCAACTCAGATATGTGTTTGTAATGTCAACGAAGCCTGTGCTGTTCCACACACCCTTTTTGTTTGAAAATAGAAGGCAAGACAAACAGTAGAGTTCTGATTTGTTTGACAACCACATAACCAGCCTTTTTATCCGTACTGATCTGTATTAAAGTGTCAAACACATAGCTTTTTTTAATTTTTGATCATGTTAATCAGGCATTGGTCTGCCACCGGAAATTGTATTGCTCTTCTCTTGAATATCTCTTGAACTCGTACACGCACACGACCCCCTCCATCTCCTCACCTGTGCTGACAATTGCTGTGCTTGGTGACTCAGAGCATGGAATGAGCACAGTCAGTGCATTCCCTACTCAACCGGCAGAATCGCAGTAGTGCCTTTAATTTATATGTGTGTTTTTTCGGCACGTACATTTGGTGCAGTTTTCACAAAAACCCAAATGAAATGAAATTATACTACTCATTGTACAAATATTTCACTTCAGTTGAAGACACAAGCACAGTTAAACCCTTATCTCACAATTTTTAGCACATATAAATACTCCCGAACCGCATGAACTAGTCAGTTGTGTTCCGCTTGGCCGAAGATTCACAAACCCAACCAAAGAATTACGAATTGGGCAGAGTGGAAGATTATTGCTCCCGGAACCCTGGTGTGGCTTGACAAATCACTTGCGACTTGCCAGATGAACAGCTTTGATAGCACATCTTGCATAGCTCTTGGAAAGAGATGTATATATGTTAGCAACTCTCAACTGCCCATGCGTCATTGTCACATTAAAATAATGTTAATTATATGTTATATAAAATGCTACAAACTTCAAAATAAATATTAGCTGCAGTAATATGCTTAAATATATTGTTTTCCTGTCATCCTTTTTAAGTTCATTCCCTTCATTCCATGGAATATCCGCCCCTGGTTTTAAAAGTATGCACTTTAAAAATAGTGCCATTTGTTCGGGGCATCGACCTATGAAGATCTTTTGCCCCTACTTGCACCATATGTGAGGAACCTGCGTGTATTATGTAAATTGCGGAAGTGTAAAGTGTTGAATGCGAGGAAAGGAACGTTAAGGATGACACAAACACCTAGTCCCCAGGCCAGGGATATTAATAATTTACAATTAAAAACCCTGACCCGGCTGGGAATCGAACTCGGGGGCGCTAGGTGACAGGCAGACGCGTTGCCCCCTACACCGCAGGGCCGGACAAAGTAGGCGCTTGGTGTGCTTAATATGTAGGCATGAAACAAAACAGTCAGACATGGAGTTGTAAAAACATCTGATGTCATCCTGAAGTAAATTGTACCACAACCATTCCAACTGATGCTTCAGATCCTTTGTATTCGACAGTGGCCAATGTTATATTCCCATCTGGTCTCATTTGTGATGGATCTGCGGACTGTGTCAGCCAAGAAAGTGTGTTGACATCACCAAGGCTGTCAAGATACATCCATACTGTATGTGGATGGGCATCATCCTGTTGGAATGTGGAGTTCTGGAACTACTCTAGAAAGGGAAGTAAATCTAGTTGTAGAATTTCCTGGATACATAATTTCACCTTCATTGTTCCATGGATCACTATCAGGAAGGACTGGGAATCATAGGTGGTTGCATCTCACACCAGGACACTACCCTGGTATGATGCTACACAATGAATTTGTGCATTGCTCAGGACATCTCCATACCCAGATTTGGTGGTCATCCTTATCCAGACACAAGCTATTTATTTTAAACACCACTTGTCACCATTTCCCAAGCAATCATGCAACTCAAACGCGTTAGAAGCACAAACAATCTCATTCATTGTGTTTGAAGTTTGGACTTATTTATTTCCATCTTGTACTCCTTCCCCAAGACTCTGTCCATACCATTCAGCAGTTTCTCTAAATCTTCTGCAGACTCAGATAAAATAACAATATCATCTGCAAATCTAAGGTTTTAGATTTCTTCTTCTTGGATTGTGATTCCTTTTCCAACTTCCTCTTTGATTTCCTTTACCGTATGTATAAACATTGAAAGGGGGGGGGGGGGGACTGCAGCCTAGCCTCACTCCTTTCTGGTTTGCTGCTTCTTTTTCACAGCCCTCAATTCTTATGACTGCAGACTGATTTTTGTAGTGACTAGGTAATTCTTCGTTCTTGGTATATAATCCCGATCACCTTCAGAATCTCACATAGCTTGGTCCAATCAACATTATTGAATTCCTTTTCTAGATCTACAAACGCCATGTATGTGGGCTTGTCCTTCTTAATTTGATCCTCTTAAGATCAAACGTATGCCTTTGCTGGCAGGAGCTAGTGTTTACAATGCACTATGTCTTCTGGTATAGGCTAGAGCAATTTTGTTACTTTCATAGATCTGTCTCTGTCTTATCCTTGGCTTTGACAATATGAAAGTGACTGATGAATGATGCTAGTAATGCCAATCCTTATGCAGCCAGTCCCTGCTATGAATGGTGTAAAAGTGTTGCTCATAGGGTCAGTTGGTGTATGCATTTCAGTGGGCTTGGCAGACTGATATGTAATAGCAACTCTGGCTCGGTAAGGAAAGCAACAGGAAACTACCTCACTCATTTCCCTTGTACGCCTCTTCAGTGATGCCTAGGCCATCTATGACAGCTGATAGCAGAGCTGTTGAGGATCCCACCAGCGGCATCGCTGACGGACTGAACATACATGCGTACAAGATCAAACGTAAAGTCAGGATCGCTTCACTTGTTCCTACCTTTCTTGTGAACCAAATTGATCTTTTCCGAATTCAGTTTCAACTAGTCTTTCCATTCTTCTGTAAATAATATGTGTTAAAATTTGCAAGTGTGAGATACTAAACTAATGGTGCGATAATTTTCACGCTTATCAGCACTGGCTTTCTTAGGAATAGGTATAACAACATTCTGCTAAAAATCAGATAACGCTTCCTTACACACTAAATGGAATAATCTCGCTGTGCTGGTTTCTCCTATGGCAGTCACTAATTCAGAGGGGATGTCATCAATTCCAGGTGCCCGTTCCTATTTAGGTCTCTCAAAGCTCTGTCGAACTGTGACCTTAAAATTGGCTTTCCCATTTCATCTGCATCAACAGCCTCTTCATGTTCCAAAACCATGTCATCTACTTCTTTACCTTGATACAGCTGTTGGGTATATTCTTGCCATCTTTCTGCCTTGTCTTCTTTCCCTAGAAGGGGTTATCCATCTGAGCTCTTAATATTCATACACCTAGTTTTCCTTTCTCCAAAGGTTTCCTTGATTTTTCTGTATGCAGCATCTACCTTTCCTATGGCCATACAACCTTCAACATCCTTACACTTCTCCTTCAGCCATTCTTCCTTAGCTGTCCTGCACTTTCTATCTACTTCATTCTTTAATCGCTGTATTCTTCCCTCCTCAGTTTTTATATTCTTGTATTTTTGTCGTTCTCCTGAGTTATCCATTGATAGTTGTTCTTTCCTTTCTTCCTAACATTTTTTCAGCACCGTACTGATCTCATTCTTCATGACTATCCATTCTTCCTCTATTGTTTTCTTCAGTCTTTTCATTTAGTCCTTGTGCAACATGTTCCTTGAAACAATCCTTCACACTCTTTTCTTTTAACTTGTCTAGATTCCATCTCCTTGCAATCCTCCCTTTCTTCCATTTCTTCAACTTCAGATGGCATTTCATGACCGCCAAGTTGTGGTCAGAATCTACGTCTGCTCCTGGGAAAGTTTTGCAATCCAACATCTGGTTTTTGAATCTCTGCCTAATCATAATGAAGTTTATTTGATACCGTCCAGTATCTCCAGGCCTCGTCCACGTATACAGCCTTTGTTTGTGGTGTTTGATCCAAGTACAGTATTAGCAAGGACTATCTACTGAACTAATAGGCATATGGATGTATTGTGGTGGGCATTGTTTTGGTGTCTACCTTGACAACAATAATTCTTTCACTATGCTGGTCATAGTAGCTTACCCGTTGCCCTATTTAAAAAAATTCATTATTAAACCAACGCCTGCATTTCCCATGTTGATTTTGTGTTGATAATTTTGTAGTTGCCTGACTAAAAATCCTGCTCTTCATGCCAACCGAATTCTCTTATACCAACTACATCTAACTTCAGTCTATCCATCTCCCTTTTCAGATTTTGTAACCTACCACAACAATTCAAACTTCCAACATTCCATGCTCTGACTCGCAGAATGTCACTATCCATCTTCCTGTTGGTGTAGTTCCCACTAAGAGATACGAATGGGAGAGTTTTTTTACCTCCGGAATATTTTGTCCGGTAGGAAGCCATCATCAGTACATCTCTTTATATTTATTAACATGTCCCGACTGATTGACTGACTGATTCATCATCGCTGAGCTAAAACTACTGGACATAAAGAAATGAGTTTTTGGGGATACATTTATATTACAATTTACGTGTTTACTAAGGGAGGATTTTTTGATATTCCGTCATTATGGGGCTGGAATTCTATGGGAATTCTACTTAAGGAGAGGGGGTAAACAGGAGTGACAAAGGGGGTGAATTTTTAAAATCAGTATATCTACAGTATATCTCTAAAACATAACATTGGTATTTGAAATCAATCTGCTGTAAAAGTAAAGGAACACGCATAATTTGTTTTCTGAATATCTGTTAAGGGAAAGTGTTAAAAGGGTAGTGAATTTTTAAAATGAGCATATCTACAGTATATCTCAGAAACTTAACATATTACAGATGTGAAGATTGGTATTTTTAATCTCTCTTAAAAATAAATGAACATGTATCTTTTTTCTTCGGAAAAACACTTGGGATTGTGAATATGATTGAAAAAGGGGGTTGAATTTTTTTACGAGGATATTTATTTCTAAAAATTGAAGATGTTACAGACATGAAAATTGGTATTTGGAATCTCTACTTTTTTTTTTTGCAGGGAGTGGAGTGGAATCGATCTGGGGGGGGGAGGGGGATGTAAAAGGAGTTGAATTCTTTTTATGAGGATACAGATAAGAAGTTGACTTAAAACAATACATCCCTAAGGGTTTTTTACTGGGGGTGAGAAATGATGACAAAAATATTCTTTTATATGGTACCGTTTGAATTATGAAGTAAATATTTCAAATGATATCCTAGGTGTTGAATAACAGAAGGTTTTAAACAAATTTAACTGCTCAGATAATTAAATGGGGGTTAAGATCTGAAAACAAATATACTCATCCCTTCCTCCGAAACAGTTTAACGTATGAAGACAAAATTCCAAATAGTGGTATATATTTTAAATCCTAGGTGTGAAATGTGAAATATTTTTAAAAGTTTCGCCACCAAAGTGTTAAATGAGGTTAGCTCCGTAAACAAAATTATTCATCCCTCCGAAACCGTTTTATGTACAAAGTTGTAATTGTACGGGAAGGGTCTTCTTTTGTGTTGTAGGTGTAAAATATAGTATACTTCCGAATATTTCTCTCCTAAGGGGTTTAGATGGTGATTGACTCTCAAAAACACAATATCCATTCTTCTGAAACCGTTTGAGGCACAAACTTAAATTTTTTTATGAGGGGTGATCTTCTATATCCTAGAAGTTAATAAATATTTTAAAAACATTCACCCCTTAAAAAAGTATTCATTCCTCCATTGCATTTTGACGTACAAAATCAAAATTTCACAGTTTGGCCGTTTTTACTTCCCACATGTTAAATAAGGTAGTGGTTAAATAAAACATTCAAATTCTTCTGTATGAGGTTCAAATGAGTGTTAGATCAGAAAATAAATCATCATTCCCCCAAAACCGTTTGATGTATGAGCTGAGGGCGTATTTTACAGGCTCAGCTGACAATGGACTCTCCAAAATATAAAACTTTGAGTAATTACTTTAGGTTTACAGAACGTAGCGAAGCACGGGTATCTTGCTAGTCATTCATTCAGAAGAGAGCTGCATGACCTCGGGAACTTACGGCTGTAGTTTCCCGTTGCTTTCAGCCGTGTAGCAGTATCAACACAACCAAGCCATGTTGAGTATTATTATAAGGCCATATCAGTCAATCATCTAGATTGCCACCGTTGCGTCTTCCAAAAAGCTGGTACCCCACTTTCGATGAATCATTCGTTAGTCTGCTCTCTTGACATACCCATCCAATACGGTTGCACCTGTGGCTCGACTATCTGCTTCATCCCATCGCCCAGTGGGAAACCACTGCAATCAGCCACCCGAGTATTGGCTGGAAAACCATGCCGATGTGAATTAGGAGGAAATGTCTGCCCTCATCCCTGAACACCTTGGGAGATGCTGGCAGCAGCTCTAAAATGCTTGGTGACAGGCTGTGTGACAAGCCGGCCGTAAAAACACTCAGTCACAATCTCGTGGAATGATGTCTTTTGGATTTAGTACCAAGGCTAGGACATCCCCACTAGGCGACACGCGTTGGCAAGGCCCGGTTAATGTGAGAAGTATGCAAGTGTTACTGTCGCATGGGTGTCGACGGCTAAACAAGCTAGTTCATACAACGTATCTTGCTTCACTCATTGTTGGCACTGTCTGGGCGGTACAACGAACTGTCAAAGGCTTTTAAAAGGAGATAGATCGGTGCCTGTGCTGTGCAGGAAACACGACGGACTGGACAGAAGTCGTACGACATTGAATGTGGGTACAAGCTGAAATACAATGGGACCAGTGGTGTTTGTATTGTTGTGTTAGCAAAGTTTCACAGTTGTATCTCTGATGTGCAACTGTATGATGACTGTCTGATGACGATTATCTACATTGCAGATGGAAGAAAGGTACACTTTTTCAGCGCATGTGCCCCACAGACATGTTTGCATGGAGCAACAAAGGATGCCATCTGGGAAATGCTTGAAGAGAAGGTAGCCGATGTACTCATAAAAGGCTTCTTTATTATCGCTGGTGATCTAAACGGACATGTCGGTCTCAGAAATGAAGATCATGCAGTCCACGGTGGACATGGCTTCGGGGAAAAGAACGACGATGGTCAACAAATCCTCGATTATGCAGAAGCCCATGATCTGGTCATCACGAACACCTGGTTCAAAAAGCGTGATTCATATTTAATTACATATTACAGCGGCACAAGGGCAACACAGATAGATTACATCCTCATCAGGAGTCGAGACCTTAAAGATGTGTTAGACACAAAGTTTGTACCATATGAAACTGTTGCGACGCAACATCGACCAGTCATCTGCCAGTTGCATATCAAATCGCCTAATTCCGAACACGCTTTTCGTACAGGACCAGTGAAAATCAAATGGTGGCATTTCGAGGAAAAAGAGGCCGATGTCGTCACACGAATAGCATTACCACCGATTACTACAGTCAAAGAGAGTTGGATCAAACTGAAAGGCTGCTCATGATACTGCATGTACTGTTCTTGGATCAACAAAACCAGGGCGGCAAAAATTTGACAAAGATACATGGCTCTGGAGTGATGAGGTCAGAAATGCAGTACGAAAGAAGAAACAGCTTTATCATGAGTTTCCTCCCTGCAAGACACCATCTCGTTGGATTGCCTACAAGATAGCCCGTAGTGATGCAAAGATCATAGCTACAACAAAAACAGCACATTTTGCAGATCTTTATGCAAAATTAGACACGCGTGCAGACAAGCGTAAATTATACCAACTCCCCAAAGCGAGGCATTGCAAAACACAAGACATCCAGTGCTTCTATGGCATCAGCGATGAAACAGGAAACTTGTTGGTTGATTGGAAGTAGGCAAGTGAGCTCTGGCATAGCTACTTTGAGAAGATCTCAACTGAGGGATTTCCCCATCCACCAATCCCAGTTACTGCTGTTGTGGATGGACCTGTTAGAGACATTAGTATCAAAGAGGTTGAGGCCACTTTGAAAGAAATGAAGTCAGGGAAAGCTACTGGCCCAGACGATCTTCCAGCAGAACTCTGGTACTCTCAATGGCGGGATGCGGCAGAATGGTTAGCATGATTATTCAAGCAGATCATTAAGTAATCATGTCTCAGATAAAAATAATTCTTTATTTTATAATGTCTTTAAATTCCCCTCTCAGCCAGGTTGAGTGGCTCAGATGGTTGAGGTGCTGGCTTTCTGACCCCAACTTGGCAGGTTTGATCCTGGCTTAGTCCAGTGGTATTTGAAGGTGCTCAAATACGTCAGCCTTGTGTCTGTAGATTTATTGGCACATAAAAGAACGCCTGTGGGACTAAATTCCAGCACCCCGGGGACTCAAACTGTAAAAGTAGTTAGTGGAACATAAAGCCAATATTATTATTATTATTATTATTATTATTATTATTATTATTATTATTATTATTGTTCCGGGGTATCTGTAGAACGCAGAGGTAAAAGAAGGTGCCGGGATGAATGGGTCCAACTACAAAGTCAAAGGTAATTTAAAATTTTAACAAAGGTTATATTTTCAGAAGAAACAACAAAATTATAACAACTTTTCACTTGATGAAATAACAGTTTGGAAACAAGACTTAGAGAGATCTAAGATTTCAGAATTTTAACACTCTTGGGCTACAAGCCCCTTGTTTTATAATTTTGAGCTCCTAGCTCAACATTACGAAACACTAATTTGTTCAAAGGACAGAAATCCCCTAACACATGGAGTACTTGCTCCTAATTACAATATCGAGCCTCCCAGAGGCATTCTTACAATACTTGAAAAGAGCTGATGTGCTCTCAGTGTTCCCAGCCTACTCAAGGCAACACAATGTGAAAATCTAGTAATTACTGCCTTACAAGGCACTTTTTACAAATAGCAATCTTATTACACAGAGGTATCTAGTACCCAACCTATGGGGCCTTAGTGAAAAAGAATAAGTCAAAGATTGAGCTCCCAAAGAGAAATTTAAAAACCTATAGGACTCTAGGCCAACAAAACAGGGACTAATCCCATACTACTGAGGTTGCTCGGATGGAGATAACTTTAATACATATTAAAAACAAATGCGGTACCTCAAACCAAGATGAAGGGGAGCTCGAGAGGGTGAATCACTCTCTATCCCCGATTTACAGTCAAAGATTTTATGAAATTTTTACATAAGCCGGCAGAAAATTACATTTTAGAGAAGGTGGTTACATATTAAAGTTTCGGACCTATCCCTCGGGTTAAACTGCGGAGCTAGCAAAAGGTGAAGATGTTAAGTGGCCATACCTTGTCGAAGTACTGCTGCCTGATGAAAGAGGCACCTCCCGCCTCCTGGTTCACACACACACTTAGTTAGATGTTGATCAAATGGCCAAGAGACGTGAAAATCCGCAGTTTATAAACCCTCGGGGAAGGTTCGAGACCTTTCATGAATGATCAAGACACACCCATAGAATTTTATTGGAGGATACCAAAGTTACACACAAAATCGAAGAAGAAATATGTGAGTGGTTGGAAAATAATTACAGAAATTCTTGATTGGCTGGATTCAAAACAGGCGGAAAGAAAAGATAAATATTGCCAACCCAAAAATGGATGAACGAAATTTAGTAAAGAAAAACTTGTGAATACAAAATTTCTTCAAAAAGGTTCTTCCACTTCGCACCAGGGTGCATGATCAAAGTTTGTTAGTAGTGACATCTGTTGCAGAAAGTCCAAACTTCTTGATAAATGGTAAACAAAACGCGTAGAATTTTATACAGAACGGGAAACATCAAAATAACCAAAATATTCGGCAGTGACATCTGAGGAAAAGTTTAAGTAGGTCTAGTTTCAAGGTCAGTGTTTCTCCTGTAGAGGAGTTTTATTAGGTGCAACATTTAAATGTGCGGCATAGAGGTGTACCTCCCGGTGCAAATATTATTATTATTATTATTATTATTGTTTCCGAATGGGTCTACTATGGATCACGTTAAGCATCATTCATTTACGGTTCTTCCTCTTTCGATCGGCCCAGTTCTTCTTCATCCTTTCAGAGTGGGCTTCTTTACGTTCTCGTGACCAGTTGTTGCCGGTCCATTTTTTGCTACTTTGATCTTGGAATCCCTTAATTTTGTTGATGATTTTTCTGTATTCCTGTCTGTTGTATACTACCTGCTGTGATATATTATTTTCCTCCATATCCTCCTTGACCCCTTTAAGCCAGCTAGTTTGTGTCTTCCTGTTCTCCATGTATTCCAGAATTCGCTTGGCTGTTCTCTCTGGTGGCATTCTTTTAATGTATCCGTAGAAGCAGAGTCTTCTCTTCTTGAAGGATGTGATTTTTTCGGTCCTTTTGTATAGTTCCTCATTTGGTCGCAGTCTAAATTCTTGACCCACTTTCCTGGGCCCTAGTATCTTCCTCAAGATCTTCCTTTCTGTCTTTTCAATGTTTTCTAGTAAGCCCTTCCTGTTCAGTGGAATACATTCGATCGCATATAGACTTTCTGGTTTGATGACAGTGTTGTAATGTCTGATTTTTGCAGTGAATGAAACTGATTTTTTATTGTAGACATTTCGACATAACTGGTATGCTGCTTCCATCTTTCTTGCCCTTTCCTGTAATGCTATTCCTGGTAGTCCTGTTGGGGTTATCCATTCCCCTAGATATTTAAACTTCTGTACTCTTTTAATTGTTCCATATTTGGTGACAATATTTTGTGTCGGATCCTTTTTGTCCTGAATCATTAGTTCCGTCTTTTCGAAGGATATCTGAAGTCCCGTCTTTACAGCAGTCTCTTGAAGTGTTTCAATTTGTACCTTGGCTGTTTCAGGGTCTTCTGCCAGTATTGCCATATCATCTGCGAATGCTAGACAGTCAATTTTGACTCCAGATCTTCCCAGTGATATTCCATTTTCCACCCCTAATTCCGTCAGTCTCTTCCTCCACTCTCTGACCACTTTTTCAAGTATAACATTAAACAGGAGTGGTGACATCCCGTCCCCTTGTCGGACACCTGTTTCGATCTTGAATGGTTTTGACAACATATCCATAAACTTAACCTGTGATGTAGTGTCAGTGATGGTTTCTTTGATTAAATTTCTAGTTTTTTTATCTATCCCAAACTCTTCTAGCGTGCTTATCAAGGTTGCTCTGTCGACTGAATCATAGGCTTTCTTAAAATCCACAAATACAATCACTAGATTTTTGGCTGTGAGTGCATGTAGTTGTATTATGGAGATTAGGTTGAAAATTTGCTCGCTGCATGATCTCCCTTTCCGGAATCCTGCCTGGTATTCACCAAGTTCTTTTTCTATTATCCCTTCAGTCCTGTTTTGTAGTGCTTTGGATAGAATTTTAGAGGCAACTGGTAGCTCTGTAATTGCTAACGTTTGTTCTGTCTCCTTTTTTGTGCAGCGGGTGTATTAATGATGTCTTCCATTCCTTTGGGATGCTCTCTGTCTGCCAAATCTCCTCAAACAGTGCTTCTAGCTGAGTCACTAAGTGTTCTCCGGCATATTTTAATAACTCTGCAACTATTGAATCTTCACCTGACGTCTTATTGTTCTTCAGTCCTGTTATTATTCCCCTGATTTCTTCTTTATTAGGTGGTTCTGAGTCCGGTGTCTGGTTCTTGGGTTTCTCAAACATTAGAGTTTCCTCAGGTTTTTTACAGTTCAGTAGTTTCTGGAAATAATTTGCAAGGTGTTGGCAATTCTGTTCATTTCCAGTGATTAGATTTCCTTCGTCATCTTTGAAGCATAGGGTTGGCGGTTTGTATCTTGTTAAGTTCCTCCTGAATGTCTGGTAGAAATTACGTGTATTGTTTTTCACGAAATCTTCTAGTTTCTTTAGTTGCTGTGTGTCATAATGTTTCTGTTCACCTCTTATGGTTTTAGCTGTTGTTTTCCTTTGTGCTTTGAATGCCTCCCAGTCTTCTGGTTTCTTAGTTGAATTCCATTTCTTCCATGTCTGAGCCCTTCTTTGTAGTGCTTCTTCGCAAACTTCATTCCACCACGGATGTTTCTTCTTTTTACTCCGTAGGATTGTTTGTTCCGCTGCTTGTTGTATTGATGTTGCATCTCAGTCCAACTGTGACTTTGAATCTTATTTATCCTGTTCTGGTATTCATTCACAGTCTGCTGATTGAACTTCAGATCTTCTATTCTGTATCTTGTAATTTTTGTACCACTACTTTTTCTCCTTTCTGGTGTTAATTTCATCTTAATTTTTGTCAGATAGTGGTCAGAGTCGAAGTTTGCTCCTCTAGCTACATGTACATCTTGAATTTCTCTGGAGTTTTCATAACTGATTGCAACATGTTCAATCTGAAATTTGCCCAATAATTTGTTAGGTGATATCCATGTAGTTTGTTTCTTTGGCTTCTTCTGGAACTTGGTGGTCATGATGTTCAAATTTAATTTTTCACACAATTCTATCAACCTCTTACCATTCATGTTTGTCTTGCTGTGAGCCGTGAATTTTCCTGTGGTTCTTGATGGTTCATTCCTTCCAATTTGTGCATTGAAGTTTCCTAGCAGAATTACAACATTTTTCTCTGGAGTATTTCCTAGGATTTCTTCCAGACCTTCCCAAAATTTTTCTACTTTCTGTGGATTTTGTTGGTTGTCCTTATTTATTAGTGCATGTGCATTTATTATTGTGTATTTCTTGTTCTTGTTTTTGAAAGTTAGTGTTGACATCCTTGGTGAGGTGGATTTGAATTCCATTATCTTGTCTGCCAGTGAATTGTGTACTACAAATGCTGTTCCAAACATCCAAAGACCTTTAGTGTTTTGTATTTTCTCTGCTGGTTTACCTTTATAAATCCTGTAGTTGTCTGTTTGTACCGTATTTTCGTCTCGGTATCTTGTTTCTTGTATAGCTAATATTTTCATCTCTTGTTCATCCATCAGGAACATCAACAGTTTTGTATGCCGCTCCACAGTCGCATTTGGTTGAGTTATGAAAAAGCCCCATTATAAATAAGAAACATTTTATCATCAAGTCAGAGACCTTTTATGGGATGACGAAGTACCCAAGAGTACAAAATTAACATTATATAAACAGTATTTCATACCAATTGAACATACGGGCTAGAAACACTGGTAACTAGTAAGAGACAAGATAGTAAAATCCAAGTATTAGAAATGAAATTTTTAAGAACATCGATTAAAAAGACAAGAGATAGAATTCAAAATATTAAAATCAGAAAGAGCTAAATATAGAACCGTTAGTACAGAACATATAGAAAGCAAGGCTGAGATGGTTCGGACATGTAAAAAGAATGGGAAAGGAACGGGTAGCAAGAAGGGAATTGGAAAGAGAAGTTAAGGGAAAGAGACCAGTTGGAAGATCGAGAAGAAGGTGGATGGATCAGATTTGGAAGGACATTAGAGAAGCTGGATTGGATGTGGCGGAAGTAATGGAGCAGGAAAAGTGGAAGGACAGAGCAAGCTTACTGGGATGTAGTGGTATTCACTGAAGGTGCGGGAGCTGACTAGTGTACAGACCGCATTGGCCACTCCATCATCTCCGACTGGATGATTCTCTTGGAAAATATTGATAGTTTTTGTTGTTGTGTCATGCCAACTCTTCGCTGGAAACAGATCTCCTCAGGACCAACACAATTGAAAATTGTGCAGTATGATCATTCGACTTCTAAGCATTATCTTCAGCTTCGAAGCATTTGCATGGTAAATAAGAGAGGCTACATGGAAAAAACATGTCTTCTGTGACAACACATACTCCCATCATCTCAAGTGTGGACAGTACTCCGTAGTATTAACAAGATATTGACAGCAACAGAAATGCAGGAAATTTCCAGGAATCTGTATATTGTTACTCCGTCTGTCCATTGTACTGGGATGTACAGCCATATGAAATCTGCAGAAGGTATGGCAAAATAGAGTAATTACTATCAACACAAAAAGTGTCCCTTGTCTCTGTGTTCCTTTATGGATGTTAAACCTGGACCATAAAGGCTGTGGATAGAAAAATGCATCAACACATTTGAAATGTGGTGCTGGTGCAGGATGCTGAGAAACTGTGGACAGCTAAGCAAACAAATATTTTCATCCTGCATGAAGTTGGAGTAAGAGCCCGTCTCTCCAACATTGTTTACAAGAAAATCATACTGTTTTTGTCACATTATGCAGAGGAAAGGTGAAAACCTGGAGAAACTAATTGTCCAAGGGAAAATTCGTGGGAATATGTCACGTTCGTAGATATCAGTTTCTGTTGATATATTCTGCTAGAACCCCCTGTGGGTGGGGGACGCAGATCAAGAATACACCCACGGTATCCTCTGCCTGTCGTAAGAGGCGACTAAAAGGGGCCCAAGGGGCTCTCAGCTTGGGAGCGTGGGTTGGCGACCACGGGGCCCTTAGCTGAGATCTGGCATTGCTTCCACATACTTGTGCCAGGTTCCACACTTTCATCTATCCTGTCCAACTTCCCTTGGTCAACTCTTGTTCTTTTCCGATCCCGACAGTTTTAGAGCATTCGAGGCCTAGGGAGTCTTTCATTTTCACGCCTTTCGTGGCCCTTGCCTTTCTTTGTCCGTTACTTCATTTTTCAAAGTGACGGATGCAGATGAATAATACACCCACGGTATCCCCTGCCTGTTGTGAGAGGCGACTAAAAGGGGCGACCAAGGGATGATTGTATTAGAACTATGAAACTACTTTTGATTAGTACCATCATGCGGGCAACACTATGGGTTGCCTGTACTTGCGAGTAGTACCACTATATTAGGTACGAAATAGATTTTTGATTAGTAGCAGCAGAGTGGGTCACTGTGGGTTTCCAGTACCCGTGAGTCGTACCCTTGTGAGCAACACCACGGGTCTGGGCGTTGCCTGTGATTAGTACCACTATGTGAGCGGCACCGTGGGTCTGCGTTGCCTGTGCTTAGTACCCACTATGTGAGGAACACCACGGGAATACCGGCGCCTGTGATTAGTACACCTAGGTGAGAACACCATCGGTTTGCATTGCCTATGTGTGGTGCCATTATGTGAGAAACACCATAGGTCTGCGTTACCTGTACGACGTCCAGTACTTGTGAATAGTACCATCATGTGTGGAACACCGTGAGTTTGGGCTTCTTTTGATTAGTACCCCAACTAGACAAATACCATGGTTCTCTTTTACTGGCAATAAGTGCCATTATGCGGGGCCGTTGACCTGTATTTTGGGCCCCTTTGGAAACAAGCAACCTCGATTCAGGATTGTGCTTTGGAAGTGGACTCTTGGTCGGTAATACTATTATTATGGTAGTTTTTGGGTGGGGTCCACTGATTGTTTTAAATTCATATCCATCTATTCATTCTTCATGCCAATTTTTATTTTGGTCAGTGGATGATTTTAAACTTTTAATTGTCATTTCATTTCGTACCATCAGGGGCCGATGACCTTGATGTTAGGCCCCTTAAAACAACAAGCATCATCATCATCAAATTAGAACCATGAAACTGCTTGTGATTGATTAGTACCACCACGCGGGGAACGCCATGGGTCGCTTTTACTTGCGTGTAGTACCACTATGTTGGGTACCAAATATGTTTGTGATTAGTAGCAAACGAGGGCTCGACGGCTTTTACAGTACCTGTGATTAGTAGCACTGGGATGAGGGAACCCATGGTTCTGGCTTGCCTATGATTAGTACCCACTATCTGAGGAACACCACAGGATAAAATGAGTCCCTGTGGTTAGTACACTTACGTGATGAACACCATAGGTTTGCGTTGCTTGTTAGTGGCGCCGCAATGTGCGACACACAGTAGGTCTGTAATACATGTGCAAATTTCATTACCTGTGAGTAGTACCATAATGTGTGGAATACCGCGAGTCTACGCTACTCTTGATTAGTACCGCAACATGACAAATGCCATGGTTCTACTTTCCTAGCGATAAGTACCATTGTGAGGGGCCGCTGACTTTGATTTTGAACCCCTTTCGACTACAAGTAGCATCGATTCAGTATTGTGATATAGAAGCAGTCCCTTGGTCAGTAATACTATTGTTCAATACTGTGCATGTGAGGCACTGTGGGTCGGTTCCACTGATCATTTTAAATTCATATCCATCCATTCATTCTTCATCCTCACGTTTTGAATTGTGGTCAGTGGAGGATTTTGGGTTTTTTAATTTGTCATTTCATTTCGTCTCATTTCGTACCATTAGGGGCCAATGACCTCAGATGTTAGGCCCCTTTAAACAACAAGCATCATCATCATATTCTGCTAGATTCATGTGATGCTGCAACATTGGTGTTATCAGTGTCACATTTATACTTGATACCAAATTGTTATGAGCCACACAACTGGTTGGAATCTGTCCTGATAGCTTGTGTCATGAGTTAATGTGACAACTAGACTGAACCCTTCAAAATTCTATGGATGTTTTTCTAATATTGTAAAAATAAACATTATATCGTAATTTTATTTCAACCACTGTGGTCACCATTTGTAACATTACTGATTCTTCTTGCCTTGAACTAAATAAAATAATTATAAAAATCTGAAATGTTTTTCATTTGGGTGTCAGAGTTTACCAAAATGAATCCCTCCAATTTAGATAGGACATGATCAGTTTTCTCCTCTCTTCCAGGGAGTGTACAGGAAACTGTGTACTGGTACACCTATTATGGGCCGTACCTAACCCACTGAAAATTATCGAACGGGTGGAAACTGCACCAAGGTTATCTACCTGATGTACAACCTCCACAATGACTTGGAATAAACTAGTTATATTCTAACATGGCATAATCCATGGAGATCCAACTCTGATAAGAAACATAAATAACCCTTCAAAATAAAGAAATAAAAGAAAGGAAGATTTTCTACTAATATGTTAATTTATAAACACAAATCTATAGCTGAAATACATACATGGGAAATCAGTACTACGATCTACTACATTCTGTAGTAATCGTTCAGGCAATGGCAAACAATGATTCTGGTAACATTCTTAATTATTTTGTGCAATTCCACCAACATGTGGTATCCTGATTTTGATTACTTTGTTATACTGAACCTTTTTAGCCACTCACTGATTTTAAGATGAGTATAATCATATATTTCACATTTCAAAAACACACTAATCTTTCACAAGACTCACATATGCCATGAAACCAGGCCATAGAGACTGTAACAATTGATAAACACACACCAGGTATTAGCCAGTAGCCAATAGATACTGGACCTTAGACCGCTCATAAACACTGAACAACAGACAACAAATAATAATTGACAAATTATTCTTGTTACAAGAAATAAAATTCATAAAATAATTTCTTGCATAGTCAGCTAGCATCTTTATCATCGCGTATTTTTGTCGTGGGTGGTGGTTGGATGTCTTCTGCAGATAGTCTATATGGGTCGGCTTGCAGTAGAGTATTTATCCCAATGCGGAATGATAGACACTAGCTGACCGTGCAAAATGAATGTGTCAACCACAGCACGTAAATGAGGAGCTCAGTCACCCCAATGTGGTGCTACACGCTAACAGGTACAGCTATAAAGATATTCAGCGAGTACTCCATCCCAGACATCCAACAACCAGGGGGAAAGACGACAAGCGGCTGGCAGCTAAAGCCTTTCTGCCATACATTGGGAAGATAATTGATGGAATAGGGCGGCTACTGCAGTCCCATGGGGTAAAAAGCGTACATAGGGCAACAAAGAAAATCCAGGAATTTGCTAAGGTCTGCTAAAGACAGACACCATCCTTTCTCCACTGCAGGCATCTACAAAATCCCTTACAGCTGCAGCCAGGTGTTCATGGGAACTACAAAACGCATAATCGCCATTCTACTGTCGGCTGGGACAAGCAGAAAGGTCATCAGTCACTGAACACTTGCTTCTAGCAGCCTACGATGTACAGTGCATCAACACCAAAGTATTGTCAAATACTGTGACTTATCATCCTGGCTACAAAGGGAAGCCACTGAAATCCTGAAGAACACCAATAGCTTCAGTCATAAGGAGGAATCTGAACAAGGCAACAAAGCCTGGTTTCCAGTCCTGAAAACTTTAAATCCTAGAGGACACGGTGGCCGCGATAGACCAGAAAAAGTAACAGGTGATCAGTTGCCTGTCTCCACACCAAGGCAGGTCAACCAACACTGAGCTCCATATTGTTTCAGTCACTGGGTAAAGTAAACTTGTGTCCTCATCCCAAGGGGGTGCAGTTCTTTTCAGGCACATCCATGTTGAAGGTAAGCTGCCTGTACCATTTCAACCACACACCAGCCCTCCTGCTATTCGTAAATTTCTGGCAGTACCGGGAATCGAACCCAGACCTCTGAGGATGGCAGCTAATAGTGCTGGTATGCTACAGAGGTGGTGGCAACTGCTTCCCACCATGGTGGACCACAGCCTGCACTATATACTGAGGTGGAATTGTGATACCACTCCATTCCACTGTGAGCTTCGTAGCCATTGAAGTCATTCAGAACCCTTGAAAATGCCGAATACTGTTTTCAGTGAAACTTCGGGACCGTCATATGCTCCTGGACCATGGCATACAAGCCCAGAAAATACAGAGATTGTGTATAATGCCGGCCGTGAAAGTCTCAACTGCTAAATGGATCTTTTATTCATTGCATTATGTGCTTTTTAAAATCATTTCATCATATATATTATGGAGGGCGTACTATATTGTTGTACATTTTATTTTTTTCTACCCAAATGAAGTACATTACACATCAGTTGTTACGTTGACCATCGCAACATAATCTCCTTGTAACTGTATGCACTTTTGCCATCGATGTGTCAGTCTCTCCAGACCTTCCTGAAACCATTCTTTCGGAGTGCTGCATACCCATGCCTTGACAGCTGTCTTCAGCTCTGCAAAATCCGCAAAACGGCGACCACGCAGAGGTTTCTTCATGTTTAGCCCATTTTCCTGAATGCTTAGTTCGAATGGCATGACATAAGCGCTTAAGGGTTGCCGCAAATGCTGCACTGTTAATCGTGGTCCCAAATTCCAGCCAGTCAATGAGGATGATGCCCTTTGTGTCCCAGAACACTGTCGCCATTCGCTTGCCAACTGATGGCACTATTTGACATTTCTTTGGCGGTGGACCGTCTCTATGCTTCCATTGCATCGATTGTTTCGTTTGTGGCTCATGGTAATGGAATCATGTCTCATCACCAGTCGCAAGCCTAGCCATGAAGTTGGCTGGATCTTGATCATGGCGTTGCAAAAGTTCTCTGCACACATCCACACGCCTCTGCTTTTCGTCTGCAGACTACAGTCTAGGCTCTCACATGGATGACATCGTCCCCAACTTTAAGTGGCCGTGTACGATCCGTTGCAGGGTGTTTTGGCTAATTCCCGTGGCTGCCTCCATTTCCGTAAATGTGAGTGATGCTTTTGTTTCCTTGGATGTCCTGTTCGACCTGGGCAATGTTGGCTGGTATTGACACTGTCACATTCCTTTCAGAACTGGTTCCCTTGTCCACCGATGTGCGCCCTGTTTCCCAACCTTCCACCCAGTAGTAAACTGTTTTCCTTGATGGCGCATGTTCTCCACAGACTGCCACCAAGCGCCGATGAGTTTCTGCAGTGGTCACACCTTGTTTCCATAGGAACCAAGTCGTATAGCGCTGTCCCTGATGGTTGCTTTCCATGTTGTCTGCTCCTATGGTGACAGTGTTATGAAATGGCATGAAGTGCATTCGTTGGCTCCTGTGCATGTGCTGCTACCAAACGGTGGAACAAGACATTAGTTACACATCACTACCTTCAAAAGTGAAATGTGAACCATACCCGGACGTACAAAAAATGAAGTGTAAAACAATGTAGTACGCCCCTCATATTGAGGGTAGTATGACTTTTAGATACTATTTGCACCTTAAAATTATTGAATGGTGGATGCATTTGAGACATTGCTGCTTATAGCTGGCCATGATTAAATACTGGCTGGGGTGGATATATACCAACCTGATCAAAAGATTCAGATCAGAGATCTTTGATCTAACCTTTCACCAGTAATGTTTTCAGGCCTTGTCACACATATTTTATACAATTAATTGTGCCCCATTTAGAAGATCTTGAGAAGCATTTGAATTTCTAAATAATATTGCAATAGTATCAGGTTAGGTGCAAGGTATGTGACAGTAAAACACTTCATCAAAACTGTTTAAAAATTATTTGAAAACTAAAAAAATTTGTTTTCTACTTCTGTGTTAAAACTGTTAAGCTAATGTATATCTTTCGTATTTTAGGTGTAAGGTTTAAAACTTCAGCATTGCTTTCATTGCATTATTCATTTTAGGGGGAAAGAATATCAAGTTTAGAAAATTTCAATACATCATCTGAATAGGCCTATTTCAATTCTCTTCCAAACATTTCTGAAATAGTGTTTTCTTTCATTGATCCTGAATGGTAAATGTGGAACACTGGAGATTCTGAAGATTCATCATTTAAATGACAGTAAATTCCATTACCAATTTGAAGTAAGAAATCAGAAAATTCTAATTCATCCAGTTTTGTTTGCATGTTTTTGAAGAACTGAAATACCTATTCTGACCAAAGTGGAGAAAACTTAATACAGTTTTAAATTATTGTTTGTTTAGAAGCATGTGAAATTACTGGCAAGATCTGTTGAAATTTTCTTCCGAGTATGATTACTCTTCCTCCAAAAAGAATACTAATGTCCATAAGGTCTCTTGAAGAGTCTGTCTACAAATAGTGATTTATATAAATTGGCCATGAGAGCATCTTCCCCATATACTTAGCCATGCAGATTTTGTATTACATGCAGCCTTAAAATGACACAGGAGCTTCATGCAATTTTAAAGGTAATTTGAATTTATATAATATGCACAGTACTACCATCTGGTAACAGCATAGTGGCAAATGCTACTGGTATAACTTCCAACCCTAAATTAAAACACTTCAGTATCAGATTGTATATCTTGGGCTCTAAATTGCATTGTATATTGAAAGCAGTCTTTTAGAAATAATGGGATGAGATAAAATTCTGTAGCGTTGTAATGACCTACATCAACATTGGCAGAGAAAAGTAAATTGCAAATTATATTCCCAGTACTGCAGTCAAAACTTGTGTTGTCATTTCTGTATATTCTGAATAAATGATTAGGAAATAATTAATAATGTTGTGTAATTCAACCTGACTACTATGCTCTCTGTCTAAAGGCAGTAACTTTGCATTATTCTGTTGAGTTATTCATAAGAAGTCTATAAGAAGAGTTGTTGGCAGTGAAGTCAGCATAACTTTCCCACTCATTTGTAATTTTTAACTACTTGCAACCGAATTTCACAATGACACTTTTCGGTATTGAATAATGAACGGGAGCATGAAATAAATAATTAGTCTTCTAAAATGGTAACAACATGCCAGTTCATGAATACAATCACTTCACAAAAGAGTTACAACTCTTGACACTTCATAGTGTTTGGTACAATACATGGGTTGACTTTTTAATAGTGGCAACTATTTTTTATTTAGATACACAGCATATTTACAACGTTAGGTGTTTTACAGGTCTTCAAAGTAATCACCACTGTTCTGTAGCACTCGTTCCCAGCGATTTGGAAGCAGTTGGATGCCGTCGAGTGTGTCTGATCTCTGGAGGTTGCGGACGGAGCGGTCGGTGGCCTGGAGAATGTCATCCACTGTGCTGAAGCGGACCTTTCGAAGTGATGCTTTCATTTTAGAGTTGAGATCGTAGTCGCAGGGGCTGAGATCTGGAGAATAAGAGGGGTGGTAAAGCACTTCCCAGCCCCAGCGATTGAACAGCTCAGTCACACCTCCTGCTGCATGCAGCCTTGCATTGTCATGCAGAATGATGGGTGGGTTATTCAGGAAGTGTCCTTGTTTTCTTCTTAGAGCTGCTACTAAGTTCATTTGCAAAAATGCACAGTAATACTCCGTATGAACGGTACGTCCTCGGTGAACGATATGCTTTATGATAACACCATCCCAGTCATAGGCAGCGATCATTATGGCCTTCACATTGGTTCCGGTCGGCCAAACCGTTACTTTTCGTGGTGATCCGTGATGATGCTACTCGTTTGATTGGCGTTTCAGCTGCGGTTCGGAGCTCGTCAATAGTGATTATTCGCCGTAAGAAGGCCTCACCTTCGCGTTCATAGCGCTCTCAAGTGTGTAGGAGCTGCATTCATATCGCAGCCATTTGTGATGTTCGGTCAAATCCTGTGGAACACATTTGGAGGCAATTTTCTTCATTCCCAGCCGCTTCTTTGGATTTGCAGCACAGTCAAAGATGTCACGTCAGCCCTGTATCATTGGCCATTTCACGAATTGTGGTACTCCGATCCGCCAGCACTAACGCGTTCACATCCAGCACATCATCACCACTTACTGCAGGATGACCAGGCCGCGGCATGTCTGTCGTATTTTGTCGACTGTCTTTGAAGGCCTTGACCCACTGTGCTGCAGTACAGTAAGGTAATGCACTTTCACCGCAAGCCTCTTGCAATCCTCTGTAACACTGCCTTGCATTGCGACCTCTTAAGCATTCAACTTTCAGTCAGCTCCTCTGATCTTGCTTTGAAATCATTACAACTGTACTCCTCAAGTGCGCATTAAAAACTGTGTTCTTATTGTTGTCATTGCGTAGGTGTATGGCGTGTGGAGGGCGAAATCTTTATGCTGAGGGAGAGGATGGGTTTTTAAGCTACCTCAGGTATACGTTATATTGCCTGGCTATGTTTCATGGCATTGTTACAGAATTGTTGCCACTATTAAAAAATCAACCCATGTTCATAGAATGAAGTAAACTATTGTGTTGTTGTTTGAGTCATCAGTCCATAGACTGGTTTGATGCAGCCCTCCATGCCACCCTATCCTGTGCTAACCTTTTCATTTCGACGTAACTATTGCATCCTACATCTGCTCTAATCTGTCTGTCATATTCATACCTTGGTCTACCCCTACCGTTCTTGCCACCTACACTTCCTTCAAAAACCAACTGAACAAGTCCTGGGTGTCTTAAGATGTGTCCTATCATTCTATCTCTTCTTCTCGTCAAATTTAGCCAAATCGATCTCCTCTCACCAATTCGATTCAGTATCTCTTCATTCGTGATTCGATCTATCCATCTCACCTTCAGCATTCTTCTGTAACACCACATTTCAAAAGCTTCTATTCTCTTTCTTTCTGAGCTAGTTATCGTCCATGTTTCACTTCCATACAATGCCACGCTCCACACAAAAGTCTTCAAAAACATCTTTCTAATTCCGATATCAATGTTTGAAGTGAGCAAATTTCTTTTCTTAAGAAAGCTCTTCCTTGCTTGTGCTAGTCTGCATTTTATGTCCTCCTTACTTCTGCCATCGTTGGTTATTTTACTACCCAAGTAACAATATTCATCTACTTCCTTTAAGACTTCGTTTCCTAATCTAATATTTCCTACATCACCTGCCTTCGTTCGACTGCACTCCATTACTTTTGTTTTGGACTTATTTATTTTCATCTTGTACTCCTTACCTAAGACTTCATCCATACCATTCAGCAACTTCTCGAGATCTTCTGCAGTCTCAGATAAAATAACAATATCATCCGCAAATCTCAAGGTTTTGATTTTCTCTCCTTGGACTGTGATTCCCTTTCCAAATTTCTCTTTGATTTCCTTTACTGCCTGTTCTATGTAAACATTGAAAAGGAGAGGGGACAAACTGCAGCCTTGCCTCACTCCTTTCTGGATTGCTGCTTCTTTTTCAAAGCCCTCGATTCTTATCACTGCAGACTGATTTTTATACAGGTTGTAGGTAATTCTACGTTCTCGGTATCTGATCCCTATCATCTTCAGAATCATAAATAGCCTGGTCCAATCAACATTATCGAATGCCTTTTCTAGATCTACGAATGCCATGTACGTGGGCTTGTCCTTGATTCGATCCTCTAAGATCAGACGTAAAGTCAGGATTGCTTCACGTGTTCCTACATTTCTTCTGAAGCCAAATTGATCTTCCCCCAACTCAGCTTCAACTTGTTTTTCCATTCTTCTGTAAATAATACGTGTTAAAATTTTGCAGGCATGAGATACTAAACTAATAGTGCGGTAGTTTTCACACCTGTCAGCACCGGCTTTCTTGGGAATAGGTATAACAACATTCTGCCGAAAATCGGATGGGACTTCTCCTGTCTCATACATCTTGCACACTAAATGAAATAACCTTACCATGCTGGTTTCTCCTAAGGCAGTCAGTAATTCAGAGGGAATATCATCAATTCCAGGTGCCTTGTTCCTATTTAGGTCACTCACAGCTCTGTCAAACTCTGACCTCAAAATTGGGTCTCCCATTTCATCAGCATCAACAGCCCCTTCATGTTCCAGGATGAAATTACCTACATCGTTACCTTGATACAACTGTTGGATATGCTCCTGCCATCTTTCTGCTTTGTCTTCTTTCCCTAGAAGTGGCTTTCCATCTAAGCTCTTAATATTCATGCACCTAGATTTCCTTTCTCCAAAGGTTTCCTTGATTTTCCTGTATGCAGCATCTACCTTACCCAGGACCATACAGCCTTCGACATCCTTGCACTTCTCCTTCAGCCATTCTTCCTTAGCTACCTTGCACTTTCTATCCACTTCATTCTTCAATCGCCTGTATTCTTTTCTGCCCTCTTCATTTCTAGCATTCTTGTATTTTCGTCGTTCATCAATCAGGTCTAGTATCTCCTGAGTTATCCACTGATTCTTAGTTGATCTTTTCTTCCTTCCTAACATTTCTTCAGCAGCCCTACTGACTTCATTTTTCATGACTCTCCACTCTTCCTCTACTGTGTTTCCTTCGGCCTTTTCATTTAGTCCTTGTGCAACATGTTCTTTGAAACAATCCATCACACTCTTTTCTTTCAACTTGTCTAGATCCCATCTTTTTGCATTCTTTCCTTTCTTCAATTTCTTCAACTTCAGATGGCATTTCATGACCAACAAGTTGTGGTCAGAGTCCACGTCTGCTCCTGGGAAAGTTTTGCAATCCAACACCTGGTTTCTGAATCTCTGCCTAATCATAATGAAGTCTATTTGATACCTTCCAGTGTCTCCAGGTTTCGTCCACGTATACAGCCGTCGTTTGTGGTGTTTGAACCAAGTATTGGCGAGGACTAAATTATGGTCAGTGCAGAATTCAGCCAGCCGACTTCCTCTTTCATTCCTTTGTCCCAATCCAAATTTTCCTACTGTACTACCTTCTCTTCCTTGGCCTACCACTGCGTTCCAGTCTCCCATCACAATTAGATTCTCGTCACCTTTTACATATTGTATTAAATCTTCTATCTCCTCATATATTCTTTCAATTTCTTCATCATCCGCTGAACTAGTAGGCATATAGACCTGCACTATTGTGGTGGGCATTGGTTTGGTGTCTATCTTGGCGACAATAATTCTTTCACTATGCTGGTCGTAGTAGCTTATCCGCTGCCCTATTTTCTTATTCATTATTAAACCAACTCCTGCATTACCCCTGTTTGATTTCGTGTTGATAATTCGGTTGTCGCCTGACCAAAAATCCTGTTCTTCCTGCCAACGTACTTCACTTATACCAACTACATCTAACTTTAGCCTATCCATCTCCCTTTTCAGATTCTCTAACCTACCACAACGATTCAAACTTCTAACATTCCACGCTCCGACTCGCAGAATGTCAGTATCCATCTTCCTGATGATCGCCCCCTCTCGTGTAGTCCCCACCCGGAGATCCGAATGGGGGACTAGTTTACCTCCGGAATATTTTACCCGGGAGGAAGCCATCATCAGTACATCATTCATACAGAGAGAGCTGCATGTCCTCGGGAGGTGGTTACGGCTGTAGTTTCCCGTTGCTTTCAGCCGTGTAGCAGTATCAACACAGCTAAGCCATGTTGAGTATTATTACAAGGCCGTATCAGTCAATCATCTAGACTGCCGCCCTTGTAACTACCGAAAGGCTGCTACCCCCCTTTCGTTGAACCATTCGTTAGTCTGGTCTCTCAACAGATACCCATCCGATATGGTTGCACCTGCGGCTCGGCTATCTGCATCATTGGGACACGCAAGCCTCCCCACCGCGGCAAGGTCACATGGTTCGTACTAAAATAGTGAAATAACACATCAGTTTCCGGAGGTATAACGCAGGAAACAGAATCTGTGTGTGCATGCAACATAATAACCTCACAAAGGAGTTACAACTCTTGGTTCTTGTTACTGATTTTGATTCAAAACATGAAGTAAGCTGTCAACTTATACGTAACCTAAAATGTTGGGATTACATGGTAGTTCTAGAAGAATTGCAAGGCAGGAACAGAATCTTCAATCCTATATCCTCTTTGCTTCAAACTACATGCAGAAATCAGAAAGGAGTCTATGTAATAGTACTCGGAGTATTAAAGAATGCAGAGAAGGAACACAACTCCTCTTTGTTTAGACATTGCCTCGGATTGGTCACCTTGTTGAAGGCATAGTACAACCTTTCCCCCAGTTAGTGAACAAAATAAATAAATACCATGATTATTTAATTGAAATATATCTGTTTTTGTCCCTTCTAACATCCTCAGAAGTTTGAGTATTGATTTTTTATACAACCCTGTATAGATAGGCAGTCATCTTATACAGGGACCAAGTGAGTTGGCTGAGTGGTTAGGGGCGCACAGCTGTGAGCTTGCATTCAGGAGATAGTGGGTTTGAACCCCACTGTTGGTCGGCAGGCCTGAAGATTGGTTTTCCTTGGTTTCCCTTACCTTAATTAAAGTCACAGACAGTTTCTTCCCACTCTCAGCCCTTTCCTATCCTACCATCACCGTAAGACCTATCTGTGTCAGTACGACCTAAAGCCAATTGGAAAGAAAAAAGTCTTTATCCGGGGCAGAAGTGAAGTTCCGTGATGATTCGATGGCTGGTTACATATTTAAAACTACCATTTTTATGCTACTTCTAACTGATGCAGTATGTTCACTTGTAACAACCAACCTCTAAATGCCACAGTGTTGCTGTTACTCCACATTTTTAAGGGAATTGTTTGCAATGTTGCCAACCGCATTCATAAAATATCACTTTACACAAAGTATTCTGTTCAGCTTATGACTTGCCGTGATATGTGACATCGTCAGAGTTGTGATTCTGTTAAAAACTTGGAATTTTTCTTCTGATGTCCAAAATATTAGAATTTGTTTCTGTTTAGTAAACGGTACTAAACAGAAACAATCTTATGTTAAATGACCATTGTAGCCATTGTTCTGTTCTGATAACCTCTAGCTTATGGTATGATTACCATATAGCACACTGTTAAAATTTTATATAAGACTTCAAAATCTGGGAGTGATGACAAAGTCTTGTATTATGGTCTCTCATATCTAACTGTAGAGGAAAAGAAACACATCTAACAAATGACTTCCTGTATTAATTTTAATGATGCAGTAAGCGTTGTATCAGTCTTTCTATCGCACACATTTGTACATTCTTATTTCATTGTCACTAATCGTATGCATGGTGATCCATTATGTTGTCTAATCTTTTCAGTTTTCTAAATGACTCGTCGTACAGAGAAGCTATTGAAAATTCAGCCACCTACAACACTCGCTTATGCATTGAACGAAGGTTACGAATGCCATTCCTTGATTCACAGACTGGTAAGTGTAGTCTATTGGTTTTTTAAAATCTGCTTTTTACTCTTTGGAAGTAATAGAACAAATGTTTGGGTCCAGTTTTATAGGATTATTGTTTTGTTAAGAAAAAGGCTGTTGGAAAAAAGTAGTAGTAGTTTTTTTAAGGTAGATGCTCCTGGTTTTTGAACCAATGTCCTATACTTCTGTTTTCAATAGAAATCTCATGAGGAGTTGTTCTTTCATCATTTACTTGTTTGAAGATCTGTGACTTGTGAGGATGTTTGCCTAGTTATACTTCCTTTTAAAACAATAATCACCACCAAATCATCATCTCTGACTAGTGTGCATGATAGACCCTGACAGGTTAAAGTAGTTTTAAAAACCAGAAACCAGTTCAGGTTTATTAGTTTAAATAACAGTCCTGTGAATATCTGCCTGTAGTTATTTTCACAACATTTGATTTGCATATAAACTTTTGATGCAGGTTATTCCAAAGGAACTTAAACTGCTACTTCAGTTGTGGAATCTAGCTGCTGTACTGGTATAGTGTATATATTTTATTGAAAGTTAACAGTCTTAAAATTTATATCAATAGGCAACAATACATTGATCCCAGAAATCTGGTAATTGATCAGGTTACTATATTGGATGGATCTCTTATTTAGTTTGTCAGAGAAATCTCCTTTTTAAATATCAAAAGGAGATCCACATCTGTAGTAGTAGTAGTATCCAGTTCATTGGCTGAATGGTCAACATTGCAGCCTTTGGTTCAGTGGGGACCCGATTTTAAGTTTTGGTCGGGTTGGAGGTTTTAGCTGCCTCTTGTTATTTCCTTGGGGCTTGGGGACTGTGTGTTTTTGTTCATCTCAATACACATTTCGTCATAAACATACAACAGACCATGACAGAGAGACACAATTGTGAATATACTACATGTAGGGTTGGCATCGGGAGGAGTATCTGACTATAAAACTTGGTCATGTCCAGATGTGTGACTCATTTGCACCTTCAACCTCACTAGGATGTTGGATTATAGTTATAAATAGTGATAGGTAAAATAGTTTATGATATTTCAGTATACATATATGTAATCACTTAAATAGGTGGCAGGCAGTTATGTTTCTTTTTTTTGATGGAATAGGAAAGGCCTAGGAGTTGGAAGGAAGCAGCCATGACCTTAATTAAGGTACAGCCCCAGCATTTGCCTGGTGTGAAAATGGGAAACCATGGAAAACAATCTTCAGTGCTGCCGACAGTGGGATTCGAGCCCACTATCTCCCGGATGCAAGCTCACAGCCACGCGCCTCTAACTGCATGGGGCAGTTATGTTTAATGGAGACTGTAGGAGATGATACTATAGTAATTGCCACGTAAGGCAATACCCCAGAAAGTAAATATCGCCGCCCGATGCTCTTCTTTTCTCTTTTTTGTAATGGCTGATCACTGCTGCCAAATTGCCTGGTTACATATTAAAATCACCAGGCATAACCATAACAAACTAACCTCAATGTAAACACCGATAATGAATGTTTCCCTACCCTAGTAAATGATAAAAGTTAAGATGAAATAAATCAAGATATTCATAATTAAGTCGATTTCCATGCTCAATGAGGAATTAAGGAAATATATACACTTTCTCACTCAAATTAATGTTACATATATCTGTCTTTATTTTGATATAAGTAGGCATACCATAACCATATTCTTGAAAAGAGGGGCGTGTTAAACGATGCAATTTATTTAATAAGTCTTTGCAGTGTGATTTTCAAAAGTTCCAGACATCCAATGACTTCCCTTTCTTTTGCGCGAACATTTCCTTCTCTCTTTAATACCGGTAACCAGTAAGGAGAGAGATTATTGGGCATATTTTCAGCCTGCAGGCTGGTTATATCTTCAAACTTGTCAGGAAACATATAGGAATACTAATGTGCCAAGCTCCGTGAACGGAAATTAGGTCAGCTTTCAAGTTCACTGCGGATTTGAAAATAATAATGTTATAAGTTCTACTGCCAAAATTTCGTCCCGCAAGAGTTATTTCATGTACCGGTAGATCTAGACATGAGACTGGCGTATTTGAGCACTTTCAACATTTCACACAAACTATGTTATTAAATGCATTATCCGAACATGCCACAATTCTACTTACCTGGTATTAGCCAAATAGATTTACAATCCCACAGAAAAAAAAAAATGCTTTAAATATTCTCGCAAATGTGACTTTAACGGCAATGCGGTGGCAACATGCAATTCACGCTAGAACAGTAATTGAACGTTGCCAACGTGCCAGATTAACGGTAAATGTAAGACGTCGTATCGGCAAGTAGGGTCCTTAAACTGTATGGTTACCGACACTGAAAAAGACCTGCAAAATACCCAACAGCAAGAAAAGTAACTATAAATCAATACCTTAATATTACAGGGGAGAAAGTGTAAGGTTGCACTCTTAGGGTACGTCCTTACACGGAGAGGACTATACTACTACTACTACTACGACTACTACTACTACTACTACTACTACTACTACTACTACTACTACTACTACTACTACTACTACTACTACACCTTCCCCCGTGAGGAGGCTGCCACAAGGACACAGTATATCAATGCCAAAAATTATGTCTCTTAGAAAGTCATTGGCAAAAATAGTAGGATGTCTTGGATATGAAAGAACAGAAGGTTTTGAAAACAATTAAGAAATACAGTATAATGTAATGTTCATCAAATGCTTTACAAGTAATTTTGTAGTATGGTTAGTGGACCTCGTATTGCTGCTATAGTGATGTTGTGAAGTTGTGCCTGGTTGAGTCCAAGAGAATCCCACACATGTATGAGAAATTTAGGAATTGCTCCCCGAGCACTGATCATGAGTCCATGGACAGAGATGTGATTCCTCTGGCCTATGGTGATGTGCAAAATTGAAATTGAATGAAATTGATGCGAGTTATTCTGGTGGATATCACATCTTGCCTTTGATCTTCATATGACCTTTGGTTTCCTCCTGTTGCTCTCTAAAAAACATTTACATTCTTTCTCAACTCTTTTATACTATTTGACTTTTATATTGTTGAACGTATTGGATAGGGGAAAGAGTTCAGTCTGCACAACCAAGAATATTTGCCTGATGAAGCTGCACATCCGCTGTATACCCGAGGCAGAGAAGTTTCCAAGATTAACGCAACAAATGGTACCACATTATAGTGAGCTGTTCATTCGGTTTATAACCCTGATATCGAAGGCATTTGTTTTGTTTTGCACCTGATTTTTTTTTTTCATATTGTTATCGTACATAATCCACTCCTTGCCACCACTCATTTCAGGAAAGTATTATATTGATTGTGTCTCAACAAAGAATTACAAATAGACCGGTGTTGAACCAAATTGTGTTCACTCAGTTCATGTGATATCCAAATATTGACAGCAAAGAACATGACCAAGCCTCTTCAGATGATTCCTCATATTACAAGTTTTTGTGCTAAATCCTTTGTTGTTATCCTTGGGTTTTCCAAGTAACTGCTTCAGTCTTTCTGTGTCAGTACTCATTGGTCTTCTGGTGAGAGATTTGTCTTTAAAGAAAAATTCCCACAGTGAATCTGAAAACTACTTCCAGCATGTCCAATCATTTACAGCCTCTTTACCATAAACAGCACAAATATACCTCTCTGAATTTGTACAGCAGGTTTTTCCTGGCAATAATAAAAAAGTATAGATGTCTAAAATGCTCCTTTAAACTTTCTGTGTTGACAAACACTGAACTAGTCAGAGTATAACAATAGATGCTTGCGATATCACCATTGTAAACCGAATGAACAGCTGACTGTGTCATTGTAATTCTTAGTTATGGTGATTTTGGCAACTACTCAGCCTTGTCTGTGTAGCAGATATGCAGCTTTACCAGGCGAATATTTGTGGTTGCGGAATTAACTTTTCCCCGCCCAATAATTAAAAAACTGACTGATCAAAGTTAGATATTTCAGAAGAGTAGATTGTGGTCTTAATGGCATACTGTGCTGAGAGCTTGCAATCTGATATCTTGGAACTTGAAAATAGGTGCAGCAAGTATGATATGAAATTTGGCATTTCCAGCACTTAAGTGATGTCATTAGGGAAGAAACCCAAGAGAATTGAATGTCAGGTTGGGAATACCAAGCTGGAACAGGTTGATCATTTCAAGTATTTAGGGTGCATATTCTTCCAGGATGATAGTATAGTAAGTTATATTGAATAAAGGTGAGCAAAGCTAACACTGCGAGCTCACATTTGTGATCAACAGTATTCTGTAGGAAAGTAGACAGCTCCTGGACGAAATTTTCTTTACGCCGGTCTGTTTTTAGACTGACTTTGCTGTAAGGGAATGAAAGCTTGGTGGACTCAAGATATCTTATTCGTAAGTTAGAAGTAGCAGACAATGAACAGGTCTGAACAATGGCAGGAGTGTGCTCGGAATGAGGACGTAAAGGCTAAGTTAGGAATGAACTCGATGGATGAAGCAGTTACGCATGAACCGCCTTTGGTTTTGGGGTCATGTGAGGCGAATGAAGGAGGATAGATTACCTAGGAGAAGAATGGACTCTGTAATGGAGGGTAAAAGAAGTAGAGGGAGACAAGATGATGATGATGATGATGGTTAGACTCAGTTTCTAAAGATTTAAATATGAGGTAGGGAACTACACGAGGCCACAGAGCTAGTTACAAATAGAGGATTGTGGAGGCCTTTGGTAACCTCACAGAGGCTTGCAGACTGAACGCTGAAGGCTATAACAGTATATAATGATATATATATTGAACCCTTTCCTATTTCCTCAGAGTCCCCGATGATCTCCCTAACATTTATAGCTATGGTTTTGTGGGATACTCTAATCGTATCTATTACTTCCTCGGTTCCCTGAAGTGCTCATCTCAATTGCTTCAGACTTCTGGTTGATTATACTGTTCACCTCGTGCTTCACTTGGTCATCCCCTGCGGGTGGTGGGGGATGCAGAATTAGAATACACCAACGGTATCCCCTGCCTGTCGTAAGAGGCAACTAAAAGGGGTGACCTAGGCACGGACATGGATTGCGGTTTGGTATTATGTGTTGGACCCCTTTGGATGGGAGGGGCTGAATACATTAACATTTAATCCCTGTCTGTTGTAGAAGGCGACTAATAGGGTCATGTGGTCATCGGTCCCATCTTTATTTTTTTAACATTTTCTTGAGGGCCATGTGGTCATCGGTCCCATCTTTATTTTTTTAACATTTTCTTGAGGGCTATTTGTAGACCAATTCAAAATTCTTGATGTGTGTGCTGCTCGGAGATGGGCCTCCTACGCGTGCGATTATGCCCAAAGGCCCGCGCGTGACCGCCCAGGAATCCTGCGGGTGGGAGCGCCATGTACCCGTGCATTAGTATCCGCCTGACAACGTAGGTCCCCACATAGCCGAATGCCAGAAGAACATATTTTTATTAATTGTTTTTTCTTTTTTTCTTATATTTATTACTCTGTACACACTATGGGGTACATGCTGTTATGGGTGATTGGAGGAAGGAAGTCCTAGTGCTCATTGCCTCAATCATTCCGTATTAGGCATTGTCCAACATCGGACCCCGGGCAATACCTGCTACGACAAGGTGAGTATTGCCTTGGCTGCTTGGTTCGGCTACAGAGGCCCCTGATTGGAGTGGTTAGCATTTGGGGAGGATGATTTCGAGCATGGCTTCGAAACGTCTTAAGGTGGTCCCCCACCGAAGTCTTTAATTTTTGATTCCTTTAAGGTTTCAACCCCCTGGGAACATCCGCAGCGTGAAGAAATGCGATCCAGCTTCCCTAGGTTTCTGGTTGCTGCCAGAACTGATGGGAGTGACTTCAAGCTGGTAAAGTCTATTTTGTTTAGTAGGTGTCTACGGCGAACTGGAAGATCTGGAAAAATGCGTAATGGTAGTTTGTTGCTAAATACGCGCACTGCCGTGCAAGCTCATTGGTTGCTCAAGTGCGATCACTTTGGCGATACTCCCATCAAAGTGGAGGAGCACAAGACCTTGAATCTGGTTCGTGGAGTTATCATCCACAGAGATCTCATCTTGAACACTTGACGATGAGTTGGTGGAAGACATAAAGCACCGTGGCGTGACACATGTCCAGCATATTACGTGCGAAGTCAACGGTGAAGACGCCATGGGTGCATTCTTTGTCTCCTTTAAATTGTCCGTGTTACCAGAAAAGGTCAAGGTAACAACCTGTCGCTGCGATATGAGGCTGTACAATCCGCCTCCCATGCGCTGCTATCAATGTCAGAGGTATCTCATTGCTTGAATCAGTTTGTATGTGGTACATGTGCCAGAGGAACTCACAGCGCGGAAGAGTGTACAACTCTTTACAGGTGCACTAACGCCGTGTTCTTCATTCACCCCGAGATTGGAACTGTCCAGTATATCTCGGTGAGAAGATCCAGGAGATCAAGACCCTGGATGCTCTTTCCTGCCAGGAAGCGTACCGTAAGTTCAATTCTATGAATGCTCCCTGCAAGATGCTAGTATAAACGAAGATGGCACAGAGTCTTCCAGGTTTGTTGTTTACATGTTCTCAATCTGTTACGATCGCTGCGCCCAAGGTGGCTGTGCTCCTGTTAGCAAAGCCGCGAAGAGTAAAAGCTCGAAGGGCGGGACCACTCCACCTTCGACCACAAACAAGTCTGTGCTGGCAGGGACCCCTAAGCCTGCCAGCACAGCAGGGGTGGAAGGTCAAGTCTCCCCTCACCAAGAGGTCGGCATCTACATCCGTAGATGTAGAGGAAAGCTCGACGTTCATCCCGTTGTTGACGGATGGTGGAGGTGGCATAGTTGACCAGGGCTGGAAAATTATCTCCCAGCCCGTCTAAACAAGAAAAGAAGGCGGAGAAGAGCGCCCCTACCAGGAGCTTTTGCATTTCTCCTGCGAAAGGGAAATCATGCCCTCCATCTGGAGGGTATGAATCAGCGCCAGCAGGTACGCCTGTTCCAAAATCTGCACACTCCCCTTGTAGGAGGACATCCCCCCCAAAGCGCTGAAGTTCTGGACGTCAGTCCCCTCGTCCGTCTATATCTCTCTTAGTCCACACTATGTCACTATTATGATAGGGATCTTGCTGAGATGCGCCAGCTGATTAGTGAGTATTCGATGAGTATAGTCTGCATTCAGGAAACTAATCTCAGACCTGGTCATACGGTCTTGAGAAATTTCAGACTATACTCGACAGAACAGCATTATGCTAACCGATCTTCTGGTTGCGTTGGCATTTTTGTCCGTTCTGATATCTAGTATAGTGAAGAGGTTCTACTAAGAACCACAATGGAGGCTGTAGCAGTTCGCGTTCCGCTACCTGTCATAACAACAGTGTGTAATGTTTATTTTCCTCCAGGCCAGCCTCTTAATATAAACGATGTAACTGATCTTATAGATCAGCTTCCACTTCTATTCCTCCTATTGGGTGATTTTAATTCCCATCACTCGATATGGGGCTCTGAAACGCCTTGCCCCAGGCGAAGGGAGTTGGAAACGTTAGTAAGAGAGCTGGATTGATGTATTTTGAATACAGGTGAACCAACTCATTTCAGTGTATATTATGTCACATACTCTTGCATAGACATCAGTCTATGCAGCCGAACGCTGGTTCCCCTGTTTCAATGGAATACACACAATGATCTCTGTGACAGTGACAATTTTCCATTATTCTTACTTTGTTGAAACAGAAATCCGTTGAGGCTCCTCCTCGATGGATACATAAACATGCTGATTGGCCAAACTTCACATCACTAGCTGTCTTAAAAACGTGACCAGGTGGAGCGTAGATGGTGATATCACTTACATAACACAAGTTATTCTTGCTTCTGCTGAGGAGTCTATTCCATCATTTCAGGGACTACTCGCCGAAAACTCGTTCCTTGGTGGAACAAAGAAATTGCAGCAGCTATCAAAGAATGCAGTCTCGCTCATAAACACTATCGTAGGCAGCCTACTGTGGCCAGTTTGGTAACATTTAAGAAACTCTGTGCTAAGGCACAAGTTCTTATTCAACAGAGTAAGAAAGCTTCGTGGGAGAGATGTGTCATCTATGACGTCACATACTCCAACATCTGAAGTGTGGACTAAACTTCAATGTATTTCGGGTATCCAAGGATCACCTTCTGTATCGGGAATTTCCATTGCAGGCAGTATCGTCACTGAACCGCTCTCAATTGCTAACCATCTTGTCAGTCATTTCGCGGATGTGTCTGTCTTCGGGAATCACCATCGTGATTTCCTCACTCTGAAGCGGGAGGCAGGACGCCATCACCTTAGTTTTGCCACTCAAGCTTCAGAGGACTATAACGTGCCCTTTCTGGAGTGGGAAGTCCGCAGCGCCTTGGCACTTTGCAAGGATATGTCTCCTGGGCCAGACAATGTCCGTGACCAGGTGTTGAAACACTAGTGAGGATAGTCTGTTACATCTCCTTCATGTGTTCAACCGAATCTGGATAGAGGGTGAGTTTCCGTCTCAGTGGCGAGAGGGCATAGTAATTCCTGTCCTCAAGCCTGACAAAAATCCTAAGTATGCAGGAAGTTACAGACCTATTTGTCTTACTAACTGTTTGTGTAAGCTATTTGAGAGGTTGTTAAATCGCCGACTTGTGTGGTGTCTGGAGAAACAAGAACTTTTGTCCGAATACCAGGGAGGGCATATTCGCAATACCACATTCAAGAAAATAGAGTCCCGCAGTGATCGGTTCGTAGTGTCACTCTGTTCGCGATTGCCATAAACGGTATTGTCGCTGCTGCTGGTTCAGCAGTAATACCGTCACTATATGTAGACGATTTTGCTCTGTATCATTGCTCGCATAATAGGCAGTCGCAGAGCGACAATTACAACAAGCTATTAGGAGAGTGGAACAGTGGACTTTAGAGCATGGCTTTCGGTTTTCAACCGCAAAGACCTCTGTTGTGCACTTTTGTTGGAAGTGCACTTTTCACTCGCATCCTGAGCTTTATTTAGGAAATGTCACTTTTCCCATAGTTACCACCAATTTCTTGGGCTCCTTTTCGATAGCAAATTATTGTGGGAACCACATGTGCAGCAGTTAAATGTGCAGTGCACTAAGAAGTTGAATATTTTGAAGTTTCTTAGCACTACTAATTGGTGCTCCTACGGTTTTATAGCGCACATATTTTATCCAGGTTATACTACGGCAGTGCAGCATATGGATCAGCAAGGCAAAGCGTCCTTGCGAAACTGAATAGCATCCACCACAGCGGGGTAAGGTTGGCAACGGGAGCTTTTCGTACAAGCCCCATTGCTAGCCTGCTCGCTGAATTTGGTGTGCTACCTTTACACCTGAGGCGCCAGCAAATGCTTCTGTCCTATGCTGCAAATTTGCCACAGATGCCACTTCAGTTTAAGATATTACCAAAATTTATTAGGATCAACCTATTCAGTACAATTGAATTTCCAAAGTTAGGGAAGAGACATGTTTTGCCCTTTAAAAGGGCATCATCAGCCTTTTTACACTCATACTCAAAGATAAAAATCAGGATCTTGATTGTCATGGTAAATAAAAATGAGAATATAAGATTGGAATGAGTATTATACAATGTGAGAAATTGTTGTGAGTTCTTAAATAATAATTTACAATTGAAATTTCATATAAAATGTTTGCGAAGAAAAGGTTGAAGTTGGTATGATATTACACTAGTAATTTTAATTTTATAAAATAGACGAAACTAGGCCTTAACCACATAATAACAAGAAGGTCTATGGCTAAAGTTGCCATATCAATGTTCGAGTGAAATTCAGCTGGAAGTAACTTGATTTACATGTTGAAGAGAAGGTTAAAGGACCTTAGTAGCCATTTAAGATGACACTGAAACTTTCTTGTTGAAAACTTGTAATATTAAACTGTAGTATGGCGCTATGTAGATTATAAATTTGGATCCACTAATCCATTAATCTCGTTATTTACGAAGTGGGTTCGCGGTCTCCGTTATTTTGTTGAAGGAGTGATAAAGAGTTCATAATTGAATGTTGCCGTATAGATCTTCGCTAACTTGTATACTCGGGCTTCTCGGAGGGAAGCAGTGGTATTTTGTCATCTTCAGATCGGCCACGGTATAGCAACGCACTCCTATTTACAGAAAGGAGAACCTTCTCTGGTGTGCACTTGCAGCGATCATCTTACCGTGGTACACATCCTTATGGAGTGTGTGGACCTGATTGATCTGCGCCGTGGTCTAAAACTCCCGAGTGCAATCTCCCTCTTCCTGCAAGATGATGAGCAGTCAGCAGACCTTGTCATCCGAATATGAGGGATAGTGTTTTGTTTTATCGTATACAAATGTAGTGTTTTGTGTTAGTCTTTGTATTATTGTACACTACGTTTTATTAATTTGACTCTATTTTAGTTTGTGTTTGTCTATTTTAATGTGTTTTTTTTAATTTAGTAATTTGCATGATATATTATTGAATTTTAAGGCAATGTCTTATTCTACCATTTCCCATCATCTTTGATTTTACCGAAAATGAGGCATTGTGATTGAGATCCACTGATTATCTTAAATTCACCATCATTATTCATCTTCATTTGTTTTAAATTCTAGTCAGTGGATACATTTTAAAATTTTAATTGTCATATCATATCATCCATCTTGTACCATTAGGAGCCAATGACCTTACTGTGGATGTTAGGTCCTGTTAAACAACAAGCATCATCATCATTATCATCTTCACTTGGTCAACTTTGGTGTGTACAGCCTTCATTTCCACTGATAAACAATCAATCAATCAATCAATCAATCAATCAATCTATACTGATCTGCACTTAGGGCAGTCTCCCAGATGGCAGATTTCCTATCTGTTGTTTTCCTAGCCTTTTCTTAAATGATTTCAAAGAAATTGGAATTTTATTGAACATCTCCCTTGGTAAGTTATTCCAATCCCTAACTCCCCTTCCTATAAATGAATATTTGCCCCAATTTGTCCTCTTGAATTCCAACTTTACCTTCATATTGTGATATTTCCTACTTTTAAATATGCCACTCAAACTTATTTGTCCACTAATGTCATTCCACGCCATCTCTCCGCTGACAGCTCGAAACATACCACTTAATTAGAAATAGGAATATATATATATATAAGTTAGTTTTAAGTAGAGATGTGTTTTATAAACTAATTTTAAGACCTAAAACATATCTTTTTAGACATACAATTGCATTGTTGCACGTAGTGATATACACGCCAGATCCCGTTTCGACATGCCCCATTTGGATGTGACCAAATGTTTGTCATATGGCATTCCCTAGACAATGTAATCTTAATCATAGCTTCATGACACAGATGTGAATGTATTGTTCAGCTGAAGATGACCCTATGTAAGGGGTCGAAACCGGTCCTGTAGCATAATAAGTACAATAAATATTAATAGGTGGAAATCGTCAATACGGAAATGAAGATTATAAATTACGACAAACCACTTAGTCAAGCAGCTCGTCTCCTTTCTCCCAAGTCTTCCCAGCCCAAACTTTGCAACATATTTGTAACGCTACTCTTTTGTCGGAAATCACCCAGAACAAATCGAGCTGCTTTTCTTTGGATTTTTTCCAGTTCTTGAATCAGGTAATCCTGATGAGGGTCCCATACACTGGAACCATACTCTAGTTGGGGTCTTACCAGAGACTTATGTGCCCTCTCCTTTACATCCTTACTACAACTCGTAAACACCTTCATAACCATGTGCAGAGAGATCTGTACCCTTTATTTACAATGCCATTTATGTGATTACCCCAATGAAGATCTTTCCTTATATTACCATCTAGATACTTACAGTGATCCCCAAAAGGAACTTTCACCCCATCAACGCAGTAATGAAAACGAGAGGACTTTTCCTATTTGTGAAACTCACAACCTGACTTTTAACCCCGTTTATCAACATACCATTGCCTGCTGTCCATCTCACAACATTATCAAGGTCACATTGCAGTTGCTCACAATCTTGTAACTTATTTATTACTCTACACAGAATAACATAATCCGCAAAAAGCCTTATCTTTGATTCCACTTGTTTGCTCATATAATTTATATATAAGAAAACATAAAGGTCCAGTAATACTGCCTTGAGGAATTCCCCTCTTAATCATTACAGGGTCAGATAAAGCTTTGCCTACTCTAATTCTCTGAGATCTATCTTCTAGAAATATAGCAACTCATTCAGTCACTCTTTTGTCTAGTCCAATTGCACTAATTTTTGCCAGTAGTCTCCCATGAATCACCCTATCAAATACTTTAGAGAGGTCAATCGCGATACAGTCCATTTGACGTCCTAAAGGACACTGTATGTACGAGGAAATTAAGGTAAGCCGCATGTTTCACATTCCGTTAGCATGCTTGAGTTGAGAAGGGCTATTAAAAGTCCCCCTCCTTGCTCCCTCCCTCACCCCCCAGCGTTCCTCTGTAGGACAGTCCCCCAACACTCTCCCTCCACAGCCCTTTCACCGGAACATACGTCTGGAAGGACACGACCTGCCACTGACCGTTCCTCAACACTTTCTACTTCCTATTCTACCCATACCATTTTAGAGAAGGAACTGATGTCATTTAATCGCGCCCTGTTGTGTGCGTATGTCAACAGCCAATCCATCGTTGCTCACCTCGACGAACTGAAGATGATATTTGAAGACAGTCCAATTCATATCGCTGCTATAAGCGAGAGTTGGCTCCGTAGTTCGATTCCCGCAAGCATGGTTGACATATCGGGCTATGATATTCACAGGCATGATCGGACGAACAGACGGGGTGGTGGGGTCGCCCTATATTGTAAATCAATGCTCAAGAGTAAAGTTGTTCACACGTCTACTCCTGCTGTAAAAAGGGCTCCTGAATATATGTTCGTAGAGGTGCTTGTCAATTCTGTAAAAGTACTTGTAGGAGTAGTATATAGGCCTCCTGACGCAGTGCGAGACTTCCATGACTTAGAAGACAGCTTACTGAGACTGCTACCATCATACGAGCACGTGATACTTTTTGGGGACTTTAACATCAATTTATTAACTCTGAATAACGACGCCTCACGACTACAAAATATTTTTAAATCGTGTGACATGACTATATTACCCCTTAAACCCACCCACCATGTCCATACTTCCACTATTTCCGCTGATACACTCATAGACCAAGTAATAACAAATAACCCTCAAAAAATCCTTCACCACGGTCAAGTATCTGTTCCTGACATATCTAAACATGACCTCATATACTTAGCATACTCTCTTCGCGTGCCGAAGTACCGAACGAAATATGTAACGTTTAGAGACTTTAAAAGGATGAATTTAATACAACTGAGACAAGATGCACAACTCTGCCCCTGGAATGACATAATGATGAAGAGTGACATTGACGAGAAAGTGGAAATATTTAATTCACATTTACATGAATTGTACAACAAACATGCACCAAAGCGTTCTGTGAGAGTAACACGTCCACCCTGCCCTTGGCTGACTGCTGATGTTAAGACTATGATGAAAGAACGAGACGCACTACACCGACGCTATAAGCAGACTCAACTAGCTGACGTACATGAGCAGTACCGTGTTCTTCGAAACCGAATTAAGCTTGTAATTCGTAACAAGAAATTTAATTATTTCCAGCATTTAAACAAAAGCATTAACACTGGTTCCACATGGCGACAACTTCGGTCACTGGGTATTGGCAAACCACTTGCGAAGCATACTGATCCCGAGGTGTCCCTTGATGAGCTAAATACATATTTCTCCACGGAACGTCTAACTCCTGACACAACGACAGTACAAAACACCATTGACAATATATTAAGGCAACAATCCCCAGTCCGTCCTGCATTCGAATTTGATATCGTTACAGAACATGAAGTAAGAAGGGAAGTTAATTCAATAAAATCTCACGCAACAGGAGCTGATGAAATTCCCATTTCATTTGTGACTTACATAATCGACATAATACTGCCCATTTTTACGCATTTACTTAATACCTGTCTTACTTCCGGCAAAATCCCAATTAAATGGAAAGATGCACTCATTGTGCCTGTCCCAAAAGTCTCTCCTGCAAGCAATGCATCTGACTACCGACCTGTCTGCATCCTCACAGCACTTTCTAAGGTTCTGGAGAAGATAATGCATAAACAAATTGTTAAATACCTGGAAAAATATTCTGTACTTGATCCCTTACAGTCTGGTTTTAAGAAAGGACACAGTACTGCAACTACACTAATCAAAATCACGGATGACATTAGACGGGCTATGGACGAACGAAAACTGACTATACTTATCCTTCTAGACTTTAGCAGTGCGTTTGACACTGTAAATATAGACATACTGTTAGCTAAGTTACAAAAACTTCACTTGGCTCATTCTGCTATTCAGCTCTTGGGCTCATACCTCAAAAATAGACGACAGAAAGTTGTATCAAACATGAAGACTACAGAATGGAGGACTAAGCTATCTGGCGTTCCCCAAGGGTCTATTCTTGGACCTCTTTTATTCTTAATCTATATTAATGACATTTCTTCTCATCTGAACGACTGCAACTATCATCTTTATGCCGACGATCTTCAGATATACTCACACTTTAAGGTCCCTGACATTGACAAAGCAATCCACCATATGAACTCGACTTTAAATTCAATTAGCTCGTATGCTAAAGATAACTGCCTATTAATTAACCCGAAGAAAACCCAAGCAATCATAATAGGACAAACTAGACTTTTAAATACGCTAAACATCATACAGCAGCCTAACCTCATGCTCTGTGGTGAAGCTATACCTTTTCAGAAGTCTGTAAAAAACCTAGGCGTTGTCATGAATGACTCATTAAACTGGAATGACCATATAACAAGTGTCTGCAGAAAAGTATATGCATCTCTTCACCCCCTAAAAATGAAACAATCCATTCTTCCGCACAGCATGAAAATAAAACTTATTCAAACCCTCATTTTTCCAATAATTTATTACTGTGATGTCGTATTAACCGATGCAACTGCAGAACAAACTATGAAACTTCAAAGGGCAATGAACTCTTGCATACGATTTATATTTTCTTTGAACTTTAGGACACATATTTCCCCTTATTATGAGAAGCTATCCTGGCTGAAAATTGATCAACTAAGAAATTTACATACTGCGACGCTAATTTTCCGACTTCTGAACGAATCTACACCTGAATACCTATCCTCACATTTTAACTTCCTCTCATCTTTCCATGAACATAATACCAGATCGACTTCTACCCTTATGATACCTGTTAATCATTCATCTGTATACAGCCACTCTTTCCAAGTGTCTGGGGCAAGGCTATGGAACACACTCCCTGTCAGTATACGTAATAGCACTTCAACAGTCTCATTTAAACGGTCTTGTCGAGATTTCCTCTTAAATACGTGACCAGCTTGTATGAATGTTAGTGTGTATGAGTGCAATTATGATTTAGAACTATTGTTAGGTGATGTAGATGTAGATAGGCTAGATAATATTAATCATTAAAAATAACAATTATAATCTATTATAATATTACTCCATAAATTTAAGTAGCTCCTAGGTTCTGCTAATGTTATTTTCCTAAGTATGTGATTATGTACTGTACGTAGTGGTTAAGTGTAAGAGAGGGCCGTGAGCCCTAACTTCGCCACATACAAAGGCATAAAATAAATAAATAAATAAATAAATAAATCCAAGATATCTGCTATATCTTGCTGGAATCCTACAAGTTGAGCTTCAGTGGAATAACCTTTCCTAAAATTGAACTGCCCTCTGTCGAACCAGTTATTAATTTCGCAAACATGTCTAATATAATGAGAAAAAATGCCTTCCCTAACCCTCTGTTCCTCTATTAAGTTGTAATGTCTTATGTTTGCTGTCGTCATCTGATGTCCGTAACTTATCTAATTCTTTGTTAAACTCAGCCCTAATTTCCTTATTGTATTATGACTTTCCCTAAGCTCACGGTGTATTTCGCGTGTCTCAGAAAACTGTCTGTCAATATCAACCTTAAGTTCTTTATGAGACTTGGTAAATTGTTCCCCAAGGTCTGCCTGTTTTTCACCTAAGCATTGGTTGAGTTTGTTTATGTCTGCTCTGAGTTCCTCACTGAACTCCTTGCAACTCCTGGATGAGTCGATCACCTTAATGTCTACTCACTCAGTGTTATCTTTTAACTTATCACTAGTGCTCTGCATTTGAGCCATCAACTGAGCACTATTGCTCTGTATCAACTCCATCATCTGAGCCAGATGACCCATGGTGATCTCAACCCCTTCTACTTCTCCTCCTCCTCCTCCTCCTCCTATCATTTTCAATATAATTAATACAGCGAATACACCAGTGAACAAAACTTGAACTGGGAATCAGCCTTCCATTTACTTGATAGATAAACGTCTTCTGAAAAGCCTAATATTGACAATGAAAATTCAAATCCATCAGTTACTATTTACTGTGATGTGAAAATAAGTGTAATCATAGTTGATCCACCAACTGTTACAAAAATCCTGAAATCTGTATTAAAATATTACTGTCTAACTTCTACCATAAATAATTTCACCCTCTAGGCCATGCATTAAATCTTGGATACAACTTTCAATGAACCAACATCCAAAGTCCAGTTCACTAGCTTAGAGTTTAATCCGAAATTCAAAAGCGCCTTACATGTCGGCTATCTTATCTAAGACCTAACTGAATATAAAACCTTCAATTTATTTTTCTATTGCCCTCCAGTCGTGCTCAGCTTTCTCGTTGAGCGTTAAGGAGTTCTTCCAGTGACTTGTCTTTTCATTTTAGCCTTTGATTCATGTATGTGCTTCTTAGTTTCCTCGTTTGACTTTACGAAGTACTTTACAGTGCCTACTATTTTATCAAGCCTTTTCAATAGGTGTTCATGATTTAAGTCCTTACCTAAGATAATGTAAGATCATCATCCATTCTGACGTATGCTCCCCCTTAAGTGACTTAAGTCATAACATTGGTGACATTTTAATGGTGCACAACGTGGCAAAAATTCTTCGTTGAGTGACTTAATCTTCCACAATGGGTAACCTTTTTCTGGCGTCATAACGTAAAGTAGGCTAGTGACTTATGACCCAACGTTGGGTGATATTTTAATGGTGTACAATGTGGCTAAAATTCCTTGTTGACTGACCTAAACTCCTATTTCTTATTTTTCATTTCTCAGTGACTTGAGCCTCATAACTGGAAGCCATTTTAATGAATCCTTTCCACCCCAAATGATAGAAAATTACTTGTTCTAGGTTTGGAGCATGTTAGTAGATCCTCTTGTCTCAGGGTGTGTTGATGGCTCTTCGTCACTTGGTGACATTTTTATCAGATATAAATTTAATTTTTGTTCCATATTGAAGTGCAAGTATAAGAATAAATTGACAATATAATACAATATATCAAGTAAATGATATTACATAAGTCTTGGGACTAGTTTCAGCCACTTAATGGCCATCTTCAGCCAAATAAAAATTAAACAGATTATGTGATAACTAAACATTATGTATAACAATGTTGCAGGAATAATTATAACATTAAACTGCATATAATAACAAAATTTATGGTTATGATCTTCATGTCATGATATGATGTCTTAAAGTTCACTTAGGACCTCAGGCAAGGAAGTAAATCTGGAATGATAGCCAGAATTAGGAATGAATAAACATACAGAAAATAAATTAAAAAGGAGAAAAAATGATTTATGAGACTCACTTCTGTCTGAAGTGAAATTTAACAATTTTAACAAGCACTGACTTGCTGGAGGAAGCAGGCAGGCCATGTAACAAAGGAGTGGGTAGGGAACAAGCAATGACTAGTGTTAAGAAGCAGGCAATGTAAACAAAAGAATAGATAGTTGAGGAGGGGAAGGGAAGGGGAAGGAGGAGAGAAGGGGTGTCTAAGGTGGGGCTGAAGGATGTGATAAGAGAGACTGCTGCTGAGATGGCAATTTAAAGAGATTATTATTTTTATCTGAGACATGATTACTAAAGATAGAAATTAAAAGGTGAAGTAAATGTTTGATTTCTCTGAAATTTCATTTAAATTGAAGTTAGGATTGAAAAACTGTTCCAGATGGATAAAACAATTTTCCCTAATATTGAGCAGGGGGCCTTTTTATAACTCAGAGAATTTTCATGTCTTGGTTTTTATTAGTGAACTTTGGTACTATCCCATGGCCATAAATCTGTTATATTTCAGTGCGTTAACATGCTCTAAGTATCTTGTATGGAAGCTCTTACTTGTTTGACAGACATAAGGTGCGTTACAATTATTACAATTAAGTCTATAAATATCTGACTTCGTGAACTTATTGCTATGATTAATAGAATTAGTACATACATCATACATACATACATACATACATACATACATACATACATACATACATATCCCACGTCGTTCCATCTTAAGCGATGGGTTGGTGAACGAGGCTTCTCCACCAGTTCCGGTCTCGGAACTTCTTCTTCGATGCTTCCCAAAGTATGTCCTCGCTGTTCAATGTCAATCTTCACCATTTTCTTGTACCTGAGTCTTGGTCGCCCTTGTGGTCTTTTGTCTTCAAGTTTTAGATCATACATTTGTTTCGGTAATCTGTTATCTCCCTTGCGTCACATATGTCCATACCATGTCGGTCGCTGCAATGTTCTTATGTCTGCAGTCGTACAACTTGAGCCTGTTTGTGGATTTCCTCATTACGGAATCTGTCCCTCCGTGTTTTACCGATCATGCTACAGACGTATCTTATTTCTGCTGCCTGGATTCTACTGGCATCTTTATTTCTCATGGTCATGGTCCATGTTTCACAACCATAGGTCAGGATTGGTACATATAATAGGTTTCATATATCACTCTCTTACATTTTGTTGGTCTTTTCTTGTTCCATATTATGTCTTTAACTATTTTGTAGAAGTTGCTACCTGTCTGAATTCTGCGGGAAATTTCCTTGTCTATAGAACCAGTATCAGAGATAACACTTCCAAGATATTTGAATTAATGGTACATCTGTAGCTGTTTCCCCTCCATTTCAATGTGTCCCACTGGTTGTCCGTATCTCTTCATGATTGTGTAAAATATCTGTGTTTCTGTTACAAGTTTTGAAGGCTATTTTGACATCTTTCTTTTTAAATATGTTTATGACTTGGTAGACTTGTTTATTATTAAACATAACAGTAGATAAAAAATTGTGACTTTTTTCTTTTGTTAAGGTGGTTGAAGGTTGGTGTTTCAATTATTTTCTCTATAAAGGAGCTGTTGTAGCCATTAAATTTAGCTATACTGCAAAGTTTTTAAGTTCTTTTTTTAGAAAGCGGGATGCTAAAAGTGCGGTGTACCATACTATGGTATGCTGCACATTTATGGACATGTGGGTGTATGGAATCTTGATGGAATGTGTTTACATTGCCTGCTTCCTAACACAAGTCATTGCTTCTTCCACTCCCACTCCTTTGTTACATGGCCTGCCTGCCTCCTCCACCAAGTCAGTGCTTGTTAAAAGTTAATTTTTAATTTAATTTAATTTATTTTTAATTTATTTTTTAATTTTTAAATTTATTTTGTGTATGTTTATTCATTCATAATTCTGGCTATCCTTCCAGATTTACTTCATTGCCTGAGGTCCTAAGTGAACTTTAACACATCATATCATGACACGAAGATCATAACCATAAACTTTGTTATTATGTGTAGTTTAATGTTGTAATTATTCCTGCAAAATTGTCTTTGTTATACATATGTTTTAGTTATCACATAATCTGTTTAATTTTTATTTGGCAGAAGATGGCCACTAAGTGGCCGAAACTAGTCCCAAGACTTATGTAATATCATTTACTTGTCAATTATCATTATCTTGTCAATTTATTCTTATACTTGGTGACATGACTTTAGGGTGTCAAGATAAACAATCTACTGCAAATCAAAGGCATATGTAAACTAACTGTATTTATTGAAGAATATGAGCAAGAATTACTTCGAAGAAACAAATAGGTCATGACAGATAATATGGGGTAGTGTTGGCTACTGAGTGTATGATTCGAAGCAGTGTATTGATTCATTCAAGTGTCCGAGTGAATCGTTGCGAGCTTATGGCACACGATTCGGCTGACTCACAGCAGACAGCGTTCACTCACGGATCAGTGAGACACAATACACACATGGCTCACTAGCGGGACACTGGACATTGGTGGGGAGACGAACTTCCACTGCAGCGAGACATACAGAGCCATGGCACACTGAAAGAAAAGTACGCAGGTAATCAGTGAAACACAACACACACACACAGTTGATTATCGGTACACTGGACATTGTTACAATTTACAAACTTCATCACACGCAGTAGTGTGGAGAGAAGCAAGTCAGAGAGAGGGTCGGGTGGGAACCGGGTATAGGGAGGTTCACCAACTTTGATAGTAATTTTTTATGTCACGCAATCGTGACAAAAACTTATTTCTCAATTTCTGAGGGTTTAAACCCATTAATTATATATATTTCTTTCCAGACCTTGTCTTTTGAAAGGAATCTTTGTTAGAATTTAGTATTCTGAAGTGGATAAGGTACCATTTTCCTATTCCGAGGCCAGTGTTCAAATCTCCCTCAGTCAGTACACTAAAGCTACCGGCTACCAGCACCGCATGTCATATTTCAAGAAATATCAAATTCAAATTTTAACATGTGAAGAATTTTTACAAGAAAGTGATGGACAATTTGATAGAAAAATAGTGTGTATTGTTTTTAGTATATCTTCAAACATTTTGTAAAGGACGTGTGTTCATTCCATTTTTTAAATTCTTAGACAGTAATAATGATGTATCATAATCTGTTATGAGATGCTATGGCTGAAGAAATCTTAAATTAGACGAAACATGTACCAAAGAATGTGTAATATGTTTTAATATTAATGTGTTCTCACTTGTAAAGTGAAGTGTATTGATTGGCTGGACCATTAAACCTAACACTAGTTCTCAATTTAACACTGGACATTGGCGGGGAGCCGAACTTCCGCTGCAGCGATACATACAGAGCCATGGTGCACTGAAAGAATCATTCGCTATAAGGACTCTCACACTCAGCTCATTTGAAAATAATACCCACTAAATAATAGACGGATTTATTTGCAGTGTTAAAAAGGTAGTCGAAACATAATTTCAAAGTACCTAGCTTGTAAGTAGGTAGGCTTTTAGGTTATTCTATTTACCATATTAGTTTAATCAATCAGTATTTTTATAACTAGTTGACTTTCGACAATTAATTAAACTCAGCTCTCTAACCTAATCACCTGGCTGAGTGGCTCAGACTGTTGAAGCCTGGCCTTCTGACCCCAACTTGGCAGGTTCGATCCTGGGTCAATCCGCTGGTATTTGAAGGTGCTCAAATATGTCAGCCTCGTGTCAGTAGATTTACTGGCATGTAAAAGAACTCCTGCGGGACTAAATTCCGGTACATCGGTGTCTCCGAAAACCATAAAAGTAGTTAGTGGGACGTAAAGCCAAAAACATTATTATCTAGCCTACCTATGTCAATTAGTCACAATAATGACCACTCAAAATTATCTGTTTTATATTGGGAAGAACCGCTCGGTATTCTCTCAGTTCTTATGTCGCATCATTGCACAATACTTCAATAATCGGATCACAAGATCACCAGTGTACGTGGACAGTGAGTAAGTGAGCCGACTGATTCAATTGCTTAAATAAAAAGATGTTTAATCAGAAAACCAGTGGGCTGCTTTAGATCTCGGGTAGCCTATACAAAATATGACGATTTAACAAATCCTCTGCTGATAGAAAAATACATTTTCAATGACAACCAAGCTAGTTGGCCGAGCATTTAGTGTCGTGTAGCTATAAGCTTGCATTCGGGGGGATGGTGGGTTTGAATCCTACCGTCATCAGCTATTAAGATGGTTTTCCATGGTTCCCTATTTTCGCACCAGGAAAATGCTTATGCTGTACCGTAATTAAGGCCACGACCGCTTTCTTTCCACTTCTAGCCCTTTCCTATCTCATCATCGCCATAAGATCTATCTGTGTCGGTGTGATGTAAAGCAATTTATTTGATTTATATTTAATATGTAGGCTACTTATTATGGACACAGGTATTTTTACATCTAATTGTGTATATATAATAGAGTTATGACATTCAAAGAACTGTGGAAAACTATAAGGTAGTGTATAAAATTTGTCTTATATAAATTATTATTAGTTATTATATAAATTATTATTAGTTATTATTATTATTATTATTATTATTATTATTATGATGATGATGATTATTATTATTATTCCTTTCTTGATTTCTTATCAGCGCAATATTTATTCATTCTGAGAGAAATCCTTTGTATAATTGATAAGAGTGGTCCAATGTAGGCCATAAAATGTAAAATAATAAAAAATTATTATTATTATTATTATTATTATTATTATTATTATTATTATTATTATTATTATTATTATTATTATTATTATTACTACGGAAATACCGTGGATTGAAGAGATGTAAGAAGGTGCTGGTGTTAATGGATGGACAAAGAAAAGATGAGAGCATAATTTAAAAAAATAAAATTTTGTCATTTTATTCCTTTCCCTTCTTTTTATCTTTTTTTTCTGACTTTAAACTTTGATGACTAACAACAAATAACAGTTAGGTAGAATTACGATGAGCTCGACAGCTCTGATAACAGGAAAATCTTAAGTTAAACTCCAGGTACACAATAATTTACAAAATGAGCTTGTAGCTCCATAGTTACACTGTTTCAAAGAGCACTTTTGCTCCATTCAATTACACCTTACCGAGCTCGATAACTGCAGTCGCTTACATGCGGCCAGTATCCAGTATTCGGGAGATAGTAGGTTCGAATCCCACTGTCGGCAGCCCTGTAAATGGTTTTTGATGGTTTCCCATTTTCACACCAGGCAAATGCTGGGGCTGTACCTTAACTAAGGCCACGGCCGCTTCCTTCCCACTCCTAGCCCTTCCCTGTCCCATCGTTGCCATAAGACTTACCTGTGTCGGTGCGACGTAAAGCAACTAGCAAAAAAACAAAAAAAAAACAAAAACAAAAAAAAAGCAATTACACCTTGGGAGACTGAGCTCCAAAATATACTACAGTCTGGCCTCTCAAAGGCACAAGTTTCTTACCCAAATTTTACATTAGATAAACCTTGAAAACAGTGTTTACTGTCATTTCAGCTCGACAGTCTAATACACTCTCATCCATAATTGACACTTGAGGCAATAAGTGCCCATTCTAAATGGCCTTAGTGGTCAAAAGAAAAGGTTTAAGAAATTGGTCATAAACAAAATGCTAGGAGGCAAAACACTTGCACTCCTTTTGAAATACACTTCGAAAAACACTTTAGATCCTGTATGGGCTTATGGCCCGAAGTTACAGAGGCTAAGCCTATACTACAGAGGGTGACTAGATGGCAAAAATTCTAAGTTCCAAAATAAAATTTAAAGTTTTAGAAAATCATAGTTACTTGCATACCAAGTTGAATGGGAATTAAAAAAGGGTGAACATGCTTTATTCGCTAAGTTACATCTTTCCCAGCGGGGATTTGAAAAAAATCTTAGATTTGCTTGAAAATTTACATTTAAAAGATGATATTAAACTTTAGAGAATTGCATTAAGAATGAATGTGTAAACCTTCCCCTCAAGTCTGCTTTCTGGAACTATCACATATTTAAAAGATGTCTGCTATTACCTTGAGCTGGTGGGCCTTCCGACAACAGGCAAGGCTTTCCCCTGCCTCCTCTAATGCCGTATGCACTCTAGACTGGAGCGATGAAGAAGACAACATGGCCCAAAAGGTCCCAGCTTTTATAGCAGAGGGGAAAGTTCCAGAACTCTCTAGGCCGAATGCCTGTACGCACCCCCAATTTTAATTGGCTACAAAAAATTTGTACAAAAATTTCTGATTGGCTAATAACTTAAGGAAGAAGGAAGTAGAAGAAGTGCTGACAACTTCAGCACATAAGAAAACAATTTACAAACACATAAGGTTTACCAACTTAAGCACTAGCAAATTCCCTTCAAAAAATTGTCTGTCCTCCCACCAGACGGGGCACATAGGTCGATAGTAGAGACTTCAGAGGATTAAAGCTCCAAACTTCTTCTAATATACAGTCTCATATTGATAACACAGATGGCCTTCTAAAAGGTGCTCATTTGAAATGCACAGAGAAGGTGTACCACCGATACAATTATTATTTTTATTGTTATTATTAACTACGTAAGTTTTGTGTTGTAATAAGTGTGTATAATATTGCACAAGTACCTATTTTTTCCTGCATTTCAATTTTTAACTTATTTATTTTGTATTATGTAGTTACCGAGAATATAATGAAAATTCCAAGTTCTTTGAAATCAAGGGTATCTCCCACCTGCACGACAGCTCTAAATGCAGATCATTGATGATTGTGTGTACAAGTATTTTTCATCTACCTCTATATACTTATTTAATTGAGTTGTCACTGTCGGGGGAAGGCTTTAGAAATTCAAAATTTGATGCAAAGAAATGGCTGCAGGAGGATCGAGAATCTGAAAGCTAGAAGATGCATAGGAAAGCAGTTCATAGAATGAAGACCAGATGTCAGCAGCAAACACTGAATGTTGTTGCTGCTGTCTTATCAGTACACTACACCGATGCAATAGGATCGATGACTCCAATGAGCCGTGAATCGGCTCACTGTATCAATTCAGTAACGTGAATGGAATCAAATGAATCGATTGAGTAAAATGAATCGAATATCCTATCACTAATATGGGGTCAGTGACGTTAATGATGAACAGCTGGACGATGTCAGGATGTGTTACGCCTTTACAATCTGCCTGAAGGGCTGTCACTTAATGAAACCCCTTCCAACACTAAGGGTACATCAACAACGACAACAACCTGGAAGCACTAATATTCGGTTCGGTAAACAACTGTGGATTAAGCTGCAATTTCTGGAAAGTCCAAACATCACAAGCTGATTTCCAGACATTCTCTTAAATTAAGGCTGTTCACTAGCTGACGATCACGCAGGACGAGCAATATGGACCCTTGATTGAACTGAGTTACCATCAGTAACCACCAGGAACCAATCTTTGACACCCCTTAATGTGAAATTAAAATAAGCATCCATGGTTGATGACCATGATGACCCTTCACTGAAGTTGGATTAAAACATGGTTGCTGACCCAAATCATCTTTTAGTGAAGTTAGGTTCAGTTAATGTGTTCGATGACCACAGTGACCAAATATGCACAGAAATAAAATTAAATATACGTGACTGATTCCAAAACAAGAGCATGGTATGATAATCTTACTGAAGTTACGTTATTTAAATTCTAAATACCATAAAATCCCCTCACAAAATGCAAAAATTAATAAATGGGTTTAAAATTAACCAACAACAACTACGCCTTCCAGGTTAAGTTTCAAGTGAGTACTTGAACCTAAGGTCACACACACACACACACTCACTCTCTCTCTCTCTCTCTCTCTCTCTCTTAACTGTTGAACAAATATTCAAACAAATACCTGATGGGTGGAAAAGAAATAACTGCCTGGATTACTTAGTGTTTTTGACAACTGAATTTGCCGCCATTACATAAACATTACTTGCTGCTGACGTTTATTATCTCAAAGCAAATATTTTCTGAACTTGATTTGAATCAAACCTCTGGAAAAGAAATCCTGTGCCACTACATGGTAAATACGAATAAACCGTGTCGTCGTCATCCATGATTATGATAACCTTACATTAGAAACATAATTTGTGACGCAACTCACGGACACCCTAGTTATAAACACAAACACAATACGACATTAAAATAACCATGAAGAAAATAATGAGACATACAAAAAAAGATAATAATAATAATAATAATAATGATTTGATTAGCTATTTACAACAGGTCAGAATACAGCGATGTCCCTTCAACAATGACTAGAACTACCTCATCCATGAAATCCCGTATGGCTCCGGTCCCATGTGCTTTACTGGCAGATTCAACATTCACATAGGGTGAATTGGCCAGCTGCATCACTTTCCCAGTCGTATCTACGATCCAACTAGCTCGTGGATTCATCCTCATGTAAGCCATTAGTCATTACACATCAAGCAACGATCGGATTTGAAATGTGAATTACCTCGGCCTGATAACCGTGGCTACCATCATATCACATTGGATTGCCTGTGGAATGAAAACTGATCCAAATGATATTTGTAATATAATTCATACAAGACTGCCTGCAATGTCCTGCTTTTAATTTCAACTAGGGCGAACCCTTTTGCTCAACACAGCGCACACCTGTTTGCTGACAAGAGCTGTGTGTCTACCTGAAGACCCTCCAGAATGCTTAACTCAGTGTACATTTTATGCAGTTCAAACAAATATATGATTCAACATCAAATACTGGGGTCTAATATCTATGCCTTTTAACCTGTAACAAGCTCATAAGACTAGTGGAATGCATTACGTGCCATCTCGAATTACACATTTTCACTGGAGTTAATTAACTGCCTTTCCCTTTGTTTTGACTCCCATAGATTCAGAATTAGGGTCATTCCCACATTTCAACGAACACTCCTTGTGTTTTTCACGAAATCCTGGTACCAATACATCTTCTCTGGTATTTTCACTAGAAATACAACACTTCTGGATTCACCTACAGAGTCACTTCACGAAAGAACAACACTATGTCTCATGGTCTCATACACATGGATAACATTTTTACCTCCTAGAATCAACTTCGAACAGTTACAAACTTCTCTCAATTTCTCCTTTTGATATCACACACTCCAGCCATAAATATTGCATTTTCCTTCCAATGCAAAATCCCAAGTCTCATCAGATTGAACCCTGGTACTTTGTGTTCCCACTGAAATTTTCTAGATAACTTCTTCCTGACTAAATACATTTATACATGGGCCTAAATCATGACATATTTCATTCCCCAGTAGAATAAATATTATTACAGACATTACCTGGACTGGGACACAGTGTTGGAGGAGGAGTGGTGGAAGGACCGAAGAAAATGGAGAGGAACCCTATTTGCCCCTACCCGGCTACAGCTGGATAAAGGGAAATGATGATGATGATGATGACAGACATTATTAATATTATTATGATAATTTAACCCCAAATTTTGACTGACCCACGCAGGTGCCTGAATCTTCATTCCAACATAAAATACCTCACTCTGACACGTTCACAACCCTCTTATACATGACATACACAAAACACCCTAACCTCCAAATTATGACCGTGAATCTGCGCTCTGCTGCGTATAACTGAATAACACAAGAATGACATAGAAAAATGAACGGACTTCTATCTCCCACAAAAATTTCATATATAGCACACAGAACATTATTACATCTGCCAATGACATCTCAACACACATTCTAAACAAAAATATCTGCCCATGAGTTGTCCACGATGTACAAAATTAACTACACACTGTGGTAAAAATCCCACACGTAAATATGAATCAGACATAATTTTGCCCCCACACAGACGGAATGAAGACAAGGTTTATCACAGGACTACTATAAAGAAGAGGCGTAATGAACATAACTTACCTGATGGAAATACTGACATCAGCTTCTATTTTGTACACCAGCTGTCCCTGTATTATTTAACAAGCCATTTCAAGCATAATCATCCTTTCATTGATAACATCTGGGAAAATCAGAGGCTTCACATGTATATTTTTTCCTTATGGCTTATATTTAAAGACCTGTAAGGGAACATAAACAAACAAAAAAAACCCTCAAACACACACACATATATATACTGTATATCGCACACAATAGCTGAAAGTCTGATCTTTCGACCGCACACTATAGACAACATTAAGAAATGTGGGTAAATGGTTCCACCTATTCAGTACTACAAAATTGTAAAGTTATTAATACGTTACATATTTATTTGATATCATTATTGGGACCAGTTTCGGCAACTATACTTGCCATCATCAGCCTAAGAAAATTGTTACAAGGCATTTAGGAAACATCGCTAACATAATTTTAAATGTTTTTGTATGTACAACTTGAACCATTGCTCTTAAACTAAGTTTTCGTATTGGGTATACACCATAAAACTTGTATATTTAAAATACAAAGGCTAGAATAATTCTTATGAGATACAATACAAGTCATAAATATTATACAATCTTTTGAATATAAAAAAAGGAAGTGACATTGTCAAATTGCTTGTAGATGTTATAACAGGTTGATTACAGCATTGAGTTTTTATAAAAAACTTTTTCATAAAATAAAACTTGATTGGACATTAAGGGTATTCAATTGGCCGTATCAAATTATAAACATTTTTAGAATTATATTTAACATACAGTAAAATTGTCTGATTTCATTTTAGAATATTAAGTCATTATACACGTGAAGACAGTCAGATTGCAGCAACCAGTTTTTTGGTAAAAACAGTTCCTCATAGAATATATGTTAAAGAACTATGTAGAATGTTCGAGTTTACCTTGTTAGTATCTAGAGCAGCGGTTGCCAAATGGCGGCCCCCGGGCCGCATGTGGCCCGCGAACCCATTTTTGCGGCCTGGGAGAACACTGTAAGAAATAATGTGAAGAAAAGTCACAAAAGTATTTATCTGCTCGTTCAAAAAAGGTATTGATTTTTATACACATTATAGACCCAAGTCAGAACTAATTATTCTTTAATACTAGTTCCTCTTTTCAAGTATTCACTTGTTCTCAACAGATTATTTTTGATTTTAAAACATTTAAAATCCAAATTTCAAGTAATAATATTATTATTTTTGCGTCCCACTGACTACTTTTGATGGTTTTCGGAGATGCCGAGGTGTCGAAATTTTGTCCCACTAAAGTTCTTTGACTTGACAGTAAATCTACCAACATGAGGCTGACGTATTTGTGCACCTTCAAATACCACCGGACTGAGTCATAATCGAACCTGCCAAGTTGTAGTCAGAAGGCCAGCCAGCACCTCAACCGTCTGAACCACTCAGCCTGGCTCCAAATTTCACTCTTTTATGCAATTTTAAAATAATGTTTTAAGCAATTAAAATGATAAAACCCTCATTTAAGTTGAACTATGCATATTATTTCATAATGGTGCTTGTGTACTATTTGCAGAATTTTACGAAAATTGGCCTATTCAAGTGCGGCCCGCGAACATGGCTAAGGTTTCCAAAATGGCCCTCGAGCCCTTACAAATTGGAAACCCCTGATCTAGAGTTTAGTGACTAATATCTTGTGTGGATACAGTAAATTAAATTATATTAGCATATGTGTCAAATAATATTGATGTTATATTTTGATTGTTGTATCCATAAATATGCATAGATTTGAGAATTGTAAACTGATTGACAAGATTTCTTGAAAAACAATATGTTTGAAAGGCTTTTGGTGGATCTAGTAAGATCTCGAACAAAGACTAGACTTAAAAGAAAATATATTGCGTATTAGCTTGCCGGAAGCAAAGACAAAGAGAATTCTTTTTGTAAATAGAAACTCACCTCGAGCACCAGGTTGATGAAAGTAAGTTGGAGATGAACTGCCTTGCGAAATGACAGACAACAGACTGTGAGCCCTAGAGGAGGTAGGTGTGGTGGCAGTAGCTAGAGCGCATTGGTCGGGAGGGTGTGGATTACGGTGGGGGTAGTAGGCTAGCGCGTTACGTATTATTTTGTATACTGATTGATCTTTTGGTATTTTTAGATGATTAATTATTGAAATAAGTGTATCAAATAAAATTGTAGGTTTTTCGGACAAGTCGTTAAGATTATACTTAGGGTTATAATATTGATCTAGTAAAATGAAACATTGCTCCGTTAAGTCAAGTAAAGGGCCTTTATTTATTATTTCGATGATGTCTATATTGTGATTAGCATTGTGAAAGCTATGTTTATAGTCATTTATATGCTGTCCTATTGTCGAAAATCTCCTGTATTTAATAGCATTGACATGCTCATTGTATCTGATCTTAAAGGATCTTCCTGTTTGTCCAATATACTGGGTGGCGCACAAATAGTTGACATATTTGAAAAGCAAATATAAAATCCAACTATTGAACTATGTTGTTAAAATTTCGCGCACACCTTCCCTGTTTCATGGAAATATCTGTAGAGGTGACACTGCTGCTTTGTCTCCAAATGCTTGCATTCCAGTGAGCTTTCTGACATGGCTGACCACAACCAACTCTCCGTTCATTAGCGCACCAAAACAGTTATATTTTATTGCGAATCAAAAAGTGTTACGGCAACACAAAAAATAATTTTGAGCTGTACTTCAGACTAGGTGGGCACCAGCAAGGAACACCACCTTTCGCTTATACAGAAACTTTGAAGGACAAGGCAGTGTGAAAGAAGAAAAGCGACCACGTGCACCAGCACTTCAATCTCCTGAGGGTCGCCATGCAGCGCAGCCCACACAAGTCAGAACAGGGGACTTCAAGAGACAGTGGAATATCGCGCCATTCAGTGCAAAGAATGTTACACGGTGACCTTCAATTTTACCGGTACAAAATGTCTGTGCTACACAGGCAGAAACGTTTGCAGTACGCCTTATGGACTCGAGATAAAGATGAAATACTTTTTAACACTTGGTTCTCTAATGAAGCCTATTTTCATCTCAAAGGGGCTGTTAATAAAAAATGTGCGATTTTCGGCTACAGAAAACCAGACATTATTCACGGAAAAACACGTATGGGGGGAAAAGTGAGTCTGTGGGTAGCTCTGTTAAGTCATGGGATAATTGGACAATTTTTCTTCAGCCAGGCAGTTAATGCACAGCGATACAAGGACATGCTGGAGAATGAATTCATGCCTCAAATTCTTGCTGTACCTGTTCATACGCAGTGGTTTATGCAAGGTGGTGCAACACCTCACACAGCTAAACGATTTTCTTGAGTTTTTGAGAGGAATATGTGTTGATCGTGCAATGTCTCATCGTTACCCACGGTACAACAATTATGGCGGATTCTTCTGGCCTCCTTAAAGCCCAGATTTAAATGCTTGTAATTTCTTTTTATGGGGCTATTTGAAAGAAAAACTCTTCGCTTGAAGACCTCAAAGCTGCATGGAAATGCGTGCTCGGTTTGTGCAGCTCTCCAATGAAATTCATGAAGACCTGTGCCGCAAAGTCGTCAGAAACATGCGTACTCGTCTCGAAGAGGTTATCCACCGAAGTGGAGGCCACATTGAACATGTGATATAGTGAAATGTATTTCCAGGGTCCAAGCAACCTGTGTCTAAAATTCCATTAGTGTTCTGTGAAAAATAAAGTTGTTATTGTAAAATTAAATGTGTTAACTATTCGTGCGCCACCCTGTATGTGCTGGCACAGTTGTTACAGTGAAATCTGTATACACCACCTGACTTACCAAAGGGGTTAGAAACGTTAACTAGGCTAGAATTATGAAATACGTCGAGATTTCTATTGTTGGTTCTAAAGGAAATATTGATATATTTCTTCTTAAATATGTTGGTTAATCTGTAAATGTCAGGATTAAATGTAAAGGTTGAATAAGTTTTTGATATAGTTGTTTCTTTTTGTAAATTGGATTTTGGACGGTGCTTAAACTTATATATTATGCGTTCTATAAAACTATGGTTGTAGCCATTGTGGAATGCAATGCTACATATAGTGTTAAGTTCTCGAACATATTGTTTTTTCAAGAAATCTCGTCCATCAGTCTACAATTCTCAAATCTATGCATATTTATGGATACAACAATCAAAATATAAGATCAATATTATTTAACACATATGCTAATATAATTTAACTTACTGTATACACACAAGATATTAGTCACTAAACTCTAGATACTATCAAGGCAAACTCGAACATTCTACATAGTTCTTTAATATATATTCTATGAGGAACTGTTTTTACAAAAAAATTGGTTGCTGTGATCTGACTGTCTCTGTGTGTATAATGACTTTTAATATTCTAAAACAAAATCAGCCAATTTTACTGTGTGTTATATGTAATTTTAAAAATGTTTATAATTTGTTAGGGCCAATTGAATACCCTTAATGTCCAATCAAATTATATTTTATGAAAAAGTGTTTTACAAAAATTCAATGCTGTAATCAACCTGTTATAACATCTACAAGCAATTTGACAATGTCATTTACTTTTCTTTATATTCAAAAGATGGTATAATATTTATGACTTGTATTGTATCTCATAAGAATTATTCTAGCCTTTGTGGGCATCTCGGACATATTCTGAGTCATGGCCCTCCTTGTGCTCAGGCGGCTAGGACTATACAATTCACCGGTAGTCTATAACCCGTTAGAGGAGAGATCCTCACTTGGACTATGTGCAAGTAGGGTAGCATCCTGCTTCATGAATTTACCAAGCTCAGGACATTTTAAGCAAGCCTCGGATCTATGGGAGTAACGGAGTCCCACTCCTATTTGACAGGCGAGGGACTCCTTGGAAACAACTTGGTGAACGAAATGGAATTCGATGGGGAGCTATCAATATTAATGGGGCTCATGGAATAAAGAAAGAACTGGCTGAGTCAGCAAAGAAGATGCATCTGGATGTGCTAGGAATAAGTGATATTCGGGTAAGGGGAAATAACGAGGAAGAGATAGATTATAAAGTGTACTTGACGGGTGTTAGAAAGGGAAGGGCAGAGTCAGGGGTAGGGCTCTTCATCAGGAATACCATTGCACGCAACATAGTTTCTGTTAGGCACGTAAATGAGCGAATGATGTGGGTAGATTTGGCAGTTGGAGGAATTGGGACTAGAATTGTCTCTGTTATTCACCATGTGAGGGTGCAGATGAGGATGAAGTTGATAAGTTTTATGAAGCATTGAGTGACATCGTAGTCAGGGTCAACAGCAAGGATGGAATAGTGCTAATGGGCGATTTCAATGCGAGAGTTGGAAATAGAACTGAAGGATACGAAAGGGTGATTGGTAAATGTGGGGAAGATATGGAAGCTAATGGGAATGGGAAGCGTTTGCTGGATTTCTGTGCTAGTATGGGTTTAGCAGTTACGAATACATTCTTCAAGCATAAGGCTATTCACTGCTACACATGGGAGGCTAGAGGTACCAGATCCATAATAGACTATATCTTAACCGACTTTGAATTCAGGAAATCTGTTAGGAATGTACAAGTTTTTCGATGATACAGACCACTATCTGATCCGTAGTGAACTAAGTATCTCTAGGCCTAGGGTATAGAAAGTGAAATATGTCTGCAAACGAATAAGGGTAGAAAATCTCCAGAACGAGGAAATTAGACTGAAGTACATGGATATGATTAGTAATAAATTTCGAACAGTGGACAGTAAGCAGGTTCAGGATATAGAAAGTGAATGGGTGGCATACAGGGATGCTGTAGTAGAAACAGCAAGGGAATGCCTAGGAACAATTGTGTGTAAAGATGGGAAAAACATCTTGGTGGAATGATGAAGTGAGAGCAGCTTGTGAACGTAAAAAAAGAAGGCTTATCAGAAATGGCTCCAAACAAGGGCTGAGGCAGGCAGGGATGTGTACGTAGATGAAAGAAACAGAGCGAAACAAATAGTTGCTGAATCCAAAAAGAAGGCGTGGGAAGATTTTGGTAATAACCTGGAAAGGCTAGGTCAAGCAGCAGGGAAACCTTTCTGGACAGTAATAAAGAATCTTAGGAAGGGAGGGGAAAAAGGAAATGAACATTTTGAGTAATTCAGGTGAACTCATAATAGATCCCAGGGAATCACTGGAGAGGTGGAGGGAATATTTTGAACATCTTCTCAGTGTGAAAGGAAATCATCCTCGTGGTGTTGCGAACAGCCAAGCTCATGGGGAGGAGGAAAATGATGTTGGTGAAATTACGCTTGAGGAAGTGGAAAGGATGGTAAATAAACTCCATTGTCATAAAGCAGCAGGAATAGATAAAATTAGACCTGAAATGGTGAAGTATAGTGGGAAGGCAGGGATGAAATGGCTTCATAGAGTAATAAAATTAGCATGGAGTGTTGGTAAGGTTCCTTCAGATTGGACAAAAGCAGTAACTGCACCTATCTATAAGCATCTCATTGATTAGTATACCAGGCAAAGTATTCACTGGCATCTTGGAAGGGAGGGTGCGATCAGTCGTTGAGAGGAAGTTGGATGAAAACCAGTGTGGTTTCAGACCACAGAGAGGCTATTTTCCTATGATTGCGTCAACTGTTCTCCAGAGCACCACTGCCGAACTCTACTATTTTAATTTTACGCATTGGTGCTGACTTCTTATTCTATAAACCTATATGTTCAACCATCACTATTGTACAACTGTTTCTCTTACTTAATTTTTGTAATGTGTATTATATGTATTAATTTGTGCATGTCGACTACTAATCAGGTACCTGATGTTTGCCTTGAGGAGATAATTTTGACTGATGATGCCCTCAATGAAAAGCGAAACATGTCTCAAGTGGAATCAATAATAAATTCCTAAATTGTAAAATTTATATGTATGGAATAGGTGACAGAACAAATCTTTTAGCATCCTACATTGAGCTTTGGTCTCTGATAATTTAATTATCTTCTCTTTTCTTTAAGTTTTCCTCCTCGTTAACCTTGATATATATAGTTGTAGATTGGCGTAATTTCTTTATAATATTACTCAATGTTCTAATTATTCTTCAAATCTTGCTCTGTAGAAACTTCCTCCTTCTTTACGTAACGAATTTTGCGTGAATAATTTAGTTTCGATGCTCAACGTAATTGTGATTGTTCACTTTGCCATTTTAACAATTTAAAACATTCTGCATTTTTCTTAATCACGGCCGCGTGGATTCTGCAGGTCTGAATGTCTTACTTCCTGAGCATGGCTTATTTGATTCGTTAAATTGGTATTCTTTTCGACACGTTCACTGCTTCTTTGATTCTGTGTGTCCATATTTTTAATATAACGTAATCACGGCCTATTTTCTTCAGATGTATTGCTCTACTATATAATCTTTGTCATTTTTTTACGGTGCATGGCAAACATTGATGTTGTAATACCTCGTTTTTCATATGATCAGGGCAATGAAATAGTGCAATATATTTTGTTCTCTACTCTAATCGTTAAGGTTGCAGTTCTTGATGAGTTCGATGAGAAGTCCTCCACTGAATCTAATATTTTTTAAAAATTTATTTAATTATTATTAATTATTAATATGCTAGTATGAACCAGGAATCCCATTCCAAATTGGGGACCATTTTTCATTACTCTCTTTCCTGGAGGTCCTTTGTAAAGACGATATCTCCCAGATTCAAATGGGTCCTGATCTGTGTTCTGAAGTTCTTGTAGGGCTGTGATTAAAATCCTGTGTTGATCCATGACATCAGTTAAGTGTTCCAACTTCCCAACTTTCATTATTGAATTGATGTTTAATGTTGCAGAGAAAGAGTTTTCCTGTTTACCGAATTTAAGTCTGTGTCTGTATCCGTGGTTTGTCTGTTGGGCTTTCAGGCGCTCCGACTCGCCATGATCTTCTATGTGACAGCCCACCGTATCCGAATGGTGTCTTTGCTCGGGTCTAGATGTCCAAGCCAGTGGATTCTTTCATTAGAAGACTCTCCATGATAAGTTGATTGTCTGATTCAATGATCAATGTTCTGACCGTGGTCAGGAGTTACAATCCCAGATGTGATCTGGGAAGATGATTCATCCTAGTTGTTCAAGACTGGGAGTAGGCATTTCCTCCATACCCCTCAAACGTTATGGTTTTTCCTGCCAATACTCGGGTGGCTGATTGCAGTGGTTTCCCACTGGGGTCGCCACATCCCTACACCTATATTCAGTGCTTATTAAAAAATTAATTAAAAATCAGGGTGAAATTAAGATATGAGGTGATGGTCTTTATAAAAGTTTTTGTGCTGAAGGTCTTTTCATTGTAACTTTCTCGTTGTCCCTTGATACAGTTCAAATATACCTTTACACTGTTGACACTCTATTATTGTATTAAGTCAGAGGTGAACGTTAAGTGAGTTTCTAGTGAAGTTGAACCGTCTGATTTATAATGTTGTATATGCCAGGCTGAATGGCTCAGACGGTTGAGGCGCTGGCCTTCTGACCCCAACTTGGCAGGTTTAATCCTGGCTTAGTCTGGTGGTAATGAAGGTGTTCAAATATGTCAGCCTCGTGTTAGTAGATTTACTGACACGTAAAAGAACTCGTGGGACAAATTTGCGGCATCTCAGCGCCTTGAACTGTTAAAAGGTAGTAAAAAGTAGTGTCGAGAGAGTAGAGTGGAGTGGAGTCGAGAGATGGACTCGGCAGTCAGCAAACACGGGAATGTCAGGCGGGCCACATAACATTATGAATCAGACGGTTCAACTTCAGTAGCAATTCACAAAATGTTAACCTCTGACTTAATATAATAATTGAGCGTCAACAGTGTACAGATATATTTGAACTGCATCAAGGGGCAACGTGAAGGTTACACCATAAAGACCTCCAGCAAATAAACTTTTATAATGACCATCACCTCATATTTTAATTTTATCATGATTTGTAATGAAAAACTTTTTAACAAGCACTATATACAATCGTGTGTGTATTTTTTAAAGATTATTATAATGTATTTTACTGAGGATGACTGTGTGTTGGGTTGAAACATGTCTAATTGAAAGCTCATCTTAACTAGTTGTATATTATGTATTGATTAAGAGGATAATTAAATACAATTTGACAGTTTGTAAAAAAATTTAACAGTTGTTGATTCAGTGAGGATGTTGTTTCTCCAGTAGAGAAGGTAAATAATATTCATGATAAGTGTCATAAACCTGTAACTCTCTTTTAGGATGGTCATCCTGAAGTTAATAGCCTTGTCCCTTCCTCAGTAACTGATTTATTAGAAAATGCACGGTACGCAATTTTTCTGTTGATTCTATCAAAGAAACCATGAGATTTTTGCACTTTTGGGTGGAATTATTTGAAACGGCTAAGGTGTTTGACATGTTTGTGATTAGTGTGTTCCGTATCTGTTTCTGAAGATGTCCCAAAAGTGGTGCCAAACATGTCTCCTTATTGTAGCTTAATGTAGTCTTAACAATAAAGACGGTTCACAGAATTGTAAAGGCAGAATATTTGACATAAGGAGTTCACAAGTTAATACTTATGACAGTACAGGTTGAAGCATGAAGTTTATTATGTGTAATATAAAATACAGTACAATCTTGATAATCTGACATATATGGGATTTTGCAACCACCGGATTATCGAAAAATTCTGGATTGCAAGTGATAAAAATAATTGTTATCCGTATTGAAGATACTGAATGTAGGATGCTAAAAGGTTTGAATAGGTGACAAAACAAACCTTTTAGCATCCTAAATTCTGGATTATCGGGGGGGGGGGAAAGAACAATTTTACAGGTAAGTACAGTTCATTTCTATTTCTGGAAAAAATAATACTTAGGTTTTGGCTATGAAAAATAATCATTGATTGTTTTTTTTTTTTTTTTTTGATTTATACATTTTATCAAAAACACACTCTTGTAACCGTTTAAGCACCAGGACATCATCACTTGCGATGACATTTTCTTCTGCCCTTTGAGTGCAGACATTGAGAGCACTCAATGCGTCGCTGTTGGTCACAGTTCGCCGAGTCAGAACCTCCAAGTCATCATTAAATTCGTCATTCGGGGATCGAATTTGGCTGAAGATCTTCATCAGACAAGGACTGACAATTTTCCTCGCTTGTCCCTTGAAGCCAATCTGTGATATCCTAATTTGTCAGGGTAACATCCACTTCACATTTGTTAGAAAACTCGTTCAAAAATTGGGAAGTCAATTGTAAAGAAGAGTTATCATCTTCAGAATGGTCAACCACGTTTTCAGAATTGAAAGCAGGGTGCTTTGGCCAAACCTTTTTCCACGAACACTGGATAAAGTCACTTTTAACTTTGTTCCAGCTGTGAGCTAGATTGACGACGACGTGTCTAATGTTTTTTTTTTCAAAAAATGTATTGCTCCGTGAGTTTGTTTTATTGTATCAGAAAGGAGAGATTTTTTTGTAATTAACTCTTATTTGCTGGATTACATATTGGTCCATGGGCTGCAAGAGTGGTGTCGTGTTCGGAGGCATGTAGAGGACTTGAATTTACCAGTCTTCGGAATGTAGGTCCTCTTCTTTAGGGTGTCCAGGGGCGTTATCCAGAAGTAGCAAAGTTTTAGGAGGTAAATTGTGGTCTTTTGAAAATCTTTTTACAGCCGGTATAAAATCTTGCTTGAACCATCCAGTAAAAACATCTTGGGTAACCCATCTTTTGGTTTGGTTTTTATAGGTGACTGGTAAGTGAGATACGTTTTGAAATGCCCCCGGATGCTTGGCTTTTCCTACAACCAGTAACGGAAATTTGTGTGTGCCAGTGAAATTTGCACAAGGCATGAATGTCAATCTGTCTTTTGACATTTTTCTTCCTGGGGCACTTTCTTTGGAAGAGCGTACGAAGGTCTTATGCGGTAACATCCTTCAGAATAAACCACTTTCATCCGCATTGTAAACTTGTGCTGGCAGATGACCTAATTCTTGGATTTTAATTCAAATTTCTTCTGAAAAGGGTGACAGCCAAAACATCACTAGACAGTTTTTATCCCGTGACAGTTAAGAAACGAATCCCAAATCTTTTCATAAAATTATCAAGCCAGCCATCACTAGCCCGAAAATTGTCCTTTTTCGTTATTTTTTCGTAAAAATATTTTGCCTTTTCATGAAGAATGTCACACAATAATGACCTGTGCCTGGCACGTTCTTGCATGAACCAAGGGAATAAAGCATTTTCCATTTCAGGACACTCACCTGTTTTAACTGTCTTTCTTCCCTTCAAGTCTCCCTCAGCAGTCCTAACATACTTCAGGATTTTATCACGGTTGACTTTGATGTCGTAGATTACAGATCGTCCAACACCATAAGTCTGGGGTAGGTTTGCCGTGGTTTCTCCTTTGTCATGTTTAATTATTATCTCTTGTTTTTGACACAAACTTAAAGTCACGTGCTTTCTTTTGGTCGACATTACAGGTAGTACACTAGATAAACACACTACAAAATACAATATCTACACATCCATACAGTACGTACCACTGTATACACTAGGTTGTAAACTTGATAACAATGGTGAAAGAGCTAATGGCGGGAAAGCGGCGTATAGAATGAGTAGCTAATGAAGGGAGGAGGGAGGGAAGACAATGTGATACGTGTTTCCCAAGAGCACCAGATTTCCAAACGTGCCAGGCTAACCAACTGCCAGATTATCGCAATTGTACTGTACAATTAAAATATCCCTTTTTGATAAGTCAAGAATGACATTGCGATATCGCCTTTTCAGAATTTCAGTATTGTTTAAACTTACTGAAGGAAGTGTTCTTTTAAATATATTTGTTACTCATAATATTTGATAAAACCTTTCAACAGCTCATGTTAACATATTGCTTGGATTTGACTGGGATCAAATTACGCCAGTCCTAATACATTGTAATACACAATGCTTAACTGTCACCAGTTACTTTTCACATCTCCCTAAATACAATCAATTAGTGAGATGATATCCAAAAGACAATGCATTTTTTATTCACTGAGCCACACTTCCTATTACCTTTGACAACTTCTCAACCAAAAATACAACATCAAATTTATATCACAAAGACTGCCTCAAAAGAGAAGTATCAGTCACGTCCATCCATAAACAATTACTGGCAGTTATTACTCACCCAATCATAACACTAGTCTCATCAGATAAGGAGAGATAAGAGGCGATAAGATAAGAATCCCGCGCTTAAGTTATGCAACAATACACCAGTGCGATCCAAGGTTCCTTAAATTATAATTTTTGAACTGAGTGAGACAATGTTAACTAAACTAAAATACTATACCCACGAATAATATCACAACACACGTACTAATAGCTACATATTAAAACTGAGCACACGTTTCGCAGAAAACAAATCACTCGAAACATAATTTAAAAAAAGGATAATAATAAATTTCTATATACATACACCAGCGTTCACCTCGAACATTACGGTATCCTTAATTTGGAGTACACCAATTACAAGAGAAGTCGCTAGATCAACTTCACCTTTTTGGAATTAAGCTTCACAGATAACTATTATTCCAGAATAATGCAAACATTTTCAATTATCCACTTCATATGCAGATCAGTATAGGTTCCTGTAAAATGTATAAACTAGTCATAGAATTTAGGTTGCTTTATGTAATTAGATAGGCACGTGAAAAAACTTATAGGAAACCACAGTCATTGTCCACAATATCTTCATGGTAATAATATAATCACATAATACTCACATCTAATTGTTGACATAAATTTTGCATCATGTTGATTTCAAATGGCAGCAGTTCACTGACGGAATGGCAAGATGAATCATTACTGTTCTTATTGGCATACCATTAATCCCAAGGTGACACTGAAGAAGTAAATGGGTTCCTTAACCCAGGTTTAGCAATGAATCGGCATCCTTAGCCATAATTATAAATAGGAAAGGAATTCCATCTTATCAATACTTGTTTATTATAATTATTATACTACAGTACTGGTTTCGACCCTCAGTTTTGGTTCACCCTCAGCTGAACAATACATTCACATATAGTACATCAAGCAATGATTGATATTCCTTTGTCTGGGTAATGCCATATGATAACAAATGTTTAAATACGTCCAGGTGGGGCATGTCAAATTGGGAACTGACATGTGTGCCACTATGTGTGACACTGCAACTATATTTCTATAAGAACATACTTTCGACTTAAAATTGGTTTCTACAACACTAACTTAAAGCTAACTTATAAGTATATGTGACTAAAACAACATATATGAATATTTCATGCACATAAATGTTCGTATCTTGCGTACTGCTCAGTTCATCAGTTGACTTCTGTATTTGAGTCTTTTGTCATGGTTGTGTATTTGGTTGATACTTTGAGCTTAAACAATATGATTTGCTTGTAAAATTATCCTATTATTTATATGAAAGATTTTTGTCTTCATATATGTGCATAGTACACTTCTGAAATTTAAAAAAGTTCTAGACGTGTAGTGTAGATGCAACTGGGATAAAAATGTATATATACAGCTCTACTGAGTGTTGAATCTTGTTGTTTTATGTTAAAATCGAATCATTTTGTCCTGTGACATTTATAAAATTTGAGTGTCATTAGACACAAGGTGGTTGTTCCTTTCCCATCTGTAGCTGTGCATTGGTGTTATGATTATTATTGTTGGCTTGGTTGAATTGCATTTGGTATGAGACCTTGCTGTGTACTCTGAGTACAGCGCTAGTGTTCGAAGCAGAAGCTGACCGAACCATCAGAATCGGTCTAAGAGGGTCACATAGCATGTGTACATAACATATGACATTGACAGGTGTATGACGTTGACACAAGTCTGGAATGAAACATCTGGCGATGAGGAACATACGAATTTGGAAAACACCGAGACAAAATTACAACAGCGAAGGGACAGGGAAGGGAACTACCTACGTAAGTCCTTAATGGCTGGCAACCCTCAGCTTTCGCTTCAGATGCTAGCACAGTGCCACGTCCGGGGAGCCATCTGGTGACGAATGAACGTACCATTTCCACTTCTATTATAACGTCTAAATTCCAAAAAGTCAATTTTTAAGAAGCCTTTCTCGTGGACAGTCGAGATTTTCTTCTGATGACGCAGAGCACAGTTCTCTGCGAAACGTAAAGAATTTCACCTTATTTTCTTGATATGGCATAAGCGCAAAAGCCTATACAGTATCATGTCTGTAAGTACGGGCCGTGAAAACATCAATGGCAGTTTCATTATAGTGGTTACATAACCTATAGAATGGTGAATGTTTGTAGGCGGTCGACAGAGCTCTTTCAAAAGGGGTACAAGCCATGTGTTTGGTGATGTAGGAATTTACGTAAAGACCATTTGGAAGGTATTTATGATGGGGCCTTTTGGCCCTATCGTAAAGGCTAGAAACAAGACCAGTCATGTTACTTGCTCTTGAACAATTCACCTGTCCTGTTCTGATTCTCCTCAAGTTGCTTTCAGTTATACCTTTTGATTGCATTTTTGATACAACACAAACACATTTCCCTTTGTAACATAAATATTGCAGAAAGCAGTTCAGTACATGTCATATTTTTGTATGTCACAGATTATGCTGTACTCAGTATACTGCATATGTAAAGTACAACTTGATCGTCCTTTGCTGTAGGTCTCCTTATTTTTTTCTTTGTATAAACTTTGATAAATACATGTCCTTCAGGTTATAATATTCTAATTGCCAGAATGTGTTTTTAAACATGTTCATTATTGTCTCACCCTATTTTAACAAAGAACCCACAACCTCACAGTTCTCGAGCTCGAAGTGCAACATCCTCCTTTATGATTTGAGAAAGTTATTCCTTCGCTTTGTTCCAGTTCCACTTCTTGATATTAACTTCCGAACATCTGTATTCAGTAATCTTTTGATAGGAGAAATGTCCATTCCTTCACTTGCTCTTGTGATTTTTAAAATATTTCACCCATGAATTACTAGCAACTCATATACGATGGAAGCTTTGATTTATAACTTTTAAAGGTGTTTAATATGAAGTGCTATTAGCTGTGCAGAAGTTATTCCTTCCCTTTGTTCCAGGTCCACTTGGTGGTAGTTTACCTCTGAATATCTTTATTATTATTATTATTATTATTATTATTATTATTATTATTATATAATATAATAATATAATAATATAATATATATAATATCCGCCTTTGCTGGCAGGACCTAGTGTTTACAGTGCACTATGTCTTCTGGTATAGGCTAGAGCAATTTTGTTACTTTCATAGATCTGTCTCTGTCTTATCTTTGGCTTTGACAATATGAAAGTGACTGAGGTATGAGTGATGCTAGTAATGCCAATCCTTATGCAGCCAGTCCCTGCTATGAATGGTGTGAAAATGTTGCTCATAGGGTCGGTTGGTGTATGCATTTCAGTGGGCTTGGCAGACTGATGTGTAATAGCAAATCTGACTCGGTGAGGAAAGCAACGGGAAACTACCTCACTCCTCATTTCCCTAGTACGCCTCTTCAGTGATGCCTGATGACAGAGCTGTTGAGGATCGCACCAGGGGCATCGCTGACGGACTGAACATACATACATACACATATATAATATATAATAATAATTATTAATAATAATAATAATAATAATAATCATCATTTTATTTGATTTATGCCCTAACTACTTTTATGGTTTTGAGAGATGCCAAGGTGCCAGAATTTTGTCCTGCAGGAGTTCTTTTATGTGCCATTAAATCTACCGACACGAGCCTGACATATTTGAGCACCTTGAAATACCACGGAACTGAGCCGGGATCGAACATCTTTATTCAGTCGTCTTTTTATAGGAGAACTGTCCATTTATTCACTTGCTCTTGTGACTTTAAAAATATTTCATCCATGAATTAGTAGCAATTCATATGCGAGGGTAGATTTGATTGGTACATTTTAAAGGTGTTTAGTATGAAGAACTGTTAGCTGTGCAGAAGAATGGTGACCATGAATTTCAGCCTTTACAATCCACACTGTGAGTGCTTAGTAGTATTTTTTGTTTTTCTATGGACCTCATTTCATGTGGGTACAAAAGGATGATTTTCATTAACAATTCTTTTTACTTTGCACAGTGGATATCATAGAATAAAATATTATAATGCTACATTCACGGCTTTTCCCTAGAATTTCAAAAATAATACCTTTTGCTACACTCTTTAATGCATTGATATGTTTTGCAGGTGTGGCACAAAATCACTCAAACCTATTTATGAGTCCTCGACAACGTATTCCTGGACTTATTGATGGACAAATATATACTTATCCTTCAAAACGATGGAGGAAGAAGAGGAGGCAGTACCTGATGAACTTTATGCAACCACGGCGGAAAGAAATAGATCCAGAGGCAGATCTTCACACTATAAGCACTGTGGAGAATCCTGCAGCTGTATGCAATGAAGACAGCAAAGATAGTATTGGGCTCAAGGAAGAAGTTCCTAAGGTAATATAAGTTACACAGAATAATATTATGCTTTGAAATCTTTTGAAAAAATAGTTACCCCATCATTCTGCAAGTTGATGTTAGAAATGTAATTGTTCCCCATCAGGTGGTTTAATTATTAATTCCTTCAAAATCAGTTTAATTTCATCTTGAGGAAAACTGTTGATTGCAACTTTGATTTCTTTGATTACGTTCTGGTGATATGCGAGTATGGCAAAATTGCTAGTCCTAACTGTAACAATTTGAAGTGGATTACCCAGAGCAGTATTGAGTAAAGTAGTTCACGGACTGGGTAATAACACAGTGTGATATTTCGAACATCACAGCGTGTACATAAAATTATCAGTCTGTGGAATTAATTGGAAAGATGTACATATGTATATATTTAATTTATGGTAGATGATTCTAAATTATGATGCAAATATATGTATAGGGTTTTTAGTCATGTTTTTCACATTATCATCTCATTTCTTTGTATCATGACAATAAAAAAAATTGAACGAGTTAAGTCTTGAGTAAGGTATTGCAGCATCACCTGTATTAATAGCTTGCAGTAAATTTCCAGTAGCCCGAGTCAGTCAATCAGACATGCTGTGCTAATTTTAGTTCTTTACCATGAAAAGGATATCATCGAGATTGCAGAATTACCCTGCACCTCCACTTTCGAGCGAGGCAGTTAGAATTTGTCAACTCCCACTTTTTGAAGCTGGCTACCTGACGCTTACGAAGCCTGCAAACTTTCAACCTATATGAATTTACAATACAGAGCAAGATGATGGATATACAGCAGGGTCTTAATATCAGAACATCTTAACATCAGAGTGTTTGAAGTCTTTCAAATGTCAAACAGAACAGTTTCCAAGATGATCATTTACACGCATAATTGCCTGCCGATTTAAAGTGGATTTTTCCGAGGACACAAATATTACAGTTTCTAGTCCAGCATTTGTGTACTGTTTCCTGATGTTTGAGCTGTGACATAACACAGTCGAAGTATGGAGCGAGTGTGGAAAATTTGACCTAGTTACGGGGTTAGATAAGCAGAGTTGTCCTGGGGCTGAATGGGAACTGGTTTTTCATGGCATGGAAATTACCCCCGGCAGTAGTAAATAGTAACTGGCAGGTTGTCTTGACCCAGTTTTTCAATACTGTGAATGAACGGATGTTTTTAGTCAACCTCCGAACCAGCAGAAGCAGCCAGAGGACGAGACCACATTTCTATGCCAGGATGGAGAACCAAGGACTGATCCAGTTCAATTTTGAAGGCATCCCAGTCAGTATGGCGGGCTAAAAGGATTGGGAGCCAGGTGTTCGAATCAAAAAATAGATGAGTACTAGATTTGCAATGTAATTATGTTATGTGTGCATGTGTTTTTATGTAGCCAAGGGGATAGGTTTTTTTTTAAATGGTATTTGTTCGGGGCCCTCCTGATGGTATCACCACCTTGACGAAGGCAAAATACATTTTGCCGGGTGTTTTGGAGGCTTGCGTGTTCAAATGATCCTTAGAGCTATGCCGGCGGGAGCATATGCTCCTGGTAGGGCCACCCAAGCCGGACAGGTCTAAGGTGATGATCCAGACTAAGAGTGATACCCTGGTCCTCCAGGTTGGGGGTTGGTACGTGGGGCTAACAACTCCACTACCACAAAACTACATATTGTTCAGAAACCAAATCAAGATAACCGGACGGTCCCAAACTTACGACGACTAAAGCGCGCTAAATGGCAACGATACGGATATATTGGAACATGGAATGTGAGAAGTATCTTTCAGGCCGGGGCTAGTAGAAAATTGGAGGAGGAATTACTTAAATATCAGATAGATGTGGCAGCATTACAGGAGATAAGATGGAAGACAATCGAGGTGACAGATCTACAGCACTACATTTTGTTCAATAGTGGGGAGGAAGAAAATAGAATAGGAACAGGGTTTATGGTCAAGAAATCGGTCAGTCATAATGTGATTGAATATGAAGCAATAAGCCCCAGACTATGCCGGTTAAGATTGAGAGGGAGATTTGCGAACATATCACTAATTAGTGTCCATGCACCAACAGAGGATGCCGATGAGGAAGAGAAAGAACATTTCTATGAAAAAATGGAGCAAGTATATGACAAGTTGCCCAAGTATAATGTTAAAGTTGTCCTAGGGGATTATAATGCCAAAGTAGGCAAAGAGAAAGAAAACCACCCAGTGGCAGGATATCATAGTAAACACCAAGAATCAAATGAAAACGGGTGGAAATTGATTGACTTTGCCTTTAGCAAGGAGCTGGTGATTAAGAGCACATGTTTTCCCCATAAGGAGATCCATAAAGAGACATGGATATCACCGGATGGTCTGACAAAGAACCAGATAGACCATGTGCTGATAGATGTGCGACATGCCTCCAATATAATGGATGTGAGAAGCATGCGTGGTGCAGACATTGATTCAGATCACATACTGGTGAGGATCAAGTTCCGAGAAAGACTGGCAATTAAACCCAGGGACAGAGCTGAGCAGAGCAAGATCTATAATGTAGAACTGTTAAGGGATGAGAAGAAGGAGGAAGAGTATAGAGACCGGCTGCAAAGAAAGCTACAGATGGGCAGAAACGGAGATGTGGACATCAACACAATGTGGGAGGAAACCAAGCTAGCAATAAATACAACGGCGCAGGAAGTACTTGGAGAGAGATGCAAACAGAGTAGATATAAATGGTATGACGAAGAAGTGGACAAGGTTCTGGAAGAGAGAAATCTTGCCCGACAAAGAATGCTACAGAGACCCACTCGAAATAATATTGCAGTTTTTAAAGAGAAACGGAGAATAGCAAAGACATTGATAAGGAACAAGAAAAGAATAGAAGAAAAGGAGAGAGTGGATGAAATGCAGAAGAATTTTGAAAACAAACAAGGCAGAAAATTCTTCCATGTGGTTGGACAAGTAAAGAAGGGATATCAACCCAGAGTGAATATGCTTAAGGATGAGACTGATAGACTCATTGTTGGGAAAGAACGAATTCTGGAAAAATGGGCAAAATATTTTGAAACATTACTCTTTGTCAGACCAATAAATGAAGAAACAGAAGGATCAGACCATATGGAAACTTCAGAGAGAGATGAGGGGGGTGAATATGGAGATGAGTGTGAGGAGGAAGAGATGGATGAGAATGGAGATGAGGATGAAGACGATGTGGGATCACCATTGCACCATCCTGAGGGGTAGTTTCATCCTTGCACCATATTGGGCGACCATTTTTAATATGAACGCTAACTTGGGTAACAATTGCTCTGGCTATTTTCCCCTCACTCTCCCATCACTCTAATAGATCATTTAATGGATGAATGCATAATAAATTTGATGCAAAGTGTCGTTGGCTAAGTTCACTTTAAATATTCATCATATACGCAGTTATCGCCTCATAGAATTCTAGCGATATCGTAACTTAAAAATTCTCCTATCAGAATATATGATATGGTAATCCTTACTTTGCCTCGTGACACCTCTCAGGGATAATTAAATTGCTTTTTTAAACCATACTATTTTACCGTGAGGTCAACTGAGGCACCACATTTCTACTTCAATAAATTATTATCGATACCATTCATCATCCTAAATCATTATTATGTTTTCCAAGTCCAATCATCCGAATATAAGTGAAAATAAATAAAATATTTTTTTTAATGGATTAATTCAAAATTACCTAAATCCTAAAAATATTAGCCTATCTCCTAAAATAATAACCTCTAAATTAGAAAATCTATATTTTATTTCTTGATTCCGGAATCACAAAAGAAAATCCACTAATAATTATCATCATTAATTATCTTCTTCTTCTCTAATAAAGAAATCTTTAGGTTGAAAATAAATCTAAGTCCCTAATCCTAATTAAATTTCTTAATAAAATATAGTTTAAGTCCATCAGTTCTTGTTTCTTCTATATAAAAAAACAACTGATAATTAAAAAAAAAATTTAAAAAAAATGCTTATTTTCATCATTATCACTTCAACATTCCATCATAATTCACTCATTTCGGCGTCTTAACGTTAGTAATCACAAGTAAGTTCCAAATATTTTGGCCCAGAAATGGCTATTTCAAATATATTTTGTTCTTAAAATGAGAAATATTGTTCTCCTCGACCGTATCATTTGATTAAAATATTCAAATAACACCTTAAATAAATGTAGGTATCGTTCAAAGTCTAATTATAATTGTAGTTCTAATAGAAATTGTACCAAACATGTTTTAGGGTTTAGCAATAATTAATCAGGTATCACTGATTCCGTAGGAATGCATTTGGTTACCTCTTATATTTAATTGCGGTAAAGATTTTAAATTATGGGATTATTCTTTGAATCAAATTCATTCTTGACAACAAACTTCCAATAATATTTAGTACAACGTTGGTATAAATTAACTATGAAGACAACAAGTTTCCCTTCATTTATTTCCTACTTGGATATTTCTTCCGAAGACAGTGTATGGTAACCCAAATATACGAAATGTGCGATGTATTTCATTGTACGCGTGTACTATTAACCCTATATACCACTCATTACCATTTTATTATTCTGCCGCAAATGGTAATCATCACCATCGGCCCATACTACGTCGTATTTACCGCCAAAACTACCTATAAATATATCTATCTTTCCGTCTACTAACATTAATTACCATAATGTCTCATAATTCAATCACATAAACATATCACGACGAATAATTATTCACAATTGCACATTAACATGCCACTCAAATCGTAAATTCTCTATGTAAACATTTATCATCACCAACATGACGGCAAATCATTCCAACATCATATTACTTTACTACAATGGTGCTCTTTTGGGTTAAAATTCATATATTATACGCGTAAACACGCTAGCCTAAAAATGAAATGCATATATAAATCAAGTAAGTTAATATGTACTCACATTTCATTGCGTCGTTTCGGCAATCACATTTAGGTTATTCGTAAATCAACTATCTTCTTCAAGAATATATAATTAAGGTTACGTCACTTTAAATACGATGTTTTTATCCCAAAATGGTTAGAAATTACATTCCAAATCTCTCCTGGTTTAGCTTTAAGCATTCCTATATTATGGCATAGATTGTAAAATCTGGAAGAGGTACCTATTCCCCTATTAATAATAATAATTCAACATGGACAATCTCGTTTCGAAGATGGTAATGTCTGTGATTTAATCACGAAGAACTAGGTAAAACAACGTACCAAATATACACTATAACTACCACTACAAATTTACTGCATATCAATTTCAAGAAAATAAAGTAACTCTTTGGAACTTATCTTGTGATCACTGACGTTAGATGGTCGGCTTTGGCCTTGATGTTGTCATCTAGGGATTGCGTCGTACGGCTCCATCCTCTGCTACGTCACCATCAGGTTGTGATTTTGGGACTCGAGATAGCAGAACAGCTGGGCGGTTTCCGTCAGACAGCCGGCTCCATCTTTGGTTTAGCCTCTCATCATGTTGTTGCAGTCAATCATAACAGAAAGAAACATTTCCAAATCGTGAATTAATTTCATATTCATATTCTCAGGAATAAATATCAGGTCTGTCTCTAATATCAGGTTTTTAGGACAATACTTCAATATTAATCTTTGGTAGCAATTTAACAGTTAAATTATTTCAAGTTATCTCCGTAAATATTTTCTTCTGTTCGGCTAATCAACCTATACTGCGTAATATTCAACTTGGTTGCTCGCACGGACTTGAGTATCCACTCCGACTACTGTTCGGGTATTTCCTAACTCTTTCTTCACGATATTCCTTTGCGTATGTTTGTTTTTCAAATATTCTCTCACTTCGCAAGTTCTCCAGTCGGTAACTTCTACAATATCTCCCTTCTATTCACACGAAGATTGGCTTTACTTCTTGAGGATAAATTTATTTCGATTTACGTTACGGATTTTTTTTCTTATTGTTCAGCTTCTTGTTCTTGTTTTAACAATTTTGAAACCCTCTATTATTTTATCACGGCCGCATGGATCCTTGACAATTTTCCGTCTCGGTCCGTGATCTAGGCATCTTTAATTCATCAAATAAATATCTTTGCCGTCACGTGCACGGCCTTCTTGAATATATACACGTTCGTAAAATGTATACACTTCGAAATCACGGCCTAATTTATTTAACATATGCATTCCTTTCTGACGTATGGCCCAATTACGTAATCTTCGCGATCATTACCGTGCATGGCAAACTTATAACTTCGTATGACGACCTTCATTCCGATATCAGGACGATGAAAACGGTACACCATCGATTGAAGAAATAAGAGATATTATAAAACAATTGAAGAGCAGTAAAGTCCCAGGGAATGACCTCATAACAGCAGAAATGGTAAAACATGGAGGAGAAGTGTTGGTGAAGAAAATACACGAGATAATTAAAAAGGTATGGGAAACAGGTACAATGCCGGAGGACTGGACACTAGCAAATATATGTCCTATACATAAGAAGGGGTCACGCATGCAATGCAAGAATTATCGAGGTATATCTTTACTGAGTATAGTATACAAAATCCTCTCTACAGCCATAACAAAGAGAGTTAGTAGTAGAGCGGAAAGAATTATAGGGGAGTACCAAGCTGGTTTCAGACCTGGAAGATCGACGATGGACCATATTTTCACCATGAGAATGACTCTGGAAAAGACATATGAATACAACGTTCGACTAGGGCATCTTTTTATAGATTTTAAACAAGCCTATGACAAAGTTAAGAGATCGACATTGTGGGAAACAATGAAGGAGTTTAAATTCCCACAGAAGTTAATAAAATTGACTAAGATGACCCTGGAGAACAGCAGAAGTCAGGTAAAAGTGCAGGGAAGTCTGTCAAGATCTTTCAGAACCGAAGAAGGCCTAAGGCAGGGAGACCCCTTATCACCAGTGTTATTTAATCTAGTGTTGGACAAAGCTGTAAGATCAGTAACTACTAATCCGGGTGGTAATATTTACAATAGACTAATCCAAATTTTGGCTTATACAGATGATGTGGTGATATCTGCTAGAAGTAACGAGACACTTACAACTGCCTTGAGGGAGCTGAAAGATGCAGCTGGGTTCTTGGGCTTGGAGATAAGTGAGGCTAAATCTAAATATATGGTAACAGAGAGAAATGGAAGGAACACTGAAAAACTCCAAGTTGATGGTTACATCTTTGAAGCAGTAGATAGCTTCACATATCTTGGCTCAGTAATAACATCAGAAAATAAAGTTGAGACAGATATTGTAAATCGAATTAAGGCTGCCAACAGATCCTACAGGGCACTGAATCCCCTTCTGAGAAGTAAAAACTTAAGCAGGAAATTAAAACTGACTCTCTACAAAACAATAATTAAACCAGTGCTTATGTATGGGAGTGAGGCCACAGAGAGGAGATTAAATGTGTGGGAAAGGAAAGTACTGAGGAAGATATTTGAACCGGTGAAGGAGGGAGATTTATGGAGAATCAGAACAAATGAAGAAATGAGATTATTCTATAAGGAGCCGGACTTGGTGACATCAATCAAAATGAGACGAATTGGATGGCTGGGGCATGTACAACGGATGGAGGAGGGAAGACTTCCAAGGAAAGCACTGACAAGACACCCTGGGGGCAGGAGAAGGAGAGGTCGGCCCCGGATGAGATGCCTGGAGGATGTGGAGACTGATCTGAGGACCGTTGGAGTCAGGAGGTGGCGTAGGCGTGCTGAAGATCGGGACGACTGGAGAGCTGTGGTCAAGGAGGTCAAGGTCCTTAAAGGACCGTAGAGCCATGGAGTAAGTAAGTAAGTAAGTAAAATTTGTTCGGGGCATCGACCTATAGAGATTTTTTGCCCCTACTTACACCATGTGATATGAACCTGCGTGTAATTGGTATGGAGGAAGTGTAGAGTGTTGAATGTGAGGAAAGGAATGTTAAAGACGACACAAACACCCAGTCCCCAGTCCAGGGATATTAGTCATTTACAATTAAAAACCCCTGACCCAGCCGGGAATCGAACCCGGGGCCGCCGGTTGACAAGCGGACACGTTTCCTCCTACACCGCGGGGCCAGACAAGGCGATAGGTTAGTTTGTTATTTAATTTCAGTAGGTTTAGCTGTTGTTTGAAAGGACTATGTCCTATTACAGTAAATGTTAGGAAGCTTGTAAATGTAATTAACTGTAAAGTACATGTGGACCGGTTGCATGAGGTCACAGCTTGCCTTTTTATTTTATTCAGATTTTATGGCTGAGTGGTTAACGTCATTCTTTTTTTTTATAAGTCAGTTTTTTGCTATACCCTTGTTTATTTTCTTTGTTTTCCTTTTGATGTTTGAGACGCAGTGAATGTCTCGGGGCTTAAATGTAAATGTAAAAAGTATTTAAATTAAAGTCAGGAAGGACTAGATTCAATTAATAATGGGAGTTCAAAGTATACGAAAACATGCCGTCACGTTTTCTTGGATATATTGCATGAAGTGTGAATGAGAATGAGTGGGATGGTGGAGCTAGGATCCACGACCTCTGGTAGAATCATCTTCATGATTATTTGAATGTAAAGATGAGTGTGAATTACAATAGAATAAATTAATGTATTATTAGGGTCCACCTTTTCAATACAAAATGTAAAGAGTTTAAATTACATAAATGATTAGGGACTAGTTTCGACCTAGTACTAGGTCAACAAATTATTTTAAAAACCACTTAATCGATACTTTATTTTTTGCCTTGGGCAAAATTAAAAATACATTAGCACACACAGAACATGTTTCGACCACTTAGTGGTCATCTTCAGCTGTATAAAGATAGTTGAGATGAAAAACATTTGGACAGTAACCACATTAAAACTTAAAACTATGTCCCATGGGATCTTGAATGCTATTGCTCTAGATGCTCTAAAAGAAGGGAGGCGCGGGGGTAAGGTAATATGTGTGGAAGATACTTAAATTACAATTCGCGTCTATAATTGTGTTGAAAAAACTTATTAACTAAGATACATATTTAAAATATTTAAAGCGTCTGTGGTGATACACTTTTCGTAATAACACTAGGTGGCATGAATAAAAAAGTCAATGTTTGTAACAGTCTTCAGGCATTTGTGAAGGGCGGAAAAAAGTCCATTCGATACTCCATGTCGTACGATGTCGGCATGTAAAAGATCTCTGGTGACACATTTGGTGTTTACCCGACAAAATTCATTAAATCTCAGCCATAAGCGCCCAAGAGAGATCCGGTTTACTCTGTCTGCCATCTAGCGGGCCTAGAGTAAAACGGAACGTCGAAATTGACGAGCAGACAGCCAGATGGCGTCAAATCGAAATGTCTGCACACGGTAGCTGAGGCCATACGATTATTATTATTATTATTATTATTATTATTATTATTATTATTATTATTATTATTATTATTATTATTAATATTATCATCCCAACCCACAGAAAACCGTGACATCTACATTCCATCTGAACAACGCAGAAGCAAACTACCATCCAAGGGTATTCTTCAAGGGTCATGAACTACAATATTGTGCCAATCCCAGTTACTTAGGAGTAACATTGGACAGGTCTCTTACGTACAAAAATCACCTGGAGAAAACCGCCAACAAACTAAAAAGTCGTAATAACATTCTCCAACGACTGGCTGGAACTTCCTGGGGAGCGGATGGAAACACATTAAGGACAACATCTCTGGCCCTGGTCTATTATGCAGCAGAATACTGCTCTGGTGTCTGGCTTAACAGTGCTCACACACAGCTAGTAGATTCACAACTTCATCAAACCATGGGGATCATAACTGGTACACTTCGTGCTACACCGACCCAATGGTTACCGGTTCTCAGCAATATACTACCTCCACATATAAGGAGACAGAAGGCCCTTTTTCAGCTATGGACCAGAATGCTGAAGAATGAACATCTACCTGTTCATGAGGATATCAGACAGAAATGCACATGCCTTAAGTCTCGCCAGCCTGCTTGGAAGACTGCAGTGAAGATAACATCCAGCGAATTCAACCCCACCTCTAAATGGTTAACAGAGTGGTCTTTATCCCCACCTCGGGCAATAGTGGATATTAATAATCCATCCATTAAGCTGGCAGGCTTCGATCTGCCACGCTGCACAAGGAGTAGACTAAATTGCATGAGATGTGGAGTAGGTAGAACAGCATCTACTTTACACACCTGGGGCTGGTCAGTTTCTCCATACTGTGATTGTGGGGAGGTTCGACAAACAATGAAACATGTAGTGCAGGAATGTCCACTCCGTGCTTTCACTGGCACTATGGAAGACCTCAACTCAGCAACACCCGAAGCAGTGAAGTGGGTGGCGGGTTTGGACATTCACATTTAGTGAGATGTACATCACTCGCACTCGATGTGTATATACAAACTGTCAGAGTTGATAGGTGGATAGTGATGTACATATATTGTGTTTTCTTCTTGTTCTTTCAAACTTTGTAAATTGCTTTCTTTGACTGTATAGTTATGATAATTTGTATTTACTTTGTACTCATCTTTCACTTGTTGTGTAAATAGTTTATAGGTTGTCATTATTCATCATACGCCAAATAAAAATAATGTATTTTTAATTTTGCCCAAGGCAAAAAAATAAAGTATCGATTAGGTGGTTTTTAAATTAATTTTTTGACCTAGTACTAGGTCAGAACTAGTCCCTAATCATTTATGTAATTTAAACTCTTTACATTTTGTATTGAAAAGGTGGACCCTAATAATACATTAATTTATTCTATTGTAATCACTAGAGCCTGGATTTCCATGCACTATCAAATCTCAAAATATGCATGCATTCATGCACTATCATATGGCAAAACATGCATGATAAACTGGAAAATATGCACTATCAAAATTCACTTCCTTTTGAAACATTTGTACAACAACTAATTTCTCCAAATTGCCTTGATTTAAGCTCATCCGTTTATCTGTCAACACATCCTTAAGCACAGAAGTTCTACGTCACTAAAAGTGAGGTCAAATTGTACGTCTTTTACATTTTCGCTACAATACGTCTTATATAAGCTTGATATAGATGTTGATTCCCATAGGTATTATATAAGCTTGACGAATCAAAATCAGGATTTGAACGGATCACTTTTTTCAACTTATATCTAGCTGCCGCAGTTATACTTCTCCGTGGAATGATAGCAGACACATTTGTATCTCCTCAATAACTGGCATTGATTGCCTGCTGCAATAACAAAGTGACGGGTGACCGTTCCCGGTGGGAAAATCCAGGATAAGAACGGAAGAGGGTTCTGTGCAAAACCAGCTGCCAGCTCAGTAACGCGGCGTCACAGAAATGCGATACAAGTTTTATTTTGTTCGTCTAACACAGACGAAAGAATGAGCCGTCAATGAGTAATGCACAATTTATGGTTCGATTTGTAACAATGTATAACTGGGACAATTTAGTCCCAAGAATTACAGAGATCGACGTGGAGCCTTCCGGCTAACGTCAATGTTTAATCAAGCAGCAGATAAGAACGCGTTGGTTAATTGGATTATGTACTAATTTTGGTTGTCATGTAGGATGCCAGGAATACATTCTCTCAGTTTCTCTGTAATAGACATTCTGTATAACGTAGAAAAAAGGCCCCAAATTCTGCAAACCAACATTCCTAAAAGGCACTATCATGCAAGTTAGCATTATATATGCGCCAAAGTCACAAGAAAAGTCATATTATGCAATATTAAACGTCCAAATATTCGCTATTAAATCCAAAATCTTCAAAATATGCATTATGCATGAATTTAGTCCTAAAAAGGCGAAAACATGCAAACATGCACGGAAAAGAACGGTTATTTGGAATCGTTAAGCCATAAAACGAATATTTGCAAAGTTTGAGAATTGTAACCAGCTTATTTAAAAACATGCATTTGCATGGAAATCCGGGCTCTAGTAATCACAGTTCAATACGGATCTATCATTATGAAACTTATTTCATTTAATGAGTGTGAATTAGGGATTGGTTTACGAGTTCCTCGAACGCAGTTTCATATTCCAAGTTCCGAATATTAGAATCAGTTTCCTTTAAATATTATTATTATTATTATTATTATTATTATTATTATTATTATTATTATTATTATTATTATTATTAATTAATGCGATTTCATCATGTTGAAAGGATAAGATATTTCAGTAACTTTCAAATTTTCAGACATGATCTATGTCTATGTGGTAATTCATCAATTTCTAGTTATGGTATTATTACAGATTTGGCCATTTAAATTAAAGTTTAAATTTACGAACGCGAATGCTCTGATTTGTGACCAGTGTGGTGGTGTTTTCATTTCTTGAGAGCGATTGTTAGACAACGTCATTTATATTTGTATCTGTTTTTGGCAACTTTAGGACATGTGATATATATTTTAATTAGTAAGGGGACGCGTTCCTCATTTTGAAAGGCCTGCATTTTCATGATTGAGTAACTTGCTTCGTGTAGATTTGTGAGCAGCGTGTATTAAGGATTGGTCCCCGGATGCTTTTGGTGTTTGCTGCATTATTTTGGGAGACTGAATCTCTGCTTTTGAATCATTCCGTCATGTTGTAGGTGAGGATGATGTGTGTTTCTACTGAGGAGAGTTTTATTTTAGTGGCCTATATTGTGTGTTGATTTTATTGGTGTTTGCCCATGTCGCTACGGTTTATGCTGTAGACAAGATTTTTATATTGCAATGTTTAGTTTGACTTTTCTTTTATGATATGACCGCGCAGAGAATTATTTGTCTTGCAATCTTTTCAGAAACCAACGTTGAGTTCGGTGTTGAAGGTTAAAGCCTACACTGTTACTTTCTTGAATTTTTTGTCATGTAATTTATTTCAGGAATCCATGTTGATTTATGCGTGACGTTGTAAAGTCCACCAGTTGATTGGTTTTGTGTCATGTAATTTATTTCAGGAACCTACGTTGAATAGGAAGCGATTGCTCAAAGCGCAAATTTTTTTCCTTATATTTTCCATCGAGACTGTGAGTGAGTGAGTGAGTGAGTGAGTGAGTGAGTGAGTGAGTTGCATAAATGCAGCATGCTTTTTTCTTGGTGAGGCCCGGGAAAACATGACAACATGTTTTTGTTCTTTGATTGTGTATATTTGCCATTCATGTGTTTTTATTAGTGTGAGGTTTCGATCCACAGTTTTTTTGTTGTCCTCATGAGTTTACTCATGATCGAGGTGTATGTATTAGTAGGATGTTTTACCACTCAGCGTAGATTTTCTCTGTACGGTTAGATTAGTTTTTTTTCCTCCCCAACACGCATTAAAACACGCCTTTTCTTTAAGGTTAGGGAGCCCCACTGCAATGTCAAGTGTGCAGGAAAGGGGTATACTCATCTAATAGTCGAAATAATTACCAATCCCGTTAGAATCGTGGTGCGAGTGCGCAAGCCAAAGTGATAAAATTCAAGAATTTTCCTTGCATATGTTAAGTATGTGGTCGGCATACGCTTGTTTATATGTAATATATTTTTGATTCTCAAGATGAACTCTATAAGCTGAGAGAATGATCTGAGTCATGTAAATTTTATCATATTTGATGATTTTTGCTATTTTTTGTGTTTTTCTTGTTTATTTTTGAATAAAAATATTTTCTTCTAAAATGACGTCATGTTTTGCCTTGTATTATTTATAGCTTTTAGTTGACCTTGTAATAGTACAAAATCTCAACTCCACGTCAAGTCAGTTTTCGTATTTATGTCTATATTCATGCCACGTTATAGGTTAGGTATTCATTTTGTATTGTCAGTATCACGTATTTCATTGCAGGAATACTGTGTGTGTTTGTTGATGTATGGAAGTCATTGTTTGGACATTGTAAGAGCTCTGTATTAAACTGGTGGCATTCTGTAGCTGAAAGCGGGAAAATCTGTGTTAAGCAAGGAAACTAATGTAGAGTGTTGTGCAAGATGTTGGTCTGCCCAAAATGACGTGTGTCTCGCGACAATTAACAAGGCGTCAGTGCTCCAAATTTGAGCTTCACAATTTCAAAAACAACGTGCCACATGTGACAGATATTGAAGATTGTGATTAGCTAGTACTGAGAAAATCATGCGACTTGTAGAAGTCTATTTTATGGCTGGTTTGTTGGAAGAGAGGTCTTGGTGTTGAGTAGTGGAAGTATTGAGATCGGATAGTTGTCCTGCTTGAAGTGTGCATCGGTTAGCCATATTGTATGCTGGTGTCTGTCTCTTGGAGATTCGTCTCGTCTATGGATGTCCGGTTGGGAAGCAATGCAGGGTTAGAGATCTTCATTTGATATCTACACTAAATGTTGTATACCCTATGAAGGGCTATGCCAATGCATTTGGCGGAATAAAACATGAGTAAAATTTCAGTATAAAACAACAAACCAAGAACTTGTCACGTAAGTTATCGGAGAGTGTGGACGAGGTATGGTGGTATTTAACATCAGCTTTCAACTACAATCAACCAACCACTTCAGATCAGTTCGATATGGTGTAGTGAGTTATACTGCATAGGTATGTGATCCCGTTATTCAGACTAGCCAGATTACGTACAATTTCCAGTTAAGGTTTTGTGCATATATGTACAGTGAGTTTGTCGTGTGGTAATGGACAGACAAAGTTCGAATATAGTGTTGTTAGAAATGGTCATTGTACCAGCTAATTTATTAAGCTTGATGTTATGACATGTAAATTCTGTGCGGGTTGAGAATAAGAAGAGATAAACAGTGTATATCCCAAGTTGAAATTTATGTTATGTGTTAGTGCAGTGATATGCCATATATTGTATTAATGTGGTCAGTTTTTTTAATGCTTATTTCTTGCATTACCGTTTGTTATCTGTTGTGAAGAATATTGAGGTGGTTAAGTTTGTAAGTATATTTATAAATTTTAATGGGCAATGTATAATTTCAAAAGAATGTAACCTAGCCAGTATATCCTGATACATTTACTTTCAGTTCAACAAGTCATCGGGTTAGGTCAGCAAGTCGGGATATCGTCAGCCTATGGCCCCACCCTGAGTGATGATTGAGGAGTTGAAATGAAAAACGACCTACGTGCCAGAAGGTACCTAGTGGAGAAATACGGACAAAATGATTGCTGTCAAGAATATTGCACTTACGTTGTTCTCCATTTCCCTGTGCTGGCCTTAGAGCATTAATACTATAGAGTGCGCTTAGCGCCACCTCGTCCATGTTGCGGCTTGAAGCCAACATCTCGATCAGCTGACTGGGGGGTAGTTCGAAGCAGAGTCCGAGAGGATATAAGGAAATTGTCAAACAGTGACATTCGAAAAGGCGGTGAAATCGGAATATGATATGTACCCTGCTTAGCTGTTGTGGTTAAGCGTTAATTACAATAAAAACCGTGGACATAAATGCATAATTACGACGAAAATGTTTAAAACCAAAAGAGAGCTACGATAGGATACACCCTCATTATGATCGTTTTTTTGCAAGTATTACATCCCCGTGAGTAACACTAATTGTTTAATGTTAATTATTTATTATAATGTAAGAGACAAGTAATTTTTTCCAATTACCGCATGGGATTAATAGCTGAAAGCTAACCTCTGAAAGTTGTCCGTAAGGAAGTGTAGCCTAATTTGAAATATTAATGCGACTGACATCTACAATAAACACTTCATAACTTCCAAAAACAACTTTAAAATACTGTATTTACCGTGCTCGGTATACTTTTGACTGAAATAGGCCTACTTCAAACCAATGCCCAACAACACAAGATGCAAAGAATGACACATAGCCTACAGGACCATTATGGAAAGAAAATAACACAAGTATCACACTTAAGTGAACCATACACCACCAACAGATGGCAACAAAAATGAACTCTCCAGGGTAAACGATAAACAGGTACCATAACAAGAAATATTCACTTATCATAAGTTATAAAAATTCACAATACAGTAGGGTCAACTGCATATCAATTGGCACTGGTTGTAGTACCTATTTATGCCTATGAAGCAGGGATCTGTTGTAATATGCTGCTTCAACAACAACAAAATAATAATAATAATAATAATAATAATAATAATAAATAATAATAATAATAATAATAAAGGGATACATAAAATGCTACACGGGTAAAATTTCACTCCACTGCCACCTACTAAATTAAGCTTAGTTTAAAGCCCAACATAAACTAATGCACATGCCACATTTGAAGTAGGCCTATAAATAGGAGGTCACATCTGAAGAAAAGAAAACATCCTGCAGCATTCAGTAACGTTGTTCCCAAAATACAGAAACAAGACATGCCAATATAAAAGTAATTTAAGAATGAATTTCTATAAAAATCAACCTGACTCATAGACAGAATGATTAGAGGGAATATGCCTAAAAGTAGAACACTTATACAAATCAGTGAAACTAGCATACCACACCAGCATCCTCTTACATTAGCAACTTGAGTCTATATAAATATTCCAGTCATAGGAAGCATAGAAATACCCATATAGGCCTACACACTCTAACACGTTTATATAACAAATGCAATAATTATATTATAAAGCAGCCTACCTTATATTACTGGTTCCTGAATAGAACAGTCTTTGTGTGAAAGCTTCGTACCCTCACACTGTGAAGTTTTTCTGTTTCAAGCCGTGCTTTATGGTGTAACCTCACTTTAAAGTATTCCATCAAAACTGCTCGCTTCAGCTGATGAATGTGGTTGTCAAGGGGCGGAGAAGCAAATGTATGCTCCTGAAGTTCATCAAACACTTCTCTCTTAGCATGGTTCAGTACTGCCATTACAAGTACATTTAAAGGGTCCTTCATCCTTGTCATTTTGTGCTGGAATTGTTGCATCATCTTTTCACCTTCCCTGCAGAGGTATATCACATCTAATGATGGGATTGAAAGGCCACCTCTGTTTTTCCTCTTCAGGAGTGCTGAATGTGAAACTGCTGTTTGGAGAACCGCCTGACAAACATCACATTTAACTGCTTTCTGTAATCTTTTCACAACAAAACCTGCTATATATTCCACTACATCCTCAACATACAGTGTCAGGTTGGCTGGGTGTGGAATGTAGTCATGATCATGACTAACAAAAAGTACATCAGTACTGTTGGCAGGCAGATGAATAGGATCACCAGTTATTTGACTGCTGTCTCTACAATTCATAATAACAGTAGGGTCAACTGCAGAGCAATTGGCACTGGTTGTAGTACCTATCTGTATATGGAGCAGAAGTCTTTTATATGCTGCTTCAAACTGCCTAGCTGTGGGGTTGTTGTTATGACCACCATGACTCCTAATGGCACTAAAAAATACTTCCAAATGATCCTGACTAAGTTTGTAGGTGAGCAGAAAATGCATCTTCAGCTGTGGCATGTTCAAAATTGAGTCATACACTCCTAAGACAGACTTTAGACACACAATCAAACCTATGAAACCAGTTTTCCTAGAGCACTTCACTAGACAAACACCACCATCCATCTCTTGCAGTGATTGTATATATTCAATAGCCTCCTGAATGTAGGCCCTCGTACTGTGGATATTCTCTGCTTTCAATGGTTTCTGCCATCCCTTTGAACAAAGATTATGGCTGTTCAAGATATCAAATATATTGTTCATGAGCCTAACAAATTTTACAGTCTCCTCACACCCTTGAAACTGAGGAAGATTTAAGTCTCTGTCACAATATGTCATTGCACTTGCAACACTTTCACTGAATGTTTGTGTGGCGAGCTTTACTTTCATGGGTTCCTTCTCCCAGTGAATGTGCCTTTTGGAAAGTTTTGTTCCTAGATGAAGGCCCCTGATACTCTGAAGTTTCTCTAACTCTTCTAAGTACCTCCAATCTATGACATTATCACCCCTGGCAAAAGTTCTCTTAGCTCCTAAAGTATTCCTCACTAATTTTATAGCATGGCAAGCATCTAGAAGAATAAACACTCTAGAATCATTTGAGGGATTTTCAAACCAGTTCACCATATTATTTTCATCAAAAGAAGCTCCCAAACAACGGGCCATGGATAAATTAGAAGCAGCACCATCAAAAGTAAGTGAATTTAAGCAAAATTAAATTAAATTAAATTAAATTTTGAAGCAGCACCATCAAAAGTAAGTGACACTACAATTACATTTAGGTCATTTAAAAATTTAAGGCACTCAATCACTAGGTTTGCTCTCTCCGAGCCACTTAAACCGTTAATCAAAAAATAACCCACTGGAATTTTCCAGTGTCCATTTAGTGAGACCACCATAAACACTAAAGCCTCCTTGGCTTCTGGTAAATCCCGATCCTCGATTTCAGTACCACAATTCACATAACCAAGAAATTGTTTTCCATCAAATTCAATGTGCTTCCGGATGCACATTTCATCCATCATCAGTGCACACACTAGGGGCTTTCCACTGATAGCCATCTCCTTCCCTTTTGAAATGAGAGCAGTTGCAGCCTCTGAACTGAATCCTGGCTTACCATCCACCGACTGATACCACTTCCGCAGTGTACTTGGATGGGGCAAACCATGAGGAAATACATCCCTCAAGTAGCTGTATGCACGACTTGAATAGAAATTCAATGTAAGTGCAAAGCAGCGTAGTTCAGGAGGATACTCTGCTCTTGTATCACCATCCTTTGTTCGCATCAGAAGTTGGGCAGCAGCAGGAGAAAGACATTTCTGGAACAATGGAAGTTAAAAGGTGCATTATGCTTTTTCACAAGTTAATTTATGGTATTACATTATTTTTGAAATATTTGTTTAACAGAGATTGTGATACAATAAAAACAAATTACAGACTTCTAAAGGCTCCAAATTTTATGTATGTATGTCTGTCTGTTAGGTCATCAACCCAGAGACTGTTTGAATCCTCAAACAGCACCACCAAAGGCTAGCGGATATAGGGAAACCGAAAAAAATATTTAAGCTGTTGTTTTCTTACCTCAAGCGTGCAAGCAGCATCTTCAGTTATCATCATTTTCTCCTTCAGATGGTTTACTAAGGCTTTCCCATTCTGCAACTGATTAATAGCTCGCCGATACTTCTGCCTTTCCAATTTCAGCTTCTTATGGGATTTATGAATAACTTCCCTGGCAACCTGCATGAAGGTCTGGGCTTTCCTTGGTGACTTTACCATTTCCTCAGTGTAATCACCAACATAAGATTTTCTGAACACCTTTGTTTTAGGAAGAGACTCATTCTCCTCTTCCTGAGGAACACTGAAAAAATATGAAAATTATAAGGGTCAACAACAAAAATGTATTACCTATGTGTAATATAGTAACCTAATATGCTGCAATAGATGTTGCAGTTGAACAGTATGTTAAATATCTTAAACACAAATATTTCACGTAAGGATGACAGGCCACATTCCTGCATAAATCTATGGAAAATAATAAATAAAAATAAAAAAAATCTGCTCACACACAACTTGTTGATGCAACAGGATCCACTTGAAGTTTCCTCTTCACAGGAGGTTTTCTCCTCTTCTCAGCTGGTAAAAGGTGGGGTGGAAAATTAAAAATTGTTGGTACTGCATTTGGCTTCAGTTTAACTCCCACACCAAATGCTTCATTATCAAAACATTCCGGTGAAAAATGCGTAGAGCATAATCTTGAATGCTTTCCAGGTATGAAATTCTCTCTTCTTAATGCAACTACCCATTGCTTTTTCCTTGTCTCATCAGCAGGAAAACTGAAATCAATAAAAGCACAGTATTCAAAATTGCTGTAACCGGGAAACTGGAACTGTAACCAATACAATAAACGTACGTATTCTACAGACACCTGACAACAACTGTATGAAACCCCTTACATCATCATCATATTTACGTAAATATTTACTTACCCGTGAAAGGAAATGCCAGATCCTTTTTTGAAGGTCTCCTTGCATCCATACGCTACGCAATAGTGCACCATCGCTTCATTTACAGTAGCTAAAAGTCACTTTTAAGTACGCTGATCACTATTCTCGCCTATAACACAATGTTCAAAACGCTCGCACTACCCACCAGTCAGCTGATTGAGATCCTTGCTTCAAGAATGTGACGTCATCAGCCATCTATTGGATATATGATCGAAGGTGCTGGCACATGTGACGTTTTCTAGGTCGTTACACAACACAATAAGGAATGACCTATCATTCTGTTTTAGAACGTACTCAGTGCATTCAGGAACATTTTATTGAGTGGTATATGTATCCATCACATTTTATCTCTCATACATTGTGATGTAAGCCTACATACTATCTAACGTGAAAAGGGTAAACAAATGACACATTTCTAGTCAAGTTTTACGATTGTGCAAGTTTCGTAACTGAACGACACAGCAAGTATCTTTCCTACACAGTATAGAACATGTTAAAGAACACTGTAATCATCATTATGAAACAAAAAGTACAAAACGTGCAGGATGTTTTATGAAGTGGGTAATATATGCATATGAATGTCACACTGTACATGGTTATGAACACACGTTTTCTTCTCGACACAGCTGACAATAGTAATCTCTATACTTTACATCACAGAGCGCCAGCAGACCCTTCTTCTTCCCTGCACTGATATGATGATGTTTCTGCACATGGGGAAGCTGTGATGGTGGAGGATGTCCCCACATTTTCTTCGTGTTCTTAAATACACTGACTGACAGAGCAAATGCAACACCAAGAAGGAGTGGTTCGAAAGGGATGAAAGTTGGGGAAAAAACAGAGACGGCACGGACGAATAATTGATGTTTATTTCAAACCGATATGCAGGTTGCACAATGCGCACGGCATCGACTCAGTAGGATGTAGGACCACCGCGAGCGGCGATGCACGCAGAAACACGTCGAGGTACAGAGTCAGTAAGAGTGCGGATGGTGTCCTGAGGGATGGTTCTCCATTCTCTGTCAACCATTTGCCACAGTTGGTCGTCCGTACGAGGCTGGGGCAGAGTTTGCAAACGGCGTCCAATGAGATCCCACACGTGTTCGATTGGTGAGAGATCCGGAGAGTACGCTGGCCACGGAAGCATCTGTACACCTCGTAGAGCCTGTTGGGAGATGCGAGCAGTGTGTGGGCGGGCATTATCCTGCTGAAACAGAGCATTGGGCAGCCCCTGAAGGTACGGGAGTGCCACCGGCCGCAGCACATGCTGCACGTAGCGGTGGGCATTTAACGTGCCTTGAATACACACTAGAGGTGACGTGGAATCGTACGCAATAGCGCCCCAAACCATGATGCCGCGTTGTCTAGCGGTAGGGCGCTCCACAGTTACTGCCGGATTTGACCTTTCTCCACGCCGACGCCACACTCGTCTGCGGTGACTATCACTGACAGAACAGAAGCGTGACTCATCGGAGAACACGATGTTCCGCCATTCCCTCATCCAAGTCGCTCTAGCCCGGCACCATGCCAGGCGTGCACGTCTATGCTGTGGAGTCAATGGTAGTCTTCTGAGCGGACGCCGGGAGTGCAGGCCTCCTTCAACCAATCGACAGGAAATTGTTCTGGTCGATATTGGAACAGCCAGGGTGTCTTGCACATGCTGAAGAATGGCGGTTGACGTGGCGTGCGGGGCTGCCACCGCTTGGCGGCGGATGCGCTGATCCTCGCGTGCTGACGTCACTCGGGCTGCGCCTAGACCCCTCGCACATGCCACATGTCCCTGCGCCAACCATCTTCGCCACAGGCGCTGCACCGTGGACACATCCCTATGGGTATCGGCTGCGATTTGACGAAGCGACCAACCTGCCCTTCTCAGCCCGATCACCATACCCCTCGTAAAGTCGTCTGTCTGCTGGAAATGCCTCCGTTGACGGCGGCCTGGCATTCTTAGCTATACACGTGTCCTGTGGCACACGACGACACGTTCTACAATGACTGTCGGCTGAGAAATCACGGTACGAAGTGGGCCATTCGCCAACGCCGTGTCCCATTTATCGTTCGCTACGTGCGCAGCACAGCGGCGCATTTCACATCATGAGCATACCTCAGTGACGTCAGTCTACCCTGCAGTTGGCATAAAGTTCTGACCACTCCTTCTTGGTGTTGCATTTGCTCTGTCAGTCAGTGTATATTGTAGACATCCAATCACTACCGAATGACGTTCTGACATGTATTACTTTGGGGTGTCAGCTTTACTGAGCTGCGGCTTGGTAGTATTGATGTACTCGTTGGCGAGAGCTCCAAGGTCAACCAATCATCTTTACCCATTTTAACAATCTTGAAATTATTTTTTTTTGGTCTTGCGGACTTAATAAAATAACGGCCTCTAGCTCATCTGGGATCATGGCTTTCATTACTAGTTTCCTTTTCTCAATGAGAGCGAAGTCCCTGTCACATGTCATGAATTTATGTCCGGACACTAGGAATTTCAATCAATAGTATCATAATGGTCTTTAACAACTAAATAAATGATTGTCATTATCATTATCCTGTTTTTGTTTTGTGATGTGCAGTCGTCACACCATATAACAACGTTTCGTTTGTTTGTATAACCGTACGTCATCACTTTGAATAAACTAGATGATATTTCATTACGCCCTCGACCTCTGCTCCCTTTATCCCACAAGCACATGAAACTGTCATTGGTGCCTGAATCATGTATACATTGGTTATAGCAAGCTAGTTGTCGTGAGTAAAACATACTGGAATGTGTGAGGGTCGGAACAAACAGAACCTGTTGCATATCCATACTAACTGTGCAGGTACTACTGGTGGGTATCTGGGAATTACAGATATTACTTTTCATAAGTGTTTGTGTTTTTCCGCTCGCTCTACATATAGCTGTAGTTCACTGTTGGCCTTATGTCGTTCCGACTCTGAAGACGTGGCTTTCACAGCGTACGACGTAATGCAGTCCGAACTGCGGTACACACATTGACGGCCGGACCTCCCTACGCACTTGTGTCGCTCTCCAGGCCACGGTCACTGGCACTAGTGTTTGCTCGAAATGCTAACGCTATCTGTGTAGCATGCTTGGAATGATTTTAAATGATTCTGGTACATGAATCCTTTCCAGAAGGATCACCACAACACACAGATTCATGTCTTAACAAAAACCTCAAAATGACATTTGCGGCACTTACGTTGTTTTCCATTTCCACTCTTCAATTTATTCTCATGCTTATTTCATCTTGTGTATCATAAAGTACATTGGTGCCCAATCAGTTTTCTTTTGATAGTGTCTGGCTCCATGGCTAAATGGTTAGCGTGCTGGCCTTTGGTCAGAGGGGTTCCGGGTTCGATTCCCGGCAGAGTCGGGAATTTTAACCACCATTGGTTAATTTCGCTGGCACGGAGGCTGGGTGTATGTGTCATCTTCATCATCATTTCATCCTCATCATGACGCGCAGGTCGCCTACGGGAGTCAAATCAAAAGACCTGCACCTGGCGAGCCAAACATGTCCTCGGACACTCCCGGGACTAAAAGCCATACACCATTTCATTTCTTTTGATAGTTGTGTTCCAGAACAGTGAATTAAGTGTAAATGTATTGGGGGGCCCAGAAAGCTGTAGATACTACGTGGGTGCTCCAGCAGTTTAGTTTGCATAATGATAATATCATAATTATGGATGTACACAAGAACCTCATTTATCCGGCCCTTATTAATCCGGATCTCCGGTTTATCCGGATCGAAAATAATAAAAATGTATTTTTACTTGTACAATATTTCTTTTACGGGATCAACTCTTATTGAATGTCTTTTCCGCCAAGGATAGTTAAGGACAGGAATTGGAAGTAATTCAGCCACAGTCTATCAAAGGTACCATCCCGGCATTCACCTGGAATTGAGCATGGGAAACCGTGGAAAACCATTTCTAGGATGGCCGAGTTGGGATTTGAACCCATGCTCTTCGGAATGCAATGTACTAGTAATTCGCTGATGGTAAATTCGAAAATGAAACAGGCACTCCATCAGAAGAAACAGTGACTCATTGAGAGGCAACAATGCAGCTGGACAAACTGCTGGCCTATTTAGAATCCTAGACTGAAACCACACCGGCAGAACTGCTGTTAGTGAAACGTCTTCGTGATCGTGCTGCGTGCAAACGCTATACAAATGTAAAACATTAAAAACTCGCACATTATTTTAGTGCATAAAACAGTCATAAATGTAAGAAAAGTGTTCTTATATTTTTTTGTACAATTGAAAAAAGGGCATTACTGTACAACTGTACTGTACTGTACAGTTCCGGTCTCACTTAATCCGGATAAACAAGGTTCTTGTGTATGAGCAGTACTCTGTGTAGTGCAAGTTTAAAGTAGATGTCTTAAGTTTGAGTCCCAGGTAGCTTGTGATCACATTGTGGAGCTTGTGTTTGGTTGGTATCGGTACAACCTCACCGCGTCCATATTAGATATATGTTCCATATCAAAATCCAGGGTGTAGAAATTTCTAAAGTTATTTTTTTATAATTCGAACTGAGCATAACTGGGAGCGGCTGACTAGTCTGGGGCAAATTACCTTGCTGGTTGAAACGGGGGCAGTGTTAAGGTCAGGAAAGTCGTCGTCCAATTAGTGGGCAATACAAGAATTGGAAATAGGACTGGTACTTACTACAAGAGATGACAACGGCAGTACGAGAGGACCATCAAACAATAGCTCCTACATCGAACGTGTCCAGATACCAGAATCTACAAATAGTGAGCTAATGGCATAAATTACTGCAAGTCTCCTCATAACAGTTCATTTTATTAAATTTTATTTCATTCAATTTTTCTTTTGTTTCTCTTTAATTCAGTTTTTGTAAATATGCCGTCATGTTTATCATCCTAGTAAATCGTTATTTTAATTGGTACTTTCATAAATACTTATTAATGATCCTCAGTTTCCTAGTTTGAGTGTACTTAATGGTTAGTGTTCTGTCACCCCACCTCTGGGAGTATCTAGTCTCATTACTTATTACTATTAATTATCAACTATTATCTTCAAGCCATAAGTTTGAAGGTTGGCACCCAAGAGATATTGTTTATGGAGAGGAAATGAGCGAGTATTTATTTATATTAAAATTAAGGTACTCAGCACGTCACAACACGAGTTAACACCTTCACTCACGTAGAGTAGTATGGTCGTTTAAGAACACAGTCTTCTTTGGCCCGTAGAGGAGTAAAGTCATTTACTGCTTGTTCAGTGTAGCGTGCTCTGATATGCTTGTGTTTTTTGGAAACCAGTAGAGTTTCACCCAGGAGTTTCTTTTTCTTCCGGTAGATGACTCGAATATCCTCTTTTCTCGACACTGTACAACGCTCCGTTTGTGTTCTTTTACTTATTGTTTACAAGCTTATTTTGGCACTTCTTAAACTGATTGAAACTGCAAGTGATGGTGGTTGTGTAGTAGACAAAGCTTCAAATGAGTAAATGTAGCAATAAGAGTGATTCCAGAAGGAGAAATGTGTGATATTTTGCACAGTGATCCGATAGCTTCAGATAGTGAAAGTTAATGTGAGTGTGATTACGTGTGCAGTTAAAGCACTGGAAGGGTGAATAATAATCTGGACGGGAACAGCTTCCTTTCTGTCATCCATCAGCTACAATATTTGACATACGTACAGGTGTAAATAAAAACACTGGAGAAAACAGTGTTATATCTTCTGTAATTTTTTTTTTTCCAATAATGATTTCTTTAACATGCACTAATGTAGAACTCAGCAGTCAAGTAGGTGGTTTTTTAAAGATGGCTGGGCCACAGCAGTGGCAAGCTGCTCAGGCAGCTGGTAGCGAAGGTGTTAATGGGAGTTGTCATAAGCAAATAAGCTGCTCATTTAAGCCTTGTGACGTCACTGCCTTTCTTAGTCATGACTAGAGAGCAGGGTAAAGACCTACAGAAGTGCAATTAGGTACGAAGAAACTTAATTTGTTTGCAGTATGCGAGTAAAGACTGAGTCTCATGGAAACAGAGGACAGGTTGGTGATGCATATTGCTTTGGCCTTGGTATAGCCTCCCTTTGCTAACAACTGGCACATCAAAATACGTTGAAATTCAACATGCCTTTATTTAGTAGTGTTTTGCAGCAGTTGTATTAACATACATACATACATACATACATACATACATACATACATACATACATACAGTACATACATGCATACAGTACATACATGCATACATACATCATCATTATAGACCGTTATGCCTTTCAGTGTTCAGTCTGCAAGCTTCTTTGAATTTACTAAACATCGCTACAATCCTTTATTTGCAACTAGTGCTGTGGCCTCATTTAGTACCTCTTATCATAAAATCGTTAGAAACTGAGTCTAACCATTGTCGTCTTGGCCTCCCTGTACTTCTCTTACCCTCCATAACAGAGTCCATTATTCTCGTAGGTAATCAATCATCCTCCCATTCGCCTCACATGACCCCACCACCGAACCCGGTTTATGCGTACAGCTTCATCCATCGAGATCATTCCTAACTTAGCCTTTATCTCCTCATTTCGAATACCCTCTGCCATTGTTCCCACCTATTTGTACCAGTTCTCATCCTCGCTACTTTCATGTCTGTTACTTCTAACTTATGGAAAAGGTATCCTGAGTCCACCCAGCTTTCACTCCCATAAAGCAAAGATGGTCTGAAAACAGACTGATGTAAAGATAGTTTTTTCGGGGAGCTGACTTCCTTACAGAATACTGTTGATTGCAACCGCAAATTCACTGCATTAACTTTACTGCACCTTGATTCAATCTCACTTACTATATTACCATCCTAAATACTTGATATTATGTACATGTTCCAGCTTTGTATCAGCAGTCTGACTTTCAGTTCGCTTGGATTTCTTACCTGCTGACATCAAGTTATTTTTCAAAAGGCTAATTTTTATGCCATACTCATTGCACCAATTTTCAAGTCCAAGATATTACACTGCAGGCTTTCGGCACAATCTGCAATTGAGACGAAGTCGTCAGCATGGGCCAGACTGCTTACTACAGTTTCACCTAACTGAATGCCTCCTTGCCGCTTTATACCTTTCAGCAGATGATCCATGTAAACTACGAACAACAAAGGTGAAAGACTACAGCCTTGTCTAACCCCGTAAGTACCCTGAACCAAGAACTCATTCTACCATTGATTCTCACTGAAGCCCAATTGTGAACATAAATGCCTTTGATTGATTTTAATAATCTGCACTTAATCCCATAGTCTCCCAGTATGGCGAACATCTTTTCCCTCGGTACATTGCCATATGCTTTCTCTATGAACCATAGTTGTATTAATTGAAATTTAACAATAATAAGAAGAAGAATGTTATTCGCTTTACGTTCTACTAACTACTTTTACGGTTTTCGGAGTCGCAGAGGTGCCGGAATTTAGTTGTGCAGGAGTCCTTTTATGTGCCAGAAATCTACCAATACGAGGTTGACGTTTTTGAACACCTTCAAATACCACTGGACTGAGCCAGGATCAAATCTGCCTAGTTGGGGTCAGAAGGCCAGTGCCTCAACTGTCTGAGCCACTCAGCCTGACTAAAATCAATTTAACACTTGCAATTAAAATTTTCAACATACATAATTAATCCACACTTATTTTTATATGAATTTTACTTACCTTAAAACGAAGGGGGAAAAAGACGTTTATCATCCTATGCCATTGATTACTATTGCTACAGCTGAAGTTATCTGCAAAAGTGATAGAATCATTAAAATGTTTATGAAACTGGAGAATAAGTACACCATCATACAAGTGTATGCCCCACAGACAGGCTGCAGTGAAGAAGACAAAGAGAAATTTCGGCAAGACCTGGAAGATACAGTTAATGAGGAAAACATTATTATTATTATTATTATTGGAGATCTAAACGCGCAAGTTGGGGTAGACAGACTGGGGTACAAGAACATCATTGGTCCACATGGGTTTGGACAAAGGAACCCAGAAGGAGAACAACTATTAGATCTGTGCAGAAGAACTGATCTTATAATCAAAAATACATTCTACAAAAAAAGAGACAGTCACAGAGTAACGAGGAACAGTTGGGATGGCCAGTATAGAACATTGATTGACTATGTAATCACAAATAAAGAGGGTGGTAGATACATCACAGATGTAAAGGTCACCCCTAGTGAAAGCATGAACAAGGACCGCAGATTGCTGGTAGTAGACTTCAAACATAAGACTAATGAAACACAGAAAATTACTATGAAAATATCAAGGGTTAAAACTTGGAAGTTGCAAGAAGTCCAAATAAAGGAAGAATACAAACTAAGGATTCAACAGAGTTTGCCAAAGCGTGAAGTAACCAACGTTAATGAAGAGTGGAAAGCTTTCAAAGACACCTTTGTGGGAGAAGCCAAAAACCTATGTGGAGTTACAAGTTCCATCAAAAGAAAAAAAAAAGACACCATGGTGGAATGATAGAGTGAAAACAGTGGTGAAAGAAAGAAACCAAATAAAGAAGGCACTGGACAAGAAAAAACAAAAACAAGGACAACAACGCAATGAACAAGAAATACAAAGACTCCAAGGAGTATGCAGGAACAAGAAACTTGCTGTAAAGAACATTGTATGGGAAGAAAAAGAAGCAATCTAATGAGTTTGCAGACAAACTGGAAGAGGACAGTAGAGGAAATATGAAATTGCTATACAGAGTAGTGAAAAACAAGCAAAGGGATCAAGAGACCATAAAAGCAATAGAACGTGATGATGGAACTCTGGCACAAGAAGAGGGAGAAATTAAACAGGAACACAAAACCTATTTCGAAAAGTTGCTGAATGGAGATACAGAAAACATAACAACGGATAGAGGAGAGCCAAGTCGAGGAACCACAACTGAACCACCAATAATATGGCTTGAGGTTGAAAATGCGCTCGAGAGCATGAAGAAAGGAAAGGCAGTGGGCATAGATGAACTAAGTGCAGGAATTCCAGGAATCCAATGGCTCTACAGACTGCTCAACAAGATATGGGAGGAAAATACTATTCCTGAGGACTGGAAGATGGGCATCATTGTACCTCTGTTCAAGAAAGGAAACCGACAAAAATGTACTAATTATCGTGGTATTACACTATTGTCTCATGTCCTGAAAATATTGGAAAAAATAATAGAGACCAGAATCAGAGATATTGTTGAACCAAGTTTGGAAGAAGAGCAGTATGGTTTCAGACCAGGAAGGTCAACTACAGACCTTATATTTGCAATTAGGATGCTAACGGAAAAATACTGGGAGAAGAACAATATTTTTGGACATTTTGGAGATTGAGAAAGCCTACGACAGTGTACCAAGGGAAAGAATTTGGCAATGCAAGAAAGAACTTCAAGTGCGAGACAGCCTCATAGACAAAGTGAAAATGTTGTATAGTGGGAATAGAAGTTGTAGTCAAGTAGGACGTGGTTTGTCGGACTGGTTTGAAACAAAGAGACGAGTGCAGCAGGGCAGCTCACTGTCACCACTTCTATTTATTATTGTGATGGATGTAGTAATGAAATCTATAAAAATCAAAGAACATGGAGATATCAAAGTCTTCACATTTGCAGATGATGTTGCGATCTGGAGTGACTCAGAGGAGGAATTTGGAGAGAAAATGCAGAGCTGGAATGAGGAGTTTGAGAAATATGGTTTAAACATTAGTAAGACCAAGACGGTAGTGATGAAAGTGTATGGGGAAGGAGCAGAACCAATAGTCATGTTAAATGAAGTCCAACTGGACAGCGTTCCAGTTTTCAGATACTTGGGTAGCGTTCTATCAAATGACAACCTAGCAAAACATGAGGTGAACAATCGAATCAGTAAGGCAACACATTTTTACCACCAGGTAAGACACCTGCTGTGGGATGAGCAAATACCTATGAAAACAAAAATGACTTTGTACCAGTTCTATTATATACCAATTCTTACATACAGCCTCGAGACTACAACACTGACCAGTAGAAATAACTACAAACTCCAGGCAGCTGAAATGAAATTCCTACACACTATGATCTAGAAAACCAGGAAAGACAAGATTAGGAATGAGAATTAGAGAAGTAGGAATAGATGATTCTCTCCTCAATAAGATTGAGATTTCAAGACTGAAGTGGTTTGGTCACATGAAGGGGATGCCAGTTAACAGAACTGCAAGGAAGGAATTTGACAGAAAAGTAGAAGGAAGACGACCCATGGGAAGGCCACAAATTAAATGGATAGATTTAGTTAAGAATGATGTACTGCTGAGAGGTCATTATTGGGACAAGTTGGTGGAGGAGGAATGGTACGAAGACAGGATGTGATGGAGGAGGCTCATATACCACACCCGGGAAACTGGAGATGGTTTAGGATGATGATGATGATGATGATGATGATGTAGAACAATATGCAAGCAATAGTTGTCTAAAGTAAACTTCCTCCAGTTATCACTACAGTGCCCACATTGCGATAAACTTCTTTTGACGTTGCATGAAGTCATGAGTGTATATTTAAAATATGATGCATTAATATTTGTATGTTGTCCACTTTATTATTCAGAATAATCACACTGTTTTTGGATTACTCTCTTAAACTTTTCCCTTGCTTGTCAATAACCTGTCCAGTTTCTGTCTGATCAGTGGTGTGTGACATATTTTCCACAATATCTATAAATTTTGGCATTTCTAAATGAGATATTTCCAGACACATTATGTTTTTTGGTAAACTTTAAAAATTAGTTTTGATGACATTTAAATTTGTTGTTAAATTTTTAGGATTTACAGATTTTGCAATCCTAATCAGACACCTCATCAGTAAAATGAAACTGTTGGTAATTGTTACAATTTTGTTGTAATGTTCAGCATAATATATTGCCACCCAACCAGCTGTCCCACTGAGTTAATGAAGGTTGAGGAGGAAGCAGGAGGTCTGGTTCTATTTCTTTAAATTCCTGAATTCCAAAAAGAGCTTTTAGAAATAATTTCTTTTGGATAGTGGCTAGGAGAGTATCAGCATTGGCATAGGAAAGATGAGTAACTTCTCCATCTATATGTAGGCTGTGAGCTAGACAGCTCAGGTGCAACATTTTTCAAATGCAATTTTTATTTGTTTACCTGCCTACACTGTGAATGGGTAGCATTGTGACAAGAAGCAAAATGTGCCTTATTTAATGTTTTTGGGCCATAAAAGTGACATCACATTTTAAAAGAAATCTTGATTGTTGCATGGTTTACCGATTTCAGAATTTTTAGAGGTCGGTAACAAAATTTCCCCTGGATTATTAGATGACAATATGCCACATATCTACCCTTTATAACTGTTGTTTCAACAAATGAAACCTAAACTTTACTGTCTCCTACCTTGTCTCTTATCCTTTGTACAACTTCACTTTATAAAGGTAAGATCTGTCCTCAAATTGCTGTTCCACTAGGGATCTCATTATTTCTGTATTTCTGAATTTTTCCCTTGTACCATCAGTCTACTTGTATCTTTACTCAACTCGGATGTAGTGTTTATAGTGCACTATGTCTTCTGGTATGGGCTATATCAAATTTGTTACTTTCATTGACCTGCCTCAGTCTCATCCTTGGCATTGACAATGTGAAAGTGATATGAGGTATGAGTGATGCTAGTAATACCATTCCTTATGCAGCCAGTCCCTGTTATGAATGGTGTGAAAATATCGCTCATAGGGTTGGTTGGTGCATGCATTTCAGTGGGTTTAGCAGACTGATATGTAATGGCAACGGCTGGCTCGGTGAGGAAAGCAACGGGAAACTACCTCACTCCTCATTTCCCTAGTACGCCTCTTCAGTGACGCCTAGGCTATTTATGACAGCTGTTGGCGGAGCTGCAGAGGATCAAACCAGCCTTCGGGCTGAATACCCAACATACATACAGAATTTGCATTTGAAGCCATATTTGCTTGTTTGTAGTTTGTTCAGTGATTTTATGCATTTTGGTTTGACATCATTGCTTTATATTGGTGGGTGTTTTTTTTTGTTCTGACATGCATAATTTTATCATTTCTACTACTTGAAAGATTCCTGTAGTAATGTGCATCCTTTCTTTCTTGCGAACCGGCCAAACTTAGGACCACGCCAGTACCAATTCACTTCCTTCTTATCATCCCTTCTTCCTTCCTTCCTTCCTTCCTTCCTTCCTTCCTTCCTTCCTTCCTTTCTTCCTTCCTTCCTCTTTCTCCACAGTGCCTTCATTCTTTCAGAATGTTACACTCTTCTCTCTTCAGTTCATCTTCCCCCTCTGCGCTCTTTCTTTTCTTCCACAAGAACTTTTATGTTGGAAAGTATTTTTCCTGAATTGGTCTCAATCATGACATTCTTCATCTGCAATTCCTAACCACTTGAGTTCCTCGTTCATCTGCTTAGCATATCCCCCCTGGCTCTTCAAGTAGTATATTTTATTAAAAATTTGTTTATTTAACCTTGCTGGATCCATTCTGACCATGTGTCCATAGAATCACAGCAGTCTTTTCCTTATTGTTGTTTCTAGGTCTTCTGTTCTTTTGTATATCTCCTTATTTGATCATAATCTGTAGTTTCCCTCTACCACCCTTGGGCTGTAAATTCTCCTTAATATTCTACTTTCAGTCTTTAGTAGTTTTTCCAGGTTTGTTAGTTTTGGTGTTTCCACCCGATACAGAATCACTGATTTTACCACAGCATCATAATGTCTTAGTTTGGCATTAATGGAAAGATTCTTTTTGTTGTAAATGGGTTCGGTGGCAGTGTTTAGCCTTTCCAACTTAAGTCTCTTAATTTTCCATAGCCTCTTTATCAGTGTTGCCAACTTATATTTTCAAGATCCGCTAAATACCACTAAAAATCCGCTAAAATTCCGCCAATAATAATAATAATAATAATAATAATAATAATAATAATAATAATAATAATAATCTTCCTTCCAAGTATTGGGTCATGTGACCCATTACGGTCTTGCATTTTACTTTTTGCAAGACTTGAAAGAAATCAAATGTCCTTCCGACGGGTTGCTAGCCTGAAGGAAGATAATAATAATAATAATAATAATAATAATAATAATAATCGTAAATGCCTGTACTCACCTGATCTGTAAGTTCCACTGGGATTAACCACCTGTCTGCGAGCCGGCGAGCTAAACTTTGTAGGCGTTTTACTGCCGTGTGCAAATTAGGTGAATCTCCTACCTCAAGGGCCACACACAGAACAGGCAGTTCATTAAATGGTCTTCCTTTATAGCATAAATATAAATGCTACTCTCTCACAGTTTCATTATCTGTCGTCATTCGTCAACTAAGAGATAAGTAACTTTCCCCACGCATTACAAATTTATGATACCACAATCTCATAACATCAAATCCAAATAACATGTTTTCCTCATGTGACTGCTAGCTCCTGACAAGAAATATGGAATAACTCGGAGGCTGACTGGAGTACATATTTTTTTAAAAAAGTAAAATGGATAAAACGCTAAATTCCGCTATAATAAATTTAGAATTCCGCCAAAAAATCCGCTGTATGCTAAATGGTATATTTCTCTGCCGACAGTCTTTTAATTCTGCCAAATTTAGCAGAAAATCTGCTAAGTTGGCAACACTGCTCTTTATCCATCCTGTTGCTGCTGATAATCTCTCCCAGATATTTAAACTGCTTTGTGACCTTCACTTTGCCGTATTTCATCTTCATTGTTCTCTTCACATACCGTATTTACGCGAATAATACCCGCACATTTAAAAAAAAAAATCGAGGCACGAAAGTGGGGTGCGGGTTTTATTTGTGCCAAAGTTGGCCAATTTATTTTCAAAATCAGCCTTCCTAAAGTTAGGGTGCAGGGATTATTCACGTAAATACCCGTATTTACACAAATAATACCCGCTCATTGAAAAAAATTAAGGCACGAAATTGGGGTGCAGGTATTTTGCGTCAGTGTTGGCATTTCTTTTTCAAAATCAGCCTTCCTAAAGTCAAGGGGGGGGGGGATTATTCGGTGGCGGAGATTATTCGCATAAATACGGTAATTCCTGTCCTTGTTCATCATCTCTTTTTGTGAAGGAGATTTTTAAACCTGTTTTCTCGGCTATCTCCTGTAGTTTATTTATGTGTGTTATTGCTTCCTGTTCTGTCTCAGCGAAGAGTGCCAAATCATCAGCAAAGCCCAAACACTTGGGTTTGACATGTTTATTTGTACTACCTGTAGCACCTGAGTCATTATGTTTCCACAGTTTTTTCATGACCTTATCTAGAACCACGTTGAACAGTGTTGGTGATAAGCTGTCAGACCTGTTTTTATCTGGAAGGGTTTGATGATCTCTCCTCGAAATTTCATTTTGGATATGGTGTTTGTAAGTGTTAACCCAAGTTGAGTGTTTTTTTGATCAATGCCATATTCTCTCAAAATGTCCATCAGTGTGTCTATATATTGAATTGTATGCTTTTTGAAAGTCAATGAAAGAGATGAAGATGTTCTTTGGTTGTGCATTGTAATATTTGATTATCGTTTTTAGACTCAGGATTTGATCCTGAGAAGAGCGCCCTCTCCTGAAGTCACCCTGATACTCTCCCAACTTGTGGTCAATTTGCGGTGTCAGTCTGTTCAATAACAATAGAGTAAGTTAATATATTATTTTGGGTCCACCTTTTCAATACAAAATGTAAATAGTTCAAATTACATAGGGACTAGTTTCGACCTAGTAATAGGTCATCATCAGCCTGAAGTAAATTAAAGCGTAAATATCGAAGAAAAAATAAACAATGTAAACACAAGTACAGTCTTTTTAAAAGTACATACCATGTGGGATATTGAGCAGCAATATATTAAAAATAATAACTCTTCCCGAAGCACTGAGCGGAAGTTATGTTGTTTATTTATGAATAAAGTTCAGTGCGCCGTATAGTATTAAAAGTCCAGTGTGCACTAAAAGATGTTATAAAGAAGAATTATCAGTTGAATGCTGGCTTCTTGAGTTTGCTGTTGTATATTCGAAGAAGTTACGTCATTTTTTAAGGTATTCATAGACGTCAAAACACATGGAAGTTGGAAAGGCTCTTCAGTGTTTTGGAACTAGGTAATTGTTGCGTGTGGAGGCTTAGGAGTCCAGAGAAGCGCTATATTATGTTAAAAAATAGAGATCCATAAAAAAGGTCCCGTGCGTCGTATAAAAATGACAAGTTGTGAAAGTTTAAATCGAAAAAGGTTGGTTTTCAAGCGATGATGTTGTTCATTCAGAGATCAATTTAAATTAAAGTACGGTGACATTGTCTTCTCAAGATGTTTATAAACTAGAAATAATTGTCGATGTGAAGTAAGATGCTAGAAGAAAGCTCTTCTGCTTCTGGAATCTTGAAGGACGATGGATGTTTCACGAGGCGGAATAACATATATGGAGTTAAATAAAGGTGGATATAAATTGGCAGTTCAATGTGGACCATACAATTGACTCTGAATAAATGACAGTAGGAAATAAATAAATTTGGTCAGGTGGAAGAAAATGTTTAAATAAAACATGTCATAAGGGAATTTACGCGTGTTGTGATAAGCTGAAGAGAGAAATGGTGGTAGGTTAGATTTAAAGGAAATCTTGAGGAGGTGAAGGGAGAAAAATAAAGGAAGGAGAAGAAAAGGTTTTTAAAAAATTTATTTATGTCATAAGAGAATTGACGCGTGTTGTAATAAGCTGAAGATAGAAAATGGTGGTAGGTGAGATGCAAGGAAAACTTGAGGAGGTGAAGGGAGAAAAATAAAGGAAGGAGAAGAAAAGGATTTTTTTCTCTTTATTTTCTACCTTTACGTTCAATAAAGATATTTATTAGGTCACTAACATTTTTAAAAAACATGATGTTAAAATCTCCTTCAGAACCAACAATAATAACGCTAAAGTCTTACACAACTCATCGTCTGTTAATAGAACTGATCGTTTTTCAAAATCTGGTGTATATAGGGTCAAATGCAACAGCTGCAATTCTTCTTATATTGGACAAACAGGAAGAAGCTTTAAAATACGATACTTGGAACATGTCAGTGCCCAAAAACAATAAATTTTCTGCAGTTGGTCAACACATGAATGATTATAATCATAAATTTACTGACATTAAACAAGATATGGTAATTCTCAAAATTATGAATAAAGGACCCCTCCTTAACATAACAGAGAATTGCTTTATAAATCTAGACCAGTATTTTAATCCTAATTTCAATCTTAATGACATTTCCGAAAAATCGAACATTCTTTTTGACCTGCTCATTCAACTTTTCAGACAATCAAAATCTAATATTAAAGGTCCAATTTTTCATTCTAGTTATAGTACTTTTCTTAATCATTCTTCCATATTCCCACATCCCTCAGCCCCACCATAAAAAAAAAAATTAAAAAATCCTTTTCTTCTCCTTCCTTTATTTTTCTCCCTTCACCTCCTCAAGATTTCCTTTAAACCTTACCTACCACCATTTCTCTCTTCAGCTTATCACAACACGCGTAAATTCCCTTATGACATATTTTATTTAAACATTTTCTTCCACCTGACCAAATTTATTTATTTCCTACTGTCATTTATTCAGAGTCAATTGTATGGTCCGCATTGAACTGTGAATTTATATCCACCTTTATTTAACTCCATATATGTTTTTCCGCCTCGTGAAACATCCATCGTCCTTCAAGATTCCAGAAGCAGAAGAGCTTTCTTCTAGCATCTTACTTCGCATCGACAATTATTTCTAGTTTATAAACATCTTGAGAAGACAATGTCACAGTACTTTAATTTCAATTGATCTCTGAATGAACATCATCATCGCTTGAAAACCAACCTTTTTCGATTTCCACTTTCACAACTTGTCATTTTTATACGACGCACGGGACCTTTTTTATGGATCTCTATTTTTTAACATAATATAGCGCTTCTCTGGACTCCTAAGCCTCCACACGCAACAATTACCTAGTTCCAAAACACTGAAGAGCTTTTCCAACTTCCATGTGTTTTGACGTCTATGAATACCTTAAAAAATGACGTAACTTCTTCGAATATACAACAACAAACTCAAGAAGCCAGCATTCAACTGATAATTCTTCTTTATAACATCTTTTAGTGCACACTGGACTTTTAATACTATACGGCGCACTGAACTTTATTCATAAATAAACAACATAACTTCCGCTCAGTGCTTCGGGAAGAGTTATTATTTTTAATATATTGCTGCTCAATATCCCACATGGTATGTACTTTTAAAAAGACTGTACTTGTGTTTACATTGTTTATTTTTTCTTCGATATTTACGCTTTAATTTACTTCAGACTGATGATGACTTATTACTAGGTCGAAACTAGTCCCTATGTAATTTAAACTATTTACATTTTGTATTGAAAAGGTGGACCCAAAATAATATATTAATTTACTCTATTTTTTTTTTTTTTTTTTTTGCTAGGGGCTTTACGTCGCACCGACACAGATAGGTCTTATGGCGACGTGGGATAGGAAAGGCCTAGGAGTTGGAAGGAAGCGGCCGTGGCCTTAATTAAGGTACAGCCCCAGCATTTGCCTGGTGTGAAAATGGGAAACCACGGAAAACCATCTTCAGGGCTGCCGATAGTGGGATTCGAACCTACTATCTCCCGGATGCAAGCTCACAGCCGCGTGCCTCTACGCGCACGGCCAACTCGCCCGGTTTACTCTATTGTAATCACAGTTCAATACGGATCTATCAGTATGAAACTTATTTCTTTTAATTAGTCTGTTCAATAGGAGTTCAGAAAAAATCGTATACGTGATAGATAAAAGTGATATTTCTCAGTAGTTGTTGACGTCTGTTATCGGTCCCTTTTTATGTAGCGGGTGTATTAATGCCACTAGCCAGTCTTATGGTATTTATTCATCTCTCCAAATATTCCGGAATAGTTGTGTCGCTTCAGTGATAAAGGCGTCATTGGCTATCTTCCACAGTTCTGCTATTACTCCATCTTCATCAGATGCTTTGTTGTTCTTTAGGGAGTTTATTACTTCCCTTACCTCTTCCTCGTCTGGTGGTTCGGAATCTGGGTTCTGGATTGTGTCCTTCTCAATCTCCAATTTTTTCTGTGGCGATTCACAGTTAAGGAGGTCTTCAAAAGTACTTTGCGAGGATCTCACAGTTATCTTTATTTTTCAGGGCAAGAGTTCCATCCGTTTTCTTGAAGTGCAAGCTCGGTGCTATATAGCCTTTGAGGGCCGGTTTGACCATCTGCTGGTAAAGTGGCTGGCAGCTGCCCGGGAGGTAAACTACCTGTGGGTGTAAATCATTTGGTACTTTGGCTTGCGTGCAACCACCTCCACGCAAGCGCTAGGTAGCTACCCGAAGCTAGACACCGATATAGGGGTTGGCTAGACTGATTTTCAGTGACCTCTCACATTCGAGTGTGGTGCTATCTATCATTACATGTATGAAGCTCATTTAGCTTGTCTTATTTTCCTGTGCTTGCATCTGCTAATTATCACCAAAAAGCCTAATAAAGGGAGTCTTAAGAGTTAAGGACGACGATTTATGTCAAGCTTTCGTGATTTTAATCTATGAGCTTCAAAATCAATACCTAATTGGGATTAAAGTCTTGAGATTACATTTTCCTTGTTGATAAACTTAACCATCATAGGTTAATATGTTTGTTTGATCCATATTGACTTGTCTGAATCTATTACAGAACTACTATTTAAAATAGTTTTACTTGAGTCCGCCTTGTCAGTACACCTTATAATGAAAGAAAACTATTTATTTTACCATACATGTTTTGGGAAGTCATCCATTCCCTTCATCAGTGATGTCAGTTCAAAGAATAAAACAATATAACACCATCTTTTGTTTTTACAATTTAAAGAAGTATTGTGTCCTAATTCACCATATCAATGAATAAAGAAAACTAATGAAATATTATGAAAATGATCAATACATAAAATTTTGTTGAACTAAATGAAGAATACTTACCGTATATTAAGTATTCTCATTCAGTTCAACTTATATTAAGTAACAAAATTTTATGTATTGATCATTTTCATAATATTTCATTAGTTTCCTCTATTCATTGATATGGTGAATTAGGACACAATACTTCTTTAAATTAAAAAAAAACAAAAGATAGTGTTATTGTTTTATTCTTTGAACTGACATCACTGATGAAAAGAATGGACAACTTCCCGAAACGTATGGTAAAATAAATAGTTTTCTTTCATTATAAGGTGTATTGACACGGCGGACTCAAGTAAAACTATTTTAAATAGTTCTGTAATAGATAACATTTTCCTACGTCAGTTATAACATTTCATGTAAGGCAGCGATTTTGGAAAGTATTCTTGTAGTAGATTGGTCAAGTCGCTCGCTCCGTAATAGAAGGTACGCAGGTTTTCTTCGTCTTTCTAATTTACATTCAAAGATTTATTTTTGTTCCCTGTCGTTGTTCTTAACTCTGTTACACGCTTCCATATACGTATATATACAAACTCATACATTTTCCTTACAGTCTTATTGCCTTTGAGCATTCTATCTGCAGGCTTCTGTGAATTGATTTAGTATCTCCACAATCCTCTATTTGCAACTAGCTCTGTGGCCTCGTTTACTTCCATATGCTTGCATTTATCGATAATGCATTTCATTCTAATGTTTAACTTTATGAAGATAAAGTTGGAAGATACCATACTGTAAATGTAAAGAACTAATCGGAATAAATATCCATTCATGGGAAGAAGATTTCCAATTTCTTTGTAATCATTTACGAGAAGACTAGATACAACTGACAGGGAAGCTGCTACCTGGGCGATAGTCCTGTATGCTATATTAATCATAACATCACTTTCTATAAGTAGCACACATATAAAGCGTTTTCCTAGTAGACACATTATTGTGATTAAACATTTCAATGAAATATATTATTAACAAAAAGAACGTATGAAAAGAGGCATACAGGTGAATACAACGCTAATGATGAAAATAAAAATGATTCGGTATAATAACGACTTGAACCTGAATACCTTGTATTACGAAACCAGTGCGTTAGCCATTACGCTACGAGAACACTTTGGATAATTGGGATACATATGTGAAGTTATACCCGGTGTCCGAAAACTGAAATATTAGAAAATTAAAGCCCATTTGAGGTGATTTCCAAATAGGTTTTGTTTTTATATCCTCGTAGAGTTTCTTTGTGAAAGCTTGACGTATAAAATGTGTTCCCTATGCTGTTGATGCAAGAGGCTGGTGTGACCGTTGCAACTCAAGCGAAGCGTTAATGTTGAAAATCCTACAATACAGTGTCAATCACTGTTACGGTATGATGCTTTTATCAGTATACTAATTTACGTTGTATGTCACCAGAAATGCAGCTAATAATGTTCAGCTCTCAAAACTTGCCCCCCAGGTAAAGTCTTATCGGGCCCTCGAAGTGGCCGATAAATTACGCGCCGGGTAACTACAATTTATGTTGCCGATAGCGCTACCTGGGAGTGGTGGAACAGAAACATTCTTTTACGCAGAGGGCAAGTTACGTGCTACTTTACCAGTAGGTGGTAGAACTGGCCCTGATTCTATTTTTAAACACCCTATGGAATAATCTGGTATTGTTTTTCTTGAAGTTCTCATCTATTCTAAATTGTTTAATATTTTTTGTTTTTGGCATTTGTTGCTGAATGAACACAAAACAACTGTATTAACTCATCTGCCTATCAACACTGGCTAATATAAGAACTCACATGGGTTATGTGAGCTGTAGATACTAATGTCACAGTAGTTCGTGATGTGTATGCCTGTATTGCAGTGCAGAGGTCTATAGTTAAGGTGTGCAGAACTTGTATACATGTAAACTTACTATTTTGTTACTATTTCCCCTCCATACCTGCCAACTTTCCCGATTTAGGCGGGAGACTCCCGATTTTCAATAGTTTTCCCGCCTCCCGATTATTCTATTATTTCTCCCGATTTTAGCTTTTTTTTGTGAACTTCAAACATTTGTTTTCAAATTCCACCATTTCAGCTTTTTTATGCCAGTGGCCGGAGGTCCTTCGCTCATTGGCCGCTTTCAAACAAAATATTTACATTTACTAATGCGAGAAATGTGCGCGAATGTGCGAAGTTTATTGAAACCTGTATATCGTGACGCGTATATCAATCGTCAATCTCTCGTTCTCGCGTGCTATGTTCTTGTTCATTCATATCCGTCTAGTCGATTGTAGAGACTAGTTGTTAGATATGCAGTCTTTTTTTAGTAATTTAGTGACAGAATTTCAATGATAACGACTAGTGACTTTCCTAGAGATTTTTAGGAGCCATTTGGAGACAATTCTGACCCATTTTAATTTACCTCAATATAAATATAATAGTTTCTGTACATTGCTCAGAATAAAAAGAATGATATTTCTGTACTGGTCATGACCATAGTAACAAGGAGAAATGCACGTTTTAATTTTCCGTAATGTCTGTCTCTCTGTATGTATGTATGTATGTATGTATGTATGTATGTATGTATGTATGTATGTATGTATGTATGTATGTATGTATGTATGTACGCGCATCACGAAAAAACGGCTGAAGAGAATTTAATGAAAATCGGTATATAAAGTCGGGGAATAAGTCGCTACAATCTAGGCCATACATAATTGTGTTCACACTGAGTGAAATGGTAGTTTGGGGTAAGGCCTAATATGTAATTCTCACATATTTATGTCGTTATTGACCCTATCGATAAATACTACATAATTAAAGTTATATTTTATTAAATTTCCTATCATTTATGTCTTATACATTTCTACCGTGCCAGCTATGATAACAGAGATAATCATGAATTTGGATTTTTGTTGCTAAGTCCATATCAGCGCCGAGGTTCGAGAAAATGGGTGAACAGAATTTAATGAAAATCGGTATGTAAAGTTGAGGAATAAGGAACTACAGTCTACACTATAAATAATTTTATTCATCCTGTTCAAAATGATAGTTTAGGGGAAGGTGCCAAAATTTAATTTTAATTACAGATTACAATTTCTGATTATTTATGTCTTATTCAATTTTACTGTACCGACTATAATAATATTGTAAATATGATTATAAGAAAGAGAAAAAAGTCATGAAGGAACGATCGCTTGAATAACAACACAAGAGGGAGTCATAAAAGAGAGGATGACTCACTTTACATTAGATGCTCAAATATCACAGAGTCGGAAGAAAACTAAATGTGAAGATCTGCAATATAGACAGCTCATAACATTGATCAACAATAACATTACATTGACCTTTGTTTGTTGTGATGTGCTTGGTGTATTCTGCTGTCATTTATCTCCAATAGATGGGATTACTGCTGCGTACCTAGCATAACAGCCTGCCTGAATATTGGCTGAAAGTAGCTGGGGAGTTAGATCTCTCTCTTCTTTAGCATGCCATTCCTCTGGTTCATAAATGATCTGATACTACTGGTACGTAACACACTGGATCATCATAGTATTCCAGTTATTTGATCCCTACACTGAGGCGGTGATTGGAATGAGCAGTGTGCATACTTAAATGGAATAACCATGAACCTATTACACTGGCGCAGCAGGGGGAGAGGTGATACTCCCATGTGGTGCGTTCCAGGTGGCGGATAGGGGAGTCCTAACCGGCTTGCTGGCGGACTTGAGCTAAATAAAATAGCTCTGGCGGACCAACCCCCCGCCCCCGTGGGTGGGGGACGCAGGCGAAGAATACACCCACGGTATACCCTGCCTGTTGTAAGAGGATCTAAAAAGAGGCAAGCAAGGGATGTTTAAATTAGAACCATGAGAGTACTTGTAATTATACCACCACGCGGAGAACACCATGGGTCGCTTTTACTTACGCGTAGTACCACTATGTTAGGTACACAATAGGTTTGTGATTAGTAGTGACAGTGTGTGAATCGGGGTGAGTTTTACAGTACCTGTGATTAGTACCACTCTATGAGCGACACCATGGGTCTGCCTTGCCTATGATTAGTACCCACTATGTAAGGAACACCCTGGGATAGTACGAGTCCCTGTGATTAGTACGCCTATGTGAGGAACATCATAGGTTTGCATTACCTGTAAACTGCGCCGCAATGTGAGAAACACCATAGGTCTGTGTTACATTTGCGCCATTATATTACCTGTGAGTAGTACCATAATGTGTGGAATACCGCGAGTTTTCGCTACTTTTGATTAGTACCGCAACATGGCAAATACCATGGTTCTACTTTCCTAGTGGTAAGTACCATTATGAGGGACCGATGACCTGGATTTTGAACTCCTTTAGACTACAGCCATCATCGATTCAGGATTGTGCTCTAGAAGCAGTACCTTGGTCAGTAATACTATTGATTAACGCTAGTTTCTGGGAATTTGGAGCATTGCTGGTCGGATCCACTGATTGTTTTAAATGTATATCCATCCATTCATTCATCATGTTTTGACTTCTGGTCATTGGATGATTTTGGACTTTTAAATAGTCATTACATTTCTTCTCATTTTGTACTATTAGGCCGATGACCTAGATTTTAGGTCCCTTTAAACAACAAGCATCATCTTAAATGGAATAATGGCACAGTGTTTGCAGCTGTCCGCGGCCTGGTCATTCTAGCTCTGGAACTTTGAACTGTTACCTCGACACTGTAGTATTTTTTTTTTAAGTGAGAAAATGTGCTGATTTTCATTTTATCAAACATTTCATATGGCAGCATTACTTTTAATCGTGACGTTCATACTGACGTCATTGTAATGACGTATGTTGACTTCAGTTGGGAAACCTGTAAGGACAGTCTTTCTGAGAATTCCGTAGCGAAGCACGGGTACAACACCTAGTTATTTGATACGAATAGCATTGTGCTTCGCATTAATGTGCAGGCGCTTGATGCAATATATTAATCTATATATTTGCTAAGTAATGGCATTTAAGTGCATGACCGATTCACACGTGTGGAGCATGAGTTCATACTATTTTTTGAAGGCTTACCAGAGACCGATCATCTCACTTACATACTTCCTGTGAGGTAATAGAGATGTGTAATTTTTAGCCTTATAGCCTCATTATAACAACAGTCGGGCTTTGAGACAATAAGTGTTATAAAAATATCATAGTACTGTATTGTGCAAGACATGTAGAATAAGCAGTTTTGACCAATTGTATCTATTGATTTCTCCTGATTTTTCCTGATTTTGATATCAAAGTCTCCAATTTTTTGGTTTTGTAAAGTTTGCAGGTATGTCCCTCCCTTGAATCATGACCTAATGGAAATTTCCTAAAAATAGAACAAATCCAAACTGCATAGTTAATTTAATTATGCCTAGAATATTGGCATGGAAATGCTAGCTGCAGAGAGCCTGGTTGCTCCTCTCGTAGGCCCGTATCCCAGCTGATCCCTCTATTACAGCAGATGAGGGAAGATGTGCTGCATCAAGTGCATTGGCTGCATTGTTTTGGCCACAAAGCAGTGAGCTTGCATTCAGCAGATAGTGAATTCAACCCCACTGTTGCCAGCTGCTACCTTGCTAGTCCTAGCACTTTCCCACGCTTGTGTTGCTAAAAACCTCCAATGTGTTACATAACATTTGACCTGTAAGAAAAATCCTGCAGATATAGTTAGTCGCTATCATGCAGCCATTGTCATTGCATTATCTGTTCAGTTTTGGTACTGTAAACTTTAATATTGGTACTATTAAACTTGAATAATGGAAGTATTTGGTTTCATTATTCTACAAATTTATTTGAAAAGTCTGAAGTAAGTGCGAGAAAACCCTGTGAAATGTCATCTAGAATGGCTAAAGAAGAAAATTTTAGGCAGACAAAGTAAGTCAGTAATTGTACATGTATTGCAATGTTGCAGAAGTTGGCTGACTGGCATGACTTGCAATATGTGAACTTAAACAAAAGTAAAGAACTGAATGCAGACGTGTGTACTGTTGGTCTTTGTTTGGTCCAAAGGTGTGTTCAGGAAGCAAAATCTTTTCCACTCAATGTTTGTTCCCAGGAAACAAAAGAAAAATGAATGGGAGAAAAAGTGAAGAGTGTCTATCGATTTTGACTGTGACATAACTAGACAGACTGCTAAAATTGTAATACAGTATCATTGGAAATTCCTACAGCACAAAACGTCCCTGCTGTCTGGCCAAAATCCATCTTCATCAGTCTACCAAAAGAAAGAAAAGGAAAAAAAAAATCTAAATGATGTGCTGATTAAAGGCTGATAAGCCTATTGAGTCACACTCTGAAAAAGTTTTAAAAGATGGAGAATAGCTCTCATCTAAATTGGGACCACATTGCTGAAGAAATAGTGATATGACACAATAAGATGTGAGACAATGTTGTATCCTCCAACTCCGAGATATATGAAAATCAGATTGGCACTGTAAGAAGTGTGTTTTTGAAATTAAAATGACTTGTGTTCAAAGAGTGACCTCTGATTCAAATCTTGTTAGCATATCATGAAATGTGTGTGCTACCAGTGCTGCTGTACAGTGTTGAAGGACAGACACTAAAAGTTTCATGAGTGAACCAACTGTAAGCCTTTGAAATGTGGATGCATTGTGGAATGTTCAAGATTCCATGGGTAGACTATGTCACCAATGAGGAGGCACTCCATTTTGCTGGGAAATCATGTGAACCCTTGTAAAATGCAGGAAAGCAACATATTTCAGTCATGTCTTTCGAAATGATCAGGACAGCCTGATACAACTGATTGAAGAAGGCAAGGTATAAGTGAAATGTGGACATCCGCAGAGATGTTTATCCTAAGTGTGGAACCTCCAACAGTGATTTGACATCTGTGATTCGCCAATTGTGATACACGGAACTCAGACTAACAAAAATAATTCCATGATGGTCGGCATCATTCTGTGAGATGGAGATGGCATCTGAAGAAGAAGAAGAAGAAGAAGACGAATAAGGTAAAGGGCTAAAAGTTTGGATACAGCTACAAGAAAAGATTGGGCGCATCAGAAGTATGCACTCATTGTGATGATTGCTCTGCAACTGAGGTCTCAAATGCAAGACGGTTGACAGAAGAAGGAAATTCCTGCTAGAAAGACTGGACATTGTGGTAGCTCTAACATGTTTAAGAATGGTGTACGCCCTGAAACATGAGCAATGCCTGTGGCAACGTATTTATGTGGATGAGAATTGGGTGAATCAGCCACAGACAACAGTTCATTTGACAGCATTCAAATAAGATTTGTGGATTAAAGGTACCTACAGGAAAAGGAAGAATAATTTGTGTCTCATGGGTGGTATTAAAGGGTTCATACATCAGTGTAAATGTGTGTTCCATCCAAGAATCTGTCATGGACTACCATTTAGAAATGAATCAGACACATTTTATAAAAAGTTTTGCCTAGATGATCTGCTCTTAAATATGAAAGAAAGTTCCCAGTACAAACTGGAAGAAGAAATAAATGCAGTGGTGATTGCTAAATAACATTATCCTCTTTACCAACTAAGAGATGTCAGATTTTTTGAAGAAGTTGCTCTTTTCAAAAAAGAATAGGGTATTAGCTTAATGAGATATTGTCATGCAGTCATAAGGTAGTTATGATGCCATCCTTCTACTGCCCTTGGGCACGAGTTAAAAGAGAAGTGATGGAGAGGAACCAGATTTTCAGAATAAAAGTGTAGTAAAACTCTTTACCTCAGAAGACATTGGCTATGTGACTGAAGCAGATGGGACAAAGTGCTTTAAATATGCAAGAAAAATTTCAAACTGACAATTGGGCTAAGGACGTAGTGAGGGATGGCATCATTGAGTCATTCATTTCAGTGTGGATGACAGCTCTACAAGTAGTGAGGTCATTGAGGACAGTGACTGTACTACAGTGGACGCCGCTTATTATAATCACTCTGGGACGAAGATGATTTGATAACATTGATAACAGTAGCCGAAAAATAAAAAAAAAATTGATAGATAGCCTTTTGTATTTATCTATAACCTACATGCACTGCAATGAAACAGATACCGGTACACAGAACTGCAATACAGTTAACTGTTTTCAGCTATGTAAAATAGTCTCTAATTGTTGTATCCTTCTGGTTGTCTCTCGAAAGTCCATTAATGAATCTTTCATATTCATAATGTTTTTGGAAGTCCACTGACCTACGTTGAACACCTTGTCGCAAGATATCTGATGAATGTCGCATTTCAGCATTCGTTGGTGTTGGGGAAGTCTGGCAACATCGTCATCATCAGCATTGCTATCTTTGCTCCGTGCTCTTTACCTCTCATTTCTAATTCTGCTAAAGTAACTGCCTCACATGTCATCTTCTGTCTGTTTCGCATCAGTAATGATGCCCTCATCAATATTCATCCATTCCCGAAATTTATGTTCCGTTAAGCCTGTTGGATAAAGTTCAACATTCTCCTCTCCTTCTGGTAACTCTATTGTATGCACTCTACTTACATACTTGAGAACGAAATCCTTGAAAGCAAATGTGATAACATAAACCGAATTAATGATCACAGTAAACGGAAGATTTTCAATGTTTGAGTATTTGTCCGTACGGGACTTCATAAAAGTGATTATATAATTCGGCTGATAGCATTATCCGTGATTACAATAAACGGCGCCCACAGTATCTTGAAGCTGTTATAGAAACTAATTTCTGTTGATGTTCAAGAACAAAAATCCTTTTTATATTTGATCGACCTTCATAGATCCCAGGGAATCACCAGACAGATGGGAGGAATATTTTGAAAATCTTCTCAACGTAAAAGGAAATATTTTGTGTTCAAGTCGTCAACAACTGGGCCCATGGGGAGGAGAACAATGATGGCTGTGAAATTATGCTTCAGAATGATTAATAAACTTCTCTGTCATAAAGCAGCAGGAATAGATGATATTAGACCTGAAATGGAAATGGTGGGAAGGCAGGAATGAAATGATGGAATGGCTTCAGAGAGAGTAGTAAGATTAGCATGGAATTTTAGTAAGGTATCTTCTGCTTGGACAAAAGCAGTAATTGCTCCTATCTACAAGCAAGGGTACAGCAAGAATTGCAACAGCTATTGAGGTATTTAATTGATCAGTATACCAGGCAAAGTGTTCACTTTCATTTTGGATGGGTGTGATCAGTGGTTGGATGAAAACCAGTGTGGTTTCAGGCCACAGAGGGGCTGTCAGGATCAGATTGGTAGTATGCACCAGGTAATTGAAAAATGCTACAGGACAAATAGGCAGTTCTATATTTATGTTTTGTAGATCTAGAGAAGGTATATGACAGAGCCCCGAGGGAAAGGATGTTACCCACACTGAGGTATTATGGGATTAAAGGTAGATTATTATTATTATTATTATTATTATTATTATTATTATTATTAAAAGCAATCAGAGGATTTATGTTGATAATTGGGATGCAGTGAGAATTGATCGTAGAATGAGTTCTTGGTTCAAGGTACTTAAAGGTTTAAAAAAAAATGCTATTTGTTTGGGGCATCGACCTTTAGAGATCTTTTGCCCCTAAAGAGGGGATAGACAAGGCTGTAATCTTTCATCCTTCTTCTTGCTTCCGAATTAGGCCAACTGTGGACCACGTGAAAGTTAATGCTTTCTGGCCAGTCTTCTGCTTTTCTCTTCCCAGAGCTGCTTCATTCGTTCACTCCTTATTTTTCTCTGCTCCTCAGATATTACAAATTTGGGTCTGTTCTTCCGCTGCTCTTTGTGAAATTTGTGGTCATCTACTCGAGCTTTGAACTTCTTTCTGTTGAGGATCAATTCTGGTGTTATTTTAATTTCTTCTGCGTCCTTCTTAACCTCCTCCACCCATTTCGTTGTTCTCAATCCAATTATATATTTAAATATCCTTTTAGTTCGGCGGTTGTCATTCATTCTGACGAGATGTCCGATTTCATCTTTGTTGTTCATAGTTTACATGGATCTACTAAAAGGTATAAAATGGCAGGGAGGGATTCAGTTATGTGGAAATATAGTAAGCAGTTTGACCTATACCAACAACTTGGTCTTAATGGCAGATTGTGCTTAAAGCCTGGAGTCTAATATCTTGAAACTTGAACATAGGTGCAATGAGGATTATACAATGTTCACAATATACAAATGAGAATTTCACTTCTAAAATTATACCTTTCATAATAATCTGTGTAATTAATTTATAAAAATTCCATCTTGATACAATACTTAAAGGGTAGAATACAGTGAACTATACAAATTAGATATACAAATTAGCCTTTCTAAAACTAAACTGATGACAGTAGGTAAGAAATTGAATGTCAGGTTGGGAATACAAAGCTGGAACAGGAAGGCCATTTCAAGTATTTAAGACATGTATTCTCCCAGAATGGTAGTGAAGTGAGTGAGATTGATTCAAGGTGCAGCAAAGGTAATGCGGTGAACTCACAGTTGCGATCAGCAGTATTCTGCAAGATAGATGTCAGCTCCCAGACGAAACTGTCTTTACTAAGTCTGTTTTCAGACCAACTTTGCTTTACAGGTGTGAAAGTTGGATGAACTCAGGATACCTTATTCATCATAAGTAATAAATACAATAACAGACATCAAAGTAGCGAGAATGATCTCTGGTAGTAACAGGTGGGAACACTGGCAACAGCATACTTGGAATTAGGAGATAGAAGTCACGCTAGGAATGTACTTGATTGATTTAGCTGTATGCATGAATTAAACTCCATTGATGGGGTCACGTGAGGTGAATGGACGAGGACAGGTTACCTAGGAGAGTAATTGACTTGGCCATGGATGGTAAGAGAAATAGAGGGTGACTGCGATGACGATGGTTAGACTCAGTTTCCAATGTTTTAAAGATCAGAGGTATAGAACTAAACAAGGCCACATAGCTAGTTACAAATATTGTGGTTGCATGTAGAAAATTCACAGAGGCTTGCAGACTGAATGCTGAAAGGCATAAAGATGTTTGGTTTTCTAAAATTAATTAATTAATTAATTTATTTATTTATTTATTTATTTATTTAATGATGAGCAGAACAGGCTTTCTCATCAATGTTCACAATATACAAATGAGAATTTCACTTCTAAAATTATACCTTTCATAATAATCTGTGTAATTAATTTATAAAAATTCCATCTTGATACAATACTTAAAGGGTAGAATACAGTGAACTATACAAATTAGATTTGATGATCACCAAGCAAATTGGTCATGCGGTTAGAGTCACGCAGGCGTGAGATTGTTTTCAAAAGACGGTGGATTCGAACCCCACTGTTGGCAGCCCTAAAGATGGTTTTCCGTGGTTTTCCATTTTCACACCTGGCTATGACCGCTTCCTTCCCACTCCTCCTAGCCCTTTCATATCCCATTGTTGCCTTAAGAAAGCAAATTGTGGAAAAAAATAACAAATAAGTAGTTTTGAGTATTCCTTTCAAAAGAATTTTTGTAGTAGAAATGGAAATATACAGCTACTTAGATACATCATTGTTCCAGTGGTGCATAATACAAAGTAATATATTTAGTTATCAAGTTAAATTTTATGAATAGGCTTAGAAGAGAGAGTACAAAATAGACATGGCACGGTATGAAAAAGAATATTCTGAGAAGAGAAATAAAATGGTTAACTTTCAGGTAACTTAAAAAAATATGCATTTTAAGTAGAAGAAGAGAATTTTAACAGCAGAATGTAGAGATAAGAAAGAAAAGGAAAGAGCAACTAGAAGAATGAAATCAGACATGTTGACAATACAGAAATAACCTTCAACAGTATATGGTTTATAAGAAAATGCCTATTCAAAGTGGATTTGATTTATAAAAAAGATATCCTCATTATATATACTTAAATTATTATGAAGTTTTAGAATTCTATTAAGAGGAGAATTCTTATGGGCTTTTGTGTGGCACTTTGTTATGCAAAATAAATTCTTGAATCTACCAGCTCATTGAGGAATGTTAAATAGTATACGTCCAAATAACTGACTGTCGTTAATTTTACTATTCAATATTTTATATAAAAATAATATCAAACACTTCCATGTCTTTGTTCCTCAGTTTTTAACACCAAACTGCGATAACATTGTTGAGTAGGACTGAAATCTTGGGTATACGTGTTACAGTTTCCTGTGCATATACTGTATGTACTTTAAGAACTCCTTTTTTTACTCTTATCACTTAATTTGATGTATTTATTATCTGAAGGGCTCTAGATAACAAAACCATATTCTAGTTTCGATCTTAATAATAAGTTGTATAAGACAAATAAGTTTCTTGAAAATTTAACAAATTTTGAAACATGAAACCCTATTTCCTATAGGCCTGATGACTTCCCAATTTAAAATCAATATTGAACTGAATATCTAAATCCATCTTTTGCTTAACTTCATTCAAGATGGAACCATTGATGTGATAAATATACCTAATGTGCTGGTGACGTCTTGTAAAAGACATCTTAACACTTTTATTTACATTGAGCTGGGCTTAGTGGTTCAGACAGTTGAGGCGCTAGCCTACTGACCCCAGTCTGACAGGTTTGATCCTGGCTCTGTCCGGTAGTATTGAAGGTGCTCAAATACATCAGCCTCGTGTCAGTAGATTTACTGAACTCTTGAGGGACTAAATTGCAGCACCTCGACATTGCTGAAAACCGTAAAAGTAGTTAGTGGTACGTAAAGCCAATATCATCATCATAATATTTACATTGAATGGTAATTTATTTTCTTTAGTTCACAGTGATATGGCATTTAGTTGATTTTGTAAAGTTTATACTCATCTGTGGTTTTAATTGCAGAAAACAGTTTCAGATCATTGGCGAATAGTAATATTTCAGAATGAGACTCGACATCGACAACACCATTAACATAAATTAGGAACAGTTAAGCCGAGACTTGACCACTGAGGTTCACCTGAATTAGCTATGAAATTTTGAGATGAATATCCTATATAAAATATATATTGTTTCCCTTTAGCTTGGTAAGATCTTATCAAGGAGTTAAAACCTTGAGGAAAATTCAAGGAATCAATTTTCTTCAAAAGTATAGTACTGTAAACTGCAGTTACTTAGTGACTGCATGGGTTACTTTGTGATAGGTGCGCACCAGATATTTATTGCACATTTCATGGGATATGCATGAATCATCTGACACTGAATGGCTTATGCTTTCACTCCTCAATAATGAGATGATTTTGCAAATAGCAAGAAACTTTTGTCGGCAGCAGTAAACATTAATGTGCTACACACATCATGGTCAGTGGAAATCTTAATTTCCTGTTTCCTGATAAACATGCATAATTCTCATGTTGCTTTGAGCTTTCCTTCAGTTATTTATGTTAAAATAAAATAAAAATGAGAGGTTTCAGGCGAAACACTGTGACAACAATGGGTCTGTCACAAAGTAACCCCAGTGTTCCTGCAACCTCACCAAGATGTACATGGAGAAAACAATGCAAATGCACCAACAACCAAATGAAAATAAAACACAATTACCTAACGTAAGGGCAGTAGCACAAAATATGAAGTGTGGAGGGCAAAAACATGAAGGAGAAAGGCCAGGATCTTACATTAACGTTTGACAGGTTACCAGGTCGATACTACTAGCTACTAAATAGGAGAAGATTAAATTTAAAATAAGGAATTTTCACTTAATAAATTAAATATGAAAATTTAAAAAAGCGTAAGTACAGTTAAATATATATTCCCTTTTTAAAAATCAAAACACAATTAAAACTAAAGGGAGAAACACTATTTTATAATGAATTTTAAATTAAGATAAAATGAAGCTGATATCAACATAGGCTTCCTCAAAAAAATCAAAGTTGGAAAACTCATAACTGATACCATTAAATAAAATTGTCAATAACGTTAACTTAATGTACAGAAAGATTAAAATATTTAAAAAAAGAAAAATTGGTTGCAACCAAATTATTTGAACGATAAACACTAGGTAATTACTACATGGAGATTCATTTAAAAATATAAAATAGTTGGATGATCATCAGTATGCGAGCCCGCGACTATTAATACTGCTTAAAATTGAAATTTGCTATACTACCAAAACAAATATTAAGTCACACGCAAAAGCTATACTCGTAGATGTTTTCATGTTACAATTCCATTATGCCAGATAAATATTTGTTGCCATTTTCACGTCACAGTTCCAAAATTGCCTTTCTTAGTAATATTGTCAACTTCGTCTCCTGTTTGGGTGGTAGATCTGAAATGCCGAGAATATACAAAAGAAAGACTATACAGAAATTACAGAAATGAAACATTGGCTGCAGCTCTTCAGGATATTGGAAACAAGGACACACGTACAAAGAAAATAGTGGCTCCAACCACGAATTAATATTACATAAATTAACCAAACAAGATTAAATAATAATAAAACAATAGTGGAAGGCAATCCCAACTAAATGAAGAATATCAAGGGAAAAATACTATAAACGTTCCCACATAATAACAGAACACAGAAGCACACCACAGGAGCGACCATTTACCGACGCCAATCCATCATCCCATAATAAACATCAAAGCCCCAAAATTTATAACGTGTCCATCAGATAAGAAAAGAGGAGAAGACCCATTACGTAATAATAACAAAGGCAAGGAACCCCAAACAATGAGTAGTATGTGACAAGAAAACGTTAAGAAAATAACAAATATTAAGTTAAATATCTACCAGCAAATTTCAGTTTTTCACAGACTTGACGTTATTAAAAATAATAATAATTATTATTTATCCAGTAAGTGATAGTCGAAATTACATTAGCTTTTGTTAAACAGTACGCCTACAGCTTAGATAATTTAGAATGAAGGGGGCTTTGGATTATGCTAGGATACGTACATGAGGTGTCATTAATTAAGGTCCCGAACAATGCAAATAACGATCACATCCAATTAATTAGCCGTGAAGGAAATAGCAACACAGTTAGAAGGCAAATACGAACAACGAAGAAAAATTGGGGAGGAAAATCAACACCAAAATAAAATAACCGAATAATAATAATAATAATAATAATAATAATAATAATAAACATCTCAAAGAATGAGTAGGCAAACAAGGTACGAACTGCAACACAGTAAGTTTAAATAACTCACACTAAATACAACCTCATAGACACATAACTAGCGATTCCAAATTCCCACATAATTTAGTTATATACTTTCACGAATTTAGTCCATAACCGATACAATAAATTTTGTTACCAGACGTCTACAGTTTTTAATTAATGAACCGACGTTTCGACGGATGTGCGTTATAATGTAGGTCAAATTTACGATAAAATCACTCGCTCTTAATCCATGGCCGTACGAGATCACTTGAATAATTTATAATTTCCAGTACTTACTTGAGTAGAGTTATCCAATATAAGACTTACAACACATTTAGAACTTGCCATGTCGGTAACGGTCGGCCAACACACACACAAAGTTTTCTTCTTACACTAATGAAAATAATTAGGTTGGAGCTTACTGAGAATCATTTAAAAGAGTAAAGGGCATAGCCCTAACATCCTCACACTCATCCACCAGAGTCAGGCTCCATTACTAACGCTCTCCCTTTACGCCAAGATGTCCTCTTACGAGCTCTACTTAACACAGCCATGTTGAATGGTGGCAGCCAACACACTACTTCGCTCACCCAGAGCAGGCGAAAGAAGGAAGCTCCCAGCATTCAAAGTCCCCACTGCACAAACACACAGCGATCGACCGACCGATAATCGAGCAAATCAGATTAATCCAGCAATTACGTAATAATAGAAGATATAGTTTTTGAATTAAATGTGCATGGTAAATTCCACAATTAGACAACAGTCCCAAACAATGGGCGATAATGTTAGATAACATCTCGATACACAAGTAGACATGCCAAATAATTAAATAAATACTCGTAGATGTTTTCATGTTAAAATTCCATTATGCCAGATAAATATTTGTTGCCATTTTCACGTCACAGTTCCAAAATTGCCTTTCTTAGTAATATTGTCAACTTTGTCTCCTGTTTGGGTGGTAGATCTGAAATGCCGAGAATATACAAAAGAAAGACTATACAGAAATTACAGAAATGAAACATTGGCTGCAGCTCTTCAGGATATTAAAAACAAGAAATTATTCATTTGCTAGGCTGGGGAAAGGTAAGTTTATAATATAACTTTGAATATGAAGTATTTAGCTAAAAAATGTTTCAAATAATATTTGATTAGAATATAATTCACAACTTAACTTTGTGTAGTACCAAATACCCACACTAGAATATGCTGTAGCTGAAGCTAAAAGAAAACATGTAGGTATTACTGGTCGGTCATTCAACAGTTTTTGCGAATGCACATCCTTTATGTTCTGTGGTGGCAGTATAGCAGGTGAACTTGCTCCAGTTCATGTCAATTATAAATCAAAGAATTTATGGAATAATTGGACCAAAGGTGGTCCAATAAGTGCAGGGTACAACTTCACAAACTTTGGATGGTTCGATCACAGCTTATTTCAAGACTGGTTCCTTAATCTCATACTTCCCATATTAAAACGTCAGGAGGGACAAAAAGTGATAATAGGTGACAACCTACACTCACATCCAAACCTGGAGTTGTCTGCCAGTGTGATGATGACAATATTTGCTTCATAGCATTACCACCAAATTCCACTCGCTTGCTGCAGCCGCTGGATGTTGCATTCTTCGGGCCTATGAAAAGAACCTGGCAAAATATTTTAGCAGAGTTGAAAGAATCTGGAGTTGAAAAACGATGTTCTACCATACCATAGCAAAAATGTCTCATCTCTTGTTAAGATCTGATTGAGAAACTAGATTAAAATGATCTGAATAATCTGTGTTCTGTATTCGGGAAATGTGATATTTGCCTTCTGAACCAGGAAGAAGTGCTGAAGCACCTGTCTGTATAATATGGCAGAGAATGTATAAGATGATGCTGTAAAACAAGCTGTAACAGTATCAGTTTCATCGAGCATCTGAATCGCAAAAGAGTTGAGGTAACAACTGAAGGCCGAAGGAAGGGGAGACGCGTAGATGTGCCACCTGGTAGAGGTATCGCAGCTTTAGATATCGGCACTGCAGAGATTATTCCTAAGTAGTGGCACCAACAGGAATTGTCACACAAAAGAGGAGTAGTTACCTGAACAGAGGATTCAGGTGAAATAACAATGATGTTATTTTTTTATAAAAGTGTTATGTGTGTTTTATGTTTTTAGATGAATTGAAGTGTTTTAATGTGTTATGTACCAATGATTGTGACGGTTGATGATGACCAAGAAGGTCAAAACTAGTCCAAAAAAAAAAAAGGGATATAACTGACACTAAGATATAATTGTTTTCACGTGTGTTTGTATTGAATAAGTGGAGCACTTAAAACCAAATCATTCAAATCATACATTGATGTTATCCATACTGAATCGGAAGGCAGTTCAGTGCATGAAGAAATATCTAATTCTGACTCTGAAGAACTTCCTATTCCTGAAAATCGTACCTTCCATTCTGAAGATAAGACTCTTGAAACACTTGTATTTCTAACGTTTGAAGGCAAGTACCGGGTGTCAACAATTAAAGTTATGCTATACAGTGCGGTACAGCACGGGCTGTAATGATCTTAGGAGTCTGAAATTTTGTAGATATGCTAACTAAGCAATGTGCTCGCGAATTATGCCACAAAAATTATAGTTTCAAGTTTTGCCTCCAGGTGAAAATATGGCACTGTAAGCGGTGAGAACGTGTAATATTCCGTAACTCTGACGTCAAAATATTCTTCCAGTAGAATTACGTTGTGTCAGTACCTTGGTTGTTGCTTGGTGACGCATGTTGATTCCTTTTGTGAAGTGAATCTTCGTTGTCATGTAAGAAAGTTGAACTTTTCCGTGTGAAACGTAATGCCTATTGGAAGAGAGACCGTGCACTACTAGTAAAGTTGTTTTATCAGAATGGCAGCAATAGCAGCACTGCATTGCGGGAGTATCACTGACAGAAACAGCAGAGAACAGGTCCCATGACAAGTAATGGGATGAAGAAAATTATTAAGAAATTTTAGGAAACAGGTGAATTAGGTGTCACACCGGGGAGAGGTCCGGCGGCCCATCCTCATGGACGTTGTTGATGAAGTTACTGTAGCTGTAGCAGACTGTGTAGCACATTCTCCCAATTCTGTAACCAGTGCTTGAGCTGTGTCAAGTGAATTGTCGCTATGCCGGTCAACAGTTCACACGATTTTGCAGCGTATTTTACACGGGTATCCCTACAAACTTCATACTGTTCAAAAATTGAATCCCCAAGATGTTGCACAATGCTGTGGCTTTGCCCTTCGGTTTCTGGCGCGTGTGGGTGTAGACAGCATGTGGCCAGGAAATATTCTGTAGACTGAGGAGGTGCATTTTACTCTGGAGAGTGCAGTGAATGCACAGAACTGTTACATACAGGGTTCGACTCCTCCAAACGTTGTGCAGGAACAACCATTACATTTAGCTTACATGACTGTTTGGTGTGGTTTTACAACCTCCTTCATTCTTGGTCTGTTTTTCTTTGAGGAGGTGAACCCTCGTGGGCCTGTTAGGTGTACAGCGATATCTGCACGTTATAGGGACCTCCTTGTGCAACACGTGATTCCAGCTTTGCAGAACGCAACTGTGACCATACCATTATTTTCATGCAAGATAGGGAAACACCACATATCGCTCGCCAGGTGAAGGAATTGCTTCGAGAAACCTTCAGCAGTGATCACATTATCTCCAGGCATTTTCCAAACACGTGGCGTTCGAGGTCCCCTGACCTAAATCCATGCTGCTACTGGTCGTGGCGATGTTTGAAAGATAATGTCTATTAGGGACATGTCCAGTCTCTGTCTGATCTAAAGGCTAGCATACGACGATGTGTCGCTCTGATTTCACCCAATATGCTGCGGGCAACTGTCAACCATGCCGTGTTATGGGTGCAGCATGTTGCTGAGTCCGGAGGCCATATTGAACAGTGTTTGTAACCATAAATGCTAATAAACCTCCCAGAATCACCATTATCATATGCTTGATGTTTCCTGCCTTCTTTTCTGTGACCCCTACCATTGCTTACAGTGCCATATTTTCACCTCAAAATATAAATTTCGTGTTTCTGTATTGACAGTTAAACTAATATTCTTTAAATCACTATAGCAATGATTTATTGTTGAACAATATCCTCCTTATTCAATACATTATGGTTAATGTGAATTTAAAAAAAACTTACATTTCACATTTGTTACACCTATACTTGTTTTTGATCAGTAGGTTGCTAAAATTGACATTACATTTAGCAGTTAAAAACATTTAAAATTAAAGCAAGAATGATGTTATTAATGTTAACATTCTTGGTCGTGCAACAGAATGGGAAGTCATGCAGGTAGTGAATTCATAACCGGCCATGTCATGTTGCAGCATTATTGTCTGGAATCTTGTGTTGTTACATTATGCAACAGTATGATAATATGAGTAGGCAAAATCATTCCTTATATATTCTGTGATGTCATAATATCTCATATTTTGTTTGTTTGGAACACTGATTTACATATTCGCAGGCTTTTTACTGTCATTTGCGCGAAAGCAGTCCTATTTCCTGTGTGCTCTTATTTTGTCATTATTGTGTAGTATAACGGGTATATTTTTCCGAGTGGTGAACTGAAGAATTAATTTTCGTATCTTGTCTTACGAAATGGAAACATCAATAGATGAAACCACCAGATCAAGTGCAAGAAAGCAAACCAGAGATACATCACAGTGGAAAGCACAACAACGAAAGCGAGAGTGGCAAGAATAATATTTCATTTTATTTTACTATTTATTATCAAAGTTTCTCGCACACAATTCTGTTTGTGTAAAAGGTGAGGTATTTTACAGTAATGATCTTGGGAAGTACCGAAGTCTATGTAAAAGAGGAAAATCGCTGGCTCAAATGACAACCTCACACAGTGATCAAAGGCATTACTCTTCCTGTCTGTAAATCAAAGGACCTAAAAAATCTCTTGCAGAACCACTTTGGCTCAACACACCAAGATCATCCATCACTGCAGTTTTATAAAACTATAATATTAACTGGTGAAACAGCTTCCACTGGTCATGAGAGTTCCAACACCATCTCTGAAGTCTGCATCAATAGTCCACGTGAAATGCCAGACGTTATATTATAACTAATAGCAAATTGAAGACTTACAACAACAATAATACTTAGTATGTGTGAACAGTACCTATCTTAGTAATGATTCTATTAATATAAGTGACTATTATTGCCAATCATTTTCTTTTACTGTATTCAAGATCTAAGTGAACTACAAACATTTAGTGAGAGAAATCCTATTTTGTATTTTTCTCAGTTTTCTGATGTTGTTCTTTGTTTATTATCCCATTTATGCTGAAATGCTTTTTTAAAAATTACAATCAAGAAAGAAAATTACAATATCAATTTATTTTCATTTAATTGCCTTTTTTTGCGAGGGTTTGGACATTAAATTGAATACAGTTTTAGAGAAAAAAAAAAGTTATACAAAATTGCAACAGAAATTGATATTAACAAAAAAGATCAGTTCATTATGAGTCAGATTTCTCAAAACAGCGGAACTTAAATATTAAACCATTCAGGATATAACTATGAAAAAAATCTTTTATCACTATCATTGCTTTGTCTCTACAAGTTTTTCATCTATATTGAAAAATATTACTTCAGTGACCTGGCCGGTTTTGATACTAGACACCTCATATATTCTTCATTTTGTATACATGAACAATTAGAATGTTTTCCCTTTCATTCTGAGAGTAAGTTGGATAAAAACCAATTTGGTTTCAGACTACAGAGGGGCTGTCAGTATCAGATTTTCAGTATGTGCCAGGCAATTGAAATATACAGTTATTTTTCGTAGATCTGGAGAAGGCATGTAACAGAGTACCAAAGGAAGAGATATTCACCATACTAGGGGACAGTGAGATTAAGGGTAGATTATTAAAATCAATCAAAGGTGTTTATGTTGACAATTGGGCTGCAGTAAGAATTGATGGTAGAATGAATTCTTGGTTCAAGGTTTTTACAGAGGTTAGACAAGGCTTTGTTGTTCATACTTTGCATGGATTATCTGCTGGAAGATATAAAGGAAAGGATTCAGGTGGTTGAAAATGTAGTAAGAAGTCTGACCTATGCTGATGACTTGGTGTTAATGGCAGATTGTCTGCAGTCCAGTATCTTGGAACTTGAAAATAGGTGCAACGAGTATGGTATGAAAATTAGCCTTTCGAAGACTAAATTGATATCAGTAGGTAAGAAATCCAAGAGAATTGAGTGTCGGATTGGGGATACAAAGCTGGAACAGGTAGATAATTTCAAGTATTTAGGATGTGTGTTCTCCCAGGAAGGTAGTATGATACTCAAGATAGAATCCAGGTGCAGCAAAGCTAATGAAGTGAGCTCACAGTTGCGATCAACAGTATTCTGAAAGAAGGAAGTGAACTTCTGGACGAAACTATATTTATACCGGTCTGTTTTCAGACCAACTTACCTTTATGGGACTGAAAGCTGTGTGGATTCAGGGTATCTTATTCATAAGATAGAAGTAGCAGACATGAAAGTAGTGGGAATGATTTTTTGTATAAACACGTGGGAACAATGACAGGACGGTAGTTGGAATTAAGACGTAGAAGAATCAGATCAAAAATTAGATGGATGGCTTTTCCGGCGTTTGCTCTATTAACCAGCGTTTCGTCTTAGGTCTGACACTAGACACTTCAGAGTGGGATGTGTCAGACCCTACCCACTGACGCTGGGGTGTATGCAGGTGAACTTATCAGAAGCTTATTTATGAAGCACAGTCTGATAACTGCATACAGGAGATAAAACTCCACAATGGAATTAATGCCCGCCTAGCAATTCCAAATGGAAATTCTAAGTTCCCATGGAGGGAATTAGATTCTTTTCCACCAATAGAGCATATCAAAAATCAGATCAAAAATTAATAGAGCAAACGCATCTAATTTTTGATCTGATTTTTGATATGCTCTATTGGTGGAAAAGAATCTAATTCCCTCCATGGGAACTTAGAATTTCCATTTGGAATTGCTAGGCGGGCATTAATTCCATTGTGGAGTTTTATCTCCCGTATGCAGTTATCAGACTGTGCTTCATAAATAAGCTTCTGATAAGTTCACCTGCATACACCCCAGCGTCAGTGGGTAGGGTCTGACACATCCCACTCTGAAGAGTCTAGTGTCAGACCTAAGACGAAACGCTGGTTAATAGAGCAAACGCATCTAATTTTTGATCTGATTTTTGATATGCTCTATTGGTGGAAAAGAATCTAATTCCCTCCATGGGAACTTAGAATTTCCATAAGACGTAGAAGTACGCTAGGAATGAACTTGATGGATGAAGCTATACACATAAACCAGCTTCGGAAGTCCTGTGAGATGAATGGAGGAGGATAGGTTACTTAGGAGAATAATGGACTTTGTTATGAAGGGTAAAAGAAGTAGAGAGACCAAGACAATGATGGTTAGACTCAGTTTCTAACGACTGGGCGAGTTGACCATGCGGTTAGGGGCGCGCAGCTATGAACTTGTATCCAGGAGATAGTGGGTTCGAATCTCACTGTCGGCAGCCCTGAAGATGGTTTGCTGTGGTTTCCCATTTTCACACAAAGCAACTGCTGGGGCTGTACCTTAGTTAAGGCTACGGCCGCATCCTTCCAACTCCTTGTCGTTTCCTATCCCATTGTTGCCATAAGACTTATCTGTGTCATATTGACTGTTAGATAGTTAATTGTTAATTGATTTTTAAATTAAATAAATTTAAATATTTTAAGGCTACATAGCTCTTGGCTTTCTTCGCATACAATCAGTTTTCTCCGCACATCAGTTAACCTTGAGGGGAAAGCAGAGTATGTTAGAGTCACAATGTGGAAAGAAAGAATCCACCACCTTTCCAACTGGATAGAGCCGAAGGAAAGTCTTCTATGTGGACACCAGGAGAAGTGGACAGTATGGAAAGCCCTTAACAGACTCCGTACAGAAGTCGGCAGAACCAAAGTAAACTTGCGGAAGTGGGGCTTTAAAAATTAAATAATTGAAAAAGAGGTTCAACCAATTCAATACATAGGAAAGAAATGTAGTGATTACATTCTTATTTAATAGTAACTATAAATGGGACCGGTTTCGACCCTAGTCCAGGTCATCGTCAGCCGTAAAAACATGTAAAACAATGCATATGAAACGGAAAAAGAAAAAGATTAAGTGAACTCTGGATCGGTATAAGATGAAACATAAATTAACTATGGGGGTAGAAATTGTGAGTCACTTAAAAGAAAACAGTACGTAATATTAAGAATGGTAGTATGGCACACGCAATGATAGGCGAAGTTTCATAATGTTTATGAATATTGGAGAACGGTCAAATGGGTCAGTTTGTGCCTGACAGAGTGTGGAAACTGACCCATTTGACCGTTCTCCAATATTCATAAACATTATGAAACTTCGCCTATCATTGCGTGTGCCATACTACCATTCTTAATATTACGTACTGTTTTCTTTTAAGTGACTCACAATTTCTACCCCCATAGTTAATTTATGTTTCATCTTATACCGATCCAGAGTTCACTTAATCTTTTTCTTTTTCCGTTTCATATGCATTGTTTTACATGTTTTTACGGCTGACGATGACCTGGACTAGGGTCGAAACCGGTCCCATTTATAGTTACTATTAAATAAGAATGTAATCACTACATTTCTTTCCTATGTATTGAATTGGTTGAACCTCTTTTTCAATTATTTAATTTTTAACGTTAATACTTTCAATACGGAACAATGAAATTTTTATCTTTAGAAGTGGGGCTTCTCAAGTGATTCATCACTTTGTGATTGCGGAGAGCAGCAGACGATCCAACATCTATGTCAGTGTGTTTTATGTCCTTCAATGTGCACTATGAAAGACTTGATTGCAGCCTCCCCCAACGCTATTGACGTCGCCCAATACTGGGCAAGCATCATCTAGCTCTCGAATATTGTTGCTCTATCTGTGATTGTATAATAGACTTGTATATTTGTATAGTAGGAATGTAAATATCTTGTTGCTTTTTGTTAAATATCTGTAAGTAAAGTTGATACTTCTGACACGAATAAAGAAAGAAATCTGTGTCAGTGCGATGTAAAGCCACTAGCAATTTCTAACGATTTAAAGATAAGAGGTATGGATTAGTTTTTGAAATGCATGTACTCAAAATTGAATATTAACATCATAAAAATTACAGCTAGATTTACATTATCACAATTCAGAATATGATTCCCGTTTTCATCCCTGAGCAGAACAAACAGGTGTAAAAAATTTGCTCGTTTAAAATTAAATCTATTTTCACATCCATAACGTTAACTTTTCTTTGTTGTCCCCATCGTTGATAGATGCTAATAAAGGAGGATGGTCTTGATCAATGGGAATGAGATCTCGGAATCTTCCCTGAAATCCATTGTGTCTATATTTGAAAGCACAAGGTCGAGGCTTCTTCCATTTTTGTTTTGTACATAGTTAATTGATTTTTAAATTAAATAAATTTAAATATTTTAAGGCTACATAGCTCTTGGCTTTCTTCGCATACAATCAGGTTCGAATCATGGTGAGTGAAATCCTAGAGTGGAATTCTCATTAAAAAAAACACATGGCATCATTAGGGACCTCCCGTGGTCAAACCCTAAAATGAGTCTGGGTGCCTTAAGTGACTCCAGAAATAACATGGATTAGCTGGAAGAATGTTTACCTTGCTGTAAAGGTTAAGTCATATGAATTATTATTTCTGTCCTTTCAAAGAATATTCTTATGTAAGAGACTTGTGAGCTATGATATGTTCTTTCTTTAAATATGAAAAGTAGTGTAATAATGTGATACCTATATTCAATTTGCTTGCAGGAGGCGTGGTATTATGATGAAATAGATATGCAAGAGATGGAAGGATTTGATGACCCAGATCCCGATTCAGATTTTGATTATGAGGAATCGTATACGAAACGTAAAAAGAAACCCAAAAAAGTTACAAGAAATACTGAATCACCTGCTGTTAAAAAGCCTAAGGTAATGTAGAATGTCTGTAACAGTATGATTTTACAAACAGTATTTTTTTTTATATAATTACATATAAATAATTTTACTGGCGGTTTATGTTGACAGGGCCTATTAAATGCAACTGTGTGATGTATGAGATTGTCTTGTAGTGTACAACAATTTTTCAATATCTTTTAAAATCATGTTCTGAAATAGAAGTTTGGTTATTAGCACTTGCTCAAAACTGAATATATAATTCCAAGTGCTCCTTTACCTACATTGAGCTATTGATAGATTTATTTATTTATTTATTTATTTATTTATTTATTTATTTATTTTATTTATTTATTTATTTAACCAAAAAACCCACCGTAACTGTGTGGATTTCGTGATCTTTGTAAATGCCATATTTTGACTACTTCTTACATACTTCATATCTGCCAACAGTTACAAAAAATTGTTTATTTTATTTCCAGACGAAAAAAGAAAAAACGGTTTAACCTTAGTTGAAGCGCCAGGTTATATTTTCACGACATCATGATACACAAAGGGGATACGCACATTCCCATCATGCCTCATTCTGACCATCTGGTTGGTGTTTGTTATTGTTTTTGCGGCTTTGCAATATCAGATGATATAGATGTTGATTCCCATTGTATTGTATTTGAGTAATCAGTCCATAGACTGATTTGATGCAGCTCTCCATGCCACCCTATCGTATGCTAACCTTTTCATTTCTACGTAACTATTGCATCCTACATCTGCTCTAATCTGCTTGTCATATTCATACCTTGGTCTACCCCTACTGTTCTTACCAGCTACACTTCCCTCAAAAACCAACTGAACAAGTCCTGGGTGTCCTAAGATGTGTCCTATCATTCTATCTCTTCTTCTCGTCAAATTTAGCCAAATCGATCTCCTCTCACCAATTCGATTCAGTATCTCTTCATTCGTGATTCGATCTATCCATCTCACCTTCAGCATTCTTCTGTAACACCACATTTCAAAAGCTTCTATGCTCTTTCTTTCTGGGCTAGTTATCGTCCATGTTTCACTTCCATGCAATGCCACGCTCCACACGAAAGTCTTCAAAAACATCTTTCTAATTCCGATATCAATGTTTGAAGTGAGCAAATTTCTTTTCTTAAGAAAGCTCTTCCTTGCTTGTGGTAGTCTGCATTTTATGTCCTCCTTACTTCTGCCATCGTTAGTTATTTTACTACCCAAGTAACAATATTCATCTACTTCTTTTAAGACTTCATTTCCTAATCTAATATTTCCTACATCACCTGCCTTCGTTCGACTGCACTCCATTACTTTTGTTTTGGACTTATTTATTTTCATCTTGTACTCCTTACCCAAGACTTCATCCATACCATTCAGCAACTTCTCGAGATCTTCTGCAGTCTCAGGTAAAATAACAATATCATCAGCAAATCTCAAGGTTTTGATTTCCTCTCCTTGGACTGTGATTCCCTTACCAAATTCATCTTTGATTTCCTTTACTGCCTGTTCTATGTAAACATTGAAAAGGAGAGGGGACAAACTGCAACCTTGCCTCACTCCTTTCTGGATTGCTGCTTCTTTTTCAAAGCCCTCTATTCTTATCACTGCAGACTGATTTTTATACAGATTGTAGATAATTCTTCGTTCTCGGTATCTGATCCCTGTCATCTTCAGAATCATAAATACCGTATTTCACGGCATAATCGTCGCACTTTTTATACCAAAATTTTCGAAAAAAATTGTAGGGTGCGACCATTATACGATGAATATTTAATACCAGTATTTGTATTACTCAAAAAATGTATTTATAACTAAATTGTATTTGATACAAATTTAAGATGCACGTAATACTCGCGTTTATACATCAAAATAATTAAAATAGTCTAAAACAAAATTCATAATTTTTCGCAACAATTCGGCGAACGTTTTTCCAACCTGAAAATAAAAATGAACGTATTAAGTTAATTTGTCATTAATTTGAGTATTAAAGTTAAAATATTACACTTGCAAAAAATTATCGCTTTGTTGTGAAATGCGGACTTACCGGTACGCAATTTATTCCAAATCTTCGGTGTCGCTATCGCAGGTTTCGCTATCTGATGCGCCGTCCTTGCCTCTGTTAATACCAGTATCAGATTCTTCGTCTCCCTGCTACACTGCATCATCTTCGGAACCGTCTAGTGCATTCGAAATCCCAGTCCTTTTGAAGCTCTTGGAGACTAGTTCAGGTGGTATAAGATCCCAACTCTTCTTCACCCACGAGCATAACAAGTCCAAGGGTGGACGCCTGATATTTCCGGCGGGCGTCAATTGCTGATCGCTGCTCATCATCCACTCGTAAAATCGACGTAAGTGGTCTTTAAAGGGTTTATTAACACATACGTCTAGTGGCTGCAAAGCAGATGTTAGGCCACCAGGAATGACTATCTGTCGTGTCTTATTTGTAGTGAGAATTTGCTTCACTTCGTTCACGAGGTGACCTCGGAAACTATCTAAAACAAGCAGAGCTGGTTGTTTTAGTAGTGCAGCAGGTCTTCTATTCCACACAGTTTTAACCCAGTCCAGCATGAGTTCTACGTCCATCCAACCCTTTGGTTGCACTCGTACATTAATTCCACGGGGAAACTGTATATTCTTAGGCATCGTTTTCCTCTTGAAAATGATGTAAGGCGGCAACTTTCTCCCGTCAGCTGTAATGGCTAGTATTGCCGTGCATCGCAACTTCTCACTACCGCTGGTTTTCATTATTACACTCCGTGATCCTTTTAGCGCAATAGTGCTGTTGCGAGGCATATCAAAAAAGATTGGAGTCTGATCGGCATTACCGATTTGAGAAAGCAAGTACGAAGTTTTCTTGCGCAAACGTATGACAAATCGGTGAAAATTTACAATCTTGTCCGTGTAATCAGCAGGCAACTTTTGGTTTAGTGTTGTTCTCCTTCGCACTGACAGATTGTGTCGTCGCATGAACCCCTTAATCCACCCACGAGTCGCCTTAAACTGAGTTACCGGTATGTTGTGTTTGCGCGCTACCTCCTGTCCCTTAATTTGTAACATTTCATATGATACACTGCAGCCATTGTTACATATTTCACTGACGTACCTAAACACTTCTTCGTCAATTATAGGAAACTTCCCTGTTTTAGGACCTCTAAACGTGCGTCTAGAAGGGTTTGTGCTTTTTAGCTTGTTTTTTACTTTCCGCCAGTCACGCACCAACTTTTCACTCACAGAAAATTTTCTTTCTGCAGCTCTGTTCCCGTGCTGTTCAGCGAAGGCAATTACGCTTAGCTTGAAGCCCGCAGAATAGTTTCTATATTTACCCATAATCGCTTATAAATGCTTCACACGTTAATGTTTTGCGATATAAATGACTTTCCGTAATTGTTCACTTTTAAAACAAATTATTTTTGCAAACACCCAAAACACAAATTAAAAACTTAAATTCTCACGCACACATGTCTACAGTAATCACGTAAATCTGAAACAAATAAATGCATCTGTGATCTGTCCATTCCAGAGCAGCCAATACTGTTAGGCAGCAAGGAAGCATGCAGCAATTTATCAGTTTAGCTCGTTGGTTGCGACACACTACTGCGCTTGCGCAAAGCTTGCAAACCGGAGCTCTAGCTAGCGCGGTGTAGATCTACTGTATAGTTGACTGCTCTCTTTGGTTGACTGTATTCAGAGACGTCAGTAACAAACATTCATTTTTTTCAATTTCTTTTAAACATACGGTAATTAGGTTAATATTTCTTCCCAATTATTGATGATTTTACATTACATTACTGACGAGTTTATAAAATAAAACTTTAATAGCATTGGATAATAATTATCTTGACTACTTGGATAAAAGTTTTCATCCCATGCCCGGACACTTATGACGTAGTAGTAAGATAAGAGTCTAGCGATGACAACTGAGACATCGTAAATAATTCGGCTGAATAATTCCGTGGAAATCTGCGTTATCGTCTTGGATTTCACTTCGTGCGCAATAACACAGGAGCCGGCCCCATGGTGTAGGGGTAGCGTGCTTGCCTCTGACACGGAGGCCTCGGGTTCAATTCACGGCCGGGTCAGGGAATTTTACCTGTATCTGAGGGCTGGTTCGAGGTTCATTCAACCTACCTAGCCGGTATTTCCTGGCGACGTTGCTGATAAGCGATAACTTACAGCCTTACGTATTTCAAATGGGAACTCATAATATGTAGGTGGTGAATAAATAGTACACTGTCTCGCGACCACGTTGTCAAACTGCCGATAGCCTACCGGTAAGCATAATATGTAGGTGGTGAATAAATAGTACACTGTCTCGCGACCACGTTGTCAAACTGCCGATAGTCTACCGGTAAGCCATGCGTCGTACATATACCGGTATTATTTATTTATACGTTGTGCAAGATGTCGCAAACGTGACTGTGTTGCCAAATTGCCCATAAACCATACATGTATTTAAATTGCGCATTCATGTGCAACTTACGTTGCAGTTCCATTTACCTTTTAACCAGATTAGTGAACAAAATTTGGACGTGCGACGATTATGTAATTAAAGGTTTAAAGTCCGATTTTTGTATTGAAAATAAAGGATGCGACGATTACGCGGTGGCGACGATTATGCCGTGAAATACGGTAGCTTGGTCCAATCAACATTATCGAATGCCTTTTCTAGATCTACGAATGCCATGTACGTGGGCTTGTATTTCTTGATTCGATCCTCTAAGATCAGATGTAAAGTCAGGATTGCTTCACGTGTTCCTACATTTCTTCTGAAGCCAAATTGATCTCCCAACTCAGCTTCAACTTGTTTTTCCATTCTTCTGTAAATAATGCGTGTTAAAATTTTGCAGGCATGAGATACTAAACTAATGGTGCGGTAGTTTTCACACCTGTCAGCACCGGCTTTCTTGGGAATAGGTATAACAACATTCTGCCGAAAATCGGATGGGACTTCTCCTGTCTCATACATCTTGCACACTAAATGAAATAACCTTGCCATGCTGGTTTCTCCTAAGGTAGTGAGTAATTCAGAGGGAATGTCATCAATTCCAGGTGCCTTGTTCCTATTGAGATCACTCACAGCTCTGTCAAACTCTGGCCTCAAAATTGGGTCTCCCATTTCATCAGCATCAACAGCCTCTTCATGTTCCATAACCAAATTATCTACATCTTTACCTTGATACAACTGTTGGATATGCTCCTGCCATCTTTCTGCTTTGTCTTCTTTCCCTAGAAGTGGCTTTCCATCTGAGCTCTTAATATTCATACACCTAGATTTCCTTTCTCCAAAGGTTTCCTTGATTTTCCTGTATGCAGCATCTACCTTTCCCAGGACCATACAGCCTTCGACATCCTTACACTTCTCCTTCAGCCATTCTTCCTTGGCTACCTTGCACTTTCTATCCACTTGATTCTTTAATCGTCTGTATTCTTTTCTACCCTCTTCATTTGTAGCATTCTTGTATTTTCGTCGTTTATCAATCAGGTCTAGTATCTCCTGAGTTATCCACTGATTCTTAGTTGATCTTTTCTTCCTTCCTAACATTTCTTCAGCAGCCCTACTGACTTCATTTTTCATGACTCTCCACTCTTCCTCTATAGTGTTTCCTTCAGCCTTTTCATTTATTTCTTGTGCAACATGTTCCTTGAAACAATCCCTCACACTCTTTTCTTTCAACTTGTCTAGATCCCATCTTTTTACATTCTTTCCTTTCTTTAATTTCTTCAACTTCAGATGGCATTTCATGACCAACAAGTTGTGGTCAGAGTCCACGTCTGCTCCTGGGAAAGTATTGCAGTTCAACACCTGGTTTCTGAATCTCTGCCTAATCATAATGAAGTGTATTTGATACCTTCCAGTGTCTCCAGGTCTTGTCCATGTATACAGCCGTCGTTTGTGGTGTTTGAACCAAGTATTGGCAAGGACTAAATTATGATCAATGCAGAATTCAACCAGCCGACTTCCTCTTTCGTTCCTTTGTCCCAATCCAAATTCTCCTACTGTACTACCTTCTCTTCCTTGGCCTACCACTGCATTCCAGTCTCCCATCACAATTAGATTCTCGTCACCTTTTACATATTGTATTAAATCTTCTATCTCCTCGTATATTCTTTCGATTTCTTCATCATCCGCTGAACTAGTAGGCATATAGACCTGCACTATTGTGGTGGGCATTGGTTTGGTGTGTCTCTTGACGACAATAATTCTTTCACTATGCTGGTCGTAGTAGCTTACCCGCTGCCCTATTTTCTTGTTCATTATGAAACCAACTCCTGCATTTCCCCTGTTTGATTTTGTGTTGATAATTCGGTAGTCGCCTGACCAAAAATCTTGTTCTTTCTGCCAACATACTTCACTTATACCAACTACATCTAACTTTAGCCTATCCATCTCCCTTTTCAGATTCTCTAACCTACCACAACGATTCAAATTTCTAACATTCCACGCTCCGACTCGCAGAATGTCAGTATCCATCTTCCTGATGATCGCCCCCTCTCGTGTAGTCCCCACCCGGTGATCCGAACGGGGGAGTAGTTTACCTCCGGAATATTTTACTCGGGAGGAAGCCATCATCAGTACATCATTCATACAGAGAGAGCTGCATGTCCTCGGGAGTTAGTTACGGCTGTAGTTTCCCGTTGCTTTCAGCTGTGTAGCAGTATCAACACAGCTAAGCCATGTTGAGTATTATTACAAGGCCGTATCAGTCAATCATCTAGACTGCCACCCTTGCAACTACCGAAAGGCTGCTACCGCCCTTTCGATGAACCATTCGTTAGTCTGGTCTCTCAACAGATACCCATCCGATATGGTTGCACCTGCGGCTCGGCTATCTGCATCATTGGGACATGCAAGCCTCCCCACCAGGGCAAGGTCACATGGTTCGCAGGGGAGGTTGATTTCCATAGGGAAGCTGATATATTTGTCCTGAATGAATAAATTTATGATACCAATATAAATGGTCCGTTATTGGACATTATAAATTTTCCAGCTAACTCATTCCTGGTTACCAGCATTTCGCCCCAGTGTGCTAAGTTGGGCTCATCAGTTGGTAAATAGCCCACCCACCAAGACGCATGGCTAGTGCATTCCGTGGAGGCCACTGCGTAGGCTACTTGATGCCACTGGCAGTGCCAATGCACTATGAGAGACTTTGTCTCATTATCAAGAATTGATGCCTGCCTGGCCATCAGATGATACAGATGTTGATTCCCATAGGGAAGCTGAAATATTTGTTCCAAATGAGTAAATTTATAATACCAATATAAATGTTCCGTTATTGAAAATTATAAATTTCCAGCTAACTTTCCTGGTTCCATCGTCGCCATAAGACCTATCTGTATCGGTGCGACGTAAAGCAAGTAGGGAAAAAAAAAAAACCATTCCTGGTTGCCAGCGTTTCATCCCAGTGTTCTAAGTTGGGCTTACCGGTTGGTAAATAGCACATCCACAAAGATGCATGGCTAGTTTTAGTATAGCATCCACTCAGAGCCCTGACTTAGAGTTTAGAATTTATGGCTGATGATGCCTGCAATGGCAGATGAAACATGTACCATATGCTTAAACTTTAATATAATGATTGTATCATAGTCTTAAGACTTTAAAAGTATTGAATAGGGGGTTTTCAATAAATTAATGATAAACATTTTTAACCAGGAATGAGTTAGCTGGAAAATTTGTAATGTCCAATAACGGACCATTTATATTGGTATTTGCAATATCAGTCGATGATTGCACGTTTCTTATCCTGGTTTTCTTATTCCAAGTATTTTGTGGTTAAGAAGTGTTTTTGTGCTGCAGAAATTAAGTGTGCCTGTGCTTACAACAACCGGGCAGCAACTGCAATTACGTTTTTACGTTGCAGGGTGTGATTACATTGTAACATCATTTCTTCTTTGTGATGGATTTTGTAACATGCGGAGGTGGATAATTTAAATCTGTGACTAATTCTTTTTATTTTCATCTATTAAATACTTAATAAGTGGATATCCCAAAATCATAGCATATTCAGAACATGCTCAAGTTGAATCATCTTTCTTGTTGTTGTTGTACCATATCCTCATTTGATGTCTGTTGTCATCAGGGCCATCCGGTTCTTGTTCTCAGCAACTCAGAAAAAAGCAGGGGTACTGAGCCCATACCATTCTCATAGATTCCGTAGCTAACATATTCTCTTTCTTCCCACACTTTTCTGTCCTTCAGTTTTGCCTTGTAAGATAAGCTGAAAGAGTCAATTAATTCGAATGACATGGCCAATGTGCTCAAGTTTCTTCTTTTTGATGTTGTGCATGACCTGTAGCTCTTTGTTCAGGCAGTGGAGTACTTCAGTGTTACCTATTCTGTCAGCCCATGATAATCGTACCAGTGTGACATTTTGTATGACGACATATTTAATTACTAGGATTGATGTTGCTTGGAGTAAAGTGGCCAATTTTAAGAATGAAAGTGGTGAAATGAAGTACAGGGTGCGCACAAATGATTGGAGTGGTTTCAAAAAGTTCCTGTTTGTTTATTATTTGTTGTAACATTACAAAATTATGTAGATAGACAGAAAAACTCACAAAGTTTTTATATGAGCCTACAAGTGCTTGATATGTGCTCCATGAGTGATTGTACACACATCAGCTGTATTGTTAAATTTGTCCCACACCTGACGTAGCATGTCGCTGTCAGTTTGACCAAAGGCGTTGATGATACGGGTCCGCAGTTCTGTTAGATCAGCCGGTAATGGTGGCGTAAAAACTGCATCTTTCACATACGAAGAAGTCACAATGGGCGAGGTCAGGGAAGCGTGGAGGCCATGACATGAGGGCGTGATCTTCATTCCTGATATGACTGAACCATCTTTCTGCAAGTCCGCTGTTCAGAAAGTCATGAACATCAACGTGGAAGTGAGGTGGAGCACCATCCTGTTGAAGTTCATGCTATCGGTCTCCAACTGTGGCATGAGCCAAGTCTCTAGCACATCTAGGTAGATGTGCCCTATAATGGATTTTTCAGTGAAAAAGGGACCGTAAACTTAAAATTTCGAGATGGTCCAGGAAGCATTGAACTTGGGGGAGTCACGAACGTGTCATGGCCTCCACGCTCTCCTGACCTCACCCCTTATGACTTCTTCGTATGGAGTTATGTGGAAGACGCAGTTTTTATGCCACCATTACCAGCTGATCTTACAGAACTGTGGGCCCACATCATCATTGCCATTAGTCAAATTGACAGCTACATGCTACGTCGGGTGTGGGACCTTGACTATAAAGTTGATGTGTGTAGTCACTCATGAAGCACATATCGAGGACTTGTGGGCTCATAAAAAAGCTTTGTGTGTTTTTCTGTCTGTCTATGTAATTTTGTAATGTTACAACAAATAATAAACAAACAGGAATTTTCTGAAACCACTCCAATCATTTGTACGCACCCTGTATAATACACTCAGTAAGATTATGTATGCTGTTTTATCAGTGCCACACTGTAATGCACAAACAGAAAGAATGTTTAGCATTGTAAAAAAAAAAAAAAAAAAAAAAAAAATCAAACTGAACCTAGGTCCTTACCACTGCCATCTCAATCCTATATACTGCCTGCTCTGTGCTATGCGGTTAACATGCTTCTCAGAGTGTGCTCTTAGTGTCACGAACCTCCACTAGGAGCGCCAGCTAATGCACCCAACTTATCTCTGTACCCTTATTGTGTTCCAGTGCGTTTGCATCGAGCATTTGTGTGTGTGTCTCTGGTTGTAAAATGATGTGTTCCTCTCTGTATATCGAAGCAGGAAATTCAAATTCTTCAGGTGTGAGGATTCCTGTTATCCCCCAAGTAAAGATCTTTGGTAAGATTGGCTAAACGCTATATCAAGGTAAGGATCAGCCAAGAGTAATCAATGGATTCCATCCGATTATTCTCGTGTTTGTAGCCTGAATTATAGAGACAGAGATAAAAGATAGAACTAAAAGAAAAATATATTGAAGCCAGAGAGTGTTCCTAGTCGGTCTTTGAATTATCCCCATTACCTTCAAACCAGAAAAATAGCTCCACGAAAGACCAGACAGCGACAAGATATTTTTTCGGGAAAAATCTGTGATGAAAGAATCCCTTCAAGTGCAGGAAATACATTGAATAACGAGTACGAAATTCATTTGAACAATGATGTATCAGTCCAACTCAATATTCCAATGAGTAAAAATGACAGCAGTGATAAGGCTCTGATCAAGAATTCTGAGACTGCAATAACAGCTGATGACTAAACATACTGAGGTTAAAAGACTTCAAAGGCAATTCGGAGACAACCCAGAAATTGATCGTCTGAATAAAGTAAAGGAAACAGCCAAATATACAGGAAAAAGACAGTTTAAAAAAAGTTCAAACTCATAATTTTCGCAAGACAAACTCCGGGCAGTCAAAACAAATCACGTGGTACTATGTGGCATGGGGAATAGTATCCCAAACGGTCACGAATATGGCAGGATTCCTGGTCTAGTGTCAGCTCCGTCATAAAGTACTCTGGACAGATAGCCTAAATGGAAAATGTTGATAGTGTTTATCAGGATTTCTCAATTAGTGAAGGAAAAACTTAAGAGCTGAATGTAAAATTCTCAGACCAACAGAGAGGAGTGTAACAGTGATCGCGATTAAATGACTAATTAGGTACGGTTCCTCTACGACCGAACCAGTGACAAGTTCGTTTGCATGGTCAATGTTGAAGGTGTATGCAGCACACATATTGTAAAATCTCCTGCTCTCGCGAAATAAACTGTTGTGTTTTCTTGTAATCCGACTTTCAAAGTAGTTCTCTAGTGCTACTGCCTACTTCCTCGTTAAAAGCCTAGAAGTCTTCGATCTATCCCTTTTAGTTCAGAAATGATTACTGTAATGCCTTTCGGCAAAACAATCTGGATTGTGTGCATTTCTATTCACCAGCAGATAAAATACTTACAATGGCTGAATGATGATTTCATCAAGTACGTTAAATTAATTTGGTTGGAATCAAAACGTGAAAAACTGAAGTGTCTGACTAATGAGACAGCAGATGCTGTCTTGCTAACTGTGAAATCTATAGTGGAATGTGTGTCTTATCTGTTTCAAAATTGGTTATTTTATGTTCTGGAGACGCAATAGAAGCTCTATTTAGTTCAGTGAGATTGGGTGGTGGATGTAATGACATGACGAACGCACGCACTGCATTAAGTGCTATAAAACGTATCCTGAAAACTTTTCATGAATAAAGGGTGGGCATAATAGTGATAGAAATTTTTTTGCATCCACTGCTGGTAAATAACAGTAAGAAAAGGACTGAAAAGGTGTTCTGTTACTTGTGTCGAGAAAATTCTGAAATTTGTATGAACAATGCAGCATGGGATGATCCTAATATATCTACTGTAACTGGTAAGATTTTATATATTTTACGTTTCTATATCTTAAGCCAAGCTCAAATGTGAAATGGTAGTTTCTGTATGTGCATTATCTTCTCAATTAGTAACATGTTAAGGATTATTTTTCATTTTATATTTGTGTTACGGACCAATTGTCTTTTAACCAACATGTGCTCTGGGTGTGGTAAGTCCTGCCATCTGCAATGCCGCTGTAAACGCAATTCTCGTGGCACAGAGCAGGCAGTATATAGAGATTGAGACGGTGGTGGTCCTAACAAAGTGCAAGTATGTTATGAAATTTGTACTGCAGCATTTTAATGGTACCATAATTTTAACTCATTTCATGCATCATTATAGATGATGTAGTTTGTTTTATAATGCATTTAAAAAAAAGTTTTATTAGGTATGTATATGGAATTGTTCAATTTGCATCTAGGGCTGATGATGGCAGATTATAGATGCCAAAACTAGTACCCTTATGACATGTGATTGACTCACAATAAAATATTATTGTATTGAATAGGTGGACCTTTGAAAACCTCAATTTATTGTAATCCCACTTCAGTGCAGAACAAAATGAAATTTATAACTATTGGTACTATTGCACTTAAACGCTGTACAGCAGATGTATTAACTTATGGCATGTATTTACTACCACGAGAGCATAACATTATACGTTAGGACACAAGTTCACACATGTCCGTAAGCACATCTTTAAAGGTTTTTCTTTCTTTCCTTTTACGTCACACTGACACAAATAGGGTTCATGGCTAGGAGTGAGAAGGATGCGGCCATAGCCTTAATTAAGGAATAGACCCAGAGTTTGCCTGGTGTGGAAGTGGGAAATCAAGGAAAATCATTTTTAGGGCTGCTGACAGTGGGGGTCGAACCTACTATTTCTCGAATGCAAGCTGACAGCTACGTGACCCAAACCGCACAGTCACTCGTCCAGAAAATGAATTATTCTTTTGGCATGAATATATCTAATGACCTCCCTGTGAACCCTATGAAACTGTCGCGGTGGGGAGGATTGCGCGTCCCACTGAAGCAGATAAGCGAACCTTAGGTGCAACCATATCGGAGGGGTATCTTGAGAGAGACCAGACTAACGAGTGGTTCATTGAAAAGGGGCTAGCAGCCTTTCAGAAACTGCAAGGATGGCAATCTGGATGATTGACTGATATGGCCTTGTAATAATATTTAACATGGCTTAGCTGTGTTGATACTGATACACAGCTGAAAGCAATGGGAAACTACAGCCGTAACTAAATTCCAAGGACATGCAGCTCTTTCTGTATGAATGAATGATGTACTGATGATGGTTTCCTCCCAGGTAAAATATTCCGGAGATAAAATAGTCCCCCATTTGTATCTCCAGGTGGGGATTACACAGGAGGGGGGCAATCATCAGCATGATGAATACTGACATTCTGTGGGTCGGAGCGTGGAATGTTAGAAGTTTGAATTGTTGTTGATAGGTTAGAAAATATGAAGAAGGAAATGGATAGACTAAAATTAGATGTAGTAAGCTACTACAACCATAGTGAGCAAATTATTGTTGTCAAGATGGACACCAAGCCAGTACCCACCACAAGAGTACAGATCTATATGCCTACTAGTTCAGCAGATGGTGAAGAAATTGAAAGAATATATGAGAGAAGATTTAATACAATATGTAAAAGGATACGAGAATCTAATTGTGATGAGAGAATGCAGTGGTAGGCCAAGGAAGAGAAGGTAAAGCCATAGAAAAATTCGCACTGGGATAAAGGAATGAAAGAGGAAGTCAGCTGGTTGAATTCTGCACTGATCGTAATTTAGTCTTTGCTGATACTTGGTTCAAACATCACAAATGACGGTTGTACACATGGGTGAGACCTGGAGACACAGGAAGGTTTCAAATAGATCTCATTATGATTAGGCAGAGATTCAGAAACAAGGTATTGGATTGCAAGACGTTCCCAAGAACAGACATGGACTCTTGACCACAACATGACCGACAAGTGGTCGCCATGCAAATGCTGGGGCTGTACCTTAATTAAGGCCACAGATGGATGCTTCCTTTGCAATCCAAGCCCTTTGCTATCCCATCACCGCCATAAGACCTGTCTTTGTCGGTGCTACGTAAAGCAAATTATTAAAACACTGACCACAATATGGTGGTCATGAAATGTTGTCTGAAGTTGAAGAAAGGAAGGAATGCAAGAAGATGGGATCTAGATAAGTTGAAAGAAAAATGTGTGAGGGATTGTTTGAAGGAATATGTTGCACAAGGACTAAATAGTAGATGAAGAGTGGACAGTCATGAAGAATGAGATCAGTGAGCTGCTGAAGAAAACTTAGCAAGAAAGGTAGATAATGTAAGTATCAGTGGATAACTTGGGAAATATTAGACTCGATTGATCAACAGCAAAAATATAAGAATGCAAAAAAAAAAAAAAAAAAGGCCAGAATACAGGCAATTAAAAAATAAGTAGATAGAAAGTGCAGGTCAATCAAGGAAGAATGACTGAAAGAGAAGTGCAGGGATGTTGAAGGTTGTATGAACTTAGGAAATGTAGATGCTGCTTACAGAAAAAATCAAAGAAACTTTTCTAAAAATGAAAACTGGATGTACAAATATTAAGAGCTCACATGGAAAACTACTTCTAAGGAAAGAAGATAAGGCACAAAGATGGTAGGAACATATTAAACAATTGCATCAAGGGAAAGAAGTAGATGATAAGGTTCTGGAACAAGAAGAAGCTGTTGAGGCTGATGAAATGGGAGACCCAATTTCGAGGTCAGAATTCGATAGAGCTTTGAGATACCTAATTAGGAACAAGGCACCTGGAATTGATGACATACCCTCAGAATTACAAAGAAATGAAACCGCCCCTTACACCAATGGCTTTTAAAGTATTTCTTGGTATTCATTGCCTCCTACATTGAATAAAAAGGCCACAGTGAGCTTGGCATGGAGTTCAAGAATTGGTATTGATCCCATTGCCATTTTAATAATGGTTAAGACCTAGAACTGGTATTTGTGAGGGCTCATTTTCCGGCGAATTCTCAGAATTACTGACCCCCTTAGAAGAAACCAGCATGGGGAGGTTATTCTGTTTAGTGTGTAAGATGTGGTACTGGAGAAGTGCCATCATATTTTAGACAGAATGTTGTTATACATATTCCCAAGAAATCAGATGTTCTCAAGTGTGAATAGTACCGCAGAAAGTTTAGTATGTCACACTTACAAAATTTTAACATATATTATTTACAGAAGAATGGAAAGACAAGTTGACGCTGAGTTGGAGAAGATCCGTTTGGCTTCAGGAGAAGTGTAAGAAAACGTGAAGCAATCCTGACTTTGTCTGATCTTTGAGGATCGAATAAGAAAAATAAGCCCATGTACATGGCATTCGTATATCTAGAAAAGGCATTTGATAATGTTGATTGGACCAAGCTATTTGAGATTCTAGAGGTGATCGGGATCAGATACCGAGAAAGAAGAATCATCTACAATCTGAACAAAAATCAGTATGCAGGGATAAGAATCAAAAATCAAAGGCTTTGGAAAAGAATCTGCAATCTAGAAAGGAGTGAGGCTAGGCTGCAGTTTGTCCCCTCTCTTTTTCATTGTTTTTCATAGAACAGGCAATAAAGGAAATCTAAGAGAAATTTGGAAAAGGAATCTCAATCCAAGGAGTGGAAATCAAAACTCGGAGATTTGCCAATGATACCGTTATTCTATCTGAATCTGCAAAAGATCTGGAGAAATTGCTGAAAGGTATGGACACAGCCTTGGAGAAGGAGTACAAGATGAAAATAAATAAAATCCAAAACAAAATTAATGCAGTGCATTCGAATGAAGTCAGCTGCTGCAGGAAATATTTAATTACGAAATGAAGTCTTGAAGGAAGTAGATAAAAATTGTGACTTGTGTAGTAAAATAACTAACGATGGCAGAAGTATGGAGAAAATACTGTAGAATGCAGACTAGCACAAGCAAGGAAGTCCTTTCTTGATATAGGAATTAGAATGATTTTTTTTGAAGATTTTCGTATGGAGCGTGGCATTGTATGTAAATGAAACATGGATGATAACTAGTTCAGAAAGAAAGAGAATGGAAGCTTTTGAAATGTCGTGTTACAGAAGAATGCTGTAGGTTAGATGGGTGGATCAAATCACGAATGAAGCGATTCTGAATCAAATTGCTGAGAGGAAATCAATGTGGCTAAATGTGATGAGATGAGAAGAAGAGGTGTAATGATAGGTGGACACATCTTAAAAGACATCCAGGACTTGTTCAGTTGGTTTTTGGCAGAAGTGTAGGCAGTAAGAATGGTAGGGGTAGCCCAAGGTATGAATATGACAAGCAGATTAGAGCAGATGTAGGATGCAGGATGTAGTAGTTACGTAGAACTGAAAAGTTTAGCACAGGATAGGGTGGCATGGAGGGCTGCATAACACACCAGTCTATGGCTTAACCCCTCAGCGTCGCAGCCATTTAAAGAGCTTCCTACCCCGCGGCCGGACGAGATTTCAACTACGCGCGACTGAAATACATTGATTCACTTCAAGCGTTACTACAAGCATAAGAGTAACCCGATATTCACGAAATTTGGAATTCCTTATGATAGAACTACGTACATGCAGATAATTACATAATTGTTTCACATTTCCTTAGTAATTTAGTTTCATGTGATAGAGTTCCAAGCACTCTTCGAGACATAGACCCAAGTCACACTCATGGCAGCAGTACAACGACATCTTCTTTTCGCCGTGTTTTGAACATATGATGCAGCATCTCTGAGGTTTGGATTTCTCACTCCTGGGTGCTAATTTCCTAAAAAAAAAAAGTCTTTCCTGCAACCTTGGAACTGTATTATCTGATGCGTGCCGGCCTTGAATATTTCGTTCCCCGCCCGAGCGAGCGTATTTTGTAAACAAACCTTCCATCAGCTGAACCCGATAAGACAACTGCTCAGTGTTTGTCCCTGTGACTTGTCTGAATATTATTAGAGAATTAAGTAATCAGAATTCACTGTTGAAAACTTCCCTTTGACCTGTATAATTATCCATATCCTCCCACATGAAATTTCCAAGTACTGGTTCCTCCTCATCGTCACTGTCATCATTTACCACTGCATCCGCTACAGCCACATCATCTATTTCATTATCACTGCTGGTAATACTGTCACTACTACTTCCGACTAAACTTTCAACTTAATTATACAATATTTCAAGCACATTACTGTTAGTCAAACCACGGCTGGAGCTAGCCATTGAGCGCGGTGCGTCAAACGGACTGATGAAGCTGCAGCGAAACCGAAAAGAGCAGGATGAAACTGAATGAGGAAAATAACATTTAAGACGAAAAACCAACTCGATACAATATTTCAGATAAAAGGTCGAGACATCGACTTTCGAACAAGATATATACCATGAAGTATTTCCAGAAGGGTACACAGTCTATCGTAGAGACCGAGGAGATAAAAAGGGAGGGGGTGTGTTTATTCTGGTGAAGGAAACTTACTGTTCACATGAATGGTTTACCGATGAAAGGGATGAAATATTAGGGATAAAATTAGTTTGTGATAATATGAAGGAGGTGGGAATTATAGGAACATACAGGCCTGGAAGAGAGGAAAGAGACATGGAAATCTTTGAAAAAATAATAGATTATACTCGTAAAAACAATAATAATGATATGGTAATAATTGGGGGAGATCTAAATTTGCCTGAAGTTGAATGGAAAGGAGCTGCAAGTGAAGCCCATGAACAGAAACTGGCAAATAAGTTAATTTGGGAGGGAGGATTTACACAAGTAGTACAAGAACCGACTCGTCTCAATAACTTACTAGATGTATTCTTGGTTAAACCATGGGAAATTGTTGATAAAACTGAGGTAATTGAAGGAATAGGAGACCATAAGGCTGTAATAATGGATGTAGGACTCGTACCAAAAAGGCTTAATAAGAGGGTTACACAAGACAAGAAATTGTACAGAAAAACTAAAGTTGATGAATTTGGGACTTACCTTAAATCACAATTCAGTTGTTGGATAAGTGAAGGGAGTAACGTGGATACACTTTGGGCTAAATTTAAAGGAATTATTTGGGAAGGAGAGAAGAGATTTGTACCTGTTAAGAAGGGTAAAATGACCTCAGACCCTGTTTATTATACAAGGGAAATAAGAAAATTAAAAAGAAAATGTAGAATAGTAAACAGGAAAATCAAAGAGGGTAGGGAGAGTAGAGAAACTAGAAAACAGCTAATGAGGGAACTGAATAGAGTGAAAAAGGAAGCAAAAGAGAATTATATGAATGGCATACTTCAAGAGGGTAATGACCACAAAGGGAAATGGAAAAAGCTGTATTCATATATCAGGAATCAAAAAGGAAAAGGAATCCAAATTCCTACAATGGTGGGAGAAGGGGGTGAACACTATTTAACAGATACTGAGAAAGCAAACCTATTTAGTAGGGAATTTAGAGATTCAGTAGATGATTGTCAAGAGTTGGAAACCGAAACAGAAGATAGAGAGGGAGAGAGACAGAGGGAAACAAGAAGCTTCTCATTCACAAACGAAGATATTTTCAGAGAAATCCAACTGCTTCAGCAAGGAAAAGCAGCAGGAAGTGATCAAATTACTGGGGAGGTATTAAAGACAATGGGGTGGTACATAGTGCCTTATTTAAAATTTCTCTTTGACTATGTCATAAATAATAGTGTAATACCAAAGGAATGGAAGGAATCTATAATAATACCAATTTATAAAGGAAAGGGTGATAAAAGGAAACCAGAGAACTACAGACCAATCAGCCTGACCAGTATAGTTTGTAAAATTCTGGAGAGTTTAATATCGAAGTACATCAGAGGGATATGTGATGATAAAAATTGGTTCATGAGGAGCCAGTATGGATTTAGAAAGAAATTTTCTTGTGAGGCACAACTGGTGGGATTTCAGCAGGACATATCAGATCAGTTGGATTCAGGAGGTCAGTTAGATTGCATAGCCATAGATCTTTCCAAAGCCTTTGATAGAGTGGAACATGGAATATTATTAAAGAAATTGGAGGGAATAGGATTGGACGTAAGGGTTACACGTTGGATAAAAGCATTTCTAAATTCAAGGGTTCAGAAAGTCAAAGTAGGAAATAATGTATCTCAGGAAGAGAAAGTTTGGAAGGGAATTGCACAGGGTAGTATAATCGGTCCGTTACTTTTCTTAATATACGCAAATGATTTAGGGAACAATATAACATCAAAAATAAGATTGTTTGCAGATGACATAATTGTTTATAGAGAAATAAATAACATTGAGGATTGTTCAGAATTGCAAAGGGACCTTGAAAGTATCCAACAATGGGTTGAAGAAAATAATATGAAGGTTAATGGAGGCAAATCAACTGTTACAACTTTTACAAACAGGAGCTTTAAAACTGAATTTGAATATACTTTGGATGAGGTAGTTATCCCAAAAGATGGCAAGTGCAAATACTTAGGTGTGAGATTTGAAAGTAATTTGCACTGGAAGGATCATATTGATGACATTGTTGGGAAAGCATACAGATCATTACATGTCATAATGAGGCTACTTAAAGGATGCAACAAAGAATTAAAAGAAAAAAGTTACTTGAGTATGGTTCGTCCATTATTGGAATATGCAAACAGTGTTTGGGATCCTCACCATGAATACCTAATAAAAGAAATAGATAGTGTGCAGAGGAAAGCAGCAAGATTTGTAACAGGGGATTTCAGGAGAAAGAGTAGTGTACCAGAAATGTTAAAGGAACTTGGGTGGGAAACTTTAAGTAAGAGAAGGGAGAAAACTAGACTTACAGGATTATATAGAGCCTATACAGGAGAAGAAGCATGGGGAGATATCCGTGAGAGGCTTCAGTTGGAAAATAATTATATCGGCAGGACTGACCACAAATATAAAATTAGAAGGAATTTTAGCAGAAGCGATTGGGGTAAATTTTCATTCATTGGGAAGGGTGTGAAGGAGTGGAACAGTTTACCAGGGGTAGTGTTTGATCCTTTTCCAAAATCTGTACAGATATTCAAGAAGAGAATAAACAGCAACAGAGAAAATAAATGAAGTGTTAGAGGGCATTCGACCAGTGCAGGTTATTGTAAATAAAAAAAAATGTGTGTGAATAAATTAATTCCATCCCCTGGTCTAAGGACTTTGGACAGCCAAAGTAGGGGACTGCCTGTAGGGGTGAAGTACAGTGGGGACTTCGAGGGCCCTGGGACCGCTACGGTAGCTGTGAAGGCCCTTCAGGAACTCTGAAAAGTGGTGGCAAAAGGGGCTCTGGTTAAGACGCAGCTGGTCGTTATGCTACTTAGGATCCAGAACGGGTAAAAAGAAAAAAAAAAAAAAAAAAAAAAAAAAAAAGTAAAGAAATAAATGCAATGTAAATATTAATCTTATACCAGTTGTATAGTATCATTTGAAGAAGTAATTCCACATACTGTATATCAGTTGACTATATTTGTAAGTAGTACAGGAGATATTATAAGTAGAATTTTGTAAACAATATAAATTTATTAAGGACGAGCTGTGTGTTTAATAGAAAACATTGTTAGCGTAAATTGTATAATATTGTATTATAGGAAAAATTTTCTTCTCTTGTTAATTTAATATTTAGTGCTTGACAATAATGTATTTTAGTGTACCATTTGCCACCGAGGTAGACACCTTATTTGCAAATAAAGAGATTTTGATTTGATTTGATTTGAACTGCTTCCCGTATCGTATGACAGAAAGCAGCACTAACTCATGCCTACACAGTGCGCTCGTGGAGAGTTACGAAAATATATAACAAGCTGAGAAATAAAGGCAAATATAGTAAATAAACCACACTCTTAATGTAAAATTAGAGCAAAGAACATCACGCGAAAAGAAAAAACTTCTCAGAATATCACTTCTTTATTTTATTCTATAGGAAAGAATGAAGCAAACAGACTTTTTAAAAATGCAGAGATTAGTGCTCAGACTTACTTGACAAATAACTTACTTATCCTTGCAAAACAACTTCATTTTAACGATTTTCAATTCTTATTTACAACACTGATAAACCCGATAATGCCCTCTTGGAAACAAAACAATTTGTATATCCGTTGCTCAAAAACTCTTCGCGCTATAGCCGTAAATGCAAAACCATGTATGGGTCTATACCACCTATAGAGGTCGGCGGCTACGGAAGGAAAGAGGGTCTATACCACGTATAGAGGTCGGCGCTGCAGGGTTAATAACCCAAACAGCAACAAGGTCTTATGGATGGGGATGATACAAAAATGTGTGGAATGCAATAAAATGTGTGACGGAAGTGTCGTCACATAATTTGTTACTGTAGGGCACGACTGTAAAGGATCCTTTGGCTGTATTTTTATATACACTGAATGACAGAGCAAATGCAAGACCAAGAAGGAGTGGTCAGAACTTTATGCCAATTGCAGGGTAGACTGACGTCACTGAGGTATGCTCATGATGTGAAATGCGCCGCTGTGCTGCGCACGTAGCGAACGATAAATGGGACACGGCGTTGGCGAATGGCCCACTTCGTACCGCGATTTCTCAGCCGACAGTCATTGTAGAACGTGTTGTCGTGTGCCACAGGACACGTGTATAGCTAAGAATGCCAGGCCGCCGTCAACGGAGGCATTTCCAGCAGACAGACGACTTTACGAGGGGTATGGTGATCGGGCTGAGAAGGGCAGGTTGGTCGCTTCGTCAAATCGCAGCCGATACCCATAGGGATGTGTCCACGGTGCAGCGCCTGTGGCGAAGATGGTTGGCGCAGGGACATGTGGCACGTGCGAGGCGTCCAGGCGCAGCCCGAGTGACGTCAGCACGCGAGGATCGGCGCATCCGCCGCCAAGCGGTGGCAGCCCCGCACGCCACGTCAACCGCCACTCTTCAGCATGTGCAAGACACCCTGGCTGTTCCAATAACGACCAGAACAATTTCCCGTCGATTGGTTGAAGGAGGCCTGCCCTCCCGGCGTCCGCTCAGAAGACTACCATTCACTCCACAGCATAGACGTGCACGCCTGGCATGGTGCCGGGCTAGAGCGACTTGGATGAGGGAATGGCGGAACGTCGTGTTCTCCGATGAGTCACGCTTCTGTTCTGTCAGTGATAGTCACCGCAGACGAGTGTGGCGTCGGCGTGGAGAAAGGTCAAATCCGGCAGTAACTGTGGAGCGCCCTACCGCTAGACAACGCGGCATCATGGTTTGGGGCGCTATTGCATACGATTCCACGTCACCTCTAGTGCGTATTCAAGGCACGTTAAATGCCCACCGCTACGTGCAGCATGTGCTGCGGCCGGTGGCACTCCCGTACCTTCAGGGGCTGCCCAATGCTCTGTTTCAGCAGGATAATGCCCGCCCACATACTGCTCGCATCTCCCAACAGGCTCTACGAGGTGTACAGATGCTTCCGTGGCCAGCGTACTCTCCGGATCTCTCACCAATCGAACACGTGTGGGATCTCATTGGACGCCGTTTGCAAACTCTGCCCCAGCCTCGTACGGACGACCAACTGTGGCAAATGGTTGACAGAGAATGGAGAACCATCCCTCAGGACACCATCCGCACTCTTATTGACTCTGTACCTCGACGTGTTTCTGCGTGTATCGCCGTTCGCGGTGGTCCTACATCCTACTGAGTCGATGCCATGCGCATTGTGTAACCTGCATATCGGTTTGAAATAAACATCAATTATTTGTCCGTGCCGTCTCTGTTTTTTCCCCAACTTTCATCCCTTTCGAACCACTCCTCCTTGGTGTTGCATTGTCACTGTCAGGCAGTGTAAATAGCGTGTGTTGAAATAGAAAGTGTACTGTCCATGACATCACATTAGTCGTTACCGTAGGCCTTGGTCGCCAAAGATTCTGTAACTACAGATTAAGTTCCTTGGACATAGAATTGCAGTTCTCCTTGATATAACATTGTTTGTCACATGTAGATGATTGTCTCAGATAATAAAATAGTGAATAATTATGCAGTTAGATCAGGTGTAATCTATTTTACTTAGTAACAGTGCCCTTGAGAGGTGAATGGGCTGTAGAATGTAAAAAAACAGAACTCTGTACCCATCTCTGTGAAATGATGCAAGTAAATAATTCGTTATCAATATTTTAATTTCATTTATTAAAAGATATATTGATGATCATTAGCTTTTTGCAAAGGGTAAACTTATTGTAGATGAATGAGGTACTCCACCTAATCAATACAATATAAAATTAGTACTTCAATGATATTTTATCCCTTTCACTCTGGCGTAGTGAGTAAGGAAACATGACCATTTGGACACAAGCAGCGGGTGGCTCACTGCACACAGTCCCAGAGTTGATTTCTGACTTGATTGTGAAAGTTTGATGCTTTCTGTACCCTGCTCAGTATTTCCTGCTTGACTGTGGTATCCTTGGAGATTGTACTCCTGAGGTACTTGAAGTGAGAAACTGACTATAATTTTGTTCCTTCCAAAAAGAGGTTTGATTTTGTTCCTTTCCTGTTGCAACCTGCGACAACAGTGTTTCTCTTCACTTTGCCCCATGTATGGGCAACAAATTTAATGCGACATGCCCTACATATGGGCAACAAATTTAATGCTACCTTTGGTGGCCTCGTAGTCCTAATTCTTACCAAGTCCACGTTGGACTGATAAAAATATAGGTATCACCATCTCGCTTTACTTCCACATACTTCACCTCAAGTTGTAGTACTAATTTAATATGATGTTGCCCGTGCAATATCTCCACTTACATGTTGCTAATTAACTATCCGAAATCGGGGATGGATATACCAATCAAGTGCGGTGGTTGCATGTCCATATTACGTCAATATCTCAGGGTAAAAACATATATGTATATTAAAAAATACTATTTACTTTTGCAAGTTCCGTTGAAGAGGGTGTATAATTCAATGTGTTACTCATTTACTCCGAAATCCTACCGTAGAATTAATATAAGTCTTTAAATATCATGACTCCGAAATATCAGCCTAAATGTATCCTTACAACTAATCTTCCTATCTCTACCTTTGAAAATAAGCGCTAGAATAATCTTAAAACTAATTTATTAGCATGCCAATACTATAATTAACAAAATAATGATCATCTTTGGTAATAGAGGAAAGTAAACTCGAATATCACATATTATCTTTCTTGACAACTCAAATTAACGAATTAACATAATTAAAATTGGGCAGGTATCTTTAATTCATCTGGGCAATTATTATTTTGCTGCGTGACCACATTTCATCATTTTATTTCATCATGGGGACAGTTAGGATTTACTCTTTATTAAAGGAGGGAGTGGTCTTTCTTTCCTTTAGGTCTATTTGCAGTACTCTTTGGAATTGGTTTGGGAATTTGCGTATTGACTTGTTTATGGCATGAGATAAGTAACTCTTTCCAATTATGGCTTCAAAATGCCATTTTAAGTATCTAAAAGAAATTAATCCTAACCATAAATATTAATTCCATCATCCTTATATATATATATATATATATAAAAAATGTGTGCCAAAATAAAATTAAATATCTTCATTTACGAGTGCCATCTCCATGTTCTTCAACCGTCATAACCTGTCAGAAACGTACCGATCAAATAAATTATTATGTGTATTTTCAATTAAAATTACTCCTTCTACTGCCTACTAATTTTACCATTTTCAGGTTAACGCGTGCTCCAATGATGTATATTCACTATGTGAGACAAATATATTACTAGGCGACTATATCTCTTTTCTATATGCACATCAAATACATGTAAATTACGATCAATCTATCTCCATATTCCATTTAAGTTCGACCAATAGACCATTTTACCTCACTGCTACACTTAATATATTCACGTATCTAGGCCTTAATTCCACTGCTTGCCTCATTTTCAATCGCAACATAACTGTAGCTAAGCATAAATTCGCACCTATTTCCTTCAATCATTTACTTACACAATACCTATTCAACATCTCAAATCTCCAACAACATATTACATTTATGCTTTTAATTACTGCGATTCCTCCGCATACAATCAATATCTCTACTCAGCTTCTTCATAATGTCTACCACGTCTCAGTAAAACATTTCTTTTACCTTAATATCTACTCAAAACACCGCAAGCTGCTACTGTTTATTTCAACTCATCGTAAATATGGACGATATCGGCCTCGTTATTCAATCTGGTCATTGGGTAGCCTAAGTTTATTATTATTATACACTGCACTTTCATATCTTAGCCTTGCCTAGTTTAATATACGACGTTCTCGTAAGCATATAGGTTCAAAAACATCATAATTCTCTTCCCGATACTGCTCACATTAACCTCATATCAAACTTATGAGCACGGCAGTATATTACTACACATAAATAATGCGTATCTGTGGTTATTTTCTCCGGCATATGCCTTAGAATTCACGCAATGGCACAAACAGGCACTACAGCATTCCTACAATTATACTACACTAAATGAAATACTTTATAGTTAAATTTCTTGAAATGTTACGGTACTTATCTCATGCCATCCTAGGTCTGACGTTGCTTTCTTCTTCCTCCTCACGGCATCTCGGAACGTCTAGCCTTGCACTGGATTACATCATGCTGGATCTCTAGGTCTTCAGGCTTGAGCTTACGATGATCCGGTTAGCCTTCCTCCATCACTTTAGGCTAGCTCCATTCCGTGTCCAATTTCCATGCAACGAAAAGATATTATTAAATTGTCAGAATACATCTTAATTTTCAGTATATAGAGCTTTTCCAAAGACTTTGTCTAACTGTATTTATATTTCTTTTCCTTTAAAGATACTGCTCAGATTCAATTTTATTTTCATAAACTGGTTCTTCCTTGGTTTTTTATGTTGTCTGAATGATGTTCTTTAAATCTTATAAATGGGCTATACGTATAATTTGATGAAAATTTGGCCGTTTATTAAGTCAATGTAGGCCTTATTTACGAATGCCGTATTCCAACACCTCTTCTTCCGTACAGTATTTGAAATCTATTATGCGTGTTTCCCTGCCGTTTTTACATATTTTCCAGTAGTTTGTTTCTGGATTCTTCCTTCGTATGGCTCCTATTATGGTTATATATTGATTATGTCAGCTAATCTTCTGGTCAGGTAATTGCAATTCACAGTTCATTTACGACGAAAAAATCTTCTTGCCAGAGTAGATAATAATAGACCGTTTTTCAATTATTGTTTTTTTTACGTATAATGGTTCATTTCTCATAGAGTTTCCTTTCCATCTCGCCAGGCACTGCCTCCTAATTGCGGTCAACTTGTTACAAAAAAGTTATTCCGTGCATTCTTAACGCTTGAAGCTGATCTGCGCCATCTTTCTTCCGATCTATCTTCATGTCAACTGACGTCAAAATGTAACGTAATGGTACACTGTTGATGGTCATTTTCCCAGTCTTTGTTTTATTTATCTTCATCTCAAATTTATTGAACATTTTGTCCCACTTGGTCAATTTTTTCTGTACTTCAGCTTCTGTTTCTCCGCATAACAGCACATCATCAGCAAATATCAGGGCATTTGGTCCCTGTTCATTTTCTTGATAGATTTGATTATCTATTATTATTATTATTATTATTATTATTATTATTATTATTATTATTATTATTATTATATAATTCGCTGGGGCCATCAAGGACCACGTTAAGTCTTGTTGCATTTGACACTGAACTTGGCCTTCTTTAGAGCCCAAATTTCCCTCATTCTTTGTGAGTGGGCCTGCTTACGCTCCTCTGTCCAAGGGGCACCGTGTCTTCTCTTCGGTTGCTCGTTTCGGTTTAGCCCGTTCGTCAATATTTTCTTGCGGAAGAGATCTCTGTTAAGGGCGTCTTCAGCTGAGATATGTAGCATTTGCAGGTCTTCTTTGGTATTTCTAAACCAGGGAATTGTGGTTTTGGGGTTTGAATCAAAAAAGTGAAAGATTTCTTTTGTTAACTTTCTTCCATCCATTCTTTTCAGATGACCGTAAAATCGTGCCCGTCTTTTTCTGATTGTGTCGGTAATTTTCTCTATTTTGCTGTAGACTTCCTTGTTGGATCTATTTTGATGGATTCCATTTCTGTACTTTGATCCCAAGATTCCTCTCACAATTTTGTGTTCTCTTTTCTCCAGTTCTTCAAGGAGTCCTTTGTTGGCATTTAGAGACAGGGTTTCGGCTGCATATAGAACTACTGGCTTCAGAACTGTTTCATAGTGACATATCTTGGTGTTTTGGGAAAGGCATTTTTTGTTGTAGATTGTGCGGGATGTTTGGTAGGCTATTTCCAGTTTGCGTACTCGCTCCTGAAGTGCTTCTTTGTCCAGTCCATTTTTCAGATGATCTCACCCAGGTATTTGAATTTGTCTACTCGGGTGATGTCCCCGTATTTCGTATGGAGTTTTGGTGGAGCCTCTTTGATGTTAGTCATTACTTCTGTTTTTTCAAACGATATCTGCAAACCAGTTTGTTTGGCAATTTCCTTTAAAATTTCAACTTGAGCTCTATTATTATTATTATTATTATTATTATTATTATTATTATTATTATTATTATTATTATTATTAACAAGAGTGGTGATAGGGCACTTCCTTGTTAGATACCTCTCTTTGTCTCAAACCATTTTGATCGTCCATTGCCTATCTGAACACAGCTGTAGCAATTCTGGTATAGGATCTACTTTGTTAGTGAGGTACTTTGGCACCTTGAGGTCTTCCAGGCTTTCCTAGACACTGTCACAGGGTTTTTCAATGTCCAAAAATATAAGCACAAGATTCTTTCTATTTTCACACTACTTTTCTTTAAGCATTCCTATAGCAAAAATAAGATCCATAGTACTTTGATCTTCCTTGAATCCATGTTCTTCCTCAAGGAAAGGTTCCACTATCTTCCAAAGTCTCATTTTGATGATCTTTTCCAACAGCTTCATGGTGTGTGACAACAACATTGTGCCCAGTTTCCATATTTCTGTCTGTTGCCCTTTTTAACAGTGGGATGATGATTCCTTTTCTCCAATCTTCTGGTACCTATATATTTTTTTTCTTCAGATCACCAAGACCACTCTATATAGCCAATTTAAGCCTGGTATTCCAGCTGCCTATATTATATCTGAGGTTAGATTGTCAAAACCCGATGTAACATCCAGGTTGGTACAGACCTCTGAAAGATTTTATAGTGTGTACAATTTAAATTGGTGTTTGATATCATTTAATATCATGTTATATGTATATATATATCTACATATATAGAGAGATATTTATTGGCTTATTTTATAATTTCATATTGTCATTTCATTCCATTATATTGTACGGTAACCGTTAACAAGAGCTGAAAAGAAAGGTTTCATACAAGTAGTATATTGCAACATAAATGTAAAATTAACTTAACGATTTACTTGAGTGCTCACGACAACAGCAAGTTGTATTTACTCACCCCAAAAGGAGGCTAGTTTATTCCTGGAATTTCAAGACAGTAGCTAGCCAAGGCCAATGGTTAAGACTTTCCTTGTTCGCATCAATTTGAATACGGTAACACCCTTTGAGCCTGTTAGTGTGGGGCGCTATGCACAAAGCGGGAAAGCTCAACCTATTAAGAAGAAGCTATTAGAAAGGATTTGATGGAGGGATTGATTGATGTAGGAGAGGGAGAGTAAACTACAATATGATTGGAACATGGGATATATCAACGGAGGAGTCCGATAAGTTGATAAATATGAAAGACGTAGGCCCCTCGTCATTAGTATTTCGAGAGTCTCACTTGGTATTGTAACTTAGTTAGAGCCACGTGATATCAGATCAGTGGAGAGACTTACTTCTGAATTGCGCTAGCAATGACTTATTGCAGTACAGCGGCAGAACTGTTATACTTTGATTTCTTGTACTTTGTACATTAACTCTGGCAAGTTACTTAATTCGACTACGTGTAGTCATATTTTCCAGTGCGGAATGGACAAGAGACCTATTGTGTCTCAGTCAGGCATAGATAGATTTTTATACAGTAAAACTTGCTCAAAGCAGAACGTCTATAAAGCGGAAACTTGTCCAGTGTGTACAAAAGTTATTGTCCCTGCTCACTGAATATTGCTTTGCATGTTATTTATGTTGTATAAAGCGGAATCTGTTCAACGTGGAAACGGAAAGAAATTACGAAAATAATTACTGTATAATGCGGAAATGATGCTTTATCTGTGAAAATTTATTTAGTGATACCTGGTACTGCAGGTACATAAACATTTCACCAGGGGAAGAGTCAAGTGTTTACATACCATAACACGCTACGCTAATGAGGTCCGGGTTTCCCAAATTCTTGGTAGAATGGGATTTAAATCTCCACTAATTTCCTGACTCTTGCCATGGTTAATAGAGATCTTTATCTTGATGTACAACTTGAGCCCAATTCTAAGGTAAACAGTTCCCTTACTTTGTGTCCCGTCAGTAAATTTGTACCGGGCGAGTTGGCCGTGCGCGTAGAGGCGCGCGGCTGTGATCTTGCATCCGGGAGATAGTAGGTTCGAATCCCACTATCGGCAGCCCTGAAGATGGTTTTCCGTGGTTTCCCATTTTCACACCAGGCAAATGCTGGGGCTGTACCTTAATTAAGGCCACGGCCGCTTCCTTCCAACTCCTAGGCCTTTCCCGTCCCATCGTCGCCATAAGACCTATCTGTGTTGGTGCAACGTAAAGCCCATAGCAAAAAAAAGTAAATTTGTGTCAGTGTGACTGTTTGAGGAGGAGCTGGTAAAGGTGAAGATGGAAAGATTTAATGGTGATCAGGAAAGAAGAAGGAAAAACATTTTTGTTTTTGGAATACAAGAAGGGGCCAGAGAAAATAAAGTGGACTTAGTGTATAAGGTGGTGGGCGTGGTACAAAACAAAATGAAGATCAATTTCAGCGAGGTTGACATTGATGATGTTTACAGAGTGGGGAGAAGGAAGGGAAATAGGCCCATTAAAGTGTCGCTATTATCCATCCTGATGGCGGATATTGTGCTAAGGAACGCAAGAAATTTAAAAGGGGAGGAAATATGGTTGAAGAGTGATATTGGCAGTGAAGCAATTAAAGGCTGAGAATTCTGGGAAAACATATTTGGATAGCGAGAAAACAAGGTTTGAGGGCACATATTAGAGATCCTCAGTTGGTAGTTGGAGACGGCCGGTGGTCACGTGTTTGGGGAATGAAAAAGCTCCAGGAAATGGATGACAAACATCAGCAGGTTAGCAAGCAAGTGGGGGGTGAAGGTGAAAGGAAAGTCGAAGCATGTGCAGATTGTGCTGATGCAATAGTGAATAACTCCAGTGCTCAGAGGAGGAAGAAGCATTGAGTAGATCACCGAGTGAAGAGGGGTTGGTGCTGTCTCAAGCAAGTGGAGCTGTGGAAGGAGAAGAAAGAAGACGACGAGAAGGTGTGGGTAGAGGAAGGAGTCTAAGCTTAAAAGACTTATGGGGTAAGAAAAACAAAGGGCAGGATGACAAGACCAGTAAGGAGAGTGCCAAAATGATTAAAAAGGATGAAGGGGTAGTTGGAAGAGAAGGAGCGAGGGTAACGAGAAGTAGAATGATCAACACAACAGGAGGAAATAAATTTAAGGGCGGAAGGGTAAAGATGGAGAGGGGAATAAATAACTGTTGGAAAATAGGATTTGTAAATATTGAGGGGGTCCTAAGTAAATTGGGAAATGGGGGGCGGGGGTAGGAAAAGTAGTGGAGAGCTTTGACATTGTGGCCCTTTTGGAGACATGGCTAAGAGAAGGAAGGAAGCTGAAAATTACAGGCCAGTAAGTTTGACATGCATTGTATGTAAGCTTTGGGAAGGCATTCTTTCTGATTATAATAAACATGTTTGTAAAATTAATAACTGATTCGATAGAAGGCAGTTCGGTTTTAGGAAAGGTTATTCCACTGAAGCACAACTTGTAGGATTCCAGCAAGATATAGCAGATATCATGGATTCTGGAGGTCAAATGGACTGTATCGCGATTGACCTGTCTAAAGCATTTGATAGGGTGGATCATGGGAGACTACTGGTAAAAATGAGTGCAATTGGACTAGACAAAAGAGTGACTGAATGGGTTGCTATATTTCTAGAAAATAGATCTCAGAGAATTAGAGTAGGTGAAGCTTTATCTGACCCTGTAATAATTAAGAGGGGAATTCCTCAAGGCAGTATTATCGGACCTTTATGTTTTCTTATGTCAATGATATGTGTAAAGAAGTGGAATCAGAGATAAGGCTTTCTATAGATGATGTTATTTTGTACAGAGTAATAAGTTGCAAGATTGTAAGCAACTACAAAATGACCTTGATAATGTTGTGTAATGGACAGCAGGCAATGGTATGTTGATAAACGGGGTTAAAAGTCAGGTTGTGAGTTTCACAAATAGAAAAAGTCCTCTCAGTTTTAATTACTGCGTTGATGGGGTGAAAGTTCCTGTTGGGGATCATTGTAAGTATCTAGGTTTTAATATAAGGTAAGATCTTCATTGGGGTAATCACATAAATGGGATTGTAAATAAAGGGTACAGATCTCTGCACATGGTTATGAGGGTGTTTAGGGGTTGTAGTAAGGATGTAAAGGAGAGGGCATATAAGTCTCTGGTAAGACCCCAACCAGAGTACCGTATGGTTCCAGTGTATGGGACCCTCACCAGGATTACCTGATTCAAGAATTGGAAAAAATCCAAAGAAAAGCAGCTCGATTTGTTCTGGGTAATTTCCGACAAAAGAGTAGCGTTACAAAAATGTTGCAAAGTTTGGGTTGGGAAGAATTGAGAGAAAGAAGAAGAGCTGCTCGACTAAGTGGTATATTCCGAGCTGTCAGCGGAGAGATGGCGTGGAATGACATTAGTAGACGAATAAGTTTGAGTGGCGTTTATAAAAGTAGGAAAGATCACAATATGAAGATAAAGTTGGAATTCAAGGGGACAAACTGGGGCAAATATTCATTTATAGGAAGGGGAGTTAGGGATTGGAATAACTTACCAAGGGAGATGTTCTTTAATTTTCCAATTTCTTTGAAATCATTTAGGAAAAGGCCAGGAAAACAACAGATAGGGAATCTGCCACCTAGACGACCGCCCTAAATGCAGATCAGTATTGTTTGATTGATTGATTGATTGATTGATTGATTGATTGATTGATTGATTGATTGATTGATTGATTGAGTTTGACCTGAAAAGGGTTTGTGGTAAGGAATATAACTAAGAAAAAATGGGGGAGGAGGGGAAGATATCCTGGTGGAATAGCATTGCTAATAAAGGAAGAAATATGCGACAGGATTGAAGTTTTAGACAATCAGGTGGAAGGAGTGATTTGGGTGAGGGTCAACCTAGGTGGGGGCGAGCCGAAAGAGGTATGCCTGGCCTTTTTATGCAACCACCCCAATGTTTCTGTATATGCAAATGATAGTTTCTTTGAAGGACTGATAGTGGAAATTAGTGGGATAAAGGAGAAATACAAAGAAGCGGGTATGATATTGATGGGCGACTGGAATGCGAGAATAGCGAACTTAAGCCTCTTATATAATAAAGAGGTGAAAGGAATCAGAAGGAGTGAAAGAAGTAAAGATAAGGAAATAAATGGGTATGGGCAGAAACTGCTTGAATTATGTTCGGCAAGCAATTTATACATTCTGAATGGATGGTGGACGGGGGATAACGAGGGGGAGTTGACATATATCACAAAACAAGGAGGGAGTGTTATTGACTTGGTAATCAGCTTGGAGGAAATGTTGGAGAACATATATAAAATGGAAGTGATTAACTGGGCTGAATCTCATCATGCCCTGATATCTATAAACCCGAGGAGAGGGGAACATGGGGATAGGTTGGAAAAAGGAACGAGTGATAGAGAAAAGGGCATGAGTCTCATTAAATATAAATGGACAGAGGAGACTAAAATAAGACTTGATGAGTATTTACAGAATGAATTTCAAATTATTAATGTAGGGTGTGAAGTAGCACTGAGATGTAATAATGTAGACAGGGCCTTAGAGCTAGTGGAATACCCCATTAAGAGGGTAGCAGAGGTGATATGTCATAGGGGGAGAAGGGTAGAGGAGACAGAGGGGTGGTTCGATAGTGAGTGTAAGGGATTGAGGAGGGAAGTTCTGAGGGCGCTGAAAGACTTTAGGAAGCATGGAGGGGGAGAAAAGAAAGGGAAAGGTTTTGTAGTCTGAGGAGGGAATACAAGGCCAAGATAATAGAAAGGAAAAAGTTATGGAAAAAGGAACAAGTGGAGGCGATCAATAGGAAGTGCAAAGGTAAGGAAGGGGAAAAGGTACCGGGAGAGATGTAACAAAATTAATAGGGGACAGAGGAGGGATAGTAAACCTAAAATTGATTACGAAATATGGACGGAATATTTCTGTAAACTGTTAGGAGGGAAGGATAGATAGAAGGGGGATAGAGGGATGGAGGCGATTGGATGGGGTTTGGAAGTAGAGAATTATGAGTTGGACAAAGAAATATCAGGGGGGGAGGTATTGGAAGTGATAGGCAAATCTAAAAATAGAACAGCTGGGGGTAGGAATGGAATAACAAATGCATTTTGGAAAGAAGCGATAAAGAATGATAGGATGAGGGAGTGTATAGTGAAGTTATTTAATAAGGTGTTTGAAAGTACCCATTTTCCGAAAGAGTGACAAATAGGTATCATATGCACTATATATAAAAAGAAAGGAGTGAGGAGCAACCCCAATAACTATAGGGGCATAACTCTATTAGATGCGTTGAGTAAGGTGTACACGGGTGTATTAGTGAATAGACTGAAGAAATGGGCGGAAGAGTTTTCTATTTTATCGATCTACCAAGGTGGGTTCAAGAAGGGCCGTGGAACAATGGATAACGTGATGATAGTGAAGACAATGATTGATAAGTACGTGAGGAAGGAAGGAAGGAAGGAAGGAAGCAAGGTGTATATAGCAGCGGTTGATTTTGAAAAGGCATTTGACACAGTTAGTAGGAAGGCGCTGCTTGAGAGACTGGGTAGGGTGGGAATTTCCAAACATATGAGACGGGCTGTTGAGGCCATATATGAGGAAGTGTACTGTAGTATAAGATTAGAAGAAGGTGTTGTAAGTGATCTAATCGAATCAAATGTAGGTTTAAAACAGGGCTGCAAATTATCTCCCATTCTTTTTTTGATCATTATCAATGATATATTAGAAGGGCATGGCAGGGAGTGGGCGAGTCCTGTATTGGGTGATCTAGAGATCCCTGATCTGATATTTGCAGACGATGTATTATTGATGACATGACAGGGGGAAGGATTACAGAGAAGTTTAAGTAAGGTTGCAGATTATGCCAGAAAGTGGTCGTTGAGAGTAAATAGTTTGTATAAGTAGGAATGGCAAATGGTCCGAACAAATTAATCAAGCTAAGTGGAGGGGGATAGCAGCACTTTCACTTATAAGAATATCGGAAAATAAATTCCCAGTGGTCGATTACAAAATTCAGAAAATGGTATTTAAAACAGTGGTTCTAAGTAGGGTGTTATATGGAGCAGAAATATGGGGGGTTGAAAAGGATTGTATTATATTAAATCAGATTGTTAGTAGATTTGGAAAAATTGTTTTGGACCTCCCAAATTGTACGGCTAACGCAGCGGTCAGAGTCATGTGTAATGTGTGCTTAGAGGTTGATATCATGAAGTGAGTGTTGGGGTACTGGAGAAGATTGGTAACATGAGAGGGTGGTCTGCTCCTGTAAACAGTCTACCGGCATCAAATCAAGAGTTCTTTTGGAGATTATTGGGTTGACAAGGTGAAGAATATCATTGAGAGGTTGAGGTTAGGAATTTATGGGGAGATGGATTGGGAAAGAAGAAATGCAGTTTGTTGGAGGAACACGTGAAAAAGGATTAAAGATATTCACTTACAGGAGCTGGAGACTAATAGCGGGAGAAGAGCGTCCCTAAACATATTTGTTAAAATCAAACAAACAGTAAATGTAAGAATAGAAAATGTGAATAGATTAGAGAGAAGAGCAATAATTTGGTGGATGTCGGGTACTCACAGAAATAAAGGGTGGACAAGAATGAACGACAACTCAATTTGTTTATTGTATGGAGAGACAAGGGAGGAGTTACATTTGTTAATAGCATGTAAGGGAACTCGTGCGGAGAGAGAGAAATTCATGAGCGAGAGACAATTGGAAGCCATGAAAGTGTGGACAATGACTGGAAGATTATTAACTGGATAGCGAGAGAGTGGAAAGAACCTGAAAACTTAAATTTTTAGAGGCTATCAAAAAACGCTGCATTAAGAAGTTAAAGGAAACTGAAGTTAGTAGAGAACCGGGCGAGTTGGCCGTGCGTGTAGAGGCGCGCGGCTGTGAGCTTGCATCCGGGAGATAGTAGGTTCGAATCCCACTATCGGCAGCCCTGAAGATGGTTTTCCGTGGTTTCCCATTTTCACACCAGGCAAATGCTGGGGCTGTACCTTAATTAAGGCCACGGCCGCTCCCTTCCAACTCCTAGGCCTTTCCTATCCCATCGTCGCCATAAGACCTATCTGTGTCGGTGCGACGTAAAGCCGCTAGCAAAAAAAAAAAAAAAGTTAGTAGAGTGGAGTGAGGTAGATTTATATATTGTTCTTCCTGTCATAGCGAGTTTGTTGCTGAGAAGATAGGTCAGCAGCAAGTGACGAGATAAGCAGCAGAGAATTAAGATCCTCACACTGCTGGATAGCAGAGTGGGGGGAGATAATGGGTGTGCACGAGCGGCGTCCTGTGGCAGGGCTCGCCGCTCGGGCACACGTCCATTGTAGGGACTGCTATAGTTAGATTTTTTTGTTTGTTTTTTGCCTTATTTGCCGTGTTGCCGAAGACTTATTCAATAGGGTTTTTCATTATTTACATCTTGTTTTGATTGTATTGTTGGTTGCCTTCTATATGTTTTCCTTTTGGGTTGTTCTCTCTTTTATTTCTCCGTAAAGATTAATTTGGTTGAAAAACTGTACAATCTGGAGAAATAATAAATCTACTACTAGTACTACTACTACTACATTTGCAGCGATGACCAGCTTGCTACTCACTACAGTTTCCAGTCTGGTGTACAGTTTCTGAAGATCCGCTGTACAGAGAATGAAAAAGATGGTAATCTGAGGGATGAAGACCAGGAAGAGGAGGAGAAGGAAAGAGAAAGTCGGGAAAAATTGCGCACTCATGAACAAGCCATTGAGTGTGTCAGAGACATTATGAAATTTGCTGTAAAATCAAATTTTGCCGCGACTTCTTGAGCTACTGTACAGCGCTAAAGACTGCATTGAGAAAGACATGTCATCAAGGAAGGTGAAACAGGTTTCTTTGTCAGACATGTGGAAGAAGGAATAATTTGACAAATACAGTATTGTGTGTAATGTGTTCTATGTATACTATAGTTTGTTAATTAAACCTGTGGAATAAGGTAGAAATTGTCCGGTTTTCATTGAGTATGGTACATACAATACATACTGTACATACTATGTTGAGTGTGTAATAGTGCAGGCCTATGCGAGAGTAATAAAAACCTACTGTACATCAAGATATTGTGTTACTGAGATTTGCATCACCAAAACTAGACTAATGGATCATGGGTAAGTAATATGTGAATCTTTTTGTATAATTTTGTTCAATCTGGAAACTTGTCTAATTCGGAAAAGAAACTCGGACCATTGCGATTCCGCTTTGAGCAAGTTTTACTGTATCTAGAGAAAGGATCATTTTAATTTGAACAAATTCCGATCTTGGAATTCTCTCCACTCTAAAGTACCCATGATGGTCTGTTTCAGTAGGACTCATATCTGCGTTATAGATATTGGTGTAATAGGGAGTGGTAATGTTAGAGAAGATGTCTTTCAGCTCGTGATTGACGCACGCAACAGGCAGGCCAATACTAAGATGATGAGATGAGCAGCCCACATGAAGGAAGGCTACACTCACAGAACCAGCCCATATAAGAAGGATGTTCATATGAACAAGTCTGCAATCAGTGAGCGTTTGATTAAATTGCAGCAAGCATTCGCGGAGTTAATTAACGTTAATGAGTCACTTTTCGATCAGTAATCTTTCAGTTCTTGGTACATTATCAGCATTTCACTTTCACCTAAATGAATTGTAAATAAAAAGAAGGCGTATCAGAAATGCCTCCAAACAAGGACTGATACGGACAGCGAATTATAAGTAGATGAAATAAATAGAGCAAAAGAAATTGTTGTTGAATCCAAAAAGAAGCCTTGGGAAGATTTTGGTAATAACCCAGAAAGGCTAGGTCAAGCAGCAGAGAAACCTTTCTGGACAATAATAAAGAATCTTAGGAAGTTAGGGGAAAATTAAATGAGTAGTGTTTTGGATAATTCAGGCGAACTCATAGATCCAAGGGAATCAATCTTCTAATTGTAAAAGGAAATCTTCCTTGTGACATCGCAAACAACAGAGGACATGGGGCGGAAGACATTGATATTGGTGAAATTATCCTTGATGGCAAACAAACTCCAGTGTCATAAAGCAGCAGGAGTAGATTAAATTAGACTTGACATGGTGAAATATAGTGGGAAGGCAAGGATGAAGTAGTGGCTTCATAGAGTAATAAGATTAGCATGGTGTGTTAGTAAGGTACCTTCTGATTGGACAAAAGTAGTAATTGCACCTATCTATCAGCAAGAGAACAGGAAGGATTGCAACAACTGTTGAGGTATCTCATTGATCAGTATACCAGGCAAAGTGTTCACTGGCATCTTGGGAGCTTAAATGTTTTTAAGATAAATGGACTTAGAATAGCCTACTCTTCAAATTTGCTTACTGGTCTTCTCATATTGCAGTTTCCGGACATCCTGTGTGTGTGTGTTTTTTTTTATTCTAATGGATGTTGCTCATTGTTCTTCTCTTTATAAAATGTATTGTGAATCACTTGTTTATTAACGTCTGTGAAACTAAAATAGAGTATAATTTCTTGTATAGGGCCCTGGACGAGGTCGAAAGAAAACTAATTTTGATTCTGTGGCAGATGCAGAGAAACCATTTGCTTGTGAGCGTAAGTATCTCCTTGCTCAGATAGTGTAAATCATTTGCATACTGCACTGTCCATGGTGCAACTTGTACAATTGCTTGAGCTTGCCTTATTTGCTCTGTATCTCTGCTTCTGGTGGTGGGAAGTATGCAGGTCCATGTTTTGTAGTTCTAGAGGCATCTTACCTTCTCTGTAAATATTGTACTTCATTGCTTACAATGGTAGGGGAAATGATTTTTTTTTTTTTTTTTTTTTGTTTATCTGTGAATGCCTTGATGGAGCATAAGGGCTGAATCAATGACATACAGGCTAAATTTCTACTTTGCGAATAGCAGTGGTAGGTGCATAATGCACATATGATAGGAGTTGGATAATTAAAAAAATCACATTCCTCAGGTTTGAATTCCACATAAATCTAGAGGCCACGTGGCTATGATCTCAATATTGCCAGTCATGTAAAGCTATTATCTTACTTTAGCAGAGAAAATTTAATGTAGAGGTTGTGTGATATTACTTCAGCCTAAGGACATATAGCTGAATTCTTCCAGATTCTACCGAACAAGTTGGCCATGTGGTTAAGGTTGCGTAGTGCAGCCTTGCATTCGTGAGATGGTGGGTTTGAATTCCACCTTTGGCGGCCCCAGAGTGATTTTCTGTCGTTTCCCGGCAAATGCTGGGGCTGTACCTTAATTTAGGCCACATCTGCTCCTTCCCATTTCTAGCCATTTCCCATCCTTGCATTGCTGAAAAGCTTTGATGTGTTAGTTCAATGTTAAAAAAAAAAAAAAAAAAAAAAAAAAAAGTTCTAACAACTTTTTGTATTTATAGATATGCACTCTGCCTACTGTTATTTCTTGATGGACACAGTATTTTTGCATCCATCTCATGGTGCAGGCCAGAGCAAAGTGTAGCTTCCACCGAAGTCCTAGCCTCATCCATGGCTGTGACAATATGGAAGCTGGTGGGGTATAAGTGGTGCTGAGTAATGACATTAGGAGCACAACCAGTGTGTCCGAGTATTATGAAAGGTGTTGCTTGTAGGGTTAGTCGTGCTGCAATAGCACTTTATGGCCCAGTGAAGAAAGCCATGGCAAACTACCGTACTCCTCATCTTGCCTAGTATGCCTCATTTTGGTGCTGCCAATGGTTTTTGTGGTTTTCCTATAACTCCATAGCCTTTGGCAGTGCTGTTTGAGGATCCAACCAGCATCTGGGCTGATGACCTGACAGACAGAAAGACAGACAGAGAGATAGATAGATATGTACCCAATTTATACATTGATTCCTTTTTTTGTGCTATTTTTTCTCAAAATATTACTTGTTATTACATGGCTTTCTTGTTATCATATGGCTTAAGGCCTGTTGTAAATAATTGTATTGGCACGCTTTGTCTCTGGCAGCCTGCAACTGCTGCAGAAATAAAATAACACAAGAAAGCAGTTTCCATTGATTGAGAAGAAAAATGTTTCCATTATTAGTATGTAGAGCATACTTAACAGTATACAGTACGTTTACAGATTTATATTGCTAAATACCATGGCTTTTAATGATTTAAGAATTTAAAAGAAACTGCCTCATTCTCATTCTTGAGCAGCCTTTCTCGTGGAACAGTCAAGTTTTTCTTCTGAAGACATAGAGCAAAGTTCTCTGTGAAACGCAAAGGATTTCACCTTATTTTCTTGTCATGGCCTAAGTAATTTTGAAATAGCAACCTTCACATGCTGGTGTTGAGTCCGAATTAGCAGAATACTCCATGAAAGTAATTAATATTGCATTCGTTGTGTGTTGAAAAGGCAGTTGGGCACATTTTGAAGGCAAAAGAGCTTAATTTATAAAAAGATTAACAGAAAGTACCCGTTGTTAACAGGTCGATAGTTAGTGGTGATACTAACTTCTGTTCATACTCTTTGTTAACGGGTAATTTGGAAATGGCAACGTTCACATGCTGGTGTTGCGTCCGACTTAGCAGAACCTGCCAAGAATAGGCCAAATACCCAGTTGAACAGGCTTGGCCATTGAGTGCCTTAACACACAAAAGAAGAATTTCCTGGAGAACCATCGGAGCTGTGAAGAAAATTCATATAGACATTTTGCATAAAACTGAATTTTAAGTTCATGTGCTGGGCATTGTTTGGTGATAGGAATAACCATTTGCCCATTACTTTGGCTTTTAGCTGATAAAACACGTGCAAGTTTGGTAAATAACCTATCCTTCTCCATTTGCTTCAAATGACTTCACCACCAAAGCGGGTTGATATGTACATCTTCATCCATTGTGTTTATTTCTTAAAGCCTTTGTGTCCTCATTTATGCTTTCATGGTCCGTGCTTATAGACATGATATAGGCTTTTGGGCTTATGCCGTGTCAAGAAAATTAAGGTGAAATTCTTTACGTTTCGCAGAGAACTGTGCTCTGCGTCATCAGAAGAAAATACGTAGAAATCCTAACAATTTCAACAGGGACATGGCTATCAATTAAGTAATACCTGGTTGCCAGCCATTAAGGATTTACGTAGGTAGTTCCCTTCCCTGTCCCTTCACTATTGTTATTTCGTCTCTGTGTTTTTCAAATTCGTACGTTCCTCATCGCCAGATGTTTCATTCCAGGCTTGTGTCAATGTCATATGTTACGTACATGTTATGTGACTCTCTTAGACTGATTCTGATGGTTCCGTCAGCTTCTGCTTCGAACGCTAGTGTTGTTCCGCATCCAGGGATTCATCTGGTGACGAATGAACATACCATTTCTACTTCTATTATAACGTCTAAATCCAAAAGCTCATTGTTTAAGAAGCCTTTCTCGTGGACAGTCAAGAATTTCTTCTGATGATGCAGAGCACAGTTCTCTGCGAAACATAAAGAATTTCACCTTACTTTCTTGACATGGCACAAGCCCATAAGCCTGTATCATGTCCTTTGTCTCCTCATTTCGAGTACCCTCCTGCCCTATTTCCCACCTCTTTGTATCAGCAATCATTCATGCTACTTTCATGTACTGTATGTTACTTCCAACTTATATAATGGAAGTTGTAAATTTTAATTTCATTTCTCCCTGATTTTTGAGTAGCTTTTTAGGTTTTAGTACTCATGAATTTGCCCTGTTAGAAGTCTTAAGGTTAATTAGAAAAGATAGTTTACTAAGCAACTTCTCCAAGGGCTGACATCTCCGTGGTATTCACTAATTCTTGCTCTTAGTTGTTCTTTAATCCTATCATGTTATAGGATTCTGGAGAGAATCTTGTATGTGCACTTCAAGAGAAATATACCTCTGTAGTTATCTGTATTGCTCTTATATCCTTGTTTTTGTGGAGTGAATGGATTATAGCAAAGGTCCAATGTTCAGGGAATTTTTCTGTTATTGAAATACTGTATTTGATAGAGCCATGTATAGGGAGGTGTGAGCCGAGTCGCAGTTACATTTACGCATTTCTGTGAAATCTTGGTCTTCTCTGCAGGCTTATAATTCTTCAACAGCTTGAGTGCTGCTTCCACCTCTTTAGCTGTTGATGGGTTTAGTTGTTTAGGTTTGGTCTTTATTAGGGTTTTTTGTGTTCAGTTTTAATAGTTCCTACAGTTCTTTGCAGTTTAAATGTTTATTGAACACTTTTCTCACGATTTTGGCATTTTCCTTGTGCCGTTCTTCTGTCCTCACTTTTCAGCGTTAATGTAGGTGGTCATATTTTTTGTAGTTGTCATCCAAAAATTTTGTAATAGTCTCTAGAATTGATTTTGTGGTAATTTTCTTCTATTGAGTTGATTAAATATTTCGGAGATTGTCTCTTGGGTGAATTTATTCCAATATTTTTGAGATTGATGGCATTCCTTCTGTTTTGTGGGTTTGATTTTTTAACTTTGCCTGCTTTCTCATTAATTTTATTACATTCTGATGTCCACCAGGCATGTCTTTTACCCCTATTAAAGAAGCAACAATTTTAGCTTGTTTGAGAAATGGTATTATTTCCTCATTGTTAATTTTATGGTTTGCATAATTTTTTGATATTTGTCATTTCAAATTAACTTGGGTGGGTCATAATTTTTCTTTTCTTTGTCGGATTTCAGTTTCTTTTTTAGAAGTCTGAATTTAATTTTGATTTTGACCATGTTGTGGTTTGAACCGGTGTCTATTCCTCGTAATACTTTAACGTTGTATATTTCTCTTTGAAAGGATTTGTCCATGCATAACGTGATCCAGCTGCCATTGCCCTTTTCTCCTATCAGGATATTTTGCAAGAAATCAGCTTTATTTCCCGTACCAAATCTTGTTTACATTAAATCAACAAAAATTATCTTCCACCAGTTTGGTGCTATATGTTTGCTTTAAGAAAATGAATTATATTATATGTTTATTATTATTATATGAATTATTATTATTCTTTCCGATGAGGCCTGCTAAGGACCATTTGCCAATTTCTATTCAATTCTTCTTACTTTGTTGTTTTCTCTTCCATTCCTTTCAATATTCTTTCATCCTTTCACTATGCTGTTTCTTTCTGTCCTGAGACCACTTCGCACCAGGTTTCTTGTTCAATCTTCCTTGGAATCCTTCCATACTTACTGCCTTCTTTCTAAAAATCTCTCTGTCCAGAGCTTCTTCTTCTCTTATATTCTTTCTAAATCTGTCTTTACTTCTTGAATCGAGCTAGTTGTTGCCATTTTGTCCCAAAGGTACTTGAAAATCCTTTTTGTTAATCTGGAATCATCCATTCTGTAAATATGTCCAAAAAATTGCAGTCTCTTTTTTCTTATGGTTTCTGTTATGTTTTCTATGTTCCTGTATATTTCATCATTAGATCTTAATTTCCATACTTGTGTTGTTTTCACAGGGCCTAAGATTTTTCTCATGATTTCCCTTTCTAGTACCTCAAGTTTATCAAATCTGTAGTTTAGTACCAGGCATTCACTTGCATATAGGCATTCCGGTTTCACCACTGTAGTGTAGTGCCTTATTTAAAGATTTTTAGATAGGCACTTTTTGTTATAAAAATTCTTTGTTATACCATATGCTCTTTCCATCTTGTGTACCCTTTCTTCTACTGCAGATTCGTCTAAACCATTTTCTTGAATTATTTCTCCCAGATATTTGAATTTCATTAATCTTTCCACTGGACAAATATCTGTTGCCAAAAATTTTGGAGCATTCTTGATGTTTGTAATAAATTTTGTTTTTTGTACGGAGGTCTCAAACCTGTCGTGTTGACTATTTCTTCCAAGAGATTGATTATTTGTGTTGCACTTCTTAGGTTTTCTGACAGTATAGCAAAATCGTCTGCAAATGCTAGGCAATTTATTTCAGTGCCTTTGTTTTTCCTTGCCAAAGTTACCGGCAATATTATATTCCAAATTCTTACAATTTTCTCTAGAGCACAGTCGAATAGAAATGGTGACAAACCGTCACCTTGCCGTACTCCTGTATTTATCTTAACCCCCTAAGCGGGGAGCTCAGTACACACCAGCTTACTCCCAGATAGGGAGTGATTTCCCTGATTGAAGAAAATATTTAATTACTTGCTTAAAAACAATCTTAGAACAAACTGAACTATAGAAGGGCCATAAGGGAAATATTTAAGTATAGTGTACTTAATTGTTGAAACATATTATTTTTAATTTTCAATACTTCGTGCAAGAACGTACTAAGTGCTTTGATACTGAACTTGTTTCTTCCTAATAACAAGCTCTGGTTTTCATTTATTCAGTAACCTACACCTAAATATTTTAGGCAGTTTTCTAACAATCTCTGTCTGGAAATAAATATTTCTGTATATGTAAATTGTAGATTTACATAGTTTACATGTACTTTAAGACATTTATAATGGAATAAATTATAATACTCATGAAATTTTCTGTTATGTTGATAAGCACTTTTGAGGGATCCAGTTTATATAGCTACAATTCATTAGTGACATACACAGACTATATTACACAACAATGCAGGTAATATTTACGGTATTTACAGTCTTCACAGTGTTAAGTCTTTTACAGCTGTTCATTATGATACACACGGAAGCAGATCATGTTACGTACCCTGTCCCGGATTCGCATAATTTGTATGATTCCATTCCGAAACGCAGTTGTTTTCTTGGTATGTTTACTTTCTACCCTAGCTACTCTCTTCATAACAAGATGTTCTTATCAATTGACACTTTACCATCAGGGGTATAAGCTTCTGAAAATTTTGCCTTCAGGTGGTCAAATACTGGCTTTATCTTTTATATTTTGAGAGGAATTTGTCCATTATATGACTCATTGTCAGAAAAATGTAAGAAACTGTGGTGGAAAAACCTAATAAAAGTCAGGTTGTGAGTTTCACAAATAGGAAAAGTCCTTTCAGTTAAATTACTGCGTTGATGGGGTCAAAGTTCCTTTTGGGGATCATTGTAAGTATCTAGGTGTTAATATAAGGAAAGATCTTCATTGGGATAATCACATAAATGGGATTGTAAATAAAGGGTACAGATCTCTGCACATGGTTATGAGAGTGTTTAGGGGTTGTAGTAAGGATGTAAAGGAGAGGGCATATAAGTCTCTGGTAAGACCTCAACTAGAGTATGGTTCCAGTGTATGAGACCCTCACCAGGATTACCTGATTCAAGAACTGGAAAAAATCCAAAGAAAAGCAGCCCAATTTGTTCTGGGTGATTTCCGACAAAATAGTAGCGTTACAAAAATGTTGCAAAGTTTGGGCTGGGAAGAATTGAGAGGAAGAAGACGAGCTGCTCAACTAAGTGGTATGTTACATGTGATATCATTTTTGATCGGTATTGATGATATTTGATTGGAATAATAACAATAAGTTAATTTATTAATTTGACCACCTAATCAATACAATAAGTCTTGTCTTTGTTGATTTACATTGACATGTTAACTAAAATGGTACATGTTTCGCCTTGTATATAGGCATCATCAGCCATTGCCTTAACCTTGAAATAAAATCAGGCACCTGATTTACATATAAATAAAATAAAACTAATTTTTAAAGGGCCTTAGAGAGACTTGAACTAAAATTAATGTATGCTAAAAGACTAGTACAATGTTGGTTTTAAAGATATTGCAGTGAGTGAGGAGTTTACAATTGGTGAAAGTATTTGCAATATTGACATTAGAAGGTTACTATTATAATTAAAATGAACAAAGCAACAGTCTGTTATAAACAAGTGGTAAGATTGCTATAAAATTATGTTGACCGACCAGCGGTTACAATTAGACAATGACGAGAATGACGATCAAAATCGTATTGATTAAAAAATAATGTTGAATAAAATAATGTCGAAGGATGGTCAAGTGACCTGTAATTATTTGTTTACATGAGATAAAAGTAGAAAGTCAATGGCATATGGTGAAGTTGTGGTTCACTTTGATGAAAAAATACGAAGTTGTAGTTGAAGGTTGATGAACGATGTTTAAATTGGACATATCTCAACTTGATGCGATGCTAAAACGCTGTTAAGAATATGGGTTTATTGACATTCTAGTCGAAAAAGCAATGTGACAGTTGAATCTGTGGAGGGAAACCAGATGTGTGGTGTTAATTTGTGAAAAAATCGTAATAAAATGTTTAAGTGGAAATCGTGTACACTTACCATTTGATGATGGTGAGGGTAACTAGTTACATTGTGAGCTAAAAGTTATTGACGACTATCGACTTCTTACTACGAGTGTTATAAGTGTAGGTTTGTGTTGGAGGGGGATCTGTTTGCGAAGGCGTGACTATGGGCTTGTTTGTAGAACTTGGAGGGGAGCTACTATTGGTGGGAGAGAAAGAGGAAAGTGTATTGCTGGGCATATTGTAACGGTGAGATGCCGTTGGAGGGAGCGATATTAGAGTGGGTATGGCTATGGGTCTAATGGTTGCATTTGAATTAGATGTACTGGCGGTGAGGGGAACAGAGGGGAGTGTATTAGTTGTAGAGGAGGTGGGAGTGCTTACTGATTTGAGGTTGAAAATTTTTAAGAATGTATTGGTGAGGGGAGTTGATTCTTGTAATAGAAATAAAATCTGTTCATACAAGGGGCTTTTTTTGTCAATAATGTAGTTTATGTTCTTATCTTTGTTAAAATGCTGGTCGAGGAAAATGAATAAGATTTCGTATTCTGTCATGAGTTTACTTTTTTGACTCTTTTGAGATATGAATGTCTTGTTCTATTGTAGTGAATTTACGTCCTGTGTCCCTCATGTGGTTGGCCATTGCGGAGAATTTATTGTGTCTTTGTGCATTGTAATGCTCAGCATATCTGGTGGAGAAGCTGCGGCCAGTTTGGCCAACATAAGAAAAATTACACGTAGAGCATTTTAATCTGTATATCCCTGATCCGGAGTAACAATTGTCTGTGATGTTAATAGAGTTATGATTAAAGAATAAATTACGATTAGTGTTTTTTTGTTGTATATGCTATTTTTACATCGTGCTTCATTAATGAATTGGTTATCGGATAAATACTATGGTTAGTGAACGTGAATTTAGCATATTTTGGTTTGACGGGTTTCAATGGAGTTAAATTTGTAGCTAGTTTTAATTTTGTTTTGTTGATGATTTTATCAATTATATCTGTATTAAATCTGTTGAATTTAGCTATTTCTTTAATGAATTGTAATTCTTTCTTTAAATTACTAGAGGACATAGGGATTTTTAATGCCCTATATATTAGACTGTGATAAGTGGCTTTTTTATGTGAGTTGGGATGTAATGAATCATTTTTTATGGTTGTTGGAGAAAAGGTAGGTTTTCTGTATATTTGGAATTCGAACTTGTTTGATACTCGTGTGATTTTGATGTCTAGGAAATCTAAAGAGCTTTTGCCGCTAATTTCTGGAAACAGATGTCTCTGCCAGTTACAACGTTATGGGAGATTGCCATCATAGCCTTAAGGGGCTCACTGATAATTCTAAGAAATCACTGTTACAATTAGGTTACCTTCAACATTTCTCAAGTACAGTATATCTATTTTTCTTCTAAAAATAAATGTAAAACTATACTTTGTCGCAAGATAGCCTCTGCATGAGAGGAAGTATTTCATAAAATAAAATAATGTTATTATATTAATCGTTAAGGAATGATAATATGTTATCACTGTTGTTGATTTGTTTATCTACGATTGCTATGGTATCATCGACATAACGATGCCAAAGACAGAGTCCATTGATGTTATTAATAATCTTACTGTGTTCGAGATTATCTAAGTATATATCAGCTAATATTCCAGATAACGTGTCTCCCATCACCAGACCTTCCTGTTTGTAAATTTTCTTACTGAAGGTGAAGTAATTGTTGTTTAAAACGAAACTAAGTAATTTTAACCATTCGTCAATTTCGATTTTACTTAATTTGCTATGTTTCGACAGATTGTTCTTTATGATGTTAATAGTATTATCGATACGGATATTTGTATACATGTTGGTGATGTCGAAAGAACATAAAACGTGGTTTGGTTGCAGGCTGAATTTATTTAGGGAATTGCAAAGTTTGATCGAGTTTTTTATGGGATTGGAGTTTTGGAATTTAAAATGTTTTTTTAGGAATTTGTGTAGGAATTGAGAAGTTTTATAGGTAGGACTATTCATACTATTAATTATAGGTCGAATGGGGACCTCCTTTTTATGAATTTTGGGTAATGATCTTACTGTAGGTAATTTTGGGTTCATTATAGTTAAATTCTGATAATCTTGATCATTTAAAATGAAAGTAGAATTTTTAAGAAGGTTTTTTAATTTGCGATGTATTTTGTTTGTTGGATCTTTATTAATTATGGTATATGTTATGTTTGAAAAAACTGTTTCTGTTTTATCTATGTAAGCTTGTTTGTTCATTATTACTATGGTGTTGCCCTTATCTGCTTTTGTTATTACTACGTTGCTATTATGGATTTTGGATTTCAGGTTTAGAATTTGTTTTGAGACATTGTGCTTGTTGTTAGATGTTATCTCGTTAATCAATGTTGGGAGTTTCTTTTTTACTTCATAACTTACATAATTTTGTTTGTCAATCTGAATTTGTTTATCGATATTACTTTCGGTTTCAGTGATGGTAGTGATTATGTCTTCTGCTGTTTTGTGATTAGGCCAATTATGTTTAATACCTTTATCCAATAGATTCATCTCTTGGTTAGAGAAGGCTGTATTGGATAGGTTAATTGTAGTGGGAATGTTAGTCAAATGGGAAGGGGACACTCTGTTGGTTGTATTTTGGTCAGATGTTTTGCGTTTGTTTTCTTGTAAACAAATTAATTTATGGTTTAGGGTTTTCTGTTTCCTATCTAATATGTATGATAGTTTGAGGTCAGTGTGCCTTAAAAATGAAGTCCATTCAAGTGGAGATAATTTTTGAGAGATGGTCAAATGTGTCCTATATAATTGCAAATTTAGTAGAGATTTCTTCTTGTATAATAGCTTGATTTAATTTTTTTACCATATGCTGTTTACTTTCTTTTGAATGACATTAGATTTTGAATGGGGATGACCTTTTCTTTGTAAAGATTTGAGAAACTTAGGTACCAACTCAAATTTTAAGCAATCTTTAAGAAACTTAATATCTCTAGAAATCTTGCCTATTTTAATTCTCAGGTTCAAATACTTGTTAGGTTTTACCATTGCCTGATTGGCATTAATATTACATGCGATAAATATCATTTCTGATCTGTACTGATGATATTTGATTGGAATAATAACAATAAGTTAATTTATTAATTTGACCACCTATTCAATACAATAAGTCTTGTCTTTGTTGATTTACATTGACATGTTAACTAAAATGGTACATGTTTCGCCTTGTATATACGCATCATCAGCCATTGCCTTAACCTTGAAATAAAATCAGGCACCTGATTTACATATAAATAAAATAAAACTAATATTTAAAAAGCCTTGGAGAGACTTGAACTAAAATTAACATATAGTAAAAGACTTGTACAATGTTGGTTTTAAAGATATTGCAATGAGTGAGGAGTTTACAATTGGTAAAAGTATTTGCAATATTGGCATTAGAAGGCTACTATTATTGACTAACATTTCCACTACAATTAACCTATCCAATACAGCCTTCTCTAACCAAGAGATGAATTTATTGGATAAAGGTATTAAACATAATTGGCCTAATCACAAAAAAGCAGAAGACATAATCACTACCATCACTGAAACCGAAAGTAATATCGATAAACAAATTCGGATTGACAAACAAAATGACGTACGTTATGAAGTAAAAAAGAAACTCCCAACATTGATTAACGAGATAACATCTAACAACAAGCACAACGTCTCAAAACAAATTCTAAACCTGAAATCCAAAATCCATAATAGCAACGTAGTAATAACAAAAGCAGATAAGGGCAACACCATAGTAATAATTAGGGGCCTTATTTTTTGGTGAAAGAAAACTGTTGATTTCGGTGTTAAAACTGACACTATTTCGGTAGGTATTTCGTGAAATAAATTGTTATACTGATCGATGTTTCCTGCGAAATCTTCCTTGTAGTAGCGTATGGGGTAAATGTAACTAACTTTGTGATAAGGGGTTTTAAAGTAAACTCTTGTAATATATCATTGTTATTAAATCTTAGAAAAACCAAATATGCAAATTGTTATAGAAATAAATATATAAATCACAAAAAAAAAACAAATCCCATGGCACTACAGCCCTTGAAGGGCCTTGGCCAACCAAGCGACCGCTGCTCAGCCCGAATGCCTGCAGATTATGAGGTGTCGTGTGGTCAGCACGACGAATCCTCTCGGCCGTTATTCTTGGCTTTCTAGACCGGGGCCGCTATCTCACCGTCAGATAGCTCCTCAATTCTAATCACGTAGGCTGAGTGGACCTCGAACCAGCCCTCAGGTCCAGGTAAAAATCCCTGTCCTGGCCGGGAATCGAACCCGGGGCTTCCGGGTAAGAGGTAGGCATGCTACCCCTACACCACGGGGCCGGCATATAAATCACTGATACTTCGATATGAAGTTAGGTGATCTGCCCTGTGATATACATTTATACATAGCCTACATTTTTAGACGTTGAATTACTTGTCTCCAAAGTACAAACTAAGCATGGTTTCAACATTATCAGGATGCAGAGTTGTGCGACAGTCAGATTGTGTCTTTGTATAAGCAGAGAAGCTCGTCTCACTGACCACATTAGACGTCGGAAACCATAAAGCTTGCGAACACTTGGATGTAAATTCACTGTGGTCTTTTATAAAACCTCCTAAAACTTTGCTAACACTGTCTTCTTTCACTTCCTCAACCAGATGTGCTTTCATTGCATTTTTCAAAGTAATGTAGCTCTGGAAGATGTTCATGGATATGCTCTTTTTCCCCGGTCGGGGCTGAGTAGCTCAGATGGTTAAAGCACTAGCTTTCTGACCCCAATTTGGCAGGTTCGATCCTGGCTCAGTCCGGTGGTATTTGAAGGAGTTCAAATACGTCAGCCTCGTGTCACTAGTTTACTGGCACGTAAAAGAACTCCTGCGGGACAACATTCCGGTATCTCGGCGTCTCCAGAAAACGTAAAAGTGGTTAGTGGGACATAAAAACAATACCATTATTACTACTCAGACAGGCTATTTATTTACAATAGGCCTACCAATACCATCATATTTTACAGTAAAGACAGTATTATTTATCTTTCCTTTAATATTCATTCTCTTCCTCATGCCAGGATTATCCTATTTTTCTAGGGGCATGTTGGCTTGCATGAATGCTTTTTTTTTGTATCTATTACAAATTGCTCTCTCTAATTTTTCAACACCTTTACGATATGTAAAGTATTGCCGATTGTTATTTGCCGCTTGGAATTATGTTCATTTGCTTCATTCTGATTCTCTGCACTGTATATCGTAGCCTACGTTTCAACTTTACGAATATTACCGGTACACTATTGATACATTAGAATCTTTCTTGCAACGTCAAATACATAAAACCCCTCACTGTTGTATTCTTCGGCCCTCGAAAAACCTGTTGTGACTTCAGTTTTCGGCATTTTTATACTTAAATGTTGGACATTTACCTATAAAGTTTCGTAAGTAACGAACTCTCATTGCACAGTGCTGTGTCTACGATCGGTCTTGTATCTTGTTACGACCACAACACTATTTGCTGTAATCGATAACAGATATTTATTTTTATCGACTGCCTTAGAGATCGCGGAACTGAATACACATACTCTCGATACACAGTGCGTACCGCTTTGTGTGCATTTGTGTGGGGAATATACAGCGCTATCAAGCAAATGAGAAGGAAGCTACAATAGTCAAGTTCTCAGAAGCATTTAAACGTTTATTGGAGAGCTCTTCTGGTGCCATTTTGCGTTTTTCGCACCAAATGGTGTATATTTTGCAAATATTTGCACAATTCGCGCAGTAAATCAAATTTCGCGATATTTCGCGAGTTCATTTTGCTAAAATACGGTATTTTTAGTACCTGGGAAGTCATATATAGACAAGAAAGAAGATATCAAGAAAACTCTTGCATATCGTTATTACCCAAAAATACGGCCCCCAGTAATAATCAACAAACAAGCTTTCATAGATAAAAGAGAAACTTTTTTTTAAAACAAAACCTATACCATAATTAATAAAGATCCAACAAACAAAATACAGGGCAAATTAAAGAACCTTTTTAAAAATTCTACTTTCATTTTAAAAGATCAAAATTATCAGAATTTAACTATAATGAACCCAAAATTACCTACAGTAAGATCATTACCCAAAATTCATAAAAAGGAGGTCCCCATTCGACCTATAATTAATAGTATGAATAGTCCTACCTATAAAACTTCTCAATTCCTAGACAAATTCCTAAAAAAAACATTTTAAATTCCACAACTCCAACCCCATAAAAAACTCGATCAAACTTTGCAATTCCCTAAATAAATTCAGCCTGCAACCAAACCACGTTTTATGTTCTTTCGACATCACCAACATGTAGCCTATACAAATATCCCTATCAATAATACTATTAACATCATAAAGAACAATCTGTCGAAACATAGCAAATTAAGTAAAATCGAAATTGATGAATGGTTAAAATTACTTACAGGGAACACATACATATGTTTCACTCGGATTTGGTTGAAATTTGGTAGGAATATTCGTGGGAGGCAGTAGAATGCTAAGGTGAAAACTGAATGTCGCCAGCTATGTTTAAACGCCAAAATAGAACAAATAAATAGTCGTAAAGTTAGAAGTGCCGTGGGAGTATCGGGGTTTGGCGGAGAGGTAGGGAGGAGTGAAGCAGCGGACATGAGCCAACAGGGCTGTGTCGAGCTGCTCCAGCAGCCAGGCAGCGTATAGTTAGCGCGTTCCCCGTAACTTCCCGATTAGATGTGCAAAACGTAAATATGAAAACAGCACATGAAACACGTGTACAAAGGACGATGTTTGAACGTTGCCAATAAGGTTTGAAGAATTCACGCCCGAGTTCTTGTTACTCCTTGTAATTAGTGCAATAGTGATTGTTTACAAAAAAGTGTACAAGGCACAGATACTGTGTGCACCATGCACATCTTACAGCGCTGTTGCTTTCACAAGTATTACATTGATTATAGGAAGGCTCTTCTTTGAAACAATAATCGACTGGATTAACAAATTTTGAAGGTTTCTTGTTAACATATCCACATTTGTACCAACTGTACTGCCACATGCTACGAAAACGCGGAGAGGTGAACTGGTTGTGCATCAAAGATTGCGCTTTTAAAATGTTGTTCCTTAAATGTACCTTGATGTCTAACGAGTTTAACAAAATTAAATCGTACAAAATACGTACAAATTGCTTCCAAATGCGGAAGCCCAAAACATCTAACGGCTGGATAAGTCCAGTGGCTCCTTTCAGACTTGTTTGAACATTAATGATTTTCTTACTCCCAATTTTAACATTTAAAATATTTCCTTCTTTCTGTCCGGTCCAGGAATCAAGAACTAAAACACTGTACTCTGATACTAGCTCACAATAAACATCCCGTAACCATTTTTGTACAAGTTCTTTGGACAGTTTTCCAGACTTTGAAGGCAAAGTGTACTCATTTGGTGCGGTAAATAGTTTTTTTCCCATATTAGGACCAAATTTGCCATTTTTTTCTTTCAACACCACTAGCAACTTCAGCAGGAGTTGTCCATCTGCCGAAATTATTGGCTGTATTGTGTAGCTAAGAGTTGCTGAATTCATAGATTGTGCTTCCGCTAATACGACTTTTCCTCCTCATTCATTACGGGTCCTGCCAGAATGGAACTCTTCATGAAAACCAGACTGATCAGTATTAAACACGCCCTCTGGGCCGTGACCTTCTATTAATTCCGACACTTCTCCAACAAACAGTGTCACGTTACAATTAGTATCTTCGTGTTCAAATTGGTACTTTTTAGATATGAATTTGCAAATTTTTCTTGATCCAATTTTGAAGTTCTTTTTAAAACTCATTACCCAGGAATGTGAAGCTCGAAACGTGTCGTAGTTAACTAGATGAGCGTACTTTAAGGCCCATTTTTTAAATATTTATATCGTGGACAATTTTGTTTCGTTGTCTACTTTCTTTGAACTTTTGATAAGTCTTCTTCATAACAAATTAATTTTTTTCTCCCATTGTGCCACCGTTTTCCAGTTGTTGCTCCCACCTGTAAAGCTCTTGCCGGAACTTAAATTTACAAAACCTGTGTTTCACTGATGCAAAGCTCCTCTTTTTCCCACCTTTGTTTCGCCAATATTCGACGACCTTCTTCTTATAAGTTATTGGGATTAGGCATCGTTCAGCCGTTTTTGTGGATGCAGGGTTAGGAGCAACATTTTTGGAGACGAGGTCAAATAATGGTGTTTCAATATTGTCTTCCTCGAAATCAAAGTCATCATCTGACATATCCAATGTGCCATCCAGTTCCACTGTCATATCGGTATCCAAAACCCTGTCGGCAATTAGACCTGTAAAACGGAGACAAGAACGCAATTCCTGTGAACGCTTGTTTTTCTCGTAAAAGTAAATATATATAAATACATTGATCTACTTACGATATAATTCCAATCCCAAATTCCTTTCATCTTCAGAAAATGGGGTGTCTTTTATGTCACACTCTGCAAAACAATTCTGAAGGCACACTACTACATTCCACGGATTGAATGACTTCTGTAGTGGGTGTTTTTTTGTATCTAGATGTAAAAAATCAATTATTACCATACATGGTTAAAGTAAATATACAGTCACCATTCATAAAAGGGACTATAAGAAAGTCAGATTTTACCTGTCATTGTAAGAACGTTGTCTCATCGGACGACTAATCAATGTGCACCTCTTGATCTGCTTTGACGTTTCTAATCGGGAAGATACGAGGTATGTGCGAAGTGCGGTGTAGTAAAGAAGAGTGGCCGGGAGGGTGGGGGTGGGTGGTCATTCATTCGACTTGAGCGAGCAGCCCGACTATACGCTGCTCACGTCCGCTGCTTCACTCCTCCCTCCCTCTCCGCCACACCCAGATACTCTCGCGGCACTTCTAATTTTACGACTATTTATTTGTTCTATTTTGGCATTTAAACTTGCGCTGGGGACATGCAGTTTTCACCTTAGCATTCTACTGCCTCCCACGTATATTCCTACCAAATTTCAACCGAATCAGAGTGAAACACATGTATGTGTTCCCTCGTTAGTTTCGTTTTAAACAACAATTACTTCACCTTCAGTAAGAAAATTTACAACAAACAGGAAGGTTTGGCGATGGGAGACCCGTTATCTGGAATATTAGCTGATATATACTTAGATAATCTCGAACACAGTAAGATTATTAATAACATCAACAGACTCTGTCTTTGGCATCTTTATGTCAATGATACCATAGCAATCATAGATAAACAAACCAACAACAGTAATAACATATTATCATTTATTAACAATTTAGATAATAACATCATCAACAACCAATTTAAAACTAGCTACAAATTTAACTCCATTGAAATCCATCAAACCAAAATACGCTGAATTCACGTTCACTAACCATAGTATTTATCCGATAACCAATTCATTAATGAAGCACAATGTAAAAATAGCGTATACAACAAAAACACTAATCGTAATTTATTCTTTAATCATAACTCAATAGTTACTCTGGATCAGGGATATACAGATTAAAATGCTCTACGTGTAATTTTTCTTATGTTGGCCAAACTAGTTGCAGCTTCTCCACCAGATACGCCGAGCATTACAATGCACAAAGACACAATAAATTCTCCACAATGGCCAACCACATGAGGTACACAGGACGTAAATTCACTACAATAGAACAAGACCTTCATATCCTCAAAAGAGTCGAAAAAAGTAAACTCATGACAGAATACGAAAATTTATTCATTTTCCTCGACCAGCATTTTAACAAAGATAAGAAGAACGATTTTTTTATTTTAAAAAGCCCCTTGTACGAACAAATTTTATTTCTATTACTAGAATCAATTCCCCTCACCAATACATTCTTAAAAATTTTCAACCTCAAATCAATAAGCACTCCCACCTCCTTTACAACTAATACACTCCCCTCCCTTCCCCTCACCGCCAGTACCTCTAATTCAAATGCAACCAATAGACCCACTCTAATATCGCTCCCTCCAACGGCATTTCACCGCTATAATACGCGCAGCAATATACTTTCCTGTTTCTCTCCCACCAGTAGCAGCACCCCTCCAAGTACTACAAACAAGCCCATAGTCATGCTTTCACAAACAGATCCCCCTCCAACACAAACCTACAGCTATAACACTCGTAGTAAGAAGTCAACAGTCGTCAATAACTTTTAGCTCAAACGTAATCAGTTACCCTCACCATTGTCAAATGGTAAGTGTACACAATTTCCTCTTAAACATTTTATTACGATTTTTTCACACAGTTAACACCATGCTTCTGGTTTCCTTTTACAGATTTAACTGTCACATAGCCTTTTGACTGGAATATCAATAAACCCATATTCTTAACAACGTTTTAGCATCGCATCAAGTTGAGATAGGTCTAATTTAAACATCGTTCATCAACCTTCAACTACAACTTTGTATTTTTTCATCAAAGTGAACCACAACTTCACCATATGCCATTGACTTTCTACTTTTATCTCATGTAAACAAATAATTACAGGTCACTTGACCATCCTTCGACATTATTTTATTCAACATTATTTTTGAATCAATACGATTTTGATCGTCAATCTCGTCATTGTCTAATCGTAACCGCTGGTCGGTCAACATAATTTTATAGCAATCTTACCACTTGTTTATAACAGACTGTTGCTTTGTTCATTTTAATTATAATAGTAACCTTCTAATGTCAATATTGCAAATACTTTAACCAATTGTAAACTCCTCAGTCATTGCAATATCTTTAAAACCAACATTGTGCAAGTCTTTTACTATACGTTAATTTTAGTTTAAGTCTCTCCAAGGCTTTTTAAAAATCAGTATTATTTTATTTATATGTAAATCAGGTACCTGATTTTATTTCAAGGTTAAGGCAATGGCTGATGATGCGTATATACAAGGCGAAACATGTACCATTTTAGTTAACTTGTCAATGTAAATCAACAAAGTCAAGGCTTATGGTATTGATTAGGTGGTCAAATTAATAAATTAACTTATTGTTATTATTCCAAATAAGTAGTATGTTCCGAGCTGTTAGTGGAGAGATGGCGTGGATTGACATTAGTAGACGAATAAGTTTGAGTGGTGTCTTTAGAAGTAGGAAAGATCACAATATGAAGATAAAGTTGGAATTCAAGAGGACAAATTGGGGCAAATATTCATTTATAGGAAGGGGAGTAAAGCCCCATTCACAATGCAAACGTAACGTAACGTAAACTTAAAATTAACGTTAACTTAGAAGTTAGCGGCCATCTTATCTAATGGATCCATTCACAATGCGCCGACGTAAACTTAACTGCGAGTCCGTAAAATTAAGGGATTGCAAACTCCAAGCTCTTGCGGTTAATTTTACGTTAACTTTAAGAACCAGCCAATCAGAGCAGAGGTAAACACTGTGTGTTGTGCACGATATAATGACTTCTTTCGACGAAACACTTGTAATTCTCTTTCAAAATAATCTTTGTGTATAGGCTATGTATGATAGAAGGAAAAAGAATTACAAATACGCTGTACCTAAAAATAATTGGTGGAAATTAATATCCTGTAGTAATGAAATCTGACAATAAATGGCGGGAGACAAGCTCGCAGCGCTGGCAAACGGACGAGAGAGAATCCCTGTAATAAATAAAACAGTGTCCCTGTATATTTCTTAACATTATGACGGACTACTATTTTACGAAAATGATATCATCCAAACATCTCATCGGGGTGTGGTAGATAGGGTCATAGATGTCGGTAAAGGAGACCTTACATTTCTTTTTATTACAAAAGGGGAAGCAAATCGTAAGAAAGGCAAACAGTTCAGGTTTCATCCGCATGTCCAAAACGAACTGATGAGGGTCATTTCTTACAGTAGATAATCGAAATCGCCCTGAGATAACCTTCTTTGATTCAAGGGATGAATCCATTTTCTGCACCGTTGTTTACATGGCCTTTTTCAGGTGCCGTAGGCCTACACAACTCCCAGGAGCAAAGCAATAGATGTTAGAAGTAATATGAATTCCGCTACCACGTTGTTTGATTCCATCTAAGTTAGGTATTGAAATATAAAACTGCGAGATAGCCCAAAACCTGACTTCCGTACTAAATAACATGGCAGTGTTTTGGTTGGCTGCTGTGTACTCTTTACGTTAATGTTACGTTCCTCCATTGTGAATACCACAAATTTTACGTTAATTTTACGGTTACGTTACGTCGTTAAGTTTACGGTTACGTTTGCATTGTGAATGGGGCCTTAGAGATTGGAATAACTTACCAAGGGAGATGTTCAATAAATTTCCAATTTCTTTGAAATAATTTTGGAAAAGGCTAGGAAAACAACAGATAGGGATCTTGCCAGCTGGGTGACTGCCCTAAATGCAGATCAGTATTGATTGATATTGGCTTTACGCCCCACTAACTACTTTTACAGACTTCAGAGAAGCCGAGGTGCCAAAATTTAGTCCCACTGGAGTTATTTTGCAAGCCAATAAATCTACCAACACGTGGCTGACGTATTTGAGCACTTTCAAATACTCTGGACTGAGCCAAGATCGAACCTGCCAAGTTAGGGTCAGAAGGCTGGCCAGTGCCTCAACTGCCTGAGCCACACAGCCTGGCGAGGAAAAATCTCTTGTGTTATCAGCTCATAGAAAATAGGCATAGTCAACAAGCAATTGCAAGAAATATAATATCCTAATTTAGGTTTCTGTACAATCTCTTGCGGCAATGTATACGCATAAGAAGCTTTATTTCGTCCTTATTTGTCTGGATCTGGTCTTGATCTCACTCCTTCGTTTCATCTTACTAAACTGGGTTTTATATGCGATTTTCTGCTGGGCATCTTTTGTCTGTTCAGTTATGTTCTGGCGTATCTTGTATTAAAAAAATTATTCAAAGATGTTCCTCGGTTTTGTTTTCCCCAAAAAGTCTCCCTTTACATTATGATGGAATTTTGGATCAAAGCGGGATTTTCTTTGTCCATTTTCAGTCGAAGTTGATGAAGAAGTTGCACTGGTTGTAATATTATCAGTATTATTGTCACTAGTGTAGCTCTCAAGATCGCTACTTGAACTAGAATCGAACACGTGTTGTCTCTTCTGCGACTGCTAAACATTCGCATCAGCTGGGCCCAAACCCTATACATTCGAGCCTGCAGTACCTGTTCCAGGTAAACTCCCTTCACTTACGAATTCCTCTTCTGCAGAACTTACTTCACTAAGATCACTATCCTCTCCACTGAATTCCAACATTTCTTTTATTATGACTCGTAAATCATCATCCTCTAATGGTGGGGGCCTGTAAATCCTTTTAGACATTTTAGCAGGAAAAATGTAGGAAAGAAATCAAATAGAACCCTGGTCTCTGCAGTTTGGAAGGAAATAATGAATTTTGCCTCTATTCCGAAACACATGCATGCAATAATAAATTTTGTGTAACTCGCAGTATGCACACACTCAAGTTGTGAAGGAAGAACTCAAGACTGGGGATAATAAATCAGGTCACAGTTCTAATGTGTCATCAGAGAGGTCTGTTTAGTATCATAATCTCCAGAAATTCCTTCTACAGGCAATATTATTGCATCCAAAGGACGATTAGGCGATGTGCTAAGGCTTCAGCACGAGGCTATTAGGCTTTAGGTCGTTCTTGCCCAGACGTAAATTGTGTTCATTATGCTGCAATTCGTGAATGACACAAGACCAACGACGAATGATAGTATTCTTGCTTCAGCTTAAATGGCAATACAAACCTCTATTTGCCATGATTTTTCAACTGCAAGTTCTTTGCATTTTTTATTTTGCAAATCTTTTCTTCCACAAGTTGCTAATCCTGGTTAAATTCTTTCCATATTTGATGTTCTTTAATTGTAGTGAAGAACAAAGACAACTTCTAATTCTTATTTGAATTTAAAAAAGATGAAAATTAGCACATCAATAGTAGAGACTGAGACAGATTCTAGGTCAGAACTGTCTCATTGTTACTCTTTATATTTTGGGTTTATGCCATATGAAACAAAACAAACTGTCTTAATTCTCTACATTTTGCAAATATTTGTGAATGAACTGATGCTTCCAAATTCTTTAGTTGTAATAAGCACTGAAACCTCTTCTGCTTCCATATTTCTTAATTTAAAATATAATTATTCTTGGGCTCTGTAGAAGAATGTTGAAGTGAAAAATGGTGTAAAAATAGTAGAAACTTTAGCAAAAATATCTTGAAATGCTTGGGCAAGCTTGCAGGGAGAACTATATGATTTGTACATAATGCCACAGAACAATGAACAATGACCGTGATGAATTCAGACTTGGACTACATTTCATAAGAATAGATGATGATCACACAGACAAAAATCATGTGATGATACAAGGACTTACTAATGTAAGAGATTGAGGAGGAGGGCATGATCATGGGATCACACCATATAATGTTGAGTTTAAATTCCTTGTGAGATATCATCTTAAAAGTCTGGTAGAAGGTTTGATAGTTATTTTTAACAGAGCTGTCTTGCAGGTCAATAAGTTGTGATTTTTCGAAAGATCTTTTAACTCCCCTTATTATTCTAGCAGTGTCTTTCCTTTGCTGTTTGAATTGGTCATAGTGCTCAGTCTTTCCAAAGGATTTCCACTTTTTCCGTTGTTTTATTCTCTCTTGTAACACATCTTTACATATTTGATTCTACTAAGGTTTCTTTTTTAGGTTTGACTAGTCCAAATGTTTTCTGTGCTGCATTGGTTATTTCTTTAGATAAATCTTGCCACTTCTCATGATGAGATACTCCAACTTCTTCCTGAAATGTTTCCAATATTTCTTGTGTAATTTGAAGTCTATTAGTGTTATATTTGTTTACTTCCCCCCCCCCCCCTCTTTTGTGATTTCTGTTGGGTAAGAATTTTGGTTTAATTTTAGACAAGTAGTGATCAGAATCAAATTCTCTGTTTCTTACTACCTTGATATTCATAAATTCTTTCGTGTTTCTTGTGGATATTGCTACATGATCCAGTTGAAATTCACCTAGTAATGGATTTGGAGAAATCCATGTTTTAGCTTTTCTTGGCAATTTCTTGAAGAAAGTTGACATTAACTTCATTTGAAAGTTTTACAGATAGTAATTAATCTCTTTCCATTGATAAAGATTTAATGTTTGAGAGTTACAAGGAAGAGCCAATATTGCAAAACAAGGTACAATGACATTGTGCACTGTGCGGTAGCTGATTTTAAATCCCTGGTAGATATCAATCCTGTTAATTCTCAATATTTCCATGAAGAGCGATGAGTGTACAAGGTTCTATTCACAGATATTAAGCATATCACATAGTGATTGAATTGTTTTCTGAAGTTGTAAAAATTTGTCATTCATACTCCGTAGTAAATCTTTTGAAAGAGAAGGTGAAACAAAAATTCCTATGCCAAGAAGATTAACTGATAATAAGTAATCAGGATAGGAATATTGACAAATTGACAATTAGCAATTGACAAATATCATGTTTGTTCCATATTGACATAACTAATAAAATAATTATTCCTTTTATATTATTTTTCACCCTTAGACTACTCATTCAGTACTGATCTGCATTTTGGGCAGTCGCCCAGGTGGCAGATTCCCTATCTGTTGCTTTCCTAGCCTTTTCTTAAATGATCGCAGAGAAATTGGAAAATTATTGATTATTTCCCTTGGTAAGTTATTCCAATCCCTAACTCCCCTTCCTATAAATGAATATTTGTACCAATTAGTCCTCTTGAATTCCATCTTTATCTTCATATTGTGAACTTTCTACTTCTAAAGACACTACTCAAACTTATTCGTCTACTGATGTCCTCCCACGTCATCTCTCCACTGACAGCTCGGAACATACTTGTAACATACCACTTAATCGAGCAGCTTGTCTCCTTTCTCCCAAGTCTTCCCAGCCCAAACTTTGCAACATATTTGTAACACTACTCTTTTGTCGGAAATAACCCAGAACAAATTGAGCTGCTTTTCTTTGGATTTTTTCCAGTTCTTCAATCAAGTAATGCTGGTGAGGGTCCCATACACTGGAACGATACTCTAGTTGGGGTCTTACCAGAGACTTATATGCCCTCTCCTTTACATCCTCACTACAACCCCTAAACACCCTCATAACCATGTGCAGAGATCTGTACCCTTTATTTACAATCCCATTTATGTGATTACCCCAATGAAGATCTTTCTTTATATTAACACCTAGATACTTACAATGATCCCCAAAAGGAACTTTCACCCCATCAACGCTGTAATTAAAACTGAGAGGACTTTTCCTATTTGTGAGACTCACAACCTGACTTTTAACCCCATTTATCAACATACCATTGCCTGCTGTCTATCTCAGAACATTTTCGAGGTCTCGCTGCATTTGCTCACAATCTTGTAACTTATTTATTACTCTATAGAGAACAACATCATCCGCAAAAAGCCTTACCTCCGATTCCACTCCTTTACTCATATCATTTATATATATAAGAAAACATAAAGATCTGATAATACTGCCTTGAGGAATTCCCCTCTTAATTATTACAGGGTCAGATAAATCTTCACCTACTCTAATGCTCTGAGATCTGTTTTCTAGAAATATAGTCACCAATTCAGTCACTCTTTTGTCTAGTTCTATTCCACTCATTTTTACCAGTAGTCTCCCATGATCCACCCTATCAAATGCCTTAGACAGGCCAGTCGCGATACAGTCTATTTTACCTCCTTAATCTAAGATATCTGCCATATCTTGCTGGAATCCTACAAGTTGAGCTTCAGTGAAATAAACTTTCCTAAACCCGAAATGACTTCTGTCGAACCATTTATTAATTTTGCAGATATGTCTAATATAATCAGAAAGAATGCTTTCCCAAAACTTACATGCAATGCATGTCAAACTGACTGGCCTGTAATTTTCAGCTTTATGTCTTATCACCCTGTCCGTTATACACAGGGGCTATTTCTTTGGTATAGCTCCTCCAACCAAACAATAATGAATTAAGTATTTCAGATATGGTACTATATCCCAACCCACTGCCTTTAGTATATCCCCAGAAATCTTATCAATTCCAGCTGCTTTACTAGTTTTCAACCTTTGTATCTTACTGTAAATGTCATTGTTATCATAGGTAAATTTTAATATTTCTTTAGTATTACTCACCTCCCCTAACTGGACATTATCCTTGTAACCAACAATCTTTACACACTGCTGACTGAATACTTCTGCCTTTTGAAGATCCTTGCATACACACTCCCCTTGTGCATTGATTCCTGGAATGTCCTTTGAACTTGTTTCTGCCTGAAAGTACCTATACATACCCTTCCAATTTTCACTAAAATTTGTATGACCACCAATTATGCTTGCAATCATGTTATCCTTAGCTGACTTCTTTGCTAGATTCAATTTTCTGGTAAGTTCCTTCAATTTCTTAGTCTCTTTACTTCTCTGTTACAATATAGTGGATCTTTACCATTCTTTACCACCTTTAAAGGTACAGACCTATTTTCACATTCCTCGACAATTGCTTTAAACCCATCCCAGAGTCTGTTTACATTTTTATTTACCATTTTCCAGCAATCATAGTTACTTTTTAAAAACTCCCTCATGCCTGTTTTATCAGCCATATGGCACTGCCTAATAGTCCTAATTTTAATACCTTTCT